>NC_135673.1:13270219-13993434 GCF_964188315.1 Podarcis muralis | reverse complement strand
GATGTCAGTAGAGTATGTTATTACATTGTAGTAAAATAATGTTGATCCATTCCAAGAAATCCTGTAGCATGTTACCTATCAATTGCATACAAAAAGCAAAGTTATAGGGGGACTCTGTCAAAGGAATCATTGAATACATTGCCAAAGCTTCAACTATCTGTGATGTGGCCTCTCCATAAGCAATCGTTTATAAAGCTGGCTTGTTTTCAATAATAGTGGTTAAGATTAGGCACAGTTTAGAGAGCAGATGTAATGTTAAACTGTGCTTGATCTAAAATATAATTGGAAACTTGCTGAGGTCCCAGAAGAGAGACAGCATGTGAGCACAAGGTTTATAATAGATTGTTCTCCTAACATTAAATGAGGCCACTGTTTGCCTTCCAAATGGGTTAGAAAACCTTTCTTTTTTTATCAGGCCACTGACATTTCTCCATAAAGGAATCTACCTCATCCCCCTCTCCCCAATTTTTGATGGCCGATATATTTTCTAGTTATTGTTTTCTGTTTTTATTGCCTTTACATTATTTTAATTCCTCATCCTGCTCTTGTAAGCTGCTTTATAAAGAAATGCTGTAAAATTGGCACATAAATATTTAACAAAAAACAAACAAAGCAAAGCAAAACACACAACCATAAATAAGGAATTCAGGAATCATCACGAGGCAGGAAATTTAAGACAAACCCTACTCAGAAGAGGGTTGGGAGAGAATTATTGTACAATAGAAAAAGGAGACAGAGGAAAAAAATGAATGCTTACCCAATTGCACAGGAGCAACAAAGTCCTGTTAGCAGGAGCCAGAACCACCATCTTGCGGAAAAGGGGCTCAAATAAGAAAGACAACATTAAAACACATACATACATATAAATATATAATAGGCAAACAGTTAAACCCATCACAATTAACTGCTTCTGAATAAGCGCTTGATGAAATGCAAACGTCTGTGGCTGCTGTGCAATTTTGGGCACTCTGACTAATATCAGCTCTCCTGGACCACCACTGAGTGGCAAAGCATCTGCATTGGGTGCAGAAGGTCCTGAGTTCAATGCCCAGCATTTCCAGGTAAGGCTAGGAATGTCCCCAGTGAAGAATTCCTGGAGAGCCACTGCTGCCAGTCAGCACAGACAATACTGAGCTAAAAGGGTCGAAGGTGTGACTTTGTATGAGGCTGCTTCCTATATTCTTGGAAAGGGCAAAAGCTCAGTGGAAGAGCATCTGCTTTGCATGCAGAAGGTTCAATCCTGGCTGGCATCTCCTGGTATATTATTATGATGATGATTATTATTTTCATTTCTATACCACTTTATATTTTTAAGGGGGGGTGGATCTCAAAGCGGTTTACAACCTACCTTAAAACACCAAAGGAAACAATCCAGAATAAAACATTACTGAAGCAAGTCAAGTATACACTCAAAACAATATAATTAACAGGAAACTAAATATTACCTTAAAAGATTTCAAAACAAACATTACAAAAGATGTCAATCACACAGAATAGAATCATAAAGTGGGAAGGGACCCCCAAGGGTCATCAAGTCCAACTCCCTGCAATGCAAGAATCTCAGCCAGATCATGCATGCCAGGTTGCTCCTTTAACGCAGCAAAGTCAACCCCAACAATTTTTTTATCTTAAGCATTGCTAAAGGAAGTCAGATATAAAATACACATTTAAAACAGCATAATTAGCAAGTGAACAAAACAATTATCATAAGCATAGAACATATCTGCTGTTGCTGCTGCCATCCTGCCATTGGTGGTTCATGGCAGGCAGCGGCTGTGGAAGCTCAGGCTCAGTGACCTGGGTCTCCATGAAGAGACAGCCAAGATGGTCTCCTGGAGAGTTGCTGCCAGTCGTTGTAGGCAGTAGATGGACCTAAGGTCTGTCTCAGTGTAAAGCAGCTCCTTATGTTCCTAGTCTAGCTTGCACACCCAGCATGGTCTACATAGGTGTCAGTCATGTCCATCAGACAAACACAGGCACAGTGGCCAATGAAGGCCAGGATATACTTTTTTAAGAAATAAGTTAGAGACAGAAGTAAGTAAATACATCCTCAGGCTAGAAATCTGACTGGATGAATAAAATGAATTTGAGTGTTAATTCAGTCCCTCCACACCCCTCCAGTCAATGCTCAGGCACCACACAGAACCCTTCTAAGCAAGGCAAGATATCCATTGCTATATATTTATTTATATGCAACAGCAATTAGCACAAATTAAAAACCTCAAGATGTGCACGCCGGCCCAGTTTGTGTCAGTGTGTCCCAGCTTATGAAGCCAAGATATGCACCAGCTTCACTTTGCTCTTCTCTTTGCCAGGGAAAGGAACTAGGAATCCATAGCTAGTCCTTGCTTTTACAATTGGCTTAAAAAATCCCATCTAACTCAGAAAGCTTCAACCAAAGTCTCCACTTTTTCTGGTTGGATCTGCCAACAATGGTCACTATATGTCTCACTGTCAAATTATTTTACTTTATATACTGAAAAGAATTCTGTGCCATCTTTTACCTTTGCTTCTGCAAGTTGTAGAACTTCAGATAAGATAAAACTGCCAGCAGGATGAAAAAGATTAAGATGGACTCCAGTAGCATCAGCCTGGACTGAGTGATCAGGGAGTTCTCTGTTAGGAAATGAGGAGGAAGTGAGAACACCTTAGCTGGAATAAAAATGATTGACCCTCACTCAAAAGTGGTGAAAACAAGTCAAAATGTGTCTTTAAATCTGGGGAAACGAAGCATTCCAAGAACCCGATGCTCTAAACTGGACAACATGATGCCCTCCAGATGTTGTTGGACTCCAATTCCCATGATCCTCCACCACTGGCCATGCTACCTGGAGCTGATGGGAGTTGGAGACCAACAACATCTGGAAGGTATGTCATTGGCTACCCTTGCTCTAAACACACAGTGCACAAATTGTTAGGGTATCCCAAATATAGAACACCCTCTAAAGCAGTGTTTCCCAACCTTGGGCCTCCAGCTGTTTTTGAACTACAATTCCCATCATCCCTGACCACTGGTCTTGCTAGCTAGGGATGATGGGAGTTGTAGTCCAAAAACAGCTGGAGGCACAAGGTTGGGAAACACTGCTCTAAAGACATGTTTGCCTGATGATCAGGCAGCAGGAAAACACTGGCCATTTGCTAATCTCATTCAGCGGGATTTGACGGTCATATTCAAAGAAATAAAAAGCTTTTCTTGGAACTATTTGCACTGGGACACTCCTGCATACCTTCATCATAGAGGACAACTCAGTAGTATGCACTTTCCTTACATTATTTCAAGAGGAGTCAATGTGATGTACAATTCCTGTCATCCCAAACTACTGGCCATGCTGGGGCTGATGGGGGATGTAGTAATCTGCCTTACATGCAGATGATCCTAGCTTCAATCCCTGGCATCTCCAGGTAGAGCTGGGAATCATCCTATGCCTGAAACCACGGAGAGCTGCTGCCAGTCCACGTAGACAGTACTGAGCTACATGAATCAAAGGTCTGGCTCAGCAGGAGGCACCTCCCTATGCTTCAGAACCAGTCTAGAACAGAGGCTGCAGTGTCAGATTAGGACCTGGAAGACCAAGGTTCATATCCCCCACTCAGCCATGAAGCTCACTGGGTGACTCTGGGCCAGTCACTGCCTCTCAGCCTAACCTACCTGACAGGGTTGTTGCAAGGATTAAATGAGGAGGGGGAGAACTATGTACACCACTTTGAGCTCCTTGGAGATAAAGGCGGAATATAAATAAATAAATAAATAAATAAATAAATAAATAAATAAATAAATAAATACCATGTGGGCTACCCTTGTTTACGATTGTAGCTTGCATAAAGAAATCAAAGCTCTGTGAAAACCTACTAGTTTGAGCATGAGTAAAGAGCTCTGAGCATAAACAAAGAGTGGTAGAGCATCTGCTTTGCATGCAGAAGGTTCCGGGTTCAATCTCTGGCATCTCCAGGTAGGGCAGCTTGAAATTCTGGAGAGCTGCTGCCAGTCAATGTAGACAACACTGAGCTACATGGACCAAACGGTCTGACTCTGTATAAGGCAGCTTACAAAGTATGCATACTTTCTAGGGATGGTGACCAGCACCCAAGAAAGAGAATAGCTGAAGGGGGAAATTCCTTACCCAGCAGAAACAGCAGGGCAGCTCCAAAAGCAACAAAGTGTGAGTAATGCAGTTCCACAAGGATCTGGTATGCCAGAGGAACACACAAGGCGCCAGCCAAGGCTGGTAGCAGCCGCAGGGCCCAAACTGGCACAGTGGGATTGTATTCTGAAACAGAACAGGACACAAGCAAGAGTTAGGAATTACTGAGCACCACATGGCCATCTGCCTCCCCCTTGACCTGACACCTTCCAGATGAATTGGACAGCAATCACCACCATCCCCAGCTAACACAGCTGCTTTTGGACCACAACTCCCACCATCCCCAGTTAGTGGTGCAAGGGCTGATGGGAATGCAACTGTGCTGGTTGGGGGTCATTTCTTTATTTCATAAAATCCATATGCCACATAATTACAAACAACAACTGCTTGAGGTTTACAAAAAGAATAAAACAATAACACTATCGATAAAACAGTTAAAAATAGTTATTTGAAACATTCAAAGAATAATTGAAATGATTAGCTAAAAACAGATTTAAATTTACATTAGCATTCTACATATCTAGTTAATGGAACTTGCAGGTGGCAACATCTGGAAGAAACTGGGTTGTTGGGGGAAGGGTGTGCTAAAAAGAACAAGCTTAAACTTCATATATCTAGTATTTTGGGCTGTATCCAATGCTGGTCCTACTCAGAGCACAGCCATTGAAGTTGCTGCTCCCGAGTTAGTCACACCCATCAATTTCAGTGATTTTACTGATACTGCATACAACTCACTGCCTTTTGCTCACAATTAGGACTGAACAGAAAGGTTCCCTTCCTGAGATATCTCTGTCACTGAGCTCTCCTTCACTTGAGGTTTTTAAACAGAGGTGAGATGGCTGTATGTCAGGGATTCATAAGTTGTGATTCCTGCATTGTAGGGGGTTGGACAAGATGATCCTTGAGCTCTCTTCCAACCCTACTATGCTATATCTACATCCAGCTCCCATTCAAGAGTACCTGCAGATGAACTGCTTTGGAAGCACACCTGAAAGACGTGCATCTTCCTCCACCATATCTGAGGGATGTGTCAGCAGCTGTTCTTCTGGTTCAGTGCAGAAAAACTTTTTAAAAAATCAACTAGCTACTCCAGAAGCAGTTCCACCCCATTCTCAGAGCCAGGCTGCACAGAGTGTTGATTAACTGGAACATGTCAATTATGAAGCAACTTCCCCCTCATGCTTTCAAAATTAGGCTGTGTACAGTCCTAGTGAGGCCCTTATGTCAACCAGGAGATAACCCTGGCCTCTTATCAGAGTATATTTCAAAGTTTAAAAGAACAGTTGTCGGAGGCTGCAAGGGGTGGGGGAGAAGGCAAAGATGTACTTTCAACCCAGAGGCTGAGGGGTAGGAGAACAAAACTTTTCGACAACTGGAAGAAACAACCCTATACCTGTTCCTCTTTCAGATGTGTCTGTTGGTAACTCAAACGAAAAAGCTATTGCTTTCTTTTTTGAGATGTACCCTTCCACAAAAGGAATTAACTTCCAGCTAGCTCAGACATACTATGATGAACCAGATACACCTCTTACCCGCACCAATTCTGTTCCACAAGAAATTGCCATCAAACCCACCCAAGTAACCTAAAATGGAAGGGAGGAAAGGGGATTTCAGCCACACACACATATATAAAGGTTACAATCCTGAAAATACTTATGCTAGGGAAACAATGGCACTTGCTTTTGATGCATAAGAGGGCACTATTAAAGAGCGTGTATAAGTCACTGGGTGTTTGGTGTAAAATTGTGTAAAGTGGCAATTCAACAGAGCCCAAACTATTTTAGAATCAAACAGATCAATCATATATATCAGTATATTGGTTTCCATGCAAGTTCTCTCTCTCTCTCTCATATTATTCATAACAAAGGGAACTCTTTTCTAGAAACTGGGTATATAGATATAGACGGTTTGGATTCACTATTTGGTGTTCTGCTTTTTTGTTTTATGAAGAGCAGTAGAAGCAGCACATGGAGAGGTATGGATCAAAAGAATATTAAGAAAATAAAACGGGCCCTGCTGGATCGGGCCAGTAGGCCAACTAGTCCAGCAGCCTGTCCTCACAGTGCCTAACCAGTTGCCCCCACAGGAAACCTGCAAGCAGGACCAGGGTGCAACAACACTCCTCCCACTCGCGATATTCAGAGGCGTGTTGCCTCCTACAGTACATCACAATGGCTAGTAACCCTTGATAGCCTTATCCTCCATGGTTTGTTTAATCCTTCTTCAAAGACATCCAAACTGATGGACATCACTACATTTCATGGGAGCAAATTTCATACTTTAACTATGCATGGTGTTAAAGAGGTCTCTCCCCTTTCATCCATTCTGAATCTTCCATCAGCTAGCTTCTAAACCTGTAACGCTGTTCCCTTGTGCTGAACCTTCACAACTATTTTTCTCATGGCAAAGGAGAAATGAATGCGGGCTCAATGAGATTCATCCCTACCTCCGAAGGCCAGAAGCAGGTGACCAAATGGTGGGCCACTGTCATCCACAAAGAAGATCCGCTTCATATAGAGAGAGAGGAATTGGCCATAGTAAACTTCGTCAAAGCTGAAAGGCCACAAGCAAGCAGAAAGCACATGAACTTCTCAGTAGCTGGGCAAGGAACTGGGTTGTCAGTGTGAATGACTGTGGGTCTTGAAGCAATCTCAGCAAAGGACAACAAATTTGCTGACAGGAGGCTCCAGGCTCAATCTCTGGTATCTCCAGGTAGGGTTGAGAGAGACTCATGTTTAAACCCTGGGCAGCTGCTGCCAGTTAGTATGCACAGTAACTGAGATAGATGGACCAATGGTCTGACTTGGTACAGGGCAGCTTACTATGTTTTAGGAAGGGCAGTAGCTCAGTAATTGTTTGCTTTGAATGCACAATGCCCTAGGTTCATTCCCCAGCATCTCCAGGTAGTGATGGGAGAGACTCCCATCTGAAATACAGCAGACATACTGCTGAGCTAGATGGATCAGTGGTCTGACATATAATAAGGCAACCTCCTATGTAACGTTCTATTTGACTAGGTAGGCTGCAAATTGCAAAGAGGAAGAAAATCCTGGAGAAGTTGGAAGGTGGGGCAGTGTAACCTAGGCTGCAGATTTAGGATGTCATTATTAAAGGATAGCAAACCGCCTGTTATTCAGTTGATTTATTTTCTTTATTCACTCAGTAAAATATGTTTAGTCTGCCTTTCAACTTCAGTGGTGGCCTCCACAGAATGTGACATGGTGTTCTTACACAAAGGGTAAAACAAAACAACTGAGTTGGATCTTGGGGTGCAGGAGAACCACTGTCATTAAAAATATATATAAAGAACCAAAGAATTTGCTTACACCACAGCACGAGGGTAGGACAGGGCCCACAACCGGCTTAATAATCCCACCACAGTCAAAACCACCAGATTCATGTTGATCTGCACAGAAAATACAATTGGGTGCTTCAGGAATCCTAGCATCTTGTCCGGCAGTTTTGTCAAGTCTAAAAGTAAAGAGAGCTGTTGTCATTATTTAAAAGAACATCGTTCCAGAAGGGGGAGTGGGGAACCTCAAGTCCAGGGACCAAATGCAGCCCTTGAAGCTTGTCTTCCTGGTCTCAGGATTTATCCAAGTCACACCTCCTCTCCAGGTCACATTTCATTTCACCATCCCTGCTCTGTAACCTCCTTGGGTATTTTGGCCTTACTAGAATACGTCCTTGAAAAGTGATGCCTCTTTCTTGCCCAGATGTGTGTGTGTGTGTGTGTGTGTGTAGAAACCTATGCTTTTCCATGAGTCACAGCCTCCGGACTGTCCACCCATAAAAGCAGCTTACTAGAAAAAGGCAGTTATGATGCAGGCATCTGTGAATGAATGCTTTGGGCTCACCTTTTAAATCATTAAATCTGCAATCCATAAGCATCACTTAATTCAGTGGGCTCACTCTTTAGTAAATATGCACAGGAGTGCACCCAAACCCTTTGATTGATAAAATAGTATTTTATGGTGCACAGAGTTTGGAAAATTGGGTAACAGTGAGCTAGATGGACTACTGGTTAGACTCTGAAGGCAGCTTTGTATCTCTGACATCATCATCTTCTCCCTTATTTTTTCAGCCCAGGTCATTCTTTTTATTCTGAGTAGGCCCTCCTGAAATTAAATTAGTCATGGCATTCATTTCAATGGGTCTACTATGACCATAGCTGTCAACCTTCCCTTTTTTTTGCAGGAAATTCCCTTATTCCAGCGCCGCTTCCCGCTGCTTCCCCAGATTGTTAGATATCCCGTAGACTGTCCCCGGGACAGGTGAGGCTGCTGATCCCTTATTTTCGAGGCTGCTTATCTCTTATTTTCAAATCTGAAAGTTGACAGCTATGACTATGACTAACCCGGGATATAGTATACAGTCCACACACACAAACACCCCAACAGGTGCATATTTTATGCAAATTTATGGCCCTAAGCAAAAGACACCTCCTACTTCAGGGTTTCCCAAACTTGGGTCTCCAGCTGTTTTTGGACTGCAATTCACATCATCCCTGACCATTGGTCCTACTAGTTTAGGATGATGGGAGTTGTAGTCTCAAAACAGCTGGAGACCCAACTTTGGAAAACCCTTCCCTTACTTCTCTGTTCCCTCAGCATCAAATATATTCTGCAGCTGGACAAGGAGGCTCCACTTAAATCTTTCCTCTTCCCTGAATTGGCCTCCTCCCTATGTCCCCCTCCCAGATTAACCTCCCTTTCCCCTCCACGTGCGTCGCTTTCCCCTTGTTACCCCCCACCCGCGCGCATTTTATTTTTAAAAAACCGCATTTCTCGCCCCCGATCAGCCCCTCAGTAAAGCAGGGCACGACTGTGCGCCTAAGAAAAGGCTCGTTTATATCTAAGCATCTTTTAACCCCGCCTCTCCCCAATCAAGACGAAGTATGGAAATTTAATTTCACCCACACAAAGCCAACAAGTTGCTACCTTTTCTTCCTTCCTCTCTCCGCTCTTTCCCGCCCCTCACCCCCCCGCGCGCGCAAGAAATGCGGCCGTCCTCCTGTCTTTACTGTACTGATGAAGCGGAGCCTGGGCCGTACCACTTTTAATAAAAGGGAGGGGGCACAAGAGACGGCTCACTTCCATCAGGAGAGCTACCAAGGAGGACGCGAGGCAGGATGTGACGTCACCAGCACTACCCCGAGGTGGGCGGGATGAGAGGCAAAGGGCGGCTGTTTCCATAGCAACCCAGAGATACGACCTGATATGCGCAGAAGTTGCGCATTTCCCAAAGATTCATGCGAACTGTAGTTTATTAGAGTAGGTGGGAATCGTTGCTCCGTTAGAGAGGAACTACAGTTCCCATGATCCTCCGGAGGGCGGGGATTCATGCTCTTTAAATGTATGGCATGGATCTCGCCTGTAAACATTAGGGTCAGATTCCCCAAGCTTGATTAAACGGCTGCCGCTTGTATTTAGATCCCGTGGAAATCAATGGGACAAATTAGTCATGACACCATTCCATTGATTTCAGTGGGGCTCAAAATAAACCCAGCTTAGGAGCTGTATCCCCAATGAAATTCTTCTCAAGAGCAGAACCACTGACATTTATCTAACGTCGAGTTTGTCATCATGTCCATCAATTTCGGTGGGTTTACTCTTCGGAAGACGCAGATTTAGGGAGCGCTGCAGGTGGCGCCGCAACAATGATCCAGAAGGGAAGGCCGAGGGAGGGTCGCCCCGAAATTTGGTGTTGCACAGGGCAGCCATTTCCACTCTGAGGCAGTAATAAATACTTCTGATACCAGTTCCCTGAAATTGCAGAACGGGAGTGCTCTTGTATTCCGATCTTGATCTGGTTGGCCTGAGAACAGGATACAGGTCTTTATGGTCTGGACCTGAAGGCTCGTATGATGTTCATCCCACCAGATGTAGGGAAGAGCCTGTGGAGGATGCTGAGATTCTTCCATTGCTGGGGGGTTGGACTCGATGGCCCTTGGGGTACCTTTAAACTCTACAGTTCTACTATGCAAGCATTTTGAAGCAAAATAGGGAGTGCAAAATGCCTGCTGCTGTTTGTGAGAGCTTGACAGATTAGTAGTGTGTATGATGTGCAGCCTCATATTTGCAACATGGTTTGAATAAAGAAAGTAGGGCTTGAGTCAGCACTGAGGTAACTGAGCATGTGCAGACTGCAAATGACGAAATCAGGTCTACGCAAGCATGAGCAGAGAACAAAGAAATGTAAACAGCAAAGGAATGTGATTCAGTTTTTTCTGTTTATAGAAAAGGACTGGGGTTCTCTGTTTAGAGACTGTCTCTGTCCTATTAGACTCATTCTATGGGGCTGTCCTTTGCTGCAGTAGAGAATAAACAGGGTGCCTAGCTGGGTGCCTTGCTTCTTGTGGTTGCATCTTTTTAAAAATCCTACTGGGAACAAACACCTACATTGTGGGGGGTTGGACTAGACAACCATTAGGGTCCCTTCCAACTCCACAATTCTATTATTCCAGTTAACTTGAACAGGAGGCAGTAAGGACCACCAACCAGGATGGCTTTGAAAGAGGAATGGAGAAATTCATGCAGAAGGCTATCAAAACCTACTAGCCACGATGGTTTTGCCCTGCCTCCATGATTGGAAGGCAGTAATGCTCCTGAATACCAGTTGCTGGAAACCACTGAGGAGTGCTCCTATGCTTGGGTGTTGCTTATGAGTTTCCCACCGACATCTGGTTGACCACTATGAGAACAAAGTGCTGGATTAGATGGGCCACTAGCCTAATCAAGCAGGCTGTTGTGTTCTTGTAAAATTTACCTTTGATCTGATACAGCAGAACTCATACAGTCTGACCCACCTGTTAACCATGAACATGTGCTAATGCTGACAAGCGCACCATGGGGTTTTTTAAAGGTTTTTTTTATTTAAATAAGGAGAATTCTTTCATATGGAAAGAGCTAATACAATCACATATTTGAAAGGAGAAACCATAGGAACTGAAATCAAGAAGAGGAAAGAGAGAGCTCGTTGCTGCCACCAGCCTGGCGATTTCTGTCATCAGAGACATCCAGTCCATGTTAAAAAGTTGTCCCAGAAAGGTTTTTTTTAAAGGGGAAAAAAACCCACGTTGAACATTAAAAGATATTTTGTCAGTTGTCATTTCAAATATATGGTCTACATGAAAAGACAAATAGAAGGAAAGGCCCAAAAAAGAAAAAAAGTTTTACTGTACAGTTTGTGAGGTTAAAAGGAGTACAATACCCTCTTTTAGAAACGACAAATGCAATTTATACAGGACGAGGGGCATGGGGTGGGTGGGGAACTTGCTGCTTAAGAAATGTCTCAACATGCCAAAGCGAGTACCACACTGCTATTGCAATTCCCACATAACTATTCAGATGGTTACATCTTGTAGAAAAAAACCACTGGACACAAGTAGGTCTTAAGTTACAAGCATACTATATCCTAAAATAGGACCCAGACCAGTTTCATTCTTCCCACACCTATCAGTTCCACTGCTTTAAAATGGTTTGTTCATCTCATTTGATGAACCATGACATTAAGATGATTCTGCTTCATCTCATGAGCTTGTTTATCCATCCACACTCCCAATGGAAAAGGAGTTGCATGTTTGCATAAAATCAGAGGCTAACCATCACCACCACCCTGCATGCAACTCAAACGAGATGTATGGGGTCCTTGCTGGAAGTGGGGGTGCAGCTGCCAGTTTAAAACAAAGAAAAAGGAGGCAACAGCTGAACTGCAAATCTATTCTTTTAAAAGTATAGCAAAAGGGGAGGAGAATTACATCAGTTTGGAGCAGTCTTTCAAGAGGGGCAGAGGGAGGTATGCTTTAACACAATGAGTGGGTAGGGCCACAAACATAAATGAAATTCAGCAGGCAGAGAATTGTGTGGCTGCTGTTCTCATGCTGCGCAGGAGCTAGCCACGGATTTGTCAACTTAAGGACTGCTTCACTTGAACCTGTGCAACTTCACCTTTAATTTTAGAGGGATATGCTGCAGCCTTTTCTCTGCTCCACAACTGGCCACAAACCGTGGCATGAAAAGTAGCTAAGAACTCACAAGAGGGTTTTCAGGAGAAGGGAACCACTGCACAACGCAATGGAGGCGTAGAATCGAACACTATTTACACGTGACTGTAGCCTTAATAAAGCCTGCAGCTATGCCAGCTGGTTGGAAAACACGGTGATGCATCAGCTGCCATTGGGCTTAGAGAACGGCTGCCCCTTCTGCATCAGCCTCAGGAGCAAGACAATCCTGTCTCCGAGTGAAACATCTGCCGGAAGTAGAGGATGCATGCAGAGTCAGTTCCGGTGATAGGGGAGAGTGAGGCAGAGCCCAGTCTTCTCTTCTATTGAATGGCGACAAAAATTACCCAGTTTGAGGAAGAGGAGCCCACTCACAGAGGATATCTCATCCACAATTGGTTTATTCAGCACTATCACCAGAACTGACAAAGTCGCTGCACAAAAATGTAAGGAGGGAAGCAGAAGGCCACAGAGGTTTTATGAATCTGCTACCTCTTTCCAAATTGGTTATTATCCCCACCTTCAGCTGAAGAATGTAGCACTGAAAGAATCAAGAGACAAATTTCAACTTCTTATTATTGATCCCCAACAGGTACTGTAAAAAACACAAAGTATATCTTTTTCTAAAGTGGAAGAAAAACAAGAAGACGTGGCAAAGAAGGGACATCATTTGCATTTTTGAAAAACAAGGGTGTAAGGGGGACAGCTTTCCATGTGAAAAACAAGTCCTGTGAGCTGCAGGTAACAGTAATAATGCAAATTAAACCTGCCTGTCCCCAAAAAGAGGCAATGAAAAGTAAGAGGTTGCTTCTTGGCCTCTCCTTCACAGAGTAAATTCAGACATAATATATAAATAGAGCAGTGAAACATTTACTTCTTTTTTCACCTAGACCTACAACATCAAATACGTATAAATAAATTCTAGTGTTTTGTCTTGTTAAAAGAGGGTGACTTCCCCCACCGCCCCCCTCAATAGTAAGTACTGTATTTCTGATTAAATTTACACCAGGAGTTTCTGTGATATTTTGCATCTAGCAATAAACTCAAGCTCCACCAATGCCACCCTCCCCCTCGGCCTTGCGATTTGCAGAAGGACCATCTGAAAGTCATATACAAAAGAAAAAACAAGGTTTGTGTCTTCTTTAAAATAAAATTAAAAGGGCATCACAAGAGCGCTAAAGGTGCAAAGCAATATGCTGGTGAGAGCAGGATTTGAGTTTGTTGAAATTTAACATCAGTCACAGCCCACCCACCCACCCCTAAAAAATCCAAGAAAGCATTTTTATAATTGCTCATGATATTTCAAAGTAGCAGAGGCATCATGCAGAAGAAGAAAAAGAGCAAGATTATTCGGGAAATATTAACGTCACTGTCTTTGAAAAGGTGGGGTGGGGACAGGGTGAGATTCAGGGGGTGAGGAGAGAACTTCTGCAACTCCAATATTAGTAAACTTCAAATCACTCTAAGATGCTAGAAGCATTGGGGGCAGCTCAGAAACCCAAGAAATAACCCTCTTGCTCCCCAGGAATGGCAATTTTATAAATTTATTTAAAAGCACCATCTATCTCAAGCCCCTTCCACGGTTTTCTATGAAGGAAAACAAACACGCAGACACACACAAAACGGTGAAGAGGAAACATTGCTATGGCTGAGTTAAAACAAGCCTAGACGTAAGGACTAAAGCTGTCCTATAAATGTCACGGTTTTTACCAAGCTTAAGAAATTAAAAACTCTTTTAAAAAAAGAAATCCAGGAGGGTGTTCCAAATCTTGCAAATCCTCTCCCCACCACCTTCTCACAAATCCTTCTTAAATACATTCTTTGTTCAAAACATTTGTCTTTGGAACCACCAGCAGAACAACCACCAGCAGAAAAAGGCCGTTAGGACGAATTTTCAAGTTACTGTCTACAAAAGAAAGAGAATTTTCCTTCTCCACTCTAGTGTTTTTAACAAGACAAATCTAAACAGGAAATAAGTGGAAGCAATTAGTCCACTTGAGACCTCTAGCATCTTTTAAAAACACAAAACCAGACATGAAAATGGAATCCAGTATAATCCTGCCTTTTCAGAGCATGGCCGCTCTGCAAGTTATGAAGAGGTTACGTTTGGTAGATACTAGAGTGACCCAAGTGCTCTAAAAGTAATTATTTGCAAAAGGGTGTGTGTTTGTGTGGATATGAGAGGGGAGAAGGAAGGAGGAAGGAAATAAAACTCTCCCACACACAGCGATTTCTTTCATTCACAAGGAATCAAGCCTTTGATCTGCTGTTGTGTGTTGTGCAGAAGGAGGCTTCTACCATTTTGCTTCAGTAGTGGGCATGCATCTCAGCTACCAAAAGAAGTCCACTGGGTGGCATTGAACAAAGTTCTAATCAGAACAGACCTACTGAAATTAGCGTGCCTAAGTTAGTCAAGTCCATCAATTTCACGAGGTCTAACTGAAAACTGTTGACACTGGAATCAACCCAATGACTCTCAACTAACTCAGATCGCAGCAAGGCAAGAACTTCATTGTGTAGAATCTTGAGGAGACCCCCCCTGCTGCAAATCTAACTGCTTCCAGAATTTTTGTTTTTAAATATAAACAAAAACACCCCAACTCCACACAGATCGGGGTAGATCTCATGGAACAAACGTGCTGGCATTTCTGAAATGAGAGCAATGCTGGTTTTCTTGTTCTTTTTATACTGCAAGGGGCAGGCTGGAGAAGAGACAACAACTGGAGCAGCTACTGGACCTACTATAAATGCCTTTCATAATGGTTTTTACTTTTAAAGCAAGTTCTGCTTCTAGTTTAACAAATGGAACTCAAGGGAAGAGGGAGGAAATGAAGCATGTCCTAAGCCATCAAATGCCTTTACCTATCCCAAGTGTGGGGAACCTGTGGCCTTCGATATGTTGCTGAACGACAACTCCCATCAACCCCAGAAAGCATGGCCAATGGCTAGGGATGGTTATGGGAACCGTCATTCAACAACAGGGCCAAAAGGGTTCCCCACACATGATTTATCCTATATTTTACTTGAAAGGATTTTAAAGAGCCAAGGGCTAATCCCTGCCAATTGAGATCAAGCAGGCGCCTTCATTGTACTCTTTTTGGCACCTGCTAAAAACATTCGTGTTTCGACAAGCCTACCCTGATGCTTAGAAAGTTGAGGTAATTTTAATATGTTTGAGCATTTTAACTTGGGGTTAAAATGGGTTGTAATTTTGCCTCAATTTTATTGTGTGTTTTTTTCACCTTTTGTAAACCGCTTTGAGGATTTTCTACAATCAAGCGGTATTTAAAGGTAAAGGGACCCCTGACCCTTAGGGCCAGTCATGACCGACTCTGGGGTTGCGGCGCTCATCTTGCTTTACTGGCCGAGGGAGCCAGCTTTATTGGCCGAGGAAGCTTCTGGGTCATGTGGCCAGCATGACTAAGCCGCTTCTGGCGAACCAAAGCAGCGCACAGAAACGCCATTTACCTTCCCGCCAGAGCAGTACCTATTTATCTGCTTGCACTTT
Organism: Podarcis muralis; assembly: GCF_964188315.1. Classification (NCBI taxonomy): domain Eukaryota; kingdom Metazoa; phylum Chordata; class Lepidosauria; order Squamata; family Lacertidae; genus Podarcis; species Podarcis muralis. The sequence goes on along the minus strand of NC_135673.1, from coordinate 13,977,782 downwards.
AACGTGCTTTCAAACTGCTAGGTTGGCAGGAGCAGGGACCGAGCAACGGGAGCTCACCCCGTCACGGGGATTCGAACCGCAAGCGGTATATCAATTTTATGAAATAAACAAGTAAGGGCTAAGCATTGACACAGCCTAAATTTAAAAAGAGTGTAGAAAGCTCAACATATCACACAGGAACTGTTTTCCATACATCCCCTCTGCCCAAAGTGGGAGCACCCAGGTACATGATTTAGATTTGGGGGAGGGGGTGTCATTTTTCAGAAGGCAAAGAGTAGAAGACAAGAAGAGAAGGAAATGCAAGTGAACTTAGAAACGTCCTGCTATAAAAACAAAGACACAGCATCCTGTTTTGCTTTAAAAACCTTGGAGGCCTGTTTTTTTTTGTTATTAAAAAATAAAATAAAATCCAGCACACTCCTGATCTCGTTACCGCTCAGCTGACACAAAGAGGAGAAGGGTGGGCTCCATCCCCCCAAAAGCGGTCACTGCTATTTGCAAGTGGGAGCAAGGAAAAGGAAAGAACAAAAGCCACCAGAGCCACTCAAGTCATTTTCGGGGAGGGGGGACAGCAGCAGCGGTACAGCAGGAATGGTTGCCTTTTGTTGTTGTCATTTGAAAGCAAGCAGGTCCACATCAAAATCCACGGCTCAAAGAACTGCTTTGTTGGGAGGAGGACTCTGACGAGACCAACGCTTCAGGCAGCTGACAGATAAGTTGCAGTAAAGCCGGGGAGGGTGGCAAGGAGTCTTAGCACAGCCAGTGGCCAGGGTGGAAAATGTGGAGTGATTTGCAGAGCCTTCTCACTCTCTCTTTCTATGGTGTGTGTGGAGTATAACAAAGCTGACTGGCATCCTGGGGCTGGGGAAGAGGGTGGGTTGGTGGCATAGTTGCTTAGGCCTTGCTCTCCTCCACTTTGACCGCCTGAGGCTTGATGGCTCCCGTGCGCACCGGTTTAATCAGACTGGCAGAAGGGGGCTCTGGAAGTTTCACCACTCCAAGGCTGCCTTTGCTTTCGTCCAGTCGCTGTTTTGCCTGCTGGGATATATGAAGGAGAGAGAGAGGGAGAATATGAAAACAAAGGAAGGAATTGGGCACCTGAGAGATCATGCTTGACCTGCAAGCACACAGTGCACTGAGACCCTCCAATCCCCTGCAATGAAAATATTTGCTTAGAATATAGTGATGCGGATTAAATCAGCCTTGCAAGTAAGTCTGGCATTTTTTAATTTTTTTAATACTAAGAGGCTAGTAGCCTGAGAGCTGCAAAGGGGGAGAAACCCCCTTCTCTGTGGCTAGCATGGAAATGCAAGCTAATTATTAAAACAACAATAATGTACCCCTTCTAGCAAAGAACTGCTTTATTCTCTGTGGCCAGCATGGAAATGCCCACTCACAGAATTATTTGTTTATATGTACATTCATTATTTGGGGCAGAGTGCTCCTAACCTTCAAAAGGGTATTATTACTACTAATAACAATTTCATGTATATCTCTATTTTTCCTCCAAGTTCAAGGTAGTTATATGGTTCTCCCCTTCCTCATTTAATTCCCACCCCCCACAGCCTGGGAGGGTAGATTAGGTTGACAGGCAGTGAATGACCCAAGGCTACCCAGTGAGCTTCTTGCTTGAGGCAGGGATTTGAACTCTGGTCTACCAACTCCTAGCCCAACACTCTAACTGCCACATCACACTGGCCCTCAGTGGACAGATGGGAGTGGAGGTGTCTCTGCCAGGAGTGGGGAGCCCTGCTGCCAAGTGGGGGAACCCACTGATAGAAAGTGCCCCCACAGCACGTGCAAGAATAGCAGGTGGAAACTATGGCTGCTGGTACCCCCTAAACGGGCAGCTTCAGGGGTGGAATGAAGTTCTGGGATGCTACGGGACCCAGAATAACGTCTGCAGCAGAAGGGTTTTCAGGTGTTGCAGGCCTTCGATCAGGAACCCTGTGAAAGTCATATCCACAACATACATATAACACACATTGAAAGAACATAGCTTCCTCCCCACAATCCTGGTAATGGCAGTTTACACTCTATAAAGCTACAATTCCCAGCACCCTTAACAAACAATAGCTCCCAGGATTCATCTGGGGAAGTCATTTGCTTTAAATGTATATGCTTTGGATGTGACCCAAGCCTCATCCACGTTCCAGGTGAAAAGAGGCAAGAGTAGGCCTTTCCCAGAATCCTCTTGGCCCAGAAAACCAGGTGACAGCAGAGAGCCAATCTCAAGCCACCAGTTTTCTGCTGCTTGCCTCACGTCCCACCTGCCCTCACCTCATTGGTCCCTGCTCACCCCTTGGCCTGACGGCCATTGTGGAGAGGAAGGTGGCAGCCAGTGCGGCAGCCATTTTTGTGAGGACTACATACATACAAGGGAGCTTTTGCCTTTATCCTTACCTGCTGGATGTAATGCCCCTGCACAGAGTTCATATTGACGGCCGGTCCAGAGGGCTTCCCACTGGGGCTGGCAGAATTAGGCCTGCAGGGGGCGAAAAGAAAACACACACACGCACACAGACAGACACATACACACACACACACAAAGGTTAAGACAGAGCAAGCAAAGACAGAGGGAATCACCACCTCAAAAATCAAGAACGAGCTCAGCAGGCAGGCCCCGGAGGGGGCAGTCACAATTAAAAGAGGGTTGCCTGTGGACTCCACAATTATTTTTTTTATCCACCTCACAGATGTTCAAGTGTTTGCCAGGAGTCAGGGGCATGTTCCCCCCACCACGAGTCCTGTTTCATTTTACCTACCTCCCCACACTTCTGGAGCCCCGACATGTCCAGCACAATGCTCACCAACGATCCTTTCTCTGCTGAAATGTCAAAATTCCACCACAAAACAAAACAAAAATCAAATCAAATGCCGGCTGCCGGAACTGCGCAAATCCAGTGCCTCAGAGAGTCAAGACCCTTAATTTTATGTAACGCATCCCACAGACAAACAAAGTGCAGGAATGAAACACAGATAAACTAAACAGCCCAAAAGAGGCAAGGAAGGAGGCTCTGTGTCTCACATCCACACCGTACATTTAAAGTGCAATGATACCAAGTCACAGCTTTTCCCCATGATTCAGGAGAGCTATTTATTAAAGCTGCTTATAGTCTTTATGATACCTTCCCCTTCATTGCCCTCACAGAGCTACAATTCTCAGAGTTACCTGGGAATAGAGATTGAGTGCTAAACCACTTTGGGAATAGTAGCATTGTGAGGAGAATTAAGGGTCTCTTAACAACTTTCAGCACCCTTAACAAACTACAACTCTCATAATTCTTTTGGGGAAGCCATGATGTTTAAAGTGGTATCATAAGGCTTTATATGTAAGCTGTGAATGTGGCTTCAGTTACGGAAATGCCTTAAGCAACTCAAGAGGTTGGCATAACATTACTGAGTAAAATTCCTAGAAAATGTGACATTTGGGGTTGGATAATGAATCTCAGACCCAGAGGCCAAATGCAGTCCCCAAGGCCTTGCTTTCTGGCTCTCAGGACTTTCTCCAGGCCACACCTTCTCAGTGGTCTTGCCCTGCACCCTCCTTGAGTCTTTTTGCCTGGCGGGAATGTGTCCCTTGAACTGAGATTGTGCCTTTGCTTGTTTGGATGGGAGGACAGAGAGGTGTTTGTGCATGCAGAAATTAGTCAACTCTACAAAAGTAGTATTTATATTCATTGCTCTACTCCCTTTTGTCTCAGGCCCTGACTACCACCAGTATGTGGCTCCCTGAAGGTGATCCGTAAGTACTCAGAGCAGGTCTACTGAAATCAATGTAACGTTAGTCATGTCCATCAATTACAATGGGTCTATTCTGAGTAGGACTAACATTGGATGCAAGCGGGAATTCTCAGACCCCAAGAGGAGTGCCCTTGTTAAGCCTTGAAATCTCTTTGAGAATAAAATATGGGCCATGATGGAGTCATTTCCTTTACCCAGCCCACTTCTGCATCTGGCTCCTAGAAGGCTGCCCATGAGGAAATGTGGCCCTCACCTCTGATTTAGCACTCTGGTGCGCATGAACCTGAGTGTTAGGTATGAAGTATACCTTGTGACTTAAAAACCAAGGGTTGCTTTCAACTAAGCCCTACTCATGGTAGACCCATTATAATTAATGAACCCAAGTTAGTCATGTTTATTAACTTCAGTAGGTATACTCTGAGTAGGACCAGCACCAGATACCACCCAAATTCTGGTTTACTGAGCAGACCAGCTTCATAAACCATGGGTTGAAGCTGGCTTGTTAAGAACCTGACCAGGGTTGTTTTAAATCACAGGCTGTGGTCTCTATGCAAGTATAACCCAAGATTCATGGAAACTGAAACTACACAGAGCAGAAAGCTTTCTCCTGGACACATGGGAGGAGGAGAGAGCAACTGAGCCTGAGTTCACTTAGGCTCATTCCCGCTCATGCATGTAGTACTAAACCATGGTGAAATGAGGACCAGCTCAGCCTGACTGGCTCCTTTACATCAAGTGTAGGGGGACCTGTAGCTCTCCATCAACCCCAACCAACCAAGTTCAAGCAGGCAAAGGATTATAGATCCAACCCAATGGATTTGAAGCAAGCTTTTTAGATCAGGTGTGGGGAACCTGTGACCATCCAGATGTTGCTGGACTACAACTTCCATCATCTGAGACTACTCTCGTGTGGCTTGGCTGGGGCTGATGGGAGTTGCAGTCCAACCACACAGCTTCTCCATCCCTGTGCTACCAAAGTAAATGTGCAAGAAGCATCCCCATCCAGGTTAGAGGAAAGGCAAGCTGCCTTGTACAGAGTCAAAACACTAGTCTACCTAGCTCAATACTATCTACACTGAAAGGCAGTGGTTTTCAGAGAACGAGTCTACCTGCCATCCTTACCTGGAGATGCCTTTAGGAATTGAACCAGGAACCTTCTGCATACAAAGCAGATGCTCTGCCCCTGAGCTAGGATCCTTAGTTAAATAATGCTATCTATCCACAGCTATTTATACGGCCAATTAAAACGCCAAGCAATCATAATTGTTGACAGCGGGACAGGGAAAATGGTTTCAGAAGGGGAATCTTTCACACTGGAGATGCTGGGGATTGAATCTGGGACCTTCTGCAGGCAAAGCAGGTGGAATATTATTTACCCACAGTCTTTCCCTACTGTAAGCAAAAACGGCAGGGATGTCTTTTTAAGGTTACACTTCCCCTCTGCAGATTTTACGACTGTATTAGAAATAATAAAATGTTAAAAATCTGCAAATGAGAAAATCAGGGGCACCTTTTCAGGAGATCATTAAAATAAAACCTGATTAAGCTAACTGAATCTCACTAAATGCAACTCAGAGGAGACCCAATGAAATTAAGGTTAGGCATACCCATCAATTTCAGTGGATTGACTGAGTAGAACTAACACTGGATAGAACCCCTAAATCAACCTTGTTTAACATATAAGTTTCTTAAGATTAGAATTAAATTAACAAATTTCATAGGCATTTATACATGCAAATTTGGGAGGGGGGACCTTTCCCTTTCCCTTTCCCTGCTCTCTCTCCATCCCACTCAACAAAAATAAACCTGCAGCAATCAAAACTGTATTTCACCTGTATGTGTGAGGCGATGGAATGGACCCTGCTGTGGGAGCATTCTGTTTTGCGTCTGCAAAGTGGAATCCTTTCATTTCTACATGTGAGGACTGGAAGGAGAAAGGAACAGGTTGCAGGGTTATTTCCTTTTCACAAAAATACTTCACCATCTTGAGGATGGGAAAGAGATTCTGGCTCAGTTTCAGACATTATCCCAAACCATAGGCCCCAGCTGCACTATACATTTAAAGCAGTTATCCTGCCATGTCCAACAGTCATGGCTCCCCACAGACCAAAGAATCCTGGAAGCTGTACAGTGGTACCTCGGGTTAAGTACTTAATTCGTTCTGGAGGTCCGTTCTTAACCTGAAACTGTTCTTAACCTGAAGCACCACTTTAGCTAATGGGGCCTCCCGCTGCTGCCGCGCCACCAGAGCACGATTTCTGTTCTCAACCTGAAGCAAAGTTTTTAACCTGAAGCACTATTTCTGGGTTAGCAGAGTCTGTAACCTGAAGCGTATGTAACCTGAGGTACCACTGTACTTTGTTAAGGGTGCTGAGAGCTGTTAGGAGACTCCTGTTCTCTTCTCAGAGCTACAATTCCCAGAGTGGTTTAACAGTCAATTCCTCTTTGCAGGGAACTCCAGGAACTGTAGCTTTGTGGAGGGGAACTCTCAGTTCACTTAACAAAACAAAAAAAATTCCTTCCAGTAGCACCTTAAAGACCAACTAAGTTAGTTCTTGGTATGAGCTTTTGTGTGCTCATACCATACTGAAGTGTGCATGCACACGAAAGCTCATACCAAGAACTAACTTAGTTGGTCTTTAAGGTGCTACTGGAAGGAATTTTTTTTGTTTTGACTATGGCAGACCAACACGGCTACCCATCTGAAACTTCACTTAACAAACTACACTTCCCAAGATTCTTTGAGCGAAGAAAAGACAAGACATGCCTTAAATGTACAGTGCAGAGGGGACACGACAGTCACAATTACAGACCAATTCTCTTCCATGACTTTGACCACATTGTGGAGGAATGAGCTCTACATGTTAGGGATACATTGTGTGGCAAAGTACTTCCTACTGTCTGTCCAGAATCTACTGCCAAACAAATTCACTCTGGATGACCTCGAGTTCTACTGCAGTGGCAGAGGTGGGATTTGAGTCTCTCCAGATCATTCATGACTTTATAAAAACCTGTTTCACATCTCTCTCTATCTTAGTCATCTTTCTCTCCCCCCCCCCCAACCTTTGAGATAAGTAAGAAAACCCAAGTTGCTTGGCAAATGACAACTGTGAGGTAACTGGAAGCCACTGCAGATCTTGTTAACGTGCTCGCCACACTCCTAAATCTGTCAGGAGATGAGATGCCATATGAATTGCTTGAAGCTTCTTGGAAAGAGTTCAAGGGCAACTCCATGCAGGGTTCATTACAGTAGTGTAGCCTCGAGGTTGTGAATTTGAAAAAGTATGTTAATAATAGAAATAGGTTATTTTTTAAAAAAAAAATCAATTAACATATATACACACCCTGTGGGTCCTTACCTCCCTGCTCGAAGCAAGGACAGGCGGCTGAGAGCCAGGCGAGAGAATTCTGCGAGGAGCTCCAACAGACAGGTTCTGGCCTTGGGGGAGCTGGATGGACTGTGGCAATATCAGGGGCTGTTGGCCAGAACCGTAACGGGCCATCGGGAGCTGGGAGCCCGGCATTGACATTGTTAGCTGCGTGTTAATGAGCAGACAGTTACTTGAGAGGCAATAATGAGAAGTAGCCACAATGCTGCTTCCCAGGGACCATAAGTTTTGGCGTTGGGAATAGCTAATTCCCAAGATAAAAACTTTTTAACTTTTGAGAAGTGCCTAGGGGACCCCCACCCCCACCCCGGTCTCTTCTCACCAACCCCTCCCCTGGATCATCCCACCCAGACAAAGAATGCACACACACACACACCACTTTTCCAAGGAATCTGGCAAAATAATTCACCTGAGCCTTGAAATGCACACAGAGATGAAAGAGGAAACGAGAAAGAACATTGTTCTTCCAACTTCCGCCTTCTATGCACTTTTCACGGGGCAAAAGACAACCACCAGCACCACATCCCTGAGACATTTTTTTTTGCTGTAGTCACTTAGTAGCCTTCTATCTCCTACAGCAATTGCATTTATTCTCTGTATAGAAGATTACTATCAATGAATTGTTTGATTCTTGTATTTCTGTCTTATATGAGCTATGTACTGAGTGAACTACAAACTACTAAATTTCTAGCTTATCTGTCTGCATGAAGGAAAGGTAACGGAGCAAGACAGTTTTAACCCCTTGACCGGTGGCCTCTCTTTCTGTATGCATGCTATGAGCTAATGATGCATTGTGTTTGGAAAAACCCTGTAAAAGCATTGTTAAAATGTGTCTCTGGGGCAGTTCCCTAAACTGGTGGTTCACTGAACTACTGGTTTTGGAGGCTGCCCTACTGCAACAGCTCCTCTAACAAATTGGGTCCCTACCGGGTGATGAGTTTGTATATCTCTCTTGGTTGCATTTTTCTTTAAGGTGTTATTCCCTCGCCTGGGCATGAACCATCAAGACGTGGCTTACGAGTAAATTCTTACCACATCATGACCAAAGGAGCAGCAAGAGGGGAGGGGGCTAAGAGGCTTTGTAGGGACCAAAGGAAGCTCTCAAGGGCGCCACTGGGCGCATGGGAGTACCACTGGTGATCCCTGGTTTAAACCATGTTTCCTGGATCATACGCAATGATGAGCCAGGAAAGTGAAATTAAACCATGGTTTATCCGCCTTCCCAGCCGCACATGAGGAAGAAATGAGGGGAGAGCATATACAGAATGCCCAACCACTAATTCCTTCCTCCAGCCAACGGTAATGTTTGCTGATATTTAATACTTTTCACAAAAAAAGATGCTTTGTAGTGGTGAAAGGATTCTGCAGGGATAAAACCTCCCCTCCCCATCTGCCTCTCAGTTTCCTCCAACCGTGTCTACAAGAGTATCTCATCCTGAAGTCTTCTGTTTGCTATAAAAGGATTAAGCCGCGCACCAACTTTCCGCCAAATTATCTTAAGTGCTTCAATGCCAGATGGCCTTTCAAAGGGGCCTTCCCAAACCTGTTACGGTTCGTTTCCTGAAAGCAACGAGCGTCTTGAAGAGCCACATTAAAAACATGCTTGCTGTTGCAGCTGGATCAATTTACTCCTCATATATTCCAATTTTAAAAGGTAAGAGAAGCATAGCTCAGATACGCTGGAAGTAATCTGACGTCTGAACAACTCACACAGGTAAAACTGGGGTGTTCAGATAAAAGCAACCAGGTCTATACGGGGTGGCGAAGCCTCAGGCTCAGGGGCTAACTGCAGCCTCCCCATCTGGCTCTTGGCTCCCTCCCCAGGTCACCAGTCCTGTTGCTGCAGTTCTTTTGTTTGACTGGAATGTGTCCTCGATTATGCTGGATGGCAGTGGGGGTTATGTTGGATGGCAGTGGGGGTGGCAGAAGGACCCTCCACACACACACACTCACTTCCACATGACTGGAATGTAGACTACTATTATACACACAGGTCCTGCTTTCCAAACATAATGTGTTCCCAGGAAATTGTTCATTAGGTGAGCTGATGATTTCCATTATTTCCTATGGGAACCTTTCTAGTAAATGCTTTCTCCCTCCATACTTTCTGCCTGAAGCTGCTGTAAAAGCCAAACAAAAATGGGATTTGTCTGATCTCCCTCCCTTTCTGCCCGAAACGGCTGCTGCCGACCAGCCATTTGGCTATCTAAATCAGCCATTTGTGTTGTGAGCTTTGGGTGTTAATTCTTTGTGTCTGGATAACTAAGATTTCAGAGAGCAAGTGTTCTGGTAGCGGGACCTGCATGTACAAAGAACCACACACACACAAAACTGGAGATGCTCCCCAACCCCACCTCTATACTTCTGTGCCAGTTCTAAAACAGCAAACTAAGCAACTTTTGAAAACCATCTGTGTCCATGAAACCCCTCTGGTGCAAACAGAAGAATATCAGCACCTGTCTACTCTACTATCTTTTTAGACATGCGCAAAGGCAAGCTGCATGTCTCAAGCCACATTTTGGCAAATATTTTTTCCAGGCAGGAAGCTAGCAACTCCTTATCGATGCAAGCACAGGAGTGGGGGGGTTGGGAAGAGACAGAATGATACGCACACTGAGCACCAGCCTCATGACAGCAGCAGAGCCCTGACCTGTGTAAGCTGCGATTCCATCATCTGTGAGGCTCCCATACCGGGAGCCTGGTTGATCTGGCCTTCATACACCAGGGTCTGGCTCCCGTTAACTGGCTGATAAGGGGATCCGGATTGAGTTTTCACCATTTCCAAAGGCTGCATGCCTGGGAAGGCGGAATATGGAGGCTTCAGGGCAGTGCCCCCAGTCAGGACCACGGTGTTGGGTTGGGAGAGGCTGGGATGCATGTAGACCTGAGACCTAAAAGGATGCAAGGCAGATGTGCACAAACCTCAGTGTTTGCCTTGAGTTTGCTGATACTTTCCTTTTGTGCATAGGTGGTACTGTTTTGGCCACGTCTGAGTGAGACATTGAGGTAGGATTTAGGAATGTTGGCTGCCAGCTCTGGGTCTCTGCTATTCATATCCAACTTCTATGCTCCAGGTTATGTACACAGCATATTTTGCAACTCTATAAAGTCCTGTGCCAAGAGGAGAATTCTGTATCCCTTGCAAATTCATTTAATTGTGTTTTGCCCAGCCTTCTTGGGCCTCAGGGCCCTTTTGTGTATCTGAGAAACTGTTGTGGGGACCACAACATTTCACAGAAGGGAAAACAGGTAATTCTAAGAACCTTCTCTCTCTCTCTCTCTCTCTCTCTCTCTCTCTCTCTCTCTCTCTCTCTCACACACACACACACACACACACACACACACAACCACCACCAACATAAACAAGCATCCTATCTACACACTCAAAATAAATAACAGAGACCAAAAAAGCGGGGAATGCCTGTCCCCCCCCCCATAAAAAACCCCCAAACAAATGTTGTTGTTTTTAAAAATGGGTTGATCAGAGCAGAGGGGCCATGCAGGTAGTAGTTTAAGGGTACCAGATTACAATGGTAGTCCCACCCAGAGTAGACCTACTGAAATTAAGTCGTGACTTATGCCCACTCATTTCAGTGGGTCCAAACAATCAATCATCAAACATTTATATAATTTCCATTCTGCTTCCACTACTAAGAAAACCTACTGCTAATTTCCCTTGCTTATGTGAAACGGGGGGGGTGGAGTCCCCCCCAGAAGCAGCATTTCATTCTCTGAAGAAGTCGATTGAGCCCTAGCCGACTGGGGTGGGGGGGAGAGAGGGGAGGAAGGAGGCACTTGCTTGGGATCCCATTACCTGAAGGGCTGGATTGAGCTATAGATCTCCTGGGACTGTGAAACAGGAAGGCCACCTCTCAGACTGAGTTGAGCCTGGGCTTGCAAGGACGTGTGAAGAGAGAGGGGGATCTGCTGAGCAGCTGCAGCCTACAAAGAGTATGAAAAAACAACAAGAAAGTGAGATCAAGGCAGCAAGCTTCCTGGACCAAAAGGGAAGGGAAGCATCTTGTGGCACAGACTACCATTTCTGCCTCCATGAAAACCTGCTGCTCTTGACTTCATATCCCTCTCCCTCTTTGGGTTCCCTCCTCTCTATTATTTACTGGCAAATACCCATCAGGTGATGGAATTCATGGCTTCAAGTCTCTTGGCAGGCAGTTGGAATTATTCAAAAGCACTCAAAACTCTCTGATTTTGGCAACTCATTCTTTGCCTGTTGTTGCCAAAATCAGAGAGTTTTGAGTGCTTTTGAATAATTCCAACTGCTAGGTGCATGCAGCAGAGCTAACACTCTAAGTCTGATAAATGCCGACTTTCACATGCGAGCACTGCCAATCCCACATAGAATTCTGCAAAAGTCTAAAAAGAGGTATATCTATTTCTTCACTTTTAGGCAGATGGTAGGGGAGGCTGCCACTGCAGCTATCAACGTTCACCAGCACCATCTCAGTGTTTTGAGACGAGCCCCCAAATCTGCCTGGCAGCTCTGTCATCATGCAAGATTGTCAAAGGTTTTTATTCCTTTTTGTTTTTGCACCTTGTCTTGCTGTTTGCTGTTCTGGACTCATTTTGGAGGAAGGGCAGGGTAAAAATCCAGGGCCGTATGCAACACTCTCTGTCTGCCAGTGGACGGGCGAGCTTTAATGTTAAGCAGAGGAGGAATACAACGCAAGAGCTGCAACAGCAGAAACTTGCCAGGGAACAGGCTGTGCAATGTTTTGTGCAACTAAGTCACCAGCAGCCTGCTTGGATGCATTCTCTTGCACAGCAATGTTCCACCACTGGTTCAAAACATTTTTGCCAGTGGAAACACATATACCGCTAAGAGGATTTAACTCAGTGCTACATTGGTTAAAACTCCTTAGAATCAGCCATCAACTTTTCCAGGTCCAGGATCCACCTTTAACCCAAACATGTATCTGAGGACCTGTTTCTTAATCTCCTGCCCCTATATATTTGTTCAGCCGTGGTGCTGCTGCCATGACCTACCACAGAAAGGACAACAGCCCAGAGGTGGATCTCAACCAGTCAAAGACCAATGTCTTAGATGGTGATGATTATGAAGATAATAACACTCCTTGATAACACATTTGCACAAACGCAGCAATAAGAACAACTTCCTTTAATAATACACATGCACAGGCCCAGTCATAATAAATAAAATAATAACAACATTCCTGGATAACATATCTGCACAGACCCAGTTGAGACTTGCCTGCTGGTAGCTCTGCTGTTGGGGTATAGTCTGGGGGACGAGACGTGGCTGGCTGGCAAAGACATGTCCATCTAGATACAGGGGTGGGATGTGGTTACCTAGAATCATATTTTTTTCAGAGAGAGGGGGGGAAATGGCAAACAGTTAATCCCATTCACTCCAGAGAGGCGGGGAAGTGGGTAGAAGAAGGCGTTTCTGCTCACCATCTCCCTTCCACCCGGCCATCAAAGATACAGGGGTCCCACCCCATACTGAACTCCAGAATCCTACTTCTGCACTCCTTTGCCATAACGGTCCTAAATGCAAAGGGAGGCAGGTTAATGGGGCAGGAAAAGAAGGGGGAAAGTGACCTACGAAAAGGGCACACACGCCTGTCCTCTCTTTCCCACCTGTTTTGAGTATTCCTAGACTGCCCTTCATATGACTGGATAAAAAGCTTTCAGGGAATACAAGCAAACAGCATTTCCTTTCACCAGACACACTCCCACATTATGGATCTCAAAGGGTTGCAAATCTGATGCCGGTCCTACTCAGGGCAGACCCACTGAAATGAATGGACATAACCCATTTAGTCTTATTGATTTCAATAGATCTGTTCCAAGTAGCACACAACCCATAGCAAAGTATTACTAGAAATCATGACGTAATTGGAATGGGTTGTATCCTCCTTGTGGTCTTGCTCAAAGCAGGCTCACTGAAATTAATGGAAATGACTAACGGAGGCCCCATCTGCTCAGTACATTTAGAGCATTAAGATACCACTTTGATAAGTTATGGTTCCCCCAAAGAACCCTCAAACTGTGGTTTGTTTAAGGGTGCTGAGAGTTGTAAGGACACCCCTATTCCACTGATAAAGCTACAATTCCCAGAGATCCCTGAGAAGAGGGACTGACTGTTAAACCACTCTGGGAACTGCAACTCTAGAGAAAGGAACCAGGGTCTCCTAATAACAAACTACAATTCCCAGCATTCCTTAGGGAAAGCCATTGACAGTTCAAAGTGGTATAAATAGTGATGCAAATGTACAGTGCAGAAGGAGGCTATTTTAGGTCTGTTAATTTCAATGGGTCTGGTCTGAGGAGCACTAGTATTGAATGCAACCTGAAGTATGCTATTTGAACATATATATGATACAGTGGTGCCCCGCAAGACAAATGCCTCGCAAGACGGAAAACCCGCTAGACGAAAGGGTTTTCCGTTTTGGAGGTGCTTCGCAAAACGAATTTCCTATGGGCTTGCTTCGCAAGACGAAAATGTCTTGCGAGTTCCTGCAGGTTTTTTTTCCTTTTTCCCAAGCCGCTAAGCCACTTATCAGCTAAGCCGCTTAACAGCTGATCGCTAAGCCGCTTATCAGCTGATCCGCTAAGCTGCTTATCAGCTGATCCGCTAAGCCCGCTAAGCCGCTAATAGCGCTAATCCGCCAATGGGCTTGCTTCGCAAGACGAAAAAACCGCAAGATGAAGAGACTCGCGGAACGGATTATTTTCGTCTTGCGAGGCACCACTGTAAAAGGATTTAGATATAGATATGACCAATACATATATATGACCAATACAAAATCTGTTTACATCTTATTGAAATAGACACAACCCACAACCAGATGGGTTGGAAATAGTAGGGGAAGGGGATAACATGAGGCAAAACAAGGACATCTGTTAATACCCAAACATCTAGTGTGGTGTAGTGGTTAGTGTCTTAGACATGGAGACCAGAGTTCAAATCCCCTATTCAGCCATGAAGCTCACAGGGTGACCTTTGACCAGCCATTGCCTCTCAGCTTAACCTACCTCACAGGGTAGTTGCAGGGATAAAATGAAGAGGAGCCCGCTGGAGGAAATGTGGGATATAAATGTAATAAACAAAATAAAACAAAATATGGTAACAAAATAAGAGGCGGCTAAAAACTTTTAAAACTATAAAGCAGAGTAAGTAACATTAACTTAAAATGCCTAGGGAAATAATAATTTAAAATAAATATTGTAACCTGGGACTGAACTGATGGCAATGTGGTACCAGTCGTAGCTCACTGGAGAGGACACGCTAAACTTGAGGCCGCCTCCACAAAAACGGCTGTTTCCTTTGCAGCGACATAACACACTTCCCCAAGGGAAGGTACTCAGAAAACAGACAACATTAAGACACCTTAAGGCTACTCAACTGACCATCTTAAGACAGGGCAGGCTTATTTGGAAGATATGTTATTTCAGGTATTTGGGTTCCAAGATACATGCAATGTTAATAGGTAAACGACAGCATCATGCACTGGGATCAAAAGCGAAGAGGCAGCCAGTGCTGTTTTTTCAAAAGTGATGTGATATGAATTCATGTGGTTGAATCAAATCCTGCACTTCCTGCACCTTCCATCTTGTCTTCAACAGCAGACGCACATAGATTACATTACAGTAATCCAACCAGGAGGTTATTGGAGCATAGATCACTGTGACCAGGTCATCCCTGTCTAGGAAAGGCTGCAGGAAGCAAACCAGCTCAAGCTAGTAAACCAGTGCCTCATGCCACCAAGGGCACTGGGGCCTCAAATGACAACACTAGAACAGGTTTTGCAAGTCTCTGTGAGTGTCTGGATTGAGTTCAAGGTTACTTTTTATACAGTGGTACCTCTGGTTACGTACTTAATTTGTTCCGGAGGTCCATTCTTAACCTGAAACTGTTCTTAACCTGAAACACCACTTCAGCTAATGGGGCCTCCTGCTGCCGCCACACGATTTCTGTTCTCATCCTGAAGCAAAGTTCTTAACCCGAGGTACTATTTCTGGGTTAGGGGAGTCTGCAACCTGAAGCATATGTAACCTGAAGCGTATGTGACCCGAGGTACCACTGTATCTCTCTATCTGTCTATCTAACTATCTGAACATGGAACTATCTTAGTAATTATAGACCACACATATGTTTTATTTTCAACTTGATAAATCACATAGCTGCATTCTTTATTTCTTTATTGACAATTGTGACAACTAATCTCTTTTTAAAAAAAAGCTCAATAAAAATATTTGGAAAAGGTATAGTTTAGACTAATCCATCAACTCAACACTGCATACTATATATACTGACACTAAGAACCCAATTTCCCATTTGAACTAAGATCTTTTTGTTTTTTAAGATGCAAATGAAGCTCATGCATCATGTGAACGCAAGTAAACAGTCATTTCAAGCTCTGAATAAGCAGTAGCAGTAAATGGCTACTGATTCAGGGCAACTGAATCAAAGCAAATTCTTAAAGAATAATTCTGGGGGAGAGTGGGTGTGGTTGATAGAGAAAGACACTGAGTTAGGCGACACTCTCTTCCTTAGGGGGATATGGCTCAGGTATGGTATGTCTATAGATAGGTGTGCTCTGAAGTATTAAAAATTAAAATCCTGGTTTCTGGGAGAGAGGCATGGTGATTCCGAGATCGTTCTGCTAGCTCTGGCTGACAGAAGATAATTACTTCGTGATAGATAATAGCCAGACAGATAGTCTGGCTCTATTAATCACTCAGGAGATATGGTGATCAAAGAAAGTTAACCTCAGGACATCTGGATCAAAGCAGTTTCTCTATGCCTCGCAGCTCAGATGGGAGCTGGCAGGCAGAGAACACCATCATCCCCAAACTCCACACATTCAATTGAAAACAGGTAACAGAATTGCACCCTCTTTTTAAAACCCTTTAAAAAATGTTTGGGACAAGGGAACTGTAATGAGAGATCCCTCCTCCATCTGCTGGGGAAAATCTATAATCTGAAAATCTTTGAATACCACCTTCTGTTTTTGGAAAAACTGAAAGGAAATTAACTGTTTAAGTGTCTAAAGCAAAGTGGAAAGCTTGATCTGCGGTGGACAAGAAAGATTAAAACAAGACTATAGAAATTCCGGTATCTTTCCCCCCCCCCCCAACCTGGCACTAAAGAACTCAAGAAAATGAAAGTAGAGTAATTATCATTAGCTGTGAGAAAAAGATTTTGTTTTGAGATAACAGTCAGAGAAGCCCAAGATTGTAGTTTTGCAGGAGGATATATTTAGGTGGATTGAATGGCCATTAATAACCAGAAACATTAAAAGCATTCAATAGGGCTCAACCAGTGATTGTTGGTTTTGTTCAGCCAATTGATGGCTGAACAATTAACAATGATCAGCTCAATATTTGATGAAGGAAATGAGCCAGATGATGAAGGAAAAAAAGAAGCTAGAGGAATATGAGGTAGAAAATGGATATGAGAAATATGCAGAGGCCACAGAACAAATTGATGAAAAGTTGGCAGAACTGGATCAATAAATAATCAAATGGATAATTGTGTGGAAAAGGAAATGACCTCCATACAAGGATTTTTGGGGAAAGTAAAAGATAAAAGTCACAAATGATTTGGAGAATTATTTGGATATGGTGTTGATGGAGTGGAGAGAGGGAAAAGCTTTGGGACTTCAGTCCTGGTATTTTTTTTTAGTTTTAGCAGAGAGAAAGTACTCTGCACACAATTTGGAGCAAATTCAGAGAATGTTGTGATAACAGCTATGCTACTACCTCTGGGAAAAGATTTGAAACAAATTAAGTGGAAGGCCCTTGAGGAGAAGATCGGGATACTACCATAAATACAACAAGAAATGGAATACAACAGGGAATGCAACTGAACATATGGATCTGGACATGAACAAGAGGATATATAATGAGGAACAAAAGTGGAATATTGGCCCAATGTGTGATCACAGTGGAGTCTTTAATATGGAAATGCATGAAAAAAATTATTGTTATTCAATATGAAGTAACTGTGGTGGGAATTAATAGAGGTAAAATTAAAAGAAAAAATATGGTTAGCATTTATTAATAATAATAATTAGGAAATATCTTGGGACTTTTCATGGAAAAAGGAAACAAATGATTCTGAGACACCTTAACTTAAAAGAAATACTATTTAGTGCAAAGTGGAGAAGATGGGTGTTTGCATGGATTGAAAGTTTTAAATAGTCATATTTTATTCTATTATGTAAACGGCAGGTGGAAAATTGGAAGTTCTTCTGTATTTTATTTTATTTTTTGCTAATGTTTCTTTTATTTTCCTTTCTTATTTTATCTCTCTTTTTCTCTTTCCTCTCTTTATTTCTATTGTTCCTTTCTTTTCTCCTGGTTTTCTTCTTTCTAATTTTTCAGAGCCGTAATTTTACTGTATTGTGGGAAAATCTTATTAGAATTTAAATCTTTCAAGAGAAGATGAATTCTGCCTAAAATAATCCCCAGCATAGTAGCAGAAACAAGCTGGTCCAGTGACAGACAAGATTCGAGTCTCTCAGCCACAGGATCTCTTCAAATGCCCTTTGCTCATACAGCAAAGGGTTCAGTAGGATCCATTGCAAAACATCACAGAGACTGAGGGCATGCAAGAAGGGATCTCCCAGAATGGCTTGCTTTTCTGGGAAAACACACACAATGCCAGCTCTCCACCACACTTTGCTATATAAATGGGTACAAGTCATATCGAACAGAATTAATCTGAGCCTTGAGAAGCACATGGAGATGAAAGATGAAGTGGGAAACAGCATCTCTCTTACTCCAGCTCCATGTACTTTTCTTCTTTGAAAAGTTAACCACCCTCACCATTTCATGACCAAGAGAAGGGGTCCCTCTGTGGATATGCAGGCACCATTGTGTGAGAAGCTAAGGTCACTTGTAAGTACACCTGGTACAACTGTCAACAACGACCCGTTTTATTTCACCTCTAGAAGGGAAGGAAAAGCAGGGGACCAGCAGGCAAACAGAGAGGAAGGAGAGCAAACGGTGTACCTGGGATCGAAGCAGACGGTGCCACGGATGCCACAGGCATTGGCGGTACAGAAACGCCACCAAAGGAGCTGTAGCTCACGCCGTTGGAAGCCCCAACACTAGCAGGAGGTTGGATGCCGGAGCCAGCACCCCCAGGAGAGCTCTGTTCCGGGAGACTGGGGGAGTTTTCCCAAGCTTTGCGGGCTGATTCCATCTGCAAGGGCAGAGAGGACAAGACTGAGAACAAGCCAAGACATTTCAGGTGCAAAGCAGGTGCATAGCCACTGAACCCCACAGCCCTTCTAAAAACAAGAAAGAAAATGTCCCCCAGGGAGCCATAGCCAGGGTTTGCAACTAGGAAAAGAATGGGGTGGGGGTCCTTGTTCATGAGGTGTGAAAGCTTCATGAAACAGCAGGTGCTCTGCATTTAGAAGATCCTGAGTTGTTACTGACTAAGCTCTACTCAGATCTGCTGAAATGAATGGGCCTAAGATAGTAACTTCTCTCAGTTCCAACAGGTCTACTCAGGAGCAAGATTAACACTATTACTAGATTGATCCAGGGTATGGCTTAGGAAGACCATGCTTAAGACCCAATAGCTGCCACCAGTCAGTGTAAACCAGTGATGGTCCAACTTGGCCCTTCAGCTGTTTTTGGACTACAACTCCCATCATCCCTAGCTAACAGGACCAGTGGTCAGGGATGATGGAAATTGTAGTCCCAAAACAGCTGGAGGGCCAAGTTTGGCCATCACTGGTGTAGACAATGCTGAGGTAGACAGACCAATGGTCTAGCTCAACGTAAGACAGCTCCCCGTGCTGAAGCCCACACCACCTCCCCGAGTGTAATACTGGAAGTCCCTTTCTTGAATTCCAACTTTCATTAAAATACACACACCTTTCCTTATAGATCAAAGGAAAAGTAGGTAAGAGCCCTGATGGATCAGAGCCAAGTCCCATTATGTCTAGCATCCAGATCCCACAACGACCAATCAGATGCCTCGGAGGAGCTCACAAGCACAACAGTAGTTGCCCCACTGGTCTTTCCCCTGCAACTGGTATTCAGAAGCTGACCTCACCTCCAATACTGGATGAACTACACTGCCACCTTGACTACTGACAGCCTAATTCTCCTTCATAAACTTCTCTCCCCCACCCGTTTTTAAACCATCTAAAGTGGGGAACCATCACTAGATCTCTCATGGGATGGTAATTCCATAGTTTAACTACGTGCTCCCGAGGGCCGTGGGCTTAGAAAAAAATTCCCCGCCCTTGCTGGATGTGAAAGGCTGTTGTTTCTTTCTAAGCTGCCCCTGTGGCAAGTACCCTTATCTGCCCCACTCCCGTTAAACCCAATGTTTACTTTAAGAGTGAGGTCAGTCGTGGGGAAAGACATGGGATTCAGCCCGATGCACCGCGGAAGGTGGTGGTCTCTTCGGAGCACAGGGAGAGTTTGTGTGAGCCCAGCCTGCAGAGACACAAACACAGAGACAACAGGTTCTGTTTTTATTCTGGAGAAACTGCATACCAATCTTCTTATTTAAAAAAGAAGTCAGGGGTGACAAAAGCTTCATTAGAGATAAAGAAACAAAAATAATCCCATGAGACACTAATTAAAAAAATAAGACTTGAGCTCTACAATCACTAAAGGACAGGAGAGAATAATTAAGGGGTTTAGTTAGTAACAAAAGATTGCAAAATAGATGCTGGGAGGGCCTCTTTGGGGATGAAGTTCCAAAAGGAGGGTACTGTAGTTCAAAAAGACCCCTCCTTCGTCATCATCCACCTCCAATGGCAGCAGCCTCCTTCAGGATCTGAAGAAGGGCATCAGCAGATGATCTTCCCACCTGGGCAGGTTGATAGGCAGACTGGAAGCCAATAGGAAGGAATGCAAAAGGCGGGTCTACTTACATTGCTGGCCAGGGCGTCCTGAAGCTTTGTGACCGAGTTAGCTGCGGTACTGGAGGCCGGTCCAGGGGGTAGGCTAAAGTCCGAATCCTGCAAAGAGGCAATTTCTACATAATCCTGTACTCAACTTTTTAGTGCAGAACTTACAGTCCTTTTATGGTTGCTGAACTCCCATCAGGTTCCCAGCCAGCATGGCCAAGGATCAGGGGATCATTGGAAATGTAGTCCAACGACATCTGGAATGCTGTGGTTCCCCAGCCCAATCTAGATGCAAACCCCCTAAGGTGAGGCTATGTGAAGGACAGGGAAGGAATGACACAGGGGGCAGCTGGCTTGATACTTTAATGGTCAGGATTAACAGGGGACAAGGTTAGCCCCCTAACCTAGCAGAGCCTCCAGTGCCTCCTTTAACTTTTCCCCATAGAAATGAAGGGTTGAAAGAAGTAGGGAAATTAGCTCCTATCACTGGGAAAGGGGTGGGGGAGTGAGAATGAGATTTGGGCCCGTATTGAGACTTAGGCCCCACCTGCAATATACATTTAAAGCACTGGGATACCACTTTAGCTGTCATGGCTTCCTCCAGAGAATCCTGGGAAGTGTAGTCTGTTGAGTGTTGTTAGGAGATGCTTTATTCACCTTACAGATACGGTCTGCCTGAGACCTGTTGCCACTGTAGGCAAAATGCCCTAATGCCTCCCCCCGCAGGTCTGGGTCCCCACTCTGCCCCCACCCTCCTGCTACTACCGTCACTAGCCCCATCACCGGAGTTGTATCTTTGGCAACACCCACACTGCTGCCACAATGCAGCAGAAGCAGTGAGGATATAGATGGGGCAGTGGTGTTAGGGCATTGTTGTTGTGTTAGTGGCGCAGGAAGCCCCAGAGGAGTTGGCAGCGGTGCAACAATGGGGGCTGGATCCACTGCTTGAGGCAAATGGTTTCACCTCATCTCATGCACAGACTACCCCTACTCACAGAGTTCCCTTGGAAGAGGATTTGACTATTAAACCACCCTGGGAATGGCAACTCTGTGGTGGGAATAGGAGCATCCTAACAATTCTGGTCACCCTGAACAATCTACACCTCTGGGGGAAGCCATGACTGTTTAAAGTGGCATCATACTGCTTTAAATGCATGTCATGACTGTGGCCTAAGAGAGCACACATACACACCTGCCCAAACAGATGCTAACACCCAAGAAGGTTGGTAGGGATGAAGGCGGTCCTTCAGTTATTTGGGGCCTAAGCCCACAAAACCGTAACAGGCGGAAAAAGAAGAAGCAAAAGCAATCCTTACTTTAGGGTTTACTCCAAATTCAATGGGAGGCACAGGAAGGACAGAATCCACGTGGATCTCCACCCCATTGACCGGGGGGACGCTGCCTTCAAGGCGTTCTGCTCCTTCAGAGCCTTTCCGGTTTTTCAGGGAGCGCTCATTGCCAATTGGGCCCGGCTTGTGGTCCTTACTCTGACCCAGGCTTTGCTCTGAATCCTTAGCAGGGAAACAAGAGAGGCTCTGATTTAAAGGGAGAAAGGAAATTCAGCTCCCAGCATCTCCAGGTCAGGCTCAGAATGTCCCCTGCCTTAAACCAAGGAGAGCCGCTGCCAACCAATGTTGACAACAACTGAGCTAGAAGACTTCCAGCCCTATCGAGCCCCCTTTCCAGAATGTGCCTGATAAAACCAGACCACCCTTGACTTCCAGCAGCTGGATCCAGATGCTAGACAGCACATCTGGTGCCAGTGGCAGTTAAGCTATGTTACCTTTTTATCTGACTGCTTTGGCGCTTGCTCTTTCTGGCAGTCCGTTTTGGGGTCCACCAGGCCACCTCCACTCATCTCTTCAGGCTTGAGAGTGCCATATGGAGAGCTGCGCTGGGAAGAAGTGGCGGAGGATTCCCGCGACTCAGCGCTCAGGTCAATGCCACTATCCCCCTGGCTGCCTTTAAATCCCTGCTGCGCAAAGCGTGGAAAGTGTTAAAACCCCTCCCAGCAATACCGCTACAAGTCGAAACGTGAGGCCACTGCCAAAATTAACGCCTCTTTGTCAAAGTCATCACCATATCCACAGTGTACAACAGCGGTTGCTCTTCATGCTCAATTCCTGACCACACCAGCTCAGCCTCTATTACACTAGGCATCCCCACCTCTTTACAAACCTACATTTCATTGGATGGCAGGACTGGACACCCGCCCTCCCTTCCACTCTTTACAGAGGAAAGGCTTGGGTGCACTTACCTCGGTGGAGCTGGATTCGCTACTGGTAAAGGCATTGACAGGTTTGCTCCAGGAATCCGTGCCAGATGATTGAACGGAGAGTGCTGTGGCAAGAGCAGATAAATGGGGGTTAAGATGCTTCAGAGAGGCCTCCCGGGCTGCTTCTCATGTTACATATGTCGCCTTTTCTCAAACATGCATGTTGGGGAAGCAGAATAAAACTCAAACAGTAAGGGGAAATACTATCCTCTGGCTTTTAATCGTATGGAACGGGTGGGCTTCAGCAGTCTGGATTTGGTTTTACCTGATACCTTTTGTGCATGGGAACGTAAGAAGCTGGCTTATATCGATTCAGACTGTTGGTCCATCTGGTTCAGTGCTGCCTACACTGACTAGGAGCATCTCTCCAGGATTTCAAGCAGGGCTTTCTTTCATCCCTACCTGGAGATGCCATGGGAGACAGAACCTGGAACCTTCTGCGTGGAAAGCACTGAGCTGTGGCCCTACCTCCATCTTATGTTTTGAGGAGTTTTCTTTTGAGTTTCGTTCATAGATGAAGGGGTGGCTGCATTCCCTTAGCAGTAATCTGCCAGGTGCTGGGTATACTAGTGTTTGGCAGGCTCACAGCCAAAAGTGAGCAGGACCACCCCTTTCCGTCTCTTTCTACCATCCCCATTTCTCTCTCCCTACCCTGCTCCATTTCAGAGATTGCCTGGGATCTGATGCATTTCCAGAAAATCTAGAGAGGGTAGTGTTGTTTACAGGGTTTGCTGGAAATTGAGTAACTCACAAGTGCCTCCAGACAGGGATGGTGAATCTCAGGTCTGGGGCCAAATGCAGCCTTCTCTATCTGGCCCTTGGGGCTCTTCCCAGGCCACGTGCCTGAGCAGTCCTACTTCATATCCTCCTTGTGCGTTTCTCCCTGCCTGGACCGTGTCCTTGAACTCTGGCAATGCCTCTTGCTTGCCAGGATGGAGGGCAGAGGGAGGGTGTGTGTGTGTGTGTGTGTGTGTGTGTGTGAGAGAGAGAGAGAGAGAGAGAGAGAGAGAGAGAGAGAGAGAGCGCGCATGTGTACAAACTGGCCTACTGTACAAAAGCAAAATTTGCATTCATTGCTCCACCCACACCTTTGCATCTGACCATGCCAACTACTGGCACATCCAGGAAGAGAATGTGGCCCCCACCCCACCCTGACCCAGACACACCTGACTCACCTGGACTGTTGGTCTCCCAGATCTCTGTGCCCAGGCTGTTTCCAGAAACCGAAACATCTCCTTGCTCAAGGCACATGCTGCTCTGTTTCTTGGCAAAGCGAGGTGGGATACGAGACTGAAGGACGCGGCCCTTGGCTGGAGCCTGTGGGAGAAACGAGGGAAGCCCAAGGGCATCAGGACTCCTGGAAAACACTAGGCTTTGACCCAGAGACAGAATCTCAAGAAAACATTGATTTTTGTCTGGCCAAAGTGTGAACCTCTTTCTTCCAACTCAGGGGGGGGTAGTGAAGAGAGGCAGTTGTGCAGAGACCCTAATCTGCAACAGCATCATCATGGGGCAGGAAACAAGAAACAGTGGTGGGCTAGATCTGTTAGAACACTGGCAAGCAGTGGCATCAGAGAAGTCAAATCTACAGCACAATCTTCAGGCAAGGCAGGAGCCTGACACAGATTTGGCAACAACACCCACTGTAAAAGTGGCAGCAGGACCTTGGAAGGGCTGCATGGAATACCCCGGAGGGCCACACATGGTTGCCCCTTTTCTCCAGGTTGGGATGGGGATTTGCCTGGGAAAGAACAGGATCAGCTTTGTCCAGCTTTTGCTCCAAGATTGGTGGTGGCGGCAAAGTTGTCCTTGCCTGTCATTTCTGATGGTTTAGAAAATGAGTTGCCAATGAAGTGCCCAAAGTACCCAGAGTGCCTACCAGTAAGTACCTCCTATGGCACCTGAGAAAGGTCTCAGTAACTACTGCCTCAAATGTCCGCAGTGTACAACCAGAGGCTGTTTGCTCTTCCTCCTTAGTTCCTGTCTGCACCAGTGCAGCCTTCTCATGTACTGGGAAACCCCCTCCTCTCTTTAATATGCCCTCATTGCATTGTATGGCAGGATTAGACACATTGTTCCAGCCACTTTGTTCCTAGTGCCCATGGCACTCTCTCACAATTCCAAATGTGCCTACTGGCCCCCAAAAGAGTTTGGTTTACAACAGATGAAGGGAACCTTCGGCCCTCCAGATGTTGCTGAGCTGCACTTCCCATTACCCTTGGCCACTGGCCACACCTGCTGGAGCTGATGAGAGCTGTAGTTCTGCAAAATGCCTGGAAGGCAAAAGTAGTTCCCACACACCCCTGATTTGGCAGGGGGTTGGACTCGATGGCCCTTGTGGTCTCTTCCAACTCTATGATTCTATGATTCTATGTATAATGCCAGGATATGAAACCCAAACCTTGGTTTGTTAAGATAGCTGCCTTTACATGTGGCATGTGTGGGTGTGCTAAAAATGGATATCTAGGTTCAGGGGGCACTCCTGCCCCCAGGTGCTCACCTGGGCTGCTTGCTCTTTTTTCCGTCGCTCCTCCTCCAGCAACCTCCGCTGCTTCTTTGTCAGGACCTCGATGAAGCCTTCGCTCCCAATCGGTCCGACTTCCGTCTCTTCAGCAGGGCCTGAAAGCCGTCCGTCCATGATACCATCTGAGAGTCAATTTAAAGACAACTTCAGCTTATTTCCAACTTTGCCCTGGTTCTCACTGAACTAAGAACTTGACATTGGGGCTGCGGTTTCATCCAAAACCTTCAATGCTCAAAACCTTTAAGGTTCAAAGCGCAGCAGGTGTAAAGCATGGCGGACCAAGCTCTGCTGTTGTTCTAACCATCAACATCCACCCCCCAAAGGGCTCCTGCTCTAACGTGGCAAGCAAGAAGTATCTTTAGACTGGGCAAGCAAATGGACACTCCTCCAAGAGGGCTGGGTCTGAGCTGTTTTTGCTGGTGCTCATGTCTTTTGTGTCCGGACAGGAGGCAGTGCTGGTTTGAAGCCCAAAGCATCTTCAGGTCTTCCCCTGCAGCCAGACTTGCTGGCAAGAGCAACTGGAAGACCGCAGTGACAAAGGGGAAAAAGATAGAAGCACCAGGAAGCATCTGGGTGGGTCCTCATTCTGATATCCTCTCCGGGTCCAGATGTGGCCCAGCCCAGCCCACTCGGTCCCATCCCAGATCATTGGACACCAATTCTTTGAACTCGTCCCGCCACTCATCCTGGTCTGGACAGCCATTCCAGGATGTCTCTCTTTAGAAGAAGCTTCACAACCTGCCTTTAAGCTGCAGGAGCCAAGATGGCTTACAATAGAAGATGAAAACACATTTGCCACAAAAACCACAATACCACACGTTTGGGGGGGAAAACCAGAGCAGCAGCAAACCAATTGCTGCAGCAGGGTTAATGTTAAAACAATCCCAAACCCTTGCAAAACTACTTACAGTGGTACCTCTAGTTGCGAACGGGATCCGTTCTGGAGCCCCGTTTGCAACATGAGCAGAATGCAACCCGCGTCTGCGCGTCGTGGTTCGCTGCTTCTGTGCATGCGTATGACGTCATTTTGAGCGTCTGCACATGCGCGAGCGACAAAACCCAGAAGTAACCCTTTCCAGTACTTCCAGGTTGCCACGGGACACAATCTGAAAAGATTTAACCTGAAGCAAATGTAACAAGAGGTATGACCGTATCGACCATTCCCTCAAGGGCTACATGACAGCAAGCCAAACAAACTTCCTGAGGAAGGGCACACCTACAGAAAAGGCCCTGTGCCATGACTCACCCAACCATTTCTAGGCATGGAGAGGGAACTCATTTGGTCCACATCTTGAAGTGAACTGATCTAATGCACTGGTCCTGGATTTATATCCAGATTGGAGCGACAGACTGGAACAGAGCTGTCTATCAAATTATGCACTTCTCTGAATCTTTGACAAATCAGAAACAACTGCATCTTCTCTTCATAGACACCTTCAGGTGGTTTGGAACAATCACCTGAAGATGTATCCAAATGCACAGAAAGCAGACAGACGATTCCCCAAACTATGTATCAGAAGCTCATCCTCTATTGCAGCGGTTCTCAACCTGTGGGTCCCCAGATGTTGTTGGATTACAACTCCCATCATCCCTGAGCTCTGGCCTTGATAGCTAGGGATGATGGGAGTTGTAGTCAGCAACATCTGGGGACCCACAGGTTGAGAAAGGCTGCTTTATAGGATTAAGTGAACAGGACTTACTTCCGTAGCTCAGCTCAAACTGAGAAATGGCCTCTCCCTTCTCTCCC
Organism: Podarcis muralis; assembly: GCF_964188315.1. NCBI lineage: Eukaryota > Metazoa > Chordata > Lepidosauria > Squamata > Lacertidae > Podarcis > Podarcis muralis. Next base: position 13,951,237 of record NC_135673.1, on the reverse strand, counting down.
ATCTGCTGGGTTCCAGACTTGGGCTCCCTCTCTGGATTCTTTCCCAGCCCTTCGGTGCTGTTCTTCGGTGCATGGGAGCCGTAAACAGAATGGCTGCTCTCAGGACTGCTAGGATCAAGCCCCCCACTGTCGTCGGGAGATCTAGAGGAGAAAGTGAAAGAGCACCAGCTTCAGGGAAGATCGTTTCATGCAAGGATGGGAAAACCTCTTGCCTGGGGACCTGAATGTGACCCTCCAGGCCTCTCTTTCTGGCTCTTGGAACTTGCCAAGCCACACCCCCTCATGCCAGGCCTCACTGGTCCTGCTTCACAGCCTAAGTATTTTTTTTAGCCTGGCTGGATTGTGTCCTTGTCTGGATGTTGGATAGATAAGAAAAGTGTGCACACAAGTATGTGCAGAAAACAGAAAGGTAAAAGCTTTTTTCTTGGTTGCTCTGTTTGTGCCTCAGGCTCCACCCATCACTGGCATGTGGCCCTTGGAAGATTACTTTTGGGCTGCAAAAGATGACTGGCAGTGACTCTTTGGTTTGAGACAGGGGGCATTCCCAGTCCTACCTGGAGATTATGCCAGAGACTGAACCTGGGATCATCTACATGCAAAGCAGGTGCTCTACCACTGAGCCATGGCTTTTGCCCACAATGCGACAAGCAAAGCAGTTGAATTAAGTGCAGTGCAGCAATCCGGGCGCATCCTTACCTGCAAGGTCGCCTTATGCTACATAAGCCCACTACTGCCACCATTGTAGGTACCATGTAATACACATTCTCCATTCGTAAGAAATAAATATTCTACTGTGGCAGCACCTACACACTGGGACTCCCTGCTTATAGATAGCAAGCAGGCGCCTTCACTGTACTCTTTTGGGCACCTGCTAAAAACATTTTTATTTAGACAATCCTACCCGGCTGTTTAGAAAGCTGGAGTGAGCTTTAATCTGTTTTGAGCCTATTGTTACTTTCTTTTAACATTTTGAAAGTCTCAAACTATTATTAATTCTCTTATTGATAATTTTATAGTTTTGTCTTTTTCGCAAACCACTTTGACTGTGTTTTTTCTACAACTGGGTGGTGTACTGTAAACTTATACAATAGCAGCTTTTTGCAGGTGGGGGAATAATAATTGCACAGGTAGGGGGAAACCCACCGTTCCCACTCTCCATTTATTTATTCCCCCACCCAGTGTGTTTTCCTCACTTCTCAAACTTTGGAAAGGCAGTGCAAGAGTTCTGGTGGCATCCCTCATGCCTCCTTCCCAAAGCCCGGCCAGTCGCTTCCCAGGGTGTCTAAGGTCACAGGAGCTCCCAGAGCCCTCATGCGACTTTCCCAATCCCTGGTAAGCAGTCCTGCCTTGTGGGTGGGGAAGGGGCAGTTCTGGGGGTGCGATTTTGGGTTTGCAAGAACTGAACCGTCACGTAAGTGGAAGACCCACCGCATCAATTTTACAAAACGAATAAAGCAAAATCTTTGTTTATTAAGCAGAAGATCTGATTGCACAACTACAGCCATTACTTTGGGAGTTGGGAGGACATTAAAGCTGTGAGGCTTACCTTTTTGTTTTTATCTGTGCCCCATTCATCTGCTGGCTTTCGTAGCAGGAGGCTGCTCCATTCCCACCAGCTCTCACAGCTTTCTCCCCAAACCCAGTCGAATCGGCTTTCCGGCTCTGCCGATCCACTAAGGGTCTCTGGCTGGAGAAGCTTCTCTTGGCCAGCTCTCTCTTCTCCCCCATGCCGCTGCTGGAGAGATTGCCGTCCAGTTGGGCCTCGCCCTCTGAGATGGCACTGCCACCGCGCCTCTCCCGCCTCTCGCTGAAGTCGCTGCTCTCAGAGGCCGTCTCCCACTCCTCATTGGCATGGTCAGAGGAGTTCTGGTAGGGCAGCTCGGGAGACCTCCTGGTAGTGGCACCACCCCGATCCATCATGGTCAGCTTGGCTCTCCCTGGCCACTGGCAAGCTAGGAGGTTGGTTCCGCTGTCTTCCGGGCTCCACTGCCCCATGGACTCGCGCTCCTGCCTCAAGCGCCTGAACCGGGGAGGCTTGTCCTGACGAGGTGGGCGCCGGCGGCGGAAAGGACGATTCTCAGCATTCTCGGGATCACCCCCGTAATCCTCCTGGAAGTAGTGCCTCTTGTCTAATGGATCCTCCTCATTGGCCCGCCGGGTGAAGGAGTCTGGGTGCTTATATGAGTCTTGGCCATAGTCCCTCTCAGACAGGCGCCTGGCCCCAAAGGTGTCCAGAGGTGTGCCTTGGCCGTACTCCTGCCACGTGTTCCCCCCGTTCCGGCCCTGCCACTGGGAAGGCTCCTTGGAAGCAAAGCCTCTTCGCCCATACCCGGAATTGCTAAGTCTCGGGGGTAGCGAGCGCCCAAAAGCTCGTGGGGCCCTCGCTCTGGCATCCAGGGTACCTTGGTCATCCGAATAGATCTTGTTGGACCGCCAGGAGTCGCGGAAGTCTCCCTTCTTGAGGTCGCTCTCCTCCCTTTCCGCAAGGGAACCCTCATTGCTGTTTTCAGAGCCCCGCTGGCGGCGGCGCTTGGGCAGCTCCTCATACTCTGAACCTTCGCTGTGGGTCTCGCTGGCAATCCTGCGCCTGAGCTTCCCTCGTGGGAACTCTTCTGGCTGGTTGAATTCCCTCAGGGGCCGCCCTCTGCTACTTCGCTGAGCACTGCAGACACCAGTGCTATTGCTGCTGTAGGCACCCCGGCTACTGATGTTGCCACTGCCACAGCCCACAGCATTGCCACGGCCTCGGAAGGTGAACTCCCGGAAGCCACGACCACGTCCCTGTCCCCTTCCGCCAAAGGCTTGTTCCTCATCAATAAATATCCAGTTGTTTCTTTTGGTGGGGGGCAAGTCACTGGACTCCCTCGACTGAGGCTTGGCCTCCCAGACTTTCCCGTTTTTCTCCTCCTCCTCCTCCTCTTCCTCCTCTTCCTGCTCTTCCCCCTTCTCCTCTTTCTCCTCCTCGCATGGTTTCTCGGCTTCTTGGACCACTGTCCGAGAGGGGTACTTCTCGTCCAGCAAGTGGAAGCGGGCAGAATGGAGCAAGGCAGCAGAATCATGGTCATCCTCCTCCTCCTCCTCCTCCTGCGCCTTGTGAACCGGGGCCTTCTCCTTTGGTGGGGGAGGGGCGGCCTCTTCCCCATCTGCTTTCACCTTTTCCAGCTCTTTCTCCTTCTCTTCAACTTTGAGAGCCTTCAGGACTGGCTTCTTAATCGGGCCAGATCTTCGAGCCCTCCCCGTCTGCTCCTGGTGCTGCTGTTGTTGCTGCTGCTGTTGCTGCTGTTGTTGCTGCTGGCTGGCATTTCGGCTCTCAGAAGCCCACCCTGGCTTGGCAGTTGCCTGCTTGCTGACAGGCCCGTCTTTCTTCCATGCCTCAGCGCCAAAGGACTGCTCATCTCGGCAGGCCTCTTCATTTGCAGAAGCCGCCCCGTCCGAGGATTTCTGATAGTGGCTGGTATCCCAGCCGTTGTACTCTGGCTTCTTATCACTGTGGGCCAAGCCAGCTTCCAAGGAGGAGCTCCTCAGGTTGGTGTGGTGAGGGTCGGCAGTGCTAACGGAAGGGGCACACTCTTGATGTGGGAAGAGACGGTCTTGGCTCAGCCTTTGGGAGGAGCCGACGCAGCTGTCAAAATTGGCCTGGGGCTTCTTGTCGAAGATGTTTAAGTAATCTTCTCTGGACTCCTCAAACAGGTCACGTGCAGGGTTGATGCTGGTGCTCTGCGATGAGTAGGAGCTGTTGTTTCTGAAAAAGGAAAACATCGCCCACAAAAAAAATAAATAAATAAATCAGTCAACAACTTGCAATGGCTTTGAAAGACAACTAGACAGGTTCATGGAGGATATGGCTATCAGTGGCTACTAGCCACCTCCCCTGCTGGAGAGGATACACTATTTCCCCTGGAATCACTAGTGGGCTCAGGTCCTGCTTGTGGGCTTCCCATGAGAGCACCTGGTTGGCAGCTGTGAGAAGGATGTTGGACCAGGTGGGCCTTTCATCTGATGCAGCAGGGCTTTCCTTAGGTTCTTAGCCTTCCAATATTCATATTCCTCCTCCATCTCTCTCTCAGAGGCTCAGACAAGCTCATAAAAAAGAAGGCAATCAATAGCTACCAGCCATGAGGGCTATGTTCTGCCTCAGAGTATTAGTTGGAGCATCTGGTTAGCCGCTGTAAGAACAGGATGCTGAACTAGGTTGGCTTTTGCTAGAGTTCTGTTTCAGCAAAAGCAAAGTGCTGCGGACTTGCATCCGCAGTTGGTCCAGATTTAATATTGGAAAGCTCCCAAGGCCATCACCTGCCACTCTCACTCACTGCAATGAACACTTATGATTTCAGGGGGTTGGGCCAGATGACCCTTGGAGTCCCCCTTCCAACTCTACTATTCTATCATTAATATGCTGTAATTTTTGCTTTTCTTCTTGCCCTCTAGGCACTGGGCACTTCGCAAAAGTGGAGCTCCCAGTTACTGGCAGAGCACATAGCGCAAGGGAGGGCTGCGGCATAGGCAGGTGGTGGAGGACTCAAATCCAGAGGCAATTTAGCGAAACAGCTTATTTTTTTAATTAAAGAAATGTTTATTATTGGGGAAATCCAGATCATTCAGAATTCAAAAATATAAATGTCCCTACAGACTCCTCATAATTTCTCAGTGCTGGATAAAAATGTTTCCCTTTCCTCAGGCAGTTTGAAAAGTCTGGAATATCATTGCTTTGGGAAGGTTGCGGCCCGATCCAAGCAAGGTGGTTTACAACAGGAGCACTGCCACCGTGCCAATGATTTACAAACAATCCCAAGTTCAGTCCCCAGCATGCTAATCAGTGCAGACAGTACTGAGTTAGGTGGACCAATAGATCTGACTCGGGATAAGGGAGTATCCTAGGTTTTAGGGGAAGGGCTGTAACTCAGTGGCGGAACTTTACATGCAAAAGGTCCCAGGTTCAATGGCATCTCCACGCAGGGCTAGGAGAGATCATCGTCTGCAACCCAGAAGAACAGCTGCATTGTCAATTCAAACAATACCAAGCCAGGGGCCTGAGTGTCCTCATGATGAGAGCACCTGGGCAGGTTTCCCCCTCACCTGGCGTGCAGTCCTTCGATGGCCATGCCTTCGGTCTGTTTCGGGCGGGAAATGGGGCAGCCTTTGCTCTGAGAGGGAGTGTAGCTCTCCTGACCCCACACTGGTGGAGGGGTCTCCCCAGACACAGCCTTCCTCTCCTGCTGCATGGAGGACTGGCTGTTCTGCTCCTTCGACAGGCAGCTGCTATTGGTCAGGGAATCCTGCTGGACTGCCGGCTTCATGGCCCCTGTTTTGGGACAGAAGGAGAGATAAGGAGAGGAGGCAATGGGAAGCTTGGGAGCCGAAACTGGGTTCTGAGGTAGAGGCACCCAGGAGGCCCCAGGATCAATCCCCAGCTTCTGTGTGTAGGACAGATGCACATTCACGACCCCCCCCCCCCAAATGTCTGAGCGTGACTGTTGGTCAGTGAGCTACGTGCATGAATGATCTGACTCAGTCTAAGATAGCATCCTGTGCTCATCTCACCCCTGATGTAATCCCCAGTCCCAAGGTGCCCTCTAACTCTTTCCCTGGGGAAGGCATGAAGGCTAGCAACCTTTGAATAATTAACTGCAATTTGGAAAACAAATGAACAAACCAAACCAAAAACTATTAGAGCAGTGACAGCCACTAGTTTGGATGGCTTTAAAAGAATATTAGACAAATATTTGAAAGATAAAGCTATTGATGGCTACTAGCCATGATGGCTACCTGCTACATCCAGGGTCAGAAGCAGTGTGCCCCTGAATACTGGGAAGTGCTGGGAATTACAGGTTGCACTCCCATTCCCGCTTGTGGGCTTCCTTTTGGGGCCTCTGGTTGGCCACTGTGAGAACAGGATGCCGGACTAGATGAGTCTTTGGGATAATCTCTGGAAATGTTTTTGTTTCCATATACTTTGTGGAACATACGTTAAGAGTTCTAGAAACTTCCTGAGTTCTGTTCTATTGGACCCTGTGTTTTACAAAACATTAAACATTTCTCAACGACCCTCACCTCTAAGGCTTTAGTGGGGAACTGGATTTAGCTGGAAGGATTAAACCTTATCTCTCTCTCCCCCCCCCCCCCCAATATCCTGCAGGGTCCGGTTTGACAAGTGGGTGGGGCTGCCTACCTGTCAATCACCTGACCCTTACAATGACATCAGTGCACCAGCCTTTGCTCGCATGGATTATCAGCTCATCACCATGGCTTACAAAGAGATATAGAAAATGGGGTTGACAGAGAACAGGAGGAAAATGAAAGCAGGCAATCAGCTCTAAACCATGGTTTGCCTGTATGAAAGCTAAACCATGGTTGCATTCTAACTCCTGGTTAGCACGAACTATGATTTGATGCAATTTAACTAAGCACTGGTGTTTTCTTCCTTTTAAGAAAACATTACCTGAAGGATGAAGGGCTGAGGGGTAGAAATCCACCGGGGGGTGCCCCTGGACCATGCGAGGGTCCATGTAGGAAGGCATCATCATCCAACGGGGGTCGAAGCCCAGCATCTGTGGATGTGGTGGATAGAAGGTCCGCTGAGGGTGGGAGGAGGGAGGATAGACCTGGGACTGCGGCCAGCTCTGCATTTTGTACAGCTGGTCCTTAAGAGGGAGGAAAAGAAACACTAAATGGGCATGGAGTGCAGGTGCTTGCATAACCCCTGAATAGAAACCACGTTGTTGGACTCCCTATTCCCATAATTCTACGCCTCTGGGTCATATCAGGTTCAACCCCCAATGACCTCTCCAGTTGGCGGAAATTCTCCTTGCCTGAAATCCTGGAGAGGCACTGCCAGTCAGTATTGACAATACTGACCTAGATGGACCAATGGTCTGGCTCTATGAGGACTGAACTCTTACTCTATTTTTAGGCGATGGCCAGGGCTTTGCATGAAGGAGGTGCCAGAGTAGTTTAATAATCCACCCATACTCCCAAGCACTTTAAACATTCACGGCTTCCTTCAAGGAACTGTAGTTTGTTGTTAGAACTTATTCCAGAGCTACAGTTCCCAGAGTAGCCCCTCTTCCCATGGAACTCTGGGAGTGGTAGTTCTGTGAGGAGGAACAGGGGTGCTCCTAACAACTCTCAGCACCATTAAATTACAGTTCCCGGGATTCTCTGGGTGAAGCCATGACCCTTAAGGGTTGTGAGAGTAGTTAAGATAACCCTACTCCCCTCAGAGGCATACGATTTCCAGAGTGGTCAAGCCCTCTATCCCAGGCCCTTCTGGGAGAGGAACAGGGAGGTGGTCTCCTAACAAATGTCAGCACCCCTTCTTTGGGGGAGGCCGTGACTGGTGAAGAGGCAGCCCTAAAGCTTAAAATATACAGTGCGGCTGTGGCCAACATAACATGAAAGAGAGTTCTCCCCCGTGGCGCATAGACACACCCCTCCGAGATGAACGGCGTGTTTGGCGCAGTGGAGGTTCTTACATGCTGTTGCTGCTGCCGTTGGAACCGTGGGGGAAGCAGTTTCGGGTACTTGCTGAATTCCTGTGCGGGGGACACGGCTTCTCGGAGCTCCTCCTCACTGCTGCTCCGGTGTGCTGCCGACGTGGCCAGAGTTTCCTCCTCCAGGTAAGCAGGAGGGGAAGAAGTTTCCTGGGTATGAAACTCTGGGTTTGCTGAGGAGAGAGAGACAAAGGTCTTCTTAATAAAGATGCTCTAGGTGAAGCACCTCTCGGTTGGCCCAGATGCCCTCCCCTCGCCCCCAAAAGCAGGGCATCTGTTTTGCACGCAGAGGGCTCTTGGTTCCATTCCCGGCATCTCTAGGTAGGGCTGGGGAACATTCTCTTTCTCAAACCCTGGAGAGCTGTTGCCAACCAGTGTAGGTAATATTAAGCCAGAGGCACCAATGGTCTGCTTCAGTGTATGATAGCTCCTTTGGCCTCCCATGAATCCAGCCAGTGCAGCCCTACCTCTCCGGGCGGCATGGCTGTTCTCCGGCGGGCTGGCCACCTCCAAGGTGGCGGGCCTGGGCTCTTCGTTCTCCACGTGCTTGTGGCCGTCTCCAGCTTTCTGTGCCAGCTTGCACTTCTGATCCAGCTCTTTCAGCTTGGCAGCACAAGCGGCCAGGCGCTCCTCCCGCGCTCGCCGCTCCTCCTCCTCCCGCCGCCTCCGGGCCCGCTCGACGGCCTCGGACATCTCAGAGTGGACAAACTTCTGCCGCAGGGGGAGCTTCTCCTCCTTGTCCTCAGAAGGCTGCTGCCGGAGGCCCCCCAGTGAAGGTTTCTAGCACAGGAGGCGGGGGGGGGGGGTGAAGAGTAAGAAGGTCCTTACAGTGGTGAACCACAGTTCAAAGGCACTCGCACCAAGGAGAGGGAAAATATGTACCAACATCTCCACGCCAAGCAGGAGAAATCTGCAAAGCTGGGAAATGTGCTCCCTTCTCTTATGTTTATTTCTTCAGGTATCTATACACCACGTTTTTGTACCTTCCTACATACATAAAAATGAAAGGCTGCGTCCCACAACCCCCACTGGAGAATCTGCAGTGCCTGAATTTGCATGAAGTCAGGGTGAGGTAGGGGAGCAAAAGAAAAGGCAAGCTGCATAGCATGGCAGTGAGGGAGGGAATGCGGAAATGCCAAAGGGGCTGTGGAACAGAAGGCAGGTGGCTTCATAAGGAGGCGGAAGATGAAAAGGGTGCTCAGTAGTTGCAAAGTGTGGGAGGAGGAAGACGTAGGTCACCATGAAGGTGGTTTGTGTGCGGGGAGAGTTGCAAAAAAGGGAGTGGGAGGAGGCATGGATGTGGGGTGAAGGTGAAAACAGGGGTGCGAAGTAGGATTGCAAAGCAGAAGAGAGAAGTGGCTTCAAAAATAGGGCTGGGAAGGTGAAAAGTGGATTCAGTAGTTACATGGAGCAGGAATGGGAAATCTAGGGGGTTAATGTGGAGGGAGTGGCAAGGGGGTTGCTGAGCAGAGCAAGCAGGGGCCCAGCCCCTAGTGTAACAGACAAGCATAATACTGTGGAATAGAGAATAAAGAAGTAATAGCAACCCGTGTATGCATGTGATAGTATGTTCATACATGTGCACATCTGAATGTGCAGTGAAATGAGCAATAGATAAATAAGTAGGTTGTGTAACTTATTTATATATACTGAATATTCTTTTTTCTGTTCATATTTAATCATTTTTGCATTTCTACTTTCTATATTGAATTTGTGTAGCAAAAATGGGTGGAAAAGAACAAGGGGAAAAAATTAAAAGAACAAAAACATAACATTGCAATAGTGTCAATAAAAATGTTCGGTCAAAAATGAATGAATCAATGCAGGAATGTATTCTGGTTGCTTTTAATATGGGGAAACACTCAAGAAGCCTGGAAATGCACACCTCACAGCAGCACAGTACAGGAAAAGGTTTTTAACGTTATATGCAAAAGCCCTTTCCCATCTCCTTCATAGCTGCCACTAACATGGCACACTAACATAGCAGTTAATAATTGCAAGCCACCTTGCTGAGCAAGCCCACCATACCTGATAGTCTGAAAGGGGAGCCCAGCCATTCACTTTCCCTGAGGGAGGCAAGTTATCTGGTCCTTTACGGATTGGCCGAGACAGGCCAGCCAAGTCGCCCCAGTTCTTTGCCTCTTCTGTGGGGTGCCTGGCCTCTGTGCTGTCTGCTGAGCTCATGGAGAGCTGCCGCTGCCTTCTGGGGTCCCAGGTGTTCCTGCCAATTAAGACACATTGGATGTTAGAACAGCACCAACTGGACTTCAAGCGTGCACGCGCTCTCTCTCTCTCTCTCTCTCTCTCTCTCTCACACACACACACACACACACACATTATATCTATCTATCTATGCCACAGACATACACACCCCATCAAGCCATACAGAGGCTCATCAGGACCTAAAGAGAAGTGGAAAATCTTCTCCAAACCTGCCACTGAAGAGAAAGGCAAAGTACAATGGGGCAGAGCATCTGCTTTGATTGCAGAAGGTGTTAGGTTCAACCCCCAGTTTCTTTAGGAAGGACTAGGGGGGTCCCTTGTCTAAAAACCCTGGAGAGCTGCTGCCAGTGAGCATAGACAATATGAAGCTAGATGGACCCTTTTTCTGACCTTCCTGTTTTTAGCCAAGAAAGGCTGTAGCTCAGTAGCAGGGCGTGTGCTTTGCCTGCAAGAGGCCCCAGGTTCAATCCCTGGCTTCTCCAAATAAGGCTGAGAGAGGCTCCAGCCTCAAACCCTAGCGTTGCTGCCTGTCAGTGCAGATAATATGGAGCTGGACTGAGAATTTCTCTGAACAGGTATATGTTCCTATGTTCCTATCAACTGCAGTTGTTGAGGACAGGAGTGGAGGCCTTCTGCATCGGGGTGGGGGTACCTCAAACCCTTGGGACTCTCCCAATGCCACACACTCCTGTTCCCCATCCAATCAAATCCCTCAACTGCTCTGCCTTTGACTGCTTCTGCCTGGATAGAACGTCCTGCAACTGTGATAATGTAGCTTGCTTGCCTGGTTGGAAAGATTGTGGGGGGGGGGGAGTGCATATGTGTACAGACACCTCTGCAAGGCAACCTAGCATAGAAAGGTGAGAGTCACGTCCATTGCTCTGTCCACTTTTTCATATGGTCACATGCACCCCTGGCATGCAGCCCCCAGAGAACTGCACATAAGGAAAGGCTGCAGCGCTTGGGACTTTAGTCAAAGAAGAGATGACATGATTGAAGTTCATTAACTTTTGCACGGCCTGAAGAAAGTGGGAGGAGAAAAACTTTTCTTCCTCTCTCGTAACAATGGAACTCGGAGGCACCCAACGAAGCTGAATGTTGGAAGAATCAGGACAGATAAAATAAAGACCTTCGCAGAGCACACAGTTGAACTATAGAACTTGCTCCTGCAGGAGGCAGTGTTGGCCACCAATTAGGATGGCTTTAAAACAGGACTGGACAAATTCATGGATGAGAAGGCTATCAACAGCTGTGATGGCTCTGCTCTGTCTCCATGGTCAGAGGCCCTAATGCTTTTGAAAATCAGTTGGGAAACCACAGAAGGGGAGAGGGCTCTTGTGCTCAGGTCCTGCTTGCAGTTTTCCTCACAGGCATCTGGTTAGCAACCGTGAGAAAAGGATGTCAGACTAGATAAGACAAATGAAAGCATGGTCCTCCAGCTGAAAAAAATTCCCTCCTCCTGCTCTGTGTGCAAAGCAGGCCTCACTACCTTCTGCCTCTCACCCCCACATTCATGGGCACAGCAACCTCCCTCTGTGTTGCTTGAAGGAGACCCGCCAAGCTGCGGATTCCCTGTCCCACCACTGCTCTTACCATTTTGGCCTCCCGTCCTTATGAGTCTCCTCCTCCTCTTCATCTTCACTGAACTTCAGTTTCTCAGAGTAATCCACTTCATCATGGATCCCTGCAACAGCAACAAAAGAGATGGAGGGTGGTTAGCTCACTTCTCTGAAGTTATCTGCACATCCTACGTCTGGCTGGGCCTGTCAATCAAAACCAACAGGACACAAAAGGCCAAAGATCTCAGAAACCAGCTCTGCAGTAACTCAGAGGAGCAGGGCTTTTAGTGTGGTGCCCATGTTCTGTGGAATAGCATTCCTCTCAATATACAACAGGCGCCCACCATCTCCACTTCACAGAAAGAGCTGAAGGCATTTTTGTATCGACATTTTTCCCCAGCTGGATAAAAGGGTCTTTACTACAAATGTTCGCTGATTAGAGGTTTTAGTCTTGTTTCAAATGTATTTTTCATTTCTATATTTTTAACTTCTTTAATTACCTTATGCGTAAATTGCCTTGAGCTGGCAATTTATAAGGCGGTTAATGGTAGTAACAAAAAATATCAGCATGGCCCCTGGATTCCCTCCTGCTGCACATAGCGTGCACTGCTTAGGGACTGTTAAAATATTAAGCTGTTTAGAAATGCTTTTAAATAAACAAACAAAAATAGTGAACGACCCTACCGGTTTGGCACTAGAGAAAGACGTCACCACCTTCCATCAATGCAATGCTTTGGGGTTTTTTTATTTTTGTTTTACTATAATCATGAGTGGGCAGAGGGAGAAGGGACCCATGTGAGCCACCAAGGGAAGAGGGTGGGGGATGGGACCCAGAAATTGAACACTACAGCCTGGCCACAGAGCCCAAACTCACATAAGCGGGCCTTTTACCTGCCCATCCATCGTCTGCATCATTATCAAGTTCATCCAGCCCCTTCAGGTTCTCTGCGTTGATGATAGTGGGCCGGGGAACCCGCTCCCCTTGTGGCCGGGCAGGGCGCAAGACCCCAAGCCGGTTTTCTTTCCTGTGGAGGGCAAGGCAGAAAGACATTGTGTGCACAGCTGACAAAGGGACAGGGTAAGCCGCCTAAAGTAAGTGGCGAGGGCTGGTGCAGAAAACAAGGTGGCCACGCTGTGCTTGCGCAACTCAGCAGTCAGCTGCACCTGCTACTTCCTGGACAGGTCTCAAGGCCAAACAAGCCGAGACACGAGCAATTCACCAGTGGTCTCTCCCAGTCATAGGAACACTCCAGCCTATGGCATTTCAGAGACGTAAATAGCACCCACCCCTGTGCTATTAGCCTTGGAAGGTATCATTGCCTTCATCATCAATCATCATTATAAGCCCCCTTCATCACATGGGATCGCAGAGTGATGTACAAATGAAACAAAATACACAAATGGGATGTGTGCAACAGGGTTAAACCCCCTTCCCGTTGCCATGGCTGTCATTCAATACCTCCACCCCCCCCCACCTCCCCAGCGCTGTTTTTAACCAGAGAGAAGTACGTAGTGTCTCTTTTCTTGGCCAACCTGGAATACTCCAACACCTATCAGTCCTGGCCAGAATGACTATCTTGAACTACAACACCCCTCAGCCCTGACTAGCCCAGTCATTTTTGGACTAATACTCCCATCAGTCTTGACCAACACAGCTATCTTGGACTATAACTCTCACCAGTCGCGACCAGCACTACAAAGGCTCAGCTGCTGTGACAGATGAGCCAGTTGTTCTGATAATGCTCCTTGCCTTTAAAGAACTTAAGAAAAGCCTTGCTGGATCAGGGCCATGGCCCATCCAGTCCAGCATCCTCTTCTCACAGTGGCCAGCCATATTCCTGCAGGAAACAGGCAAGAAGGACTCAAGCAAAAGAAAACTCTCCCTTCCTGTGGTCTCCAGCACTACTGGTCTTGGAAACAGAACACAGCCATCGTAGCTGGTAGCAACTGACATGAACCTGTCTAACTAGCAACAGCCTTACCCATCTTGGTCATTGGTCTGATATTGTCTGAAAGGGACACGGGGCTCCAGGCGAAACTGTGGGAGGGGGAAGGAGCCGCGGTCCACCGGCCCAGGAGTCTCGGATGGTTGGTTTGAGCACATCTGGAAAGAAATGAACGAGAGTTCACAACTCAAAAGTTCAAAACACAAGTGTCAAAAGAGACAGCAAGAAGGAGAGGACTCACGAAAGCTGGTAGCATGTCATGGTAAGTTGGGGGTTGGTAGGCATTGGCCATGAACTGCGAAGCCCCCTTGCGGATCGGCTGAGTTGAGCGGAGAGAGGGCTCCTTAAGGTCACTGGCGTTTGCTGAGGAGGGGGCTCCGTCTCCTGCGCTGGAGGTCTTGCAGCCCAGCTCAGCCAGGGAGGCGGTCAAAGATGCAGCAGGGGTTATGTTTCTGCCGCCGCCCTCCCTCCAACTCGTGACATCTGTGTGGAGGGGAAACCACAGTTCTAAGATGACCATTTTTACTATTATTATTATTATTATTAAATTTTGTATACTGCCCAATGCCCTATACCCACAGGTCTCAGGGCAGTTCACAGGATAAAATCACAATATAAAAACACAAAATATATAATCAAAATAAAAAGAAAGAGAACCTGATAACCCCCCTCCCTAACACATTTTAAAAGGGCATTGGATGTGAATGTTAAAGATGAATGTTTTTGTCTGGCTACAGTTGTTGTTGCTGCTGCTGCTACTAGGAAATATAAAGAACAGTTTGTTTGTTTGTTTGTTTGTTTGTTTGTTTTGAAATTGAAATGGCTGCATTGTTACTACTTATCAACTCCCATGCTCTTAACTCAATCCACAGGTACCATTTGAAACATTAAGGAAATGTTTGCCAGCCTGGTGCCCTCTAGACATTTTAGACTGCAACTGCCAAGACCCAGTCAACATGGCCAAGAGTCAGGGTTGATGCGGACATATAGTCTAAAACATCTGGAGGGAATCAAGTTTGGGAAAGGCTGCTTTATACTGGAAAACAGCAGCCATGGACCCTTATATCAGATATGGGGAGCCAATGGAACTCCAGATATTATTGGACTATAATTCTCATCATCCCTGGCTACTGAGGGCTGATGGGAACTGGAGTCCAACAGTATCAGGAGGGCTCCACCTTTGCCTTATATGAATGTATATGAAAGCCTTGAATCTTGCAGGGAGTACGGTGGAGATATGACATATTGAATTCAGAATGTTGGCTGCTTTATTAATGGGAAATGTCAACTCTTGGGAGTTCCACATTGTGAAAATGGCAAATAAACTAGATCTCTGCTTCAGAACTAGCAAAATACACCACTGTCTGAACACACAGCTGAGTTTTTCAAAGGTTCCTATCAAGGGAAGCTGGTCAGCAGGGCAAGGTGGGGCAGAGCCCTACCAGAAGCATTTTTTCTGTACCATAATCCATAGCATTAGTCCAACAGTCCTGGGTCTCCCCTCCTCCCCACCCCAGCCCCAACCCTATTCATAAACTTCCTATAATTCAGAGACTCCCTGGAGTATTTGCTGTGCATTTACTCTGCTGGCCAATCACAGCTGTACACAATACAGTAAATCACAAACATCACTATGGCCAACAGGTTCCACCTTTCACCCTTGTCTCCAAGTGGAGAAGGGGGAACTGGAGATGCCAAGTGTTCACAGTACCCTTGTAAGAGACAAGGACAGGGAGAAAACACCAAAACAAACCGGCTGTCCTCTAGGCCACCCACCAGGCCCATGTTCCTAGTGTTGTCTTTTCCATCTTACATTTCCCTATCTTGTGTCCCTGGACTCAACAAAACATTTCCACCTCTCTGCAAAATCAACAATCTGAAACCTTCCTTCTCTTGTTTGAACAAGTTTGATTAACTTATCCATTTCTGTCTGATTCCATATATCTTATCAACAAATTCCTTTCCTTTTTGGAGCTTGCTGACACTTCTGTTTCTGGGTCCACGCTGGGTTGGCAGCTACCAACAAGATGTATTTTGTGATTTCAGGTTTGTAACCATTTCATCCCCGATTACATTAAAACAGAATCAATACTGGGCTGAGTCTCAAGAGTGGTTCCTATTTAATTAGAGTTACAGCCTATACTATCTGCCTCCAATGATTAGTTATGAATGGGCATTCCCACCATGTATGGAGAAAAATGTGCATTTCCAGCATTTAAATCAATTTATTGTGAATATTCCATTCAATCTTGCAAGTGCTAAGTACCACCTTCAGGAGCAATTTAGGCCCTATCCGCGCTATACATTTAAAGGAGAATGATAGCACTTTAAACAGATGTGGCTTCCCCCAAAGCATCTTGGGAAGTGTGGATTGTTAGACTGTTAAGACTGCTGTGCATTGTTAGGAGACCCCTATTCCCACACAAAGCTAAAAATACCAGAGAGGATTAGTAATCAATCCCTCTTCCCAGGGAACTCTAAGAACTGCAGTTTTGTTATGAAAGGGCCTCCTAACAGCTCTTAAAACTTAACAAACTACAGCTCCCAGAATCCTTGGGGGGGGGGAGGAACCATGGGCATTTAAAGTGGTAGGATACTGCTTAATAAATAGTGCAGATGGGGCATTATATTGTGCCACTGAGGTGTTTGAACATCTGTGTGCACATCCGAGGCCAGGAAATGAGTCTGCTACAGTGAGAGAAGGACTCTGGCTCCTACTGTTTACGTACTCTGGGGGCGGAGGCTTGGTCCGGGCCCATACGACGGATCTAAGACGCCCTTTTCTTTGCCAGCCTTGTCCTGCTTGCCAGCTGCTTTCAGCGTTGGAAACTCCTCGGGAGAGAAGGATAACTGTCGGCTTGAGGCCCTTGAACCTGGTGAGGGGGGAGAAAAGAGGGACAAGGTGATCAGGCAGAGAGGCTGGGGCTCTATGCTCCAAAAGCTATTCCTCCTTCTTAGGTGGAGAGACAAAACCAGAAGAACAAAATATGCAACTTCTGTTTCATGTGCTTTCAAGGCACATGTGACCACTGACAAGCATACCTTTTTCGGCCCCAGAAGGGGATGGGCTTATGTGCACCCCACCAACATGTGCAATGACCCAGAACACAACCTCTGCACAAACGGGGGGTTGCCTATACTTACCACCTTCTGGTCCGGCTGGCTTTCCATTCAGCTGTGCCCATGACTTTGGTCCACCTGGCACTGAATTTGTACTCTGTGGAAGAAGACAAAAAGAGAATGAAGAAGAGTCCAGCTGGATCAGGACCTGACAGCTTTGGGACTTAATATGAATGGGCAGACTGGCAACCCATGTCCAAGAGAGTTGAGCAGACAAGGAAAGCAGCACTTTTCAATCAAAGATGGAATGTGCATGGGGCATGAAAAACCAATATGATTCTCTCACCTCCTGACTGATTGACTGCGTCAGCTTCTGTAAACTGGAGACAGATTTCTGCAAATCCTGCTGCGGCAGCAACTCCTGCGGCTGTGCAGCCGTGGCACTGGAACTGGAGGAAGGCAAGAACAGGGGAGAGTTAAAACACTGCACATGCTATGTGGGCCAAGCCCCAAAATCAAGACCAGCTCGAAAGACATCTGCCATTAAGCCACAAATGCAACCTAAGCCCTCTCTACACTGCAACCAAGCCCTGAACAACTTGGTCCAGGATACCCACAAAGACCGCCTGAACCCTTATATCCCAGATCAATCACCAAGATAGCTTGCAAGAGCATCTCTGGCCATTCCCTGCGTTGGTGAGGCTCATTTGATGACCATGAGAAATTGAGCTTTTAGTGTCATTGCCCCAGTCCTGTAGAAAAGGCTGCCAACTGAGATTCAGCTGGCACCGGCTGTGCCAACTTTTAAGTGCCTGCTGAAAACATTTGTATTCTGTCAGGCCTATACAGGCAATTAAGAGTATACCCGTCACAATAGTCTATTGAAGTATGTTTTTCTTAAAAAGATTTTTGGTTTTTACTTTTTTAATTGGTTTTACTGTACTGTTTTATATTGCTGTAAATCGCTGTGATGTATTTTTTATGATGCGGCAGTATATAAATATTTTCTACAAATAAAATAAATTTGTGCGCTGCAGCCTATTATTTGATTATTGATGTAAACCTCCAAAACGTATTTTGTATAGCTAAGTTTTTACCTCTATCTTCAGTACATCTTATTTTATTTTATTGCTATGGCTAGTGGCTGGTGCAAATAAACATTCTTCTGATCCGAACTGCGCTGCAGCAGTTTAGCAAGAATGATGACTCCCGCCTTTTCCACAGCTTGGAAGTTTCAGCAGAGAGTTGGAACTGACCTGGCAGTTCTGTGGTGGTCCTCCATTCCCAGCTCAAAGTCTGGGAGCTGCTTGGACACCTGCACCACGCAGCAGCCTGAGCATCTCAGCAAGCTCCCACCACCCTTCCCCATCCCCAGAAGATGGAGCCACTGTCCAGTGTGAAAGGAAAAAGTCTAGGCCAATCTTGGGCTTGCATACCTCACACCCATCCTCTTCTAGTGCAGCCGCAAAAAAAAGGGGTTTGGAAAAATATTGCTTGTTTTTTATTAACAGCAGCTGACCACAAGCAATGGACTCAGCATTAGCTGTGGTTTGCTTGAAACAAAGCCAATGGAGCCAATATTGCATGGGTTCCTTGTGTTAGGGATAGATGGTTAATCTGCTCCGTTCCAAAAATCCTCTGGTAAGGAAGTCAAAACTTTTAAAAGTGGTATTGTTGTGCTTTAAATGTATGGTGTGAATAACATTGGATACAACTCAATGCTGGTTATACTCAGAGCAGACCCATTAATGGACGCAACTTAGCGCTATTTATTTCAGCAGGTGTACTTTAACGTCCGTTACCTATGCTCTGGTGACCTCTAAGGTTAGATTACGGCAACAAGTTATATGTAGGGTTGCCTCTAAAGACGGTTCAGAAACTTCAGCTGGTGCAGAATTCAGCAGCCAGGCTGTTCACTGGGGCAAGATGGTTTGAGCATATAACACCAATCCTGGCCCTCTGAGCCAATCTAAAGTGCTGGTTTTGAGCTATAAAGCATTAAAAAGCTCAAGACCACAATACCTCAAGGACCACTTCTCCCCATATGAACCAACCTGGATCCTGTGATCAGGTGCCCCCTCCATGAGAGGTCTGGAGAGTGGCAACACAAGAACAGGTCTTTTTTGCAGTGGCTGTCCATTTGTGGGATGCTCTCCCTATAGAGTCTACGTTACATATCTTTAGGCGCCAGACAAAATTTCCTCTTCTCCCAAGCCTTTAGCTGATTACACAATCATGGACTTTTAAACCGGTGTGTGTGTGTGTGTGTGTGTGTGTGTGTGTGTGTTGCTTTGTTATTACTTTATGTTTGTGTTTTTATACTGTAAACCACCTTGTGATTCTCAAATGAAGGGTGGTCTAGAAATAAAATAAATAAAATAAAAATACTCGGAGAACTCAAGCTGAATGCAGAAGGCACTGCCTCCTCCAAGCAAAGGACCAGGGGTTGAGGGTGGTGCTCCTCCTCCTCCTACCTCTTTTGGTCTGGCGGGTCCTGCTTGTTTGCCCATCCTGTGCCGTCCTTGGGTACGATGATGATATTAGGGTCGTTTCCTTTGTTCTCAGACTTCAAACTTGGCAAATTGGCAGGAGGTGGCATGCGCCGGGCAGCAGCAACTTTCCCAAGACTCTGTAAGCCATGTCTAGGAATAACTGGAGAGGGAGAGCGCTTTTAATTTTTATTATTACCACTATCATTACCAAATAAAACTATCAGCCCTTCACACTAAGGTCCCAGCATAGGTTGCAACAATTAAAACGCAACATTAAAAAGGTAAAGGGACCCCTGACCGTTAAGTCCAGTCGCAAACGACTATGGGGTTGCGGCACTCATCTCGCTTTACTGGCCGAGGGAGCCGACGTTTGTCTGCAGACAGTTTTTCCGGGTCATGTGCCCAGCATGACTAAGCCGCTTCTGGCAAAACCAGAGCAGTGCACGGAAATGCCGTTTACCTTCCTACCTATTTATCTTCTTGCACTTTGACGTGCTTTTGAACTGCTAGGTTGGCAGGAGCAGGGACCGAGCAACGTGAGCTCACCCCGTCATGGGGATTCGAACTGCCAACCTTCTGATCGGCAAGCGCTAGGCTCTGTGGTTTAGACCACGGCGCCCGCCTCCCTTTAAAACATTAAAAACAGCTTAAAGACAACTTGCAATCACAGAAACAAGGTGCAGCCTAAAAATATACACCCATCATAAGATGAGACTTCAGCATTAAAAGGAAACTATATGGTGAAGGTGCCGCTGTGGGGAGGGAGTTCCATAGCCTAGGGGCAGCCTCAGAGACGGTCCTCTCCCACGCCACCCCCAGCCCTGAACTTCTGAGGGAGGCAGAAGTACCAAGAGGGCTCTCTCTGCCAATCTTAGCACCTAATAAGGTGGGTAGGGAAGGACACAGTCTTTTGGGTATTGGAGTCCTAAACTATTTGGGACTCAGATAAATGAGCAGGGAGTTGTTCAAAAGAGAAAAGTGGGGGGAGATTGGGTGTTAATAAAGAAAAACCACAAGAATTAGCACACTTTCCAACCAAATGCAATACATATGTACAGCATCCATAAAGATTTTAACAAAACAAAAAGAAACTGCACATATAAATTTGAAGCTTATATTTCCAATAACACACTGGGTAGATTAATTAAAAAGAACAAAAATGAAGACAGTACCAGGACAGAGGTTGGGGATCGATGGTATCTAACACTGAGTAAACTGGCAAAAATGTATAAATCTAAATCAAATACGTGTTGGAAATGTAAAGAGAAAGAAGGTTCTTTCTATCATATGTGGTGGTCTTGTAGTAAGGTTAAAGCTTACTGGGACATGATATATAATGAAATGAAAAGGATGTTTAAAATAAGCTTTGTAAAAAAACACACCCAGAAGCTTTTCCTTTGGGAATTATAGGGACAGAACTATCTAAACTGTATAGAAACTTATCATGTATGCTACTCAGTGGTGGAGCTTCATGCTCCAGCACTGGGGGTGGAGAGCAGGCGGAGGCAGGGCTGGCGCGCCGCCTGTACGGGCGTGGCACGCATCTTGGGGGTGTGGCGTGCCGCCTATAGGGGCGTGGCACCCTGCCGGGATCATGCCGTTGGGGGCGGTGCGCTTCCCCCGCAAGCATCTTTCTCCGCAGGTGACGTTACTATAGCAGCAAGAATGTTACTTGCCCCAAAATGGGGAAAAGTCAACCCAGCAAAGGAGGAATGGATACAAAAATTTATGGAATATGCAGAAATGGCAAAACTTACTGGAAAATAAGAATCAAGATAACAAACTTTTTATAAAAGAATGGAAATGGTTTATTGACTTTTTACACATAACTTGTAAACAGATAAAAACATTGGCAGGATTATTGTAATAACCTGCAGTTTCATAAGAGTATATATTTAAAGAAAATGAGCAAGAATAAATGAGCAAATTAAGTTAATTTGGATATGCAGAAGATATTAAAAAATAAATTTAAGGAACCACAAAAAGAGGAGGAAGGAAGTCAAGTTTTGAAATGGCAAAATGATTGTAAAATTAGTGAAATGTATAAAATTAGTGAAATGTATAAACTTGAAAGGTATAATTTTTTATTTTTAAAGACAGGTTAAATGTAAAGGGACCCCTGACCATTAGGTCCAGTCGTGGCCGACTCTGGGGTTGCGGCGCTCATCTCGCTTTATTGGTCAAGGGAACCGGCGTACAGCTTCCGGGTCATGTGGCCAGCATAACTAAGCCGCTTGTGGCGAACCAGAGCAGCACACAGAAACACTGTTTACCTTCCCGCCGGAGCGGTACCTATTTATCTACTTGCACTTTGATGTGCTTTTGAACTGCTAGGTTGGCAGGAGCAGGGACCAATCAACGGGAGCTCACCCTGTTGCAGGGATTCGAACCAACCTTCTGATCGGCAAGCCCAAGAGGCTCAGTGGTTTAACCCACAACGCCACCCACGTCCCTTAAAGACAGGTTGGGGAGGTATTAAAAAAAGGCACATAAAATATAATACTCGAGAATCAACTTAAGTTATCCCTTATTTTTGAAGGGGTGGGAGGAATGATGACTCCTGCAAACTCACCCACTAGTGCAGTTATTTGACTGAATCAGCCAGATCCATTTAAATGCAGCTGGGGTGACTGGTCATGTTTCATATTATAAACGTACTCAATAAAATCATATCAAATAGAAAGGAAATTATTCTTGCTTTGACCTCTAGAGATGCTCAGTTTAGACACTGATCTTTCTAAAAGAGCAGTCTCCCAGACCTTGGAGGGATTAAACTGTTTCAAGTCATCCTTCACTTGCTTTCATAGCTACGAGCACTGGCCTTGGATGCACAAACAGAAGCACAAATGCCCTTCCACAAAGCCCTATCACCCAGGTCACTGTTATCTGCACTGATCGGTTGACGTCCTCTAGGATTTGAGACAGTGAGTTCTTCTGCAGTCCCTGTGTTCGGATGCCAGAGAATGAATCGAAGACCTTTGGCATGCAAAGCTAATGCTTTGCCGCTGAGCCTTGAACCTTCCTCCTACCAGGCTAGTAACTTATGTGAGCTTATTTGCAAGGCAACTGCTATACCAGCTGCACTGGCTCCCGGTGGAGTACAGGATCAGGTTTAAGGTGCTGGTTTTAACCTTTAAAGCCCTATACGGCCTAGGACCCTCGTACCTACGGGACCGCCTCTCCTGGTATGCCCCACCTTGGAGGGATTAAACTGTTTCAAGTCATCCTTCACTTGCTTTCATAGCTACGAGCACTGGCCTTGGATGCACAAACAGAAGCACAAATGCCCTTCCACAAAGCCCTATCACCCAGGTCACTGTTATCTGCACTGATCGGTTGACGTCCTCCAGGATTTGAGACAGTGAGTTCTTCTGCAGTCCCTGTGTTCGGATGCCAAAGGATGAATCGAAGACCTTTGGCATGCAAAGCTGATGCTCTGCCGCTGAGCCTTGAACCTTCCTCCTACCAGGCTAGTAACTGGTAGGGCACAGCCTGACTCCCTCCCTCGGCAATCTTCGCGGAGCTCTGGCCCAATGGTTGCCAGTGTCTTGAATTAATTAATTTTATTATGGATGATTTAAGAGTGTTGTTTATGCTGTACTTTTGCACTGTTTTATTGTTGTTAGCCGCCCTGAGCCCGGCTTCGGCTGGGGAGGGCGGGATATAAATAAAAAAAATTATTATTATTATTATTATTATTGCACAGAAGACTGTCCATGAATCCAAAGCCTCTAGCCCATAGTTCCCTCTCCGCTTCCCTCCAAGTTCACTCCCCCCTCCTTGCTTACCTGTGGTCCTGATAGCTTCTACTGACTTTCCTTTATACTTATCAAACAGGCTGAGAGTGGAGTACTTGCTTTTCCCATCCTTTCCCTTGGTAAGTTGCCCCAAACGATCGGACATTGCGATGAAATGTCATCTAGTAAAGAAATTTCTCTGCGCCGCTCCCGATCTGCCTGAGGTGCAGGGGAGGAGAAAAGCAGTACAGTAAAAAACAACAACCACGTTTTTACATAAAGGACAATATCAATCTGCATTCTAAGCATCTTATTGACCTACTTTTGTTATTATTGTTATTATTTATTAAATGTGTTAATAGTTTTTTGGCCATAGCACCTCAAAGCAATTTACAATATTTTAAGAAAAATACCTATATTCATATATTACTATTATTCTTTATATTTAATTTGTACAGCACCCTTCATTCAAAGATCGCAGGGAAGTTCACAACATGAAAATACATAATACAGTAAAACAAAAAAAACAAACCAATATTCCCCTCTCACAAACAGATTTAAAAGGCCATAGAATGTTAATCACCCAGAGGCTCAGTTATAAAGAAACGTTTTTGCCTTGTACCTAAGGATGTGCAATGAAGGCACAAAGTGAGCCTCCCTGGGGAGAGCATTCCACAAGCATGCCTGTTCTCATTCTGTCACCTTCCAGGCTTCTCGTGGAGGGGACACATAAAGAAGGGCATCAGGCGATGGGTGCAGGGTCTGGGTCGGTTCATGTGGGGGGAGGTGGTCCTTGAGGTATTGTGGTCCTGAGCCGTTTAAGGCTTTATAGGTCAAAACCAGCACTTTGAATTGAGCATGGAAACTAATTGGCAGCCAGTGCAGCTGTGCCAGAATTGGTGTAATCCTGTGCTCAAACCGCCTGACCCCAGTGAGCAACCTGACCGCTCAAGATTCCAAACCTTCAGAGGCAGCCCTACTCATTACACATTGCAGTAATCCATGGGTAGGCAAACTAAGGCCCAGGGGCCGGATCTGGCCCAATCACCTTCTAAATCCGGCCCGCGGACAGTCCAGGACTCAGAGTGTTTTTACATGAGTAGAATGTGTCCTTTTATTTAAAATGCATCTCTGGGTTATTTGTGGGGCATAGGAAGTCGTTCATTCCCCTCCCCCCAAAAAATACAGTCCGGCCCCCCACAAGGTCTGAGGGACAGTGGACCGGTCCCCTGCTGAAAATGTTTGCTGAGCCCTGCAGTAATCTAACCTAGAGGCTACCAGAGCAGACAACAGAAGCTAGGCTATCCCTGTCAAGATAGGGGCTCAGCTGGACCACTAGCTGAAGCTGATGGAAGGCACTCCACACCACTGAGGCCACCTAAGCCTCAATCAAAAGCAAAAGATCCAGAAGTACCCCCTAGGTACATACCCCCCGCCCCCACTCCTTCAGAGGGGGTGCAACCCCATCAGGAGCAGGCAACCTCCCATCCATCCATTCTAAGCAACCCCCACTAACGGAGCCTCAGTCTTATCTGGACTGAGCTTCAGTTTTTTGGCTCTCATCCAGTCCATTACCAAGGCAAAATAACGGTCCAGCACATCCACTGCCACAGCTGCAGATGTAAAAGAGAAATACAGCTGTGTGTCTTCAGCAAACTGCTGACAACATACTCCAAAACTCTGATGACCCTGCACAGCAGTTTCATGAAGTTGTTTAAAATACATAGGGGATAAAATTGAACCCTGAGGAGCCCCACATTGAAGGCTCCACAGGAAAAGCACATGCGCGCACACACACACCACCCTCTGGAAATGACCAAAACTAGCATTAAAAATAATATTCCAAAAAGACATTCCTTTTTATTCAGGTGTTTGACTTTTAACTATCTATGACCTTTTTGCATATGTGGGGGATGTTTTAATGTAGCTGTTACTGTTTTTAACAGAATTCATAGAATCATGAAATTGTAGGGCCCCTCCTAACTCTACAATTCTATGAATTCTATTAAGAACAACACCTCCTACATTAAAACATCACATATATGCAAATAGGCTTATACTTGAGTATATATGGTAGTTTCATTGATGCACAGGAAACTGAGGTGGTGCTCCTGCTAAAGGGCAAGAAACTACAGGAAAGAAGCAGCTGCAGGGAACAACTCATGGTTTCAGTTGTCTCTACAAAATGCACAGAGCATGGGAAACAAACAAGATGAACTGGAGTTTGTAATACAGGATGGCAGGCATTACTGAATGACAGACATTACTGAAACCTGGTGGGATGAGACTCATGACTGGAATATAGGAATTGAGGGGTATAACCTGTTCAAAACGAATAGACCAAACAGGAAGGGAGTAGCAGCAGAATTGTATGTAGTCGGCTGTTAACAACAACTGCTGCTCTCCAGAGTCCGGGGGGGGGGGGGCGGCCATACTTTCCTTTGGTCCCAGGATATAGAACATTTTGGACAAACATTCCACACCCACAAGAACTGGGCACTTTATGTTAATTCCTCCATAAAGAAAGCCTACTGCTTTATTTAAAACAGCCAAGATTTCAGGATGATAACTTGTCCTGTGGGTTCTCTTTAAACAACCCTTCCATGTTAGAAAATGAGTCCACTGAGGTTGTTTGTGTTTGTTTCCCAGGTTTATTAAGTTGCTTTGCTATGGCTCTAGGCCGCTGGGACTTCATAAAGATTGCTGTGTGTGTGTGTGTGTGTGTGTGTGTGTGTGTGTGTGTTTTGTGGGGGGGGAGGGAGGGAGGGAGGGAGGGAGGGAGGGAGGGAGGGAGGGAGAGAGAGAGAGAGAGAGAGAGAGAGAGAGAGAAGTGGTGACCAAATGGCACTGGTGCAACAAATTTAAAATTCACGCTTCTACAGTAGGCTAGTTTCTGCATACACTCACAAACCCTTCTCTATACCCCATCCAGACAAGCAAGTGGCAATTTCAGATTTTAAGGAGACTCTTTGCAGCCAAGCAAAAACACTCAAGGGAGGTGCAAAGCAGGGCTGGTGAGAGGTGTGGCTGGGGGAAATTATGAGGGTAGGACAGAGAGGTCTGGAGGGCCACTTCCAGCCCCATGGCCTGGAGTTCCTCCACTCTGACCAGAGCGAGGCAAAGGGTGATGATGAACCCATCACAAGTCCCCAAGCACAAGAAGACTTGGCATGCTCCCCAGATATTAATCAGCAAAACAGCATTAATGCAAATAAAGACCCGAATAATCTACCTATTTGCAGTTGCTTTTCCTGTTGTGGCAATATCAGTTCAGTCTTTTCTGCATAATGAGTTAGTGCTACTCGTTAGGTCTGGATCGCTGTGGCCTTGGCAGCAACAGGGATGTGAGGAAGGCCCAATAGCGACCGGCCTGCGCTTGGCAATTTAACAGAATCAAAACGATTGCACGCATGTATATACAACAGGAAAACAGTGACTCATCAACCTGCACACTCTGCGCACTCCCATTGACAACACAATTCCCCAGATCCTTGCAGGAAGGGGAACATTTGCAGTAGCAGATGTCAGGTGGTTAACAGAGGATGGAGGAGAAGAAGAAGAAGAAAAAGGGAGAAGGCAGGTGGTAATCCTTCAAGAAAAGCCAGCGAAACAGATCACATTCTGGAGATGCCAACGAGAAGCCCTAGCAACCACCCTTTCTCGCAATCCCAGTTCGCATCAGAACAATGATAGAGGAAGGAATAAACAACTGCCACATCTCAAGGAAGGATGTTTGGAGAGTGTTACTATCAAAAAGGTTTCACGAGAGCTGCTTGGGCTGGATCCCTTCATGCCTTTCCAAAAGTGGCCCAGCCCCAGTCACATGTAAAGAAGGAAGGTGGTGAAATTTAAAGCACAAAAGGTGCACAGGCAAGAAAGGGGGCTGCCCCATGACTGCCTGCCCCCCTCAAGGCCATGAAGCTCACTGGGTGTGACTCTGGGCCAATCACTACCTCTAAGCCTATAACGTACATCACAGGGTTTTCGTGGGGATTAAAGGGGGGGGGACATTAAGCTCCTTGGAGGAAAGTGAGAAAAATGCAATAAAATAAGTAAATAAATAAACAGTACTAGAAAGCTGTTGGTAGGACACTGGTTAGGAGAGGGTGTGTAGAGAAGGGCAGAAGAAGGAAAACTACCAAGTGGGTGCTTGCCTCCCACCCCAGTCTCACACTCCCACCCTTTTACACATGGCTGGGGGATAAACCAATGCTTAAATACTTGGGTCGGCCACTACACTGTGGCAAGGGAAGGGAGATATGTCGCCCTCAAGACATTGCTTTGGCTCCACCTGCCATCAGCCTGAGCCAGCGTGGCCATCGTTCAGGGATGGGAGTTGGGAGTTCTGAAAACCCCTGCTCTAAACAGTGCAAAACTAGAAATAGTTATTATGCCAGTGGAATACCTAGGCAAGCTGCAGAGGAAGGGGCTGCTTGCTCCTCAGCCCCACCTTGATGGGCATGAATGAAATGCACCTGCTAGGACCAGCCAGATTGACTAAAGCAGGTACAATTCTTATTCTGATTCTCTATAGCCACAACTTTCACATCAGCTCTGGTTACCCAGATGCTTCCAGAAACAGTCAAAGTACTGGTGATTACCTTGAGAGTTCTACATCATGGGTAGGCAAACTAAGGCCCGGGCGCCAGATCCATCCCAATTGCCTTCTAAATCCGGCCCGCAGTCCAGGAATCAGTGTGTTTTTACATGAGTTGAATGTGTCCTTTTATTTAAACTGCACCTCTGGGTTATTTGTGGGGCATAGGAATTCATTCCCCCCTCCAAAATAGTAGTCCGACCCCCCCCCAAGGTCTGAGGGACAGTGGACCAGCCCCCTGCTGAAAAAGTTTGCTGACCCCTGATCTACATCATAAGGTACAGCCAACACAGAGCCCACCAAAGGTTTATCAGTATTTATAAAGCACTTCATAATTTAAAAGCCCTACACAATATACAGAATAAATAGCAATAAAATAGCATCTTTCACAAAGAACAGCAGCATTCTAAAAACAGGAATTCAGAGACAACATGGTCCAGTCTTAGGACCATGTTGGTCCTCACGAAACCCTGAGCAAAAAAGATGTGCCTTTGCAAGATGTGTAAAGCAGCTGATGATCACAGAGTGAAATGGGCACCTGACAGTGCAGGGAAAGTGACAGAAAATGCTCATATTGGGTCGCCACTCTGCAGTGTCCAAAATTGTCTAGGCACCAGGCATATTTTGCAACTGGCACAGGTCTGACTGTGACCACATGGAGGTCTCTGGATGCCAGGCTGGCGACTGACATCTCCATCTGGCTGATCCCTGCAGCTTTCTTAAGACAGGTAAGCGGAAGAGCTTATTTATTGCATTTATATCCTACCTTTTTCTCTAAAGAGCACATGCTTCATTCCCCCATTCAATTAATCCCTACAACGACCCTGTGAGGTAGGTATGGAGGCTGTGACTGGCCCAAGGTCACACAGTGAGGTTCATGACAGAGTGGGGATTTGAACCCTGATCTCCCAGGTCCTAGTCCGTCACTCTAAGCACTACACCACACTACACCACACTGACCTCCTAGAGTCCTTCTGCTATGGGGCAGCTATTAAGTTAAATAAGTATGGGAGAAAGCAAAATGTCACTTAGAGAAGGATCTGCAATATTTTCCTTGAAGCTTGCATTTGTTTTATTCTGGATTGTTTTATTTGATGTTTTAATGTGTTGTGAATTGTTTTAAGATTTTTTTATTTAAACTGTAAAGGGACATAGAAATGAAATAAATAATAATAATAAATTTCACTGGGGGGGGAGGCGCCTAGGCAAGCTTTAATTGTGGTATACAATAGGGTAGTGCCACTAGAACCCGTCAATCCCAGCCAAAAGATAGTAAGAAAAGCCATGTTCGAAAAGGCCAATGGCCCACCTAGTCCTCTTCTTGCAAGTGCCTTTGGGAGGCAGGACATGAGGGCAACAGCAATCTCCCCACTTGCAATTCCTAGCAAATGGCACCCAGAGGCTTCCGACAGTGGATGGTGATGAACACAGTCTTCATGACTAGTAGCCAACAATAGCCTTTTCCTGCATGAATTCATCTAACCCTCTTTTAACTCCTTTCAAGGTGGCAGCCTTCACTACCTTTTGAAGCCAGCACAGCCGATGGTCAGGTATAATGGACACTGTAGTCGAATGCCCAAAGGACACCATATGAGATACCCACACAAGAGAAGACACGCCAGCCACCATGAAAGACATAGTTGCTGTCACCTTGCAGAAGCCAATGAGGTCTGATACTAGTAACTGTCTAGAACAGAGAATGGCTAACCTAGCTTTGAGGTGCTATGAGGGTAACTCTAGGCTGGATTTGAGTGGAAAGTGAAAAAAAATATTCCCCCAGTTTTTCTGCAGATTTTCCATTTTGTAAGCTAATGAGTATCATGAACAGATGCAAAGTGCAACAACAATATTTAGACAAGTCTGGCCATTTCAATTTATTTATTTGTTTGTTTGTTTGTAGGGTTGTTTGGTTGGTTGGTTTACTAAGTACAGTGGTACCTCGGTTTAAGAACGGTTTTGGTTTAAGAACGGACTTCCAGAATGGATTAAGTTCGTCAACTGAAGTACTAACGTACAAGTAAAATAAATGTGCTGAACCGGATTGCTCCCTGGGGGCATCAGGTTATCTTACAATACAAATTAGCCCAATTTACATTGGATTTCCCCCCACTTTCAAACCATGGTTAATGACCCTGGCTTCAAGAAACCATACAGTTTTAAGCACAACAGTTTGGACACAATGAGACATTTCCATTAGTAAAAATGGAAGCAAGGGCTTCCAATTTCCTCCTTGCAGCTCACAAAAAAATTGTGCAGATCAAGGGTTGGAGTTGTTAAGGTCCACATCGCCTTTGGGATAAATCTGTCAAGGGCCAGAACAAAAAGTGTCCTCCTACCTTTTCCCTTTCACCATGGAAGCAAACCGTATCCTCTAGCACTGATCTTGGTACAGGGTGCAAGGGATGTGGAATCAATGGGGAGCAACCAGAAAACAAATAGAGGTAACTTAACAAGGTTATTTAATTGTACTAAACATTGCTTAAAATTTAAAAATAAGGGCTTAGTTCTTTGCCACTGGTGGCCAAAACATTAGTAGCCCAGAAAAAGCAAAAGGTTAAAGTCTACACAAGCAACTGAGCACAAAAACTGTCTGCACACTTTTCAAAATTCATATCCATGAGGGCTAGCCACTTGACTTTTTAAAATGTAAGCTGGAAATTCAAGAAAGGAGCACACAATGTCCCTGAGGTATCCAGCTTCAAGGTGATGAGGGAGAGTCTACCAGGTAGGACAACATTTGGAAAACAGAGGAGAGACCGTTATTACTTCTCTCCCCCTGAAGGCTGTTGATGGGCAACAAATGATTTGGCACAGGTACATGTGGACAGGTGGGTAAGAAAACACCTATGGGTTGATTTTGCAAGGTGGCAATTAGAAAACACCCACCCACACACACATTATCGACAGTCTTTAGAAAAATCCTAACCCAGCAGTTCAGAACTAAGGGCCACTTGCCAATCTCACCCGAAACGCTTGCCAAAAGCAACAGCAAACAGATGCAGAGGAAACACTGGAAACTGCCTTATATTAGGACACACTGTTTGCCCATCTAGCCTGGTACTGCCCATTCAGTGGTGGGAAACCTACAGCCCATGGGACAAACTAGGCCTGCAAGGCTGTTTTCCCAAGACCCACAGACCTGCCCCATGCCCAGTGCTAACACAGTACAGTCATACCTTGGTTCTCAAACAGAATCTGTTCCAGAAGTCCATTCTACTTCTGAAAAGGTTTGAAAACCAAGATGTGGCTTCTGACTGGCTGCAGGAGCTTCCTCAATCGGAAGCCATATTGGACGTTCGGCTTCCAAAAAAAGTTTGATAACTGGAATACTTACTCCAGCTATTCCACACTCCTGCTCTAGGTGCTTGGGCAGAGAAGGCTCTCACCTGCTACCCTGATCTTATTACCTGGAGACGCCAGGAGTGGAACCTGGGACCTTCTACATGCAAAGCATGTGCTCTGCCACTCTCACCAGAGAGAATAGAATGGAATGTCTGCTCAGCCACACACCCATACACAAAATTCAGCTTCCAACCAGGGAATGGAAATGATAAAATTGCCAACGCTCACAGAGCTTCAGTTCAGATGGAATGCCAAACCATGGTGGTTTGGAATCCTGGTTTGGAAGGCAAGCTCAAACCATAGTTTGCTAGTTCAGATGCAACAAGAAACTGTAAAGTATTTCATTGAAGCGGAGCAAACAAAGAGCCTGACACTCAGTCCTGTGACATTGCCACTGCCTGTGAAACGATCCCACTGCTTCCATGCCCCCACCACCAATGTCTCATTGTAATGTCACATGATTGCCAGGTGGGGGACACTGCCCATCTTCCAGATTTGGCCCATCAGTTATGTGTGGAGGAGATAACAATCTGGGCTCCTGGCCAAATCCCATTCTATACCCCTTCTGTTGCAAATGAACTGGAGCACAGAAACACATCTACACTGCCCTGGCATGTATCCAGGTCAGAAGTGGAAGCTTATCTTCACAACTGTTAAGATTAGCGGCAAAGGAAAACAAACACAAGGTTTAAGATAGGGGCAGGGAGAGAGAAAGGGTTATATCCAGTGCTAGCCCTTCTCAGAACCGAGAACCTCAGAGCCTATCTTGACTAAGTTAGATCCATAAATTTTAATGGGTCTACTCTGGATACAACCCAAAATTCCTATTGCCAAGGCTTTAGGTAATCCTTTATACCCAGGAGGAGGATTTCACGCCTGGTATTCCAATGCAAACAACAGTTTCTTAAGTGGGCATAAGATGAGAAAAGCAATGGACTTTCCTTCACTGGAGGTTTTTAAGTAGAGGTTGGATGGCCATCTGTCATGTATGCTTTAGCTGAGATTCCTGCATTGCAGGGGGTTGGACCAGACGACACTTGGGGACCCTTCCAACTCTACAATTCTATGATCCTATGGAAGGTAGATATAAGGAATTAGAAGAAACATTAAAACAAAATATAAATACTAGACCTAAAATACTAATCCATGAATATAAAAACCAAAATATTTTAAAAGATAAATCCACCTCAACTAAACTAAACTAAAAGGATGAACGGGGGGAAAAGCCAAGGATATAACCAATTACTTTGCAAACTAGGGGTAAAGGCCTTGGTAAAGAACAGTATTTGTGCCTGGTAATTATAAACAGACAGCGATGACGCCAGTAGGGCCTCCCTTGAGAGAGCATTCCACAAGCAGGGAGCAGTGTTAGAAACAGATATTTCAGCTAATTGCCAAATGGCACCTTAAACCTGGGTGACAGTCACAATATATCTAGGTGCCTTTTTTATAGCAGGGATTATTATTATTAAGAATTATTTACTTTCTATACCTAATAATAATAATAAGCCACCCATCCATCCGACTAGGTTTCCCCAGCCATTCTGGGTGGCTTCCAGCACATATAAAAACATAATAAAACATCAAATACTAAAAACTTCCTGATACAGGGCTGCCTTCAGATGTCTTCTAAAAGTTCTTCATCTCCTTGACATAGAGAGCATTCCACAGGGAGGGCACCACTGCCAAGAAGGCCCTCTGCCTCGTTCCCTGTAACTTCACTTCTCGCAGTGAGGTAACTGCCAGAAGACCCCAGGAGGTAGACCTCAGTGTTTGGGCTGAACAATGGGGGTAGAGACGCTCCTTCAGGTATACTGGGCCAAGGCCACTTAGGGATTTAAAGATGAGCACCAGCACTTTGAGTTGTGTTCAGAAACGTACTAGGAGCCCATGAAAATCCTTTAGGACCAGCGCTATATGGTCCAGAGGCCACTCCTAGTCACCAGTCTATCTGCTACATTCTGGATTAGTTGTAGTTT
The DNA here is from genome assembly GCF_964188315.1 of Podarcis muralis. Classification (NCBI taxonomy): domain Eukaryota; kingdom Metazoa; phylum Chordata; class Lepidosauria; order Squamata; family Lacertidae; genus Podarcis; species Podarcis muralis. The sequence goes on along the minus strand of NC_135673.1, from coordinate 13,918,812 downwards.
CCAAGTCTCCTTCAAAGGTAGCCTCACATAGATGACATTGCAGTAGTCCAAAATGGAGATAATCAGAGCACCTAACAGTCTGTGGGCAGGTAGGGTCTCAGCTGGCATACCAGACATGGGCGTAGCCAGGGGGCAGGGAGGGGCAGCTGCCCCCCTAAATCAATAAAAATAAATAAAAATACATAGCAAACTGATGTTCTGCCCCCCTAACAAAGGCCTGCCCCCCCACACAGCAAAAATCCTGGCTACGCCCTTGGTACCAGATGGAGCTGGAAGACAGCTGCCCTGGACACAGAACTGACCTGTGCCCCCATGGATACCTGTGAGTCCAAAGTGACTCCCACACTGCACACCTGGTCATTCAGGGGCACAGTTATCCCATTCAGGAGCAAGGAGTCCCACACACCCGCCCACACCCTGTCTTCCAAAAACAGTACTTCTGTCTTGTCGGGATTCAACCTCAATTCATTAACCATCATTTCCTCCAACCCCTTCAGACACTCACACAGGATATTCACTGCCTTCACTGGTTCTGATTTAAAGGAGAGAGAGCTCTGGGTATCACCCGCATTTTAAAAGAAAAAATCTCAAAGCAGTTTACAACACATTAAAACATCAAGTGAAACAATTCAGAAGAAAACAAATGCAACCTTCAAGGAAAATACTGCAGATCTTTCTCTAAGTGACATTTTGCTTTCCCCATACTTATTTACCTTCCTAGCTGCCCCATAGCTGGAGGACTCTAGGAAGCTACTGATAGCCTTTTACCTCCATGAGCTTGTCTAAATAAGACAGATCTGTCTAATTAAGCTCCTTGGTATCAACAGTCTTGTCCATCTTGATTGTTAGCCTGATGTTGTCAGAAAGGGACACACGATTCCAGCAACTGGTATTTGGAAGCATCTCTGACTGTGGAAGCACAGCATCGCCACCACGGCTAGTAGCCACTGATTGCCTTATCCTTGATTCATCTGTCAGTCCTCTTCTAAAGCCATCCAAGTCGGTGGCATTTAGGAGCAAATCATGTCAAAGGCCCATCAACTCCAGCATTTTCTCTCTAACAGTGGCCAACAGCGAAGCCCACAAGCAGGACATACGGCCAACAGCCCTCTCTTCTGCTCCTCCTCCTCAGCACTTCATAGTGTTTCTGATTCTGGAGGTGGCATATAGCCACCAAGGCTAGCAAACACCAATAGCCTGATTTTCTGTGAATGTGCCTATTCTGCTTTCCAATGGCTGCTAGTCACATTTGCTGTTACAGGGCCTTCAGAATGAGAGACAGTGTGTCCCTGAATAGCAGTCACTGGGCAACACCTGCAAGAAAAGGGCATCGTTCTTATGTCCAGCTTGTAGGCTTCCCACTGGGGCTTTCATTCAGCTGCTGTGGAAAAGAGGATGCTGGACTAGATAGGCCTTTGGTCTGATTCTGCAGGGCTCTCCTTATGTTCCTGAAGCTGGTGGCCACCAAATTTTGCGGCAGAAAATTCCATAGTTTCCCCATTCTTGATCCTAGCTAGGGCCTAGGCAAGAGGCAGGAGCAGCAGGGAAACCTCCCAAGAGTTATCAGAAAACCCTATGAAAGGGTCGTAGCTTAGTAGGGGAGCACCTGCTTTGCATGCAGAAAGTCCCATGTTCAATCACCAATGGCAACTATTCCAGGAAGGGCTGGAAAAATTCCTTTTCCTGAAATCCTGGAGAGTTCCCGCCAAGTCTGCTTAGCTAGATGGGTCAATGGTCTGACTCTGTATAAGGCAGTTTCCTAGGTACCTGGAAAGGCCAGAGGGTCAAAGGTCCCCTGTCCCTGCTTATAAAATGTTTTCCTGCTGCATCAGTGCAGCAAATTCAGCAGTCAGAATTCAACAGCAGCCATCCAGATACACCTGAGAAGCCCAAACCTGAGCCTAAAGGCAACAGCCTTTATGCAGTTTGTCAACAACACCTGATATTGAAAGGTATACAAGGAGAAAGAAGATGGTGCCTGAAGCAAGTCTCCTGTGAGCCTCAGCAGAGGGAGTAGGAATTTTTAAAAAATAATACAAGACACACTCCCAGAAAATAAGCTTATACCTCAGCCACAGATAAGGACTCCGGGAGTCGCCGGATGGCATTCTAAACATCCTCTCTTCCTTTGAGGCTCTTCGAAAGCCCCTTTGAAATCCCCTGAAACCATCCAAAACTCCTCAAAGTTATCTAAAGCTATTTGAGGCTAATTACAACACTCAGAGTTTCCTTCAAACAAAGCCCTCAAATATACGGAGGGGACAAAGTAACCCAAATCTAGTCCGGGGATGGTACTCAGAGTTACAAAGAACTGGGAATTTCTCTTACACAAGCTGCAGAAACGCCCCCAAGAAAAAGCAGGCCAAAATTTTATACTATTTCAAACCAAAAGCAGACGATACAAGAAACATGGAGAGCCTGCACTCTCACGAATGGTCTGTCGACCGTACCTGGCATGGGAGAGGTATACTGTGCTGAGCATGGAAGTTCCATTTGGCTATAATGAATAATAGCCCTCAATAGACTCATCCTCTCCTCCCCCCCAAAAAATAATAATGCTCATCTATATTTTTTAAGGGCAGTGTTCAACTCAAACGTCCCATCAGTGCAAGGATTTGCCTACTAGCCATTATAGGTGTGCTCTGCCTCCACAGCTGGAGGCTGTAATACCAGTTGCTGGAAAACGCAGGAGGGGAGAGGGCTTGTGCTCAGGTCCTGCTTGAAGGTTTCCCACAGGCCTCTGGTTGGCCACTGTGATAACAGGATGCTGGACTAGATAGGCCATTGGCCTAACCCTGCAGGGCTCATCTTACATTCTTATGATTTCTGCTTGTGCAATGGGACTTTCCATCCTCTTTTCCTTTTGCACTCGCACCAATTCTGCTCCAGAAGGTTGGGGGAACCCCTAAGGCTGGTTTTGAGGAGAATACTCTGCTGTGCAAACAAATTCCTCATGTAGCACTACACTGGATATAACCCTAGGTTTAGGGAGGGGGGGAAACAAAGAAATTTCCCCCCATACCATTCCATCACCACCCCAGGACTTCACATTTCTGGTCTTAACTGGTCTACTTTAATATTTCCCTCTGTTTTGGAGCAACAGATCCAGTGTTAGAAACTCAGATATATAAGCTAATAAGGCTCAGCATGGCTCCCAATTTGGCCCATGAGGCTGTTTCCCAAATCACACCCACCCGCCCCACCTCTCACATCACCCGTGACATAAGGTATGGGGAAGGTGAAGATGCAGCTGCCATTGTATGATCAGGAGCCTTAAAGTGCAATGGCAAGGGAGGCTTGCACTCCCTGTCAATCAGCTGATCAGTAGCAAGAGCAGGTCACCTGGGATCAGATATATCCCTGAGTATACCATGGGGAGCTCCTCAGCACAGCTGGACCCAACAGAAAGCAGGGCTTGAAGTTAGTGCTAGCAACTGATAGGAACTGACTTAAAGCTTCCTGGGTCTGGCTGTGCTGTTATGCTTCCCATGGAAAATTCCATAACTGGTCAATCCTTGAAGGGGCTTATAAAGAGCCCTCTTTAGCGCTTTGAAGCATCAACAATCTTTGATCGGCAGCACTTCAAAGTACTAAATGCTACTGGCAAGCCCTGAAGTCACCTGAAGTCAATGTGACTGACAGGTGAGCAGCCTCACCCACCTTACCCAGGGACAAGTATGGCTTAGCACCAGTGTGAAGAACACCTGAGGCCCTCCAGCTATCATTGGACTACAGCTCTCATCCCATCATCTTTGACCACTGGCCAGGTGGATTAATGGGAGTTGGAGCATAATGACATAGAGAGAGGCACAGATTTAAAGTGATGCCCAAACAAGTCCACTATCTTTAACCCCAACACACATAGGAGGAGGCATTTCCAGACAGACCATAACATGGACCAGGAATGGTCACAAGGCAGATGTGCACTGTTCAAGGACACCTTCCCAATCACCAACCAATTTCAGAACTGGGATACTGATAACCCTTCTATCGCAAAAAGCAGAGGGGGAGGAATGAAGTGTACCCCACATTGGATAAGCGCCTTCCACTCCATCCCCAAAATCAAACATTTAGCACACTTGTGGTCCAAGGCATCGTGATTACAAGAAAAAGTCCCAAAGAGAGGCTTTCATCTCTCTCTCTACATGGGGAATATACCCCAAATACTAGGCTAGGGTGGGGGCAGGGGGGAGAGGAACTTTCAAGCTTTAACCAGTAAAAGAGCATGTGTCTGTATCTGCAAAAGGCAAGCAGAGTTTATTGATATTTATATACAGTTTCATAGCCCACCCGTCTCAATTTTACCTGTGGCTCTGGATCTTTAAATGCTTGACTTTGGAAAAATGTGTGAAAGCTAGGTGCTAACAGAAATCAATGACTGCCTGTGACTGCTCAGCACTGGAGAAGAAATCTAATGTAACATTCCACCAAAAAAACACCCCAGCAATTCTACCTGCTAGAAGCCACCTCAAGAAAATAAGAAGCACTCTTAAACACAGGCCATCATCCTAAGAAAAAAGTAGCAGCACCTTTTGTGCCTTTCATCATGCCCCCCCCCCAAAAAAGCTTAAAGAGGTATTGATCAAAGACGACAATAAAAAAAATTCGATTGTCACGATTCTCATTTTGTATTACAGCAACAGCCATTGACAGTAGAATTTTGGATGCGACACACAGTGACCATCTTGAAGGCATAGACAGATCCAACTTCCCAAATGTTCTCTTGTTTCATCATCACCATTTCACAGCTGGGAAGCTGCACAACTTTGGGAATGAAAACCATGATTTGTAGCCGCAAAAAGACACAGGAAAGAGGGGCGTGTTCTCCCTACAAACCCATTAAATGCACAGTTCTTAAAGAACAGATTTAAAATTCTAATTTGATCTACAAAAGGGCGGGGGGGGGGGGAGAGAGAGAGACTGACCACATCAGAAAAACTAACAGTCATTCACACGCACCAGTCTCACAGTAGAGGATAACATCACCCAACAATATACTTCCAACATTCATTACACCACACCACACACGCACTTAATGTCACTCATTTCTCAAAGCAAGACTTTCCTTAATTTCGTCTCTTCCACTTTTAGTCTCTGGGCCAGGATCCTGCCCGCCCCCCATAAGAAGCCACAACAGGATCACAACACAACCAATGAAAAAGATCAGACCCAAACTTCTGAAATTCCGTTGAGATTAAAAATTCTTTCTTTTTTAAAAAAAATAATAAAGAATCCTCATCTTTCTGCATTTGAAATAATAAGAATAAAATTCCACGTTATTACCCTATTTAAAGTGTGCCCTCCCCCGCCAAAAATGCCAATTTCTGTATACAATCAGGTGTGTCGTAATGGAAGAGTGATGTCGGTTGCTATTTTAAAAGATGCCCATACACACACACACACACACACACACGTTTTACATGTATGGCATGTCAGAGACCGATATCGAAGGTAAGAAACAGTTTTGCAGTTTCAGTCACAGGGGACACACACAGATACACACACACGTAGATATACATATCCAGGCCTTCCACAACCACAACGCACGGCCAAAACAATGGAAGGCAGAGATGGATTTAAAAGCAAAACAGAAGCCTGGGCAAAATGGCAACGCTGAAAGGCAACACACTAATTAAAAGTCAAGACTCTCCCAATCCAGCGCACCCGAAATATATTCAGTCACTCTCATTTATGTTTTGGTTTTGAAGCGGCGGAGGGGGGGCAGAGAATAGAAAGAGGTGGGTGTTAACTGGCCCACATCTTCTCCAAAACCAAGGACAAACCTCCATTCTCCATCCCTGAAATCAGCATCGCACAATTTTGCAGTAATAACGATCATTACAATTGCACGGTTTGTTATTGAAACTTCAGAGGGGGGTGGGGAACCAACGCCCTTTCATCAATTCTCCCTTGCAAAACCTTCCAATTCCCTCTCCCCACCACAAATTAATAGCAACAGCAATAACAAGGAGCACCTAACAATAATTTCATAACCCCTAAAATGACTTAAACCAAATGCATATTTGGGTGTTGCTCTGGATTTTTTTCTTTTCTTTTGCATGGAGGCATCAAAACTGGATGGAGGTCTGCTTTGCATTTGCAAAACAAAAACAAACAAAATGGGGTCAGCAGAGTCTGAAATAAGTCAAATATGGAAGGGGGGCCTGCGACCCCTTTAAGGGCCAAAAAGGGGGGTAGGTGGGGAGAGCTAATGGGATTGTTGGGGGGGATGGTAAAAACCATTCCCCTCCACCCCTGGGGTGGGGGAAAACCTGGCCTACTTCACTCCTTCGCTTTCCTTCCTCAGTCTCCATTTTATAACTGCCCGGCCTCCCACCTCGCCCCAGAAAAAAGCCCCCGAACTGCATCCTGAGCCCCCCAATACCCACCTGTTGTGGTTGTAGGGAGCCAAATGTGCCTGGGGAGCCGGCTGGCGGGGGAGCTCGGGGGCTCGGGGGTCAGGATGGCTGCGGATTGCAAGGCAGAGGCGGCGGCGACCTCCCAGGCTTCTCGCGACTGCCTCTCAGTGTCTGCTATGGTTGCCTCCGCCTCCTCCGCCTCCTGCGAAAAGGCCTGTCAATCCCCGGGCTGGAGTGAACAGCTGAACCCGCAGCGGCCAGGCCTGCGAAACGGGACAGCGGCGCCTGCCGGGCCCGCCGGGGAAAGCAGGGCGCTTTGGCTGAGGAGGGATGAAGGGAAAAGAACAGAAAGAAATAAAAAGGAAAAAATGGGTGGGAGAGCAGATCAGAGAGGGGAAAAGAGAAAGACAGAAAGAATGGACCTGATCCCAACAAAATTAAGCACTTAGAGTGGTTGGTTGTGTTATAATAATTTTAAGGTCATATATATGGTTGTGTTATAAGAATTTTAAGGTCATATATATATATATTCATAACTGCATATATAAACCACATGTCTGAAACCCCACAGAAAAAGTCCTGAAACCATTTTGTCCCTCCCAAATTGACCTCAAATATTTCTCTGCAAGGTCGAATGAAAATGGAAAAGCCTCCCCAGTGTCTTTTCCTTCACAAATCCTGTCTTAAGGGTATGTCTGTGTATGAATAGGAACTAAGTATTTATCATTACAAAAGACTGGCCAGTCTCCCCAGGTAATCCAATCAAGTGACCATTAACAGGTAACCTGCCCGACAGGAGATAAACAACGCACTCAGATTTCTGCTGTAGACCACCTTTTCTATGATGTAGGTATGATGCATCTGCGGGGTAGTCTTGGGCTACACCCCTTTTGTGATGTAGGTATGATGTTTCTGGGGGCAGTCTTGGACGGCAGGGCGGGCAATTTAAAATGTCTATATAAGGGCGGGCAGACCTTTGTTCTGAGTCCTCCTGCATGTGAGGGGAGCACCCTGTTGCAACAGCTTTAATAAAGATCAGGCTTACTACCTGCTTTGCTTCTCAATATTCTCTGGTTGGCCTCTGTTATTTTCTCCTACCGATAGAGAACCCACTTAAGGACTCTATATGGGCTCTTGGATATCCTATAAGGGAAGAAGGGCAGATTTCATTTACAACAGTTGTTTTGTTATTTGCCCTTCGCCCTAAAGTCCCAGGGTGGGTTACGACAATTTAAAACACAACATTAAAAATGTTTTTAATGTTTATGTTTATAATGTGGTTTAGTTTTAGTTGTATCTGTTTTAATTTATGCTGTGTGCCTCCTCTGGCCTTTGACTAGGAGAAAGGTAACGTATAAGCAAAATTCATCAATTAAAAACAGTTCTAAAAACTTACAAAAATGTAGTCACAAAAAGTAGATTGTGTCCAGCTAAGCTCTACTCAGAATAAACCCACTGAAATTAATGGATGAAAGTAAGTCATGTCCATTTTTTTAATTTATTTTTTTGCATTGGGTCTGTTCCTGAGCCAAACTAGCATTAGATGCAGCCCTTAATTTACATTAAAAACTAAGGCTGCTGAATCCTTAGTCTACCTACCTGGAAGCAAGACCCATTGCGTTCAACAGGACTTTCTTCCAAATACACATGATTAGTAGAGAGCTGTAAGGCAACAGAACTGTCCCAACCATGGGAACATAAGAAAGTGCTCTATACTAGCTCAGACTATTGGTCCAAGTAGCTCAGTATTATCTACACCTGTGGTTTTCAACCTTTTTGAGGTTATCTACACCTGTGGTTTTCAACCTTTTTGAGTCCACTTCTCCCTTAAGCAACCACATTCTTTCTATGGCACCCCTATGGGAGGCGCTTACACTGAGGTTTCGTTACAGGACATGTGTAAGTGGGAATTCCCCCATTCTGCCCCTGGGGAGATAAACATGGGGAGATATGTATATATGCATGAAGATACGGGTTGCAAGTTAATGAAAGGACGACCCACAGGAGGCCCCCTGAATGTTCCTCAAGTCACCCCAGGGTGCCACGGCACACTGATTGAAAACCACTGATGTACACAGACAAGCAGCCGCTGTTCAGGACTTTAGGCAGGGGGCATTCCCAGCCCTACCGGGAGATACCAGTACTGTGAATTAAACCTGGCACCTTCTGCATGTAAATCAGATGCAGTTTCACTGAGCTAATGCCCATCCTCATACCAGAGGCAGTTGTATGATACAATAGAGTTATTATCATTATCATTATTTATATATTGCATTTAAACCCCACCTTTTTTCCAAGGAGCTCAAAGTGGTATACATGGTTCTCCCCTTTTTCGTTTAATCCCCACAACTACCCTGTGAGGTAGGTTAGCTTCAGTGACAGGGACTGGCCCAAGGTCACCCAGTAAGCTTTATGGCCAAGTGGGGATTTGAACCCTGGTCTCCCGGATCCTAGTCTGATACTGTATCCACTACACCACATTGGTTCCCAGCTCTGCTTTTTAAAGAGCCCTGCTGAGTCAGAAGGCCAGTCTAACGCAGCATTTTGGGCTGAACTTGCAAACGTTTCCATCTAAAGCCTGCACTTGGCCACAGCGCAAGGACCTCTCTCCAAGACTGACTGAATGACAGGATCAAATATTTGCAATATCTATCCAGTTTGCATTGAGCAAATGTCAGATTTTAGTTTCCTCATTGCAGAATGTGCTTTTAATTGAGTCACAGCCCATTTGTAATGCAGTGCCCTTTTACTGCACTTACTACTTGACAGCTCTTATTTAACATATCCCCTCTACAGCCTTGCAAAGTTGAGCAGGCCTAGGTAAAATGACTTTCTTAAGGACGCCCAGAAATCTTCTCAGCAAAGCAGGGAACTAACCCCAAGTCTACCCATAAACACTATCCACTACACCATGTTCTCTAATTTTTATTGTATTACAGAGAGATGGTGTACACAAACAGTCCCTTATTCCTTCCCTTGGGACAGGAGCTGGCTTGTTCTAACACCATCTCCTACACACCCATTCCTATCAATAAAACATTCTCTAGAGATCTCCTGTGTATCTCCAAGGAGACATATCAAAGACAGGGAACGGAAGCACCAAGAATTTTTCTCTGCAAACATATAGGGCAGAAAGATCTCACAATAAACAAGAAGGTAATATATTCAAATTAATGAGCATGGTGTGTTCTCCCATACCTGAAATGAACTGATAAGTCATTCACATCGGATAGATCACAAGCTACTACTTTCTGCCTAGCCCTGATCTAGATCAGCCTACTGCAATCTGGTACACTCCAGATTTTTTGGACTACAATTCCCATCAGCACCCAGAGCCTGTTGGAATGTGAATACTGTACATGCTATGGGAAAGGATGTTTTAAATTAGATATTGTCCTTCCTTCCTCACATTTGTGAGTTCAGCAGAGTGCCATCCTTTTGCAACTCAAAAAGAAAGCGTAGATAAGCTAGTTTTAGCCTTTTAGTTTAAGTAATCCTGGATGTTTTAAGGCAGACCAGATTTTCCTGGTATTTCCTCCTTTACTCCCCCTTAAAGTGGTTGCTGAACAACTCCAAGCACGCCTGGAGGAAACTGACCATTTGGATCCCATCCAATCGGGATTCAGGCCTCACCATGGGACTGAAACTGCCTTGGTCGCGCTGGTTGATGATCTCCGGCGGGCTAGGGACAAAGGTGAGAGCTGTTTCCTAGTTCTGCTGGATCTCTCAGCGGCCTTTGATACTATTGACCATAACATCCTTCTGGACCGTCTTGAGGGGCTGGGAGCTGGGGGCACTGTCATACAGTGGTTCCGCTCCTTCCGCCTGGGCTGTGTTCAGAAAGTGGGGGGGGGTGAGTGTTCAGACCCCTCGGCTCTCACTTGTGGGGTACCTCAGGGTTCTGTCCTCACCCCCATGCTTTTCAACATCTACATGCAGCCGCTGGGAGAGATCATCAGGGGGTTTGGGCTGGGTGTTTATCAATATGCAGATGATACCCAGCTCTACCTCTCTTTCAAATCAGAACTAGTGAGTGGGGTGAATGTCTGTGTGAGTGTCTGGAGGTGGTTGGAGGATGGATGGCTAACAGATTGAGGTTTAATCCTGACAAGACAGAAGTACTGTTTTGGGGGGACAGGAGGTGGGCAGGTGTGGAGGACTCCCTGGTCCTGAATGGGGTAACTGTGCCCCTGAAGGACCAGGTGCGCAGCCTGGGAGTCATTCTGGACTCACAGCTGTCCATGGAGGCACAGGTCAATTCTGTGTTCAGGGCGGCTGTCTACCAGCTCCATCTGGTACGTAGGCTGAGACCCTATCTGCCCGCAGACTGTCTCACCAGAGTGGTGCATGCTCTGGTTATCTCTCGCTTGAACTACTGCAATGCGCTCTATGTGGGGCTACCATTGAAGGTGACCTGGAAACTACAACTAATCCAGAATGCGGCAGCTAGACTGGGGACTGGGAGCAGCCGCCGAGACCATATACCGGTAACCTACATTGAAAAATCCTACATTGGCTCCCAGTACATTTTCGAGCACAATTCAAAGTGTTGGTGCCAACCTTTAAAGCCCTAAATGGCCTCGGTCCAGTATACCTGAAGGAGCGTCTCCACCTCCATCGTTCTGCCCGGACACTGAGGTCCAGCGCCGAGGGCCTTCTGCCAGTTCCATCACTGCGAGAAGCCAAGTTACAGGAAACCAGGCAGAGGGCCTTCTTGGTAGTGGCACCTGCCCTCCCACCAGATGTCAAAGAGAACAACAACTACCAGACTTTTAGAAGACATCTGAAGGCAGCCCTGATTAGGGAAGCTTTTAACGTTTGACGGACTACTGTATTCTAATATTTTGTTGGAAGCCTCCCAGAGTGGCTGGGCAAACCCAGCCAGATAGGCAGGGTATAAATATATTATTATTATTATTATTATTATTATTATTATTATTATTATTATTATTAAATTAACAACCACACAAACAGTCTTGTAAAATGTAAAAATAGCATTTATTCACCCAGAATACTTGTTGAAGAGCAACAGATACAGCAGCTTTGTTTAAGCAGGCTTAAAATGATAATTCAGTTACCAAGACATACTTAAGTCTAGCTTTAAAATGGAGTCTGAGCTTAGAGTTCAGACTGCAGATGTCCTCACATTGCTGGCATGGTGGAGGGAGGAAGAGAAAGAAAGAGCGAGTGTGTGCCCAGGCAGGTAGGATAATATACAGTGGAACCTTGGTTCTTGAGCTTAATCTTAAGCAGAACCAAGGTGCGGCTTCCAATTGGCTGCTGGTGCTTCCTGCATTTAAGTGGAAGCTGCGTTGGAAAAACGTTCAAAAACCGGAACACTTCTGGGTTTTTTGTGTCCAGGAGCTGATTTTTTCATCAACTAAGCCTTTCAAGAACCAAGGTTTGCCTGTGTAGCTATGTCGTCCGCCCCACCCCCACCCCGGTCAGGGCACAGGGGGAGTTTCTCTCACAGAGTTCTCTCTAGCAAGTTTACAGGTAAACTTTAGCTCCTTTCATGTGCTTATCTGGCAAAACATGAATTTTTAATGGCATATTTAAAATGCAGTCTAACCAACATTTTAAATATCCCACACACCCCTTCTCAGGCAAAACGACATAAATTCATATTTATATTAAACCATGCAGAGTCCCATCTTGACTTTAAGGTTCTGGAAACTTGTCTCTTGGTAAAGGCTTGGTCTGAATATCTGCAGTCATCTCTTTGGTATGGCAATTAGACAAGTCCACAAGTCTGTCTTGGGTGGCCTCACATACGTAATAGAACTCCCCCCCCCCCCGATGTGCTTTGTCCTTGTGTTGAACTTCTCACTCTGGGACAGCTTGCAGCAACTCTGGTTGTCTTCCATCAGGCTAACAGGCCCCTTTCTCGCTAACCCAAAGTCTTTGATCAGTTGATTGAGCCAGACCATCTCTCAGAAGGCTTCTGTGGCTGCCATGTATTCAAGACTCTGTAGAAGGCAAAGCTGTACAGTTCTGTTTATAACTGCCCCATGAAATGGGACCATTGTTAAGCATAAATACGCATCTACCTGCAGATTTGTAATCTTTGGAATCCCTAGTTCGGTCAACATCAGTGTAACCCACCAGTTCAGGATTGCTGTGAGCTGACAACTTTAAATGGCAGTTTGTGGTACCTTAAAGGCAGTTTGTGGTACCTTTAAGGTAGCGAACCACCCTTTTCACACCCACCCAGTAATGAGATTCGTCTGGCATGACTTGTTTTTGAGAAACCCATGCTGGATCTTAGTACAGTGGTATCTCGGGTTACATACACTTCAGGTTACAAACGCTTCAGGTTACAGACTCCGCTAACCCAGAAATAGTACCTCAGGTTAAGAACTTTGCTTCAGGATGAGAACAGAAATTGTGCTGCGGCGGCACGGTAGCAGCAGGAGGTCCCATTAGCTAAAGTGGTGTTTCAGGTTAAGAACAGTTTCAGGTTAAGAATGGACCTCCAGAATGAACTAAGTACTTAACCCGAGGTACCACTATAATCACATTATTTTCTAAGTGTTTCCAGACCGACTATTGAATTATCTGTCCTAGGACCTTTCCGGGTATTGATGTTAAGCTGAATAAGTTGGTAGTTATTTGTGTCTTCTTTTTCCCTCTTTTTGAAGATGGGGACAACATTTGCCCACTTTCATTCTGCAGGGATGTCACCTGTTCTCCAATAATCCTCAAATATTATAGACAGAGTCTCTGAGATTACATCCACAAGCTCCTTTAGAACCCTAGGGTGCAGAAGTAATTTGGAGATTTGAAGTAATTTAAAGTAGCCAGGTGCTCCCTTATCACTTTTTTTCCTATCTTGGGCCGCAGCTCCCTCCTTCCTGCATGTTGGCAACTGTTTTAAAACTTACATCCCCAAAATGTCTATGAAAACAATGAACACTGTTGTCATGTGGTTTAACAACATGAATAGCATTGGCCTCATTCTTACCATTAGCATCAATATTAGTACCCTTCACATTCAGTACATACAAAAATCAGAATTTCTGAACACAGTTTCCCACCTTTCAGAATTTCACATTTATTCTTTCTAAAATTCACTTCATGCCCATCCTCTGTTAACCTAGTTGCAGATAACAGATTACATTCAAGATTAGTTATGTACAATGTGTTTTCAACAGTTTTGCCCAAGTCATTGCCCTTCAGTGCTTATATTCAATCCATCTGCTAAAGCAACACATTCATATAACTTAGTTTTATGAATATTCTCTTCTTTGAACAAAATAAGGAGGACAAAACACACCTTCTTTCCACATGAATCCATCCTGAATCTTCTGCCCTGGAGGTTACAACCCAGATTTGTGAGGGGCTTGGTGCGCTTCATTTTTATATAAAAAAGTGTGGCTGGCTGGGGCAACGAAGAGCAGCCCTTTGCACTGCAACATTTCATTACAGCAGGGCCCATTTTTCAAAATTCAGAGTGTGGCATACCTGTATGTCCTGTAGTCACTGGGAAAAGTTCAGTGCCCCCCTTTCCACCTACCTCTTCTTCTCCCCTGCAAATGGCACCACACACACTGCATCCTGCAAGCCTGAGGCTGGGAACCCTACATTTGCTGGCATGTTGTTAGTATTGATGTGCAGAGGAAATGGAGGTGGGGAGAAAGCCATGTACTGCAACTTTAGTTCCTGAGAGGAAAGGCAGGCTATAAATGTAGTGTGCTTCAGGACGGAAACAACCTAGATTGTATTAATATGAAACTAAAATACTGGCCAACCAGCATAAGTGATCCCCAAACCCTTAGTCATCCAATTTCATTCAAATGGGACAAAATGTCCATTCATAAGACAAAAACAATTGCACCCATATCAAAGTTTAAGAAATAGTACAGAGGTAAATGAGCAGATACAAATATAAAGGCAAGTAAAATAAGCAAATTCCTTTCTTTAATTACCATCATTATTATCATCATCATTATAATCATTATTATTTAGATGTTACCATTTATATCCAAGGACGCGGGTGGCGCTGTGGGTAAAAGCCTCAGCGCCTAGGGCTTGCCGATCGAAAGGTTGGCGGTTCGAATCCCCGCGGTGGGGTGCGCTCCCGCTGCTCGGTCCCAGCACCTGCCAACCTAGCAGTTCGAAAGCACGTCAAAGTGCAAGTAGATAAATAGGGACCGCTTACTGGCGGGAAGGTAAACGGCGTTTCCGTGTGCTGCGCTGGCTCGCCAGATGCAGCTTTGTCACGCTGGCCACGTGACCCGGAAGTGTCTCCAGACAGCGCTGGCCCCCGGCCTCTAGAGTGAGATGGGCGCACAACCCCAGAGTCTGTCAAGACTGGCCCGTACGGGCAGGGGTACCTTTACCTTTACCTTTATTTATATCCAACGTTTCTGCCCAGGAGCTCAAGACAACAGATACAGTTCTCTCCCCTCCCTGTTGTGTCCTCACAGTAACCCTGTGAGGTAGGTTAGGCTAAAAAGAGAATGACCAGCGCAAGGTCACACACTCCTTCAACCCAGGTATCCTGGGCCCTAGTGGAAAAATCTAACCACTACACCCAGAACCACAAGGAGAAACACTTACATTTGTCAGCATCTAGGATTATACCTAGATTTCATAAATTCATAGAATTCAGAAATCATAGATTTCATAAGGGGAGCCTTAAAAACAAATCCCTATTTCTTTTATCCTTTAACTTTATACATCCTGTGAGTTTGACCGCTTAAGAATTATTATTTTTATGGCATACATATATATATTTTGACCACTGGATGGCAGTATGTGATAAAGAGCATACAGAAAGCCTTGAGAATCATCCAATTATCCTGCCAGAAGCCAGACGAGTCAAAAAAAGAGGACCACTATTGACAACTTTCCTTCTAATTTGACCACTGTGTACATATCACAATTTATTCTGGCTCCAGTGCAAATGCACCACAGCTGGTGTTTGAGGCCAGTTACCCACGATGTTAGCCACAATCATAGCTGTCAACTTTTCCCTTTTCTTGCAAGGAATCCTCTTCGGAATAAGGGAATTTCCCTTTAAAAAAGGGAAACGTTGACAGCTATGGCCACAATCCGTATTTATCATGCATCTTCTCGAGGAGCACTGCGCGGTGAAACCAAGATGTGTACGTTTCAGACATGCATTGCAATATGCTCAGAAGATAGTTGTGTTGAATAGGAGCTCTGGGTGGGTTGCAGGCACAGGGAAACAAATCAGTTAATGGTGCGTACTGCTACGTAAACATACAACTTTAAACACATGGGGCGAGGAACAACTGTGCTGTGTTTTAAGCCGATAATGTGTATGCGTCCTTCGCTGGCACCTGGCATCACAAGCCAGGTGTGAAGAAAATAAAGACCTGGGCTGGGCTAGGAGAACAGGAAGCTGCATTAGATGATCTGAGTCCAGAGTCAAGTCCAGAGTTATCGCCTACCACTCTGCACCTCCTCTTTTAACTACAGGTATAGATTATTTGCAGGTACAACAGCACTGAGAGTTGTGAATAAACCCTTAAGCCTCTCCCAGATCTACAATGATTAGGGTCTGCTGGAAAGAGGGATTGATTGTTAAACAGTTCCAGGGGTCAGCAAACTTTTTCAGCCAGGGGCCGGTCCACTGTCCCTCAGACCTTGTGGGGGGCCGGACTATATTTTGAAATAAAAAAATAACGAATGAATTCCTATGCCCCACAAATAACCCAGGAATGCATCTAAAATAAAAGCACACATTCTACTCATGTAAAAACACCAGGCAGGCCCCACAAATAACCCAGAGGTGCATTTGAAATAAAAGGGCACATTCTACTCATGTAAAAACATGCTAATTCCCGGACCGCCTGTGGGCCAGATTTAGAAGGCGATTGGGCCAGATCCAGCCCCCGGGCCTACCCATGGTTAAACCACTCTAGAATTGTACCTCTGTAAGGGGCACTCATAGGGACGTGGGTAGCGCTGTGGGTAAAACCGCAGTGCCTAGGACTTGCCGATCATATGGTCGGCGGTTCGAACCCCCGCGGTGGGGTGAGCTCCCGTCGTTCGGTCCCAGCTCCTGCCCACCTAGCAGTTCGAAAGCACCCCTAAGTGCAAGTAGATAAATAGGTACCGCTTTATAGCGGGAAGGTAAACGGCGTTTCCGTGCGCTGCGCTGGTGCTGGCTCGCCAGAGCAGCTTCGTCACGCTGGCCACGTGACCCGGAAGTGTCTCCGGACAGCGCTGGCTCCCGGCCTCTTAAGCGAGATGAGCACGCAACCCCAGAGTCGGTCACGACTGGCCCGTACGGGCAGGGGTACCTTTACCTTTAAGGGGCACTCATAACAAACTGCAGCTCCCAGAATTATTTGGGGTAAGCTGTCACTGTTTAAATAGGTATCATGGGGATTTAAATGTATGGTGTGAATGTGGCTTCTGAGAAGCAGAGACAGGGTCCTAGAATGTAAGAAGATCAGCCCCAGATCAGACTTAACAGCCCTATTATGGCATCAAAACAGGATTTTTAAAAACTGACCTTGCTGCCTGGGACTGTGGCAGAGCATCAGTATCCTATGTAGATTGGTCTGCTTTTTGCAGCATGTCCTAGTCGTGCAAACAGAACACATAACTTTCATGGCACCACAGGAGAGAGAAATGTATTCTGGCACAGCACTGTCGTAAGCACACCTCTGTCCCTTGGGATGGCAGGAGAGTCTCAGGCACAGACCGGCTTTTTCAAGCTTGCAGCAAAAAACAAACAAATGACTGTCAGGCCTGTCCCTGAGGATGGGGGAAAGCCTGATGGCGCAGAGCGTGGGGGGAGGGGGAGAGGAAGAGAAGATTTTAACCTTGCTGGTGATTTTTTTTTTTTAATAAATAAAAAAAGCACCAAACGGTGCATTCTGCAGTCTCTAGAGGAGAGATAGAGGAGACGCTGGCATGGAGATTGCAGCAGTGGAAAAGCCTGGAGGCCTGGGGGCCTGTGCGTTATTAATAACTTGCTGAGTCAGAGGGGCTCTTGGGTTCCAGGATCACAAGATGCAGATGCTGGGCAGGCTGGATGGTGTCTTCCCACCCTCCCTCCGCTCCTTTAAACCTTCATCCCCTTCTTATTGATAGAGACAAATGGGAGGGAGGGAGGAGTGAAGTAACAGCCAAGCGCTTGGCTGACCTTTCCAGCAGGGACACTGGCACAGGGCTTCGTCACTAAACCAAAAGCTCAGCGCTGCAACAAGCAAAGGGTTAGCGCAGGATGAGAGTGCCTCTGAACATGTGCAGAGTGTCTTTTCAAAACGGCACCAGGTAAGCTTTGTGCAGCTGGGGCTAAGATTCGGGCAGGGATTCCGGGGGGGAGAACTACCCGACTCTCTCTGACTCCATCCAATCATCTTCAACCATCTCTCCAACGCATTAACTATAATACCTCTCCATCCCAAATGATCAAGGGGGTGGAGGGAGTTTCCTAGGAAGAAAGTTTGCAACCTTCGGGAGTTTTTAGTTTAGAGAAAAGGCGAGCAAGAGGGGATTTGATGGAAGTTCGTAAAATGATGCATGGAATAGTGAAAGCAGCTAGGGGAAGTTTTTCTCCCTCATAAGGCTTGAACCAACGGATATCAAAAGAAGACAAACGTCAGAAGATTCAGGATGTATTGAAAAAGTACTACTTCACACAGCACATATGAAACTCGCTCCCCCAAAGGGCAGTGATGGCTACCAACAGGGGTGGCACGTCCTGTTTCACCACTTGAGGTAAAACAGGAAGTACCGCCTAGCATCTCTTGTGGCAGTGGCACAAAGCGGCAGCAGAGATGGCGAGATCTCACATGCTCCGCAAGACCTTGTGAGATTTTGATGGAAATCAGTGCTGATACCTGCATGGCTTCTCCAGCAGAGGTGGCAGGCAAGGCACCTGCTGGGGGAAGTGTCCACCTCACTACCAAAGCCCCATCTCTAGCCAAAGTGTCAGTGGGAAAAAAATAATCTAAAGATTTCCCACCAGTGCAAACCTTTGAGAGTTGGAAAAGCCTCTAGAGGCAACGACTGTGAATCGAGGGAATACTGACGCTGCACAAGCTGTCACTCTAGGCAGGGAGCGTGGCCAGGGTGACTGACAAGCGAGATCGATCAGAGTCACACATTGCTTTTCATGGTGCCTTTTGAGCACATCCCACACTGGGAAATGTCGCACTGGATTGACAGCCCTGCAGAGGGGGAAGACATGCTTTGCCCACACAGCCAGCAGCAGCTAGTTCTGGAGCAACAGCTCAAGTCCTGACTGGTTCTCTTTGGATGCTCGTTGTTGGAAACTGGCCTGATGACTGACTGTGCTCAGTCACTGCTGGGATTCTGACCACCAGGCCCTCGCTGTGACAGGATCCTGTGTGGCCCTCTCTCTTTAAAGAGGAAGGCAGAAAAAGTGGCTGGCTGAGATCTGGCACTGGGAAACTTTGGCCTTCCAGATGTTTCTGAACTACAACTCCCATTTCCCACACTTGATAGGAGTTGTGGTTCAACAACATCTGGAGGGCCAAATGTCCCCCACTCCTGCTGGTTGGCTGAGGATGCACATTTGATTCCCCCAAGTGTCTTTCTCCTTAGGGTAAAGGTAAAGGTAAAGGGACCCCTGACCATTAGGTCCAGTCGTGGCCGACTCTGGGGTTGCGCTGCTCATCTCGCTTTATTGGCCAAGGGAGCCAGTGTACAGCTTCCGTGTCATGTGGCCAGCATGACTAAGCCGCTTCTGGTGAACCGGAGCAGCGCACGGAAATGCTGTTTACCTTCCCGCCGGAGTGGGACCTATTTATCTACTTGCATTTTGACGTGCTTTTGAACTGCTAGGTTGGCAGGAGCGGGGACCGAGCAATGGGAGCTCACTCCATCGCAGGGATTTGAACCGCCGACCTTCTGATCGGCAAGTCCTAGGCTCTATGGTTTAGACAACAGCGCCACCCCACTCCCAAACCTGGTGTTTTGGGCTACAGCTCACTCCCAAACCTCCAGATGTTTTGGGCTACAGCTCAGAATCCGGGGGGGGGCAGGTTGGAGATGGCTACTTCAGGGTTTCCCCTCCCATTGCTAAGGAAATCCTCTTTATGGAAGGTACATAAATTATGGTCCACTTGCCAACAGCAGCTCTTACCGTGACAGGTTACAACTGGAAAAAATCCAAATCACTTACAGCAGATGAGTCATTAATTAGAATTTGGAACATAGCATAGATGGTTAAGCTAATGAATATAGTAAGGGTGAGAGCGGGAGACAACACATTTACTGAAAGATGGAGCCTTTCCCCTCCTTTTATGTTGGAACCAAATTCAGTAAAAACAATTTTGCTTTACACCGGAACTCACATTACTGAATTTGTTTACTGGAAATAATGAAGACATATTTTGTGAGGAGAAGCTGTTTGGGTGTTGTTGTTTTTTGCTAATTGCAGCAAAAACCCTGACCACTGGATTTTGCAAGGGCTTACAAGGACTCTTACTGTTAAAATGCTATAATGAAGTATGGGAAATGGCTCGCCAATAAGCTAACACATTATCTGCATATGGAAAGGGGAAAGGGCTACTTTTCAGCAGGCTAGTGGAGCTTCAGAACTTCCAATTACAATCTGAAAATGGCAAATCTCCATCAGAAGTATTTCAGAATACATGGATGATGCAAATGTATAACATTAACCTAAGTTATCACATATAGTTCTCCAGGCAGGTATAGCACGAGACTGCTGCCAATTATACTCCACCCCATCTTTTTTGTATACCTAGTCTTGCTTATGTAATTGTTTTATTTGCATGATTAACATAGGTAATAAATAGAAGCTGGGCTGAGAAAAGACTCTGCAGAGTTGCTGCCAGTCAGTGTAGACAATACTGAGATAGATGGACCAGGGTTTCACCCGGTGCAAAACAGCTTCCTGTGTAAATTAGCTGTTTAATTAGAACCATGAGGACTAGAATCTTACTTTATTTTTTAGGAGAAAAGTCACAGCTCAGTGGTAGAGTATCTGCTTTGCATGCAGAAGGTCTCTGGTTTAGTCCCATCCAGAAATCCTGCAGAGCTTCTGCCAGTCAGTGTAGATGATGCTGAGCTAAAGAGACTAGTGGCCTGATTCAATACAAGGCTACTTCCTGTGTTCTCTTTGTCTCTCTCTTCACAAATAGATGTAGCGATGCTGGAGTCACTTTTGTGAAAAGCTGGAGTATCACTCTACTGTTGGATGGTATTCTCACCCGCTTTCTTTTTGCATTTATCATGAGCAATCCTGTTTTCAGTGGAATACAATGAGCTATATTCCCATCCCATAAGAAAACAGAGGAACAGAAGGCCACGTTAAATTCTACTCAGTCTGAACTCACTGAAGCTAATGAACTGATGAAACCATTCATTTCAATGAGTCTAGTCTGAGTAGGGCTAACTTTGCATACAACCCAGGGTGCAGAAAATGCAGCCATGCATGGGGTGGGGGCGGGAATGGACACATATAAGAATATATCATATTAGAAAAAAATATTTTTTAAACGTCTGTGTATATAAAGTGGAGAATACTTAAAAAAACAAAAAAAAACTCAAACCAGTGTAGAAGTGTGAAGAATTGAACCTATGTTTGCAAAAAACAAGAAACTGAAATGGACCAATTTGCCCATCCCTAACTTGGGAGATGGGTGGCACTGTGGATTAAACCACAGAGCCCAGGACTTGCCGATCAGAAGGTTGGCGGTTCGAATCCCCGCGACGGGGTGAGCTCCTGTTGCTCAGTCCCTGCTCCTGCCAACCTAGCAGTTCGAAAGCACGTCAAAGTGCAAGTAGATAAATAGGTACTGCTCCGGCGGGAAGGTAAACGGTGTTTCCATGCGCTGCTCTGGTTCACCAGAAGCGGCTTAGTCATGCTGGCCACAGGACCCGGAAGCTGTACGCCGGCTCCCTCGGCCAATAAAGCGAGATGAGCGCCGCAACCCCAGAGTCGGCCACGACTGGACTTAATCGTCACGGGTCCCTTTACCTTAAACTTGGGAGAGAAACTTTACCCTGACCACCTCCCTCCTCCACATGCCTATTCTTGCAGCATTTACCCACTGCTCAGCTGGGGCAGGATGTCTCTCCCCGTTTTGCAAAGTGACTCCCATCTATTGCCCACAACCAATATACCCCAGCTGCTGGGCCAAATTTTGTCCTCTTCTCTGCCTCCCTTGGTTGCTGTGCCATCTGAAGGGAGACTGGTTATACAGGGTGGTGGTATGGGAATAGGAGGTGCAGAAAACCTCTCCTCCAATCACAGGGGCCATAGATCCTCATCCATTCCTTTATTTGAAGGCCAGAGCTGCAGAATCCATTCATTTCAACCAGGCTGTGAACCTGCAAATCCTATTGGTGGGCTCAGATGAGTTACTGTGGAGATACTTATTGCTTGGCATGGAGTAATTCTGCAGTGTGGAAGCAGACCTGCTGGAGGAATTTTAAGGGGTACAGTTCCCTCGTTTCCTCCCAGTCGCAGGCATGATTCAAGCACAGCCGAAGCTCAGGATTTAACTCCCCCCTCTTAGCTTTACCGTGGCAGGCAAACCATCCTAGGCTCCCCTGTTGCAACTGTTTTGTCATAGTTCTTTCAGGCTGTCGGGTTCATCAAGCTCGGTACTGTCAACATGGATTGGCAGTGACTCTCCAAGGCTTCAGACAGGTGTGTTTCTCAGCCCTGCCTGGAATTCTGTTGGGGATTAAATTTTGGACCTCTCACATGCAAAGCATCTGCTCTGCTCCTGTGCTATTGTCCTCCTAAAAATAAAATAAGATTCTAGTCATCATGGAACATAGGGAACTGCCTTACACTGAGCCATGGCATTGGCCCATCAAGCTCAGTGTTGCTGACACTGACTGGCAGCAGTTCTCCAGGGTTTCAGACAGGAAGCATTCCCAGATCTACCTGGAGATGTCTGGGGATTAAATGTTGGACCTTCTGCATGCAAAGCACGTGCTCTGCCCCAGAGCCACTGTCATCCCTCAAAGTGCATAATTAGCACAATTTGCTTCCCATTTTCACAAATGTGGCAGATGTCAAGACTACTGCCAGGGACAATCTCTGTGGGGGGGAAGTCTTGCTTGAAATGGATTTGGCTTTGTGGACTCATGGAAAAGGCATGACTCCTAACATGCCCGCAAATGAGATCTACAGGCTTTGTTCAATTTCTTTTCAGCTGTAATGAATTAGGTATCTGGGCTTTGACTTTGCCAGTTCAGTTTTCTCTAGGTTTGTAAACCCAGGTCTCCTAGATGAGCAATTCCTGTATTAGCAAAACCATGCAAAGAATTGTAATGTGAATGAGATGTGTTCTCTGTAAGCTACAAGGCCAGAGCACCCACCCCTAGGAGCTCTATTTTATTTATTTACCAAATTTATTTATTACAAATATATATTTCATTTATTTACACAAAGTAAATAACATAAAAAAAAATAATCCAGCTATAGGTAAAGGTAAAGGGACCCCTGACCATTAGGCCCAGTCGTGCCGACTCTGGGGTTGTGGAGCTCATCTCGCTTTACTGGCCGAGGGAGCCGGCGTACAGCTTCCGGGTCATGTGGCCAGCATGACTAAGCCGCTTCTGGTGAACCAGAGCAGCGCACAGAAACGCCGTTTACCTTCCTGCCGGAGCGGTACCTATTTATCTACTTGCACTTCATGCTTTTGAACTGGTAGGTTGGCAGGAGCAGGGACTGAGCAACGGGAGCTCACCTTGTTGTGCGGATTTGAACCGCCAACCTTCTGATCAGCAAGTCCTAGGCTCTGTGATTTAACCCACAGCTCCACCCACGTCCCTAATCCAGCTATATGGAGCAGCAAATCAGTGACAATTATCTACAAAGCCCCACATCATGGTCCAAAAGCCATGCCAAATAAAAAGGTCTTAAGCCTACTCTTAAACATCCGTACAGTGGGTAGACACAGATGCCACTTTGGGAGGGAAGTCGGTGGTGATTGGCAGAGACAGTGAGAGTCGTTCTTGCTTTTAAAGGCATTATATATTTTGAGAGGAGGGTGAGGGCAAATGGTTCAAGATTTCAGCCTGCCGCTGCTCTACTTCCAGTAGAGAAAGCTCTCTTCCTACTCAAACCCTGCCTGCTAATCTGCAAGCAGAGCAGGCTGAAGAAACTTGAACGCCTACTAGCTTATCTAAGATTCTCAAGTGGAAGTAGACAGTGTCGCCACAGTCAACAGCTAGGGAGACCTGTGTCCCTATGAGAAGGAAAACCTAAAACAGAGTTAGGGGAACTTTTTCGGGCTGAGCGTCACATTTCCTTCTGAGCAACCTTTTGAGAGCCATATGCTAGTAGTTGTTGGAGCCAGAGGCAAAACATAATTGTTACCCTTGTACAGCAGGCTAGTTCAGCCAGCCAGCCAATGATCAAATGTGCTTGTTAGAAACTATAGAAACAGCACAGGCAGTTCCCAGCAGGTGGGACTCCCATTGTACAATGAAATTTAATCTGCCCTCATTGGGCTGCTAAGGCAGACATAGGGTTATATCCAACTAAGTTTTATTTAGAGCAGACCTGTTGAAATTAATGGATCTAAGTTAGCCATGTCCGTTATATTTATTGGACCTGTTCTGAGCAGGACTAACATGGGATGCAATCCACACAAACCTTATATGTAGTGTATTTATCCCCACCCAACAACAAAAATTTCTTCAATGAAGTAAAGCTTCTGGAGAATTCCTTTGAGAAATTTATCCCTAGCAGAATTATATAGGGACCAATTCAGGGCATAATAAAGAATATTTTCCATCTCTCCCTGACTGTAGATACGCAAACAATTATTTGCTGGCATGTGTTGCACCCAAACAGGCTGTGGGCAGAGGGTGACATCTCAAAGCTGTAGTATCTACGTGCTGCTCTGCTTCTCCTCCTTTTTTTGCCAGGACCTTAAAGAATCTGACCAAATTCTAGGGTGTTGTCTCCATTACAAGGCTTATTTACCCAATACCATTTTGGGGGAGAAATTCCCTGAAGGGCGGTGATATTTGCAACACTACATAAACCGTTACCTTGTCTCCTTTTCATTCCTTCCCCGGTGTTAATTAATAAAGACAGATGGACCTCCAGAATGCTGCGGGCCATTTGCTCTGCTCGAACAAAATGGCCTTTGGCGGTAATCGCCAATTTGTCCAAATGCCACAATTAAGAGCTTTGGAGCTCAGCAGACGGTTTGCCCACACAGGGAGGAAGCGAAGGGCCCTTTGCTTAGCTGAGCTTCCTCAGACAGTCTGCCCAGACGATTTAAATCTCTCACTCTCCCCCGTTCCCTCCCACTCCACACTCCCCCCCCCCCGGTAAAAAAAACCCCTCGTAATTTACTTGGACAACCTTCTCAAAGCAGATGTTGAAAAACTTCCTCATCAACCCCAGCAGGTGCCCAGTATATGTGATGTCACAGGCTTCAAAACAGGCGAAATGTCAGGGATGGATTTACCATCAAAGCCATGCTGAAAAACACTTGTGATAGAGAACAGCACACTTACAACTGATCCCTGTGGCGTCAGCTAGGAAAAGGGTGTTCTCTGCAGTAGCATCTATGGCATCTTGGAACAGTCTCCCCTTAGAGATTCAGCAAGCACCTTCAGTTACGGAGTCCCTTTTGTATAAGGAACCCATCTTGCCGCCACCTCCTCAGAAACAGGAGGCTGTCCTTGCACCCTTGGAGTCTAAGACCTTGGCCCAGAAGTCCCAGCAGACCCAGAATCTCCCACATACCATCAGAGGCAACATCTGCTGAAGCAGGCGAGGCCTGTTTAAATGGAAGAGGTGGCTTTCCAGCTACCCAGAATGCACTGAAGCTCTGTTCTCAGTCTGGGGTTGCCTGTGGCTCATATGAGCCAAGCCCTAGGGGCTGAGATCCCTTTGGACCCCCCAGTAAAATATTTGAGGGGGCCACCCCACCAAGTTGATGGGCATTGCCATTAAATGGTGTGTGTGTGTGTGCTTATCTGCTGCCCCCAATATTTTATTCAGGTTGGTACCCCTGCTGTTGCTGAAGCATCATTTGAGTCCTGTGGCTATAAATGTCCAGTCTGACCTATGCATTGAGCTGTCAGTGGTGCTGACCTGGAACTTTGCATTGCTCTGTTTTGCCTTACTGGAACTTGCTTTTCCTCCATTCTTTCCAGGCACGATCCACGCTTTAAAGCTCTGTGTCCAAGCACACACCTCTCTCTCTCTCTCTCTCTCTCTCTCTCTCTCTCTCTCTGTGAAGTTCTATTGGAGCAAAGCAATCCATGGAAAATCTAAATTGACATTCGCTCCAACTGAGCTTCAAAGAATGGGTTTTTGCAGAAAATGTTCTGGGGCAAAAAACCCAAAAATGCCCACAGAGTTTTTAAGCACGGAAAGAGCAGGGCAAAAGTTAAGTGTGGATATGCCCTAAACTTTGCCTCACTTTGCTTGCCTTGGTAGAGCTTGCCTAGGATCCCTGCCTTGTGCTGACACTGCCTCCCACTACCGGCCATCTGACTGAGATCAACATCTGAGGCAGGACAGGTGCAGCCCAGACAACAGAAGAGGTGTCACATTACTATACGGTCATCACAAATGGTATTGAAACTGAGAGGGGGTGCTTTGGCATACTCACCTCTCCCTCTCTGTCTCTTCCAAGAACAGCTTCACTTTCTCAGCCGGCATGCACCAGTTATATTATGGGTAGCTGAATCTGTGTGCATTAAGCAAAAAACGCATGGGTCTCTGTGGAGTGACACCAGTTTTGCTGAGCTTCCTTGCTCATTGGACTCTTGACCGACAAGGGGACTTAGCTGCAGGCAGAGGTTGAAACAGCCACACCAAAAAAGGTGCCTTTCCTTTAAGCTCTTGCGAAATGAATTATTGCGTAACAGCATTAATCACACACACACACACACACACACACACACACAGTGTGCTCTCTTTGCAGGATTATTCTTCCTGCAGAGAAACAGAATTATGCTGCCACCCGTATTACAGGACTTGAGGTGGGGGTGTGTTCCTGCTGTTTGATGGCATGCAACA
The DNA here is from genome assembly GCF_964188315.1 of Podarcis muralis. NCBI lineage: Eukaryota > Metazoa > Chordata > Lepidosauria > Squamata > Lacertidae > Podarcis > Podarcis muralis. The sequence continues at coordinate 13,892,472 of NC_135673.1, read as the reverse complement.
CTACACACACTGTGCAGATGCTGCAGTCCTGTGCCACAGGAAGACACAGTGCTGGCAAATGCAAACAGAGACACTGTCTAGTTGCCCATGAATCCAGGAACAAACATGCCTCTCAACTGCACAAGGCTGATTTTCATTCATTCATATATATATTTTTAATGCATTAAATTTATAGAGTAAAGGCCACTGTTAACTCTCCCAAAATTGCATCTGTGGAGGCTGAAACAAAGAGGATATCAGCTTGCTGGAGGTGCTTTCTCCCATGCCAGGATAAAATAGCCTTTCAGCCTTTTTTGTGCTTAATAGAGGTTAACATCATCTGGTCCCTGCTCACTTTAAAGAGACACTGGAGAGGCGGCATTTGTGATTCCAATGAGCATTATGGACAATGAAGGGAATGTTATCCATACTCTGAGGAGAACCACTGAAATTAATGGACCTAAGTTAGTAACACCCGTTAGTTTCAATGAGTCTGCTCTGAGTGTGACAAATGTTTGACACAACTCATAGCTTTTATGCTTGTATTACACTAATGAGTGGTGTCACCTGATTAAAGAAAACTAAGATGATCCATTATATTCATTGATCAATTAAATCTGCATAAATGCATCATTCCTTGTACTGAGCCAGATGCACCAACGGTGTAAACAGAGGAAACTGCCTAGTCAAGTCAATTGTCCTCCTAGCTCAGTATTGTCAACACTGGCTGGCAGCAGCTCTCCAGGGTCTGAGACAGGGTACACTCCCAGCTCTACCTGGAGATACTGGGTATTGAGTTTGGGACCTTCTGCATGCAAATAATCCTGGGAACTATAGTTTACCCCTCCTCATGGAGCTACAATTTCAAACTACAGTTCCCAGGATTATGGGGCAGGGGGAAATGAGCTATAAATGTATGTGTGCTGTGGGCGCCACCTTTATGCACCGGAAAGGTACGGGAGAACCCTTGCTTTGATGTAACAGCCATCTAACCTCCAAACTCGCAAATCAGAATGGATGCTCACTAAACAGCCAACGCTGTCTGATCTCCTTGCCAAACAAATCAGCAGGGATGCTCAATAAGCAGGTTGTTTGGAAGTGCCGCACGAACGGCTTGTGAGGCTTACAGGGAAATGTACAAAGGGAAAAGCAGGATAAAACACATTCACTCTCTTCCACCTCATATTCTCTCTGCATGCCTGGAGGTTACAATCCAGGTTTGCGAGATGCTTGGCACGCTTCATATTTTCTATAAAATTAAAACCTCTTTCACTCCTGAATTTAATCAGCCTTAAAAGTCCTGAGCTGGAGGCATCTTACGGCGGTCACGCGAAATGTAAAGAGAATCACTGATTGCTTCTCTGCGTGGGAGAGGAGGACCCGATGGCATCTTTTGTACCGGGGCGTCACTGCTACCCAATGGGCGGCTTTCGGGTTTGCATTTCGAGCTCTCATAGGCTGGTGTCGCTCAAATAGCTGAACAACCGTGGAATACTTTTCACCCCCTGAATTAAAATTGGAGAGGCACACTTACCGGGTTGTTCGGCACCAATGCTAGAAGGGCTGGCGCTGTGCACTTTGAGCTGCTTTCCAGCAGGGCTTCTGTCCCGCTCTCCCCCCCCCCCCCCCAATTTCTCTTTATCTCTTTGCAGCACTGCCAAGTCAGTAAGAAGCACAGTAAGTGGGAATGGGATGGGATGCTGCTGCTGTTCAGGATGCCTGCCAGCCATGCCCTCTTAGAAGATACTCCATTGTGTTTCCCGCTCCTCCCGGGTTTTCCATTCCGCCTCGCCCACCTAGAGACACTGAGTGACCACTGAGCAAGCTCAGACCTCACCCAGCTGCTTATTTTGCAGGGTGAGGTCAGGTGCACCTCCCAGGTACGGGGAGAAATGCGATTCAGTGCCCGCTTAAAAAGGCGTACCTACCCTAAGTCGAACTTTACGAAGCCATGCGCGAGGTGAAACACCCTATTGGATTGAGAATCTCAATCCAAGTAGTATGTGCAAAAATGGACATGCTAGAAAAAAGCTTCCATAAAAATGCATATATGAAACGATCATACAAAAATGCACTGTATTAGGAAATACTGCTTAGGCAAAATTACATACGAACAGGTATGTGAGGAGAAATCTGTATTGAAATGCTGATGAATTTTCCTGTGAATTTTGCTTTTCTTTTGATTGCAAACGTGGAGATCTGAATTTATGATGGGAAAGAGGGAAAAGCTCTTACACAGAAATAGCCCTCTCCTTCCCCTTCTTTTAAAAATGCATTTTTAAAAAAAAGGAAATGTAAAAATATTAATTAATAGGTGAGTCGCGGGGCATCGCACCTAGTCACCCCATTCTGTTATAGCCAGGCTGGCAACCAGAACGATGCCCAACGATAATGGCTAGATTTGGCCCAAAGATCTCCAGATGCTGCTGCTACTTTTAGCCGCTCAGAATGCAGTTCCTCAGTCCTCAACATATCTAATCGGAAAGAAAAGAACAATGGGGGGGGGGGGACCATCCAGAAAGAATGGCACTGAGTAATTGCAGTAGTTATTCCAATTCTTAACGCTTCTTCGTTCCCAAATGCCGGAAGCAATCAAGGCATCCCCCACGTCTTCTTGCACAACGGAGGTTAAGAGCCGCATTTCGAATGATTTATCCTAAACCAGCACGACAGGGAGAGGAATCTCTCCCGTTCAAGGGAGGGTGGGAGTCCTTCTACCGATAACTGGGTGCATGGTTGGAAAGGAAAGGTGACCCCGATGTAGACACGCCGTTACATTTTTTTGCACGGGTGCCACCACGTTCATAAGGCATGACGCTGCGCTTTGCTCATGCAAACTTGATATACGGGAGCGGGAAGGGGAAGGGGGAGAAGCAGGCATTCTGCAATCTTTTACTGTTGCTATAGAGACAGAAGCAAGTTTTGAGTTCTCAGATGCAAGCAGCACAATCCCTCTGAGGGCTCCTTCCTGCACCCCGAGACGCGCCGCAGACTCTTTGCAAAGTCTGAAGTGGGCTTCAGAAGCAGATTTTTCCCCCACACGGGCACACCGATGAACTGCACTTCTGGAAGACAGCTGGCGGTGTCAGCACCGAAGAGGCATTTTATTCCCTCTCTACTATATGCCAACCCGCCTGCTTGACCCCTCTAGTTCAAAAACTTCAGCAGTCCCAAATATGGAAGAGTATACTTGTCCATTTCTGTTTCTCTCAGTTTTCTGGTATATCCAGTCTTACATCCATTTCTCCACATTTCCACAGTGGTTTGCATTTCGATATTTTTTTTTAAAGTCCTCATGAGATTTCAGCATATTTCCTCTTTTGAGTTTGTGACAAGATTGCATCGTTTAATATCTTATATGATATGTTATTTTTTAAATCTACAATATCAGACTACACTTTATTACAGTGGTACCTTGGTTTACGAACTTAATCCGTTCCGGTTCTTAAACTGAGGCACGCTTTCCCTAATGAGGCCTCCTGCCGCTGGTGCCCTTCCACCGTTCGGATTCCCTTCTTAGACAGAGGTAAAGTTCTCAAACCAAGACACCATTTCTGGTTTAGCAGAGTTTCTAAGCCAAATCGTTCTTAAACCAAGGTACCACTGTGTACCCATTTGGAAAATGTGTCTCATGTACTTCTCATTTTGCTTTCTTCCATTTTAGTGCCAAATTTGTTCTACTACACACATTTTGCAAGTAAGGTCCTCTAATAAAGACATTTTTGCAAACTATGTCGCCTTATATAATGCACTGGCGGGGAGTACCTTGTGCTTCCTGATAAAAAATGGGGGGGGGATTCTGTATTTAAATGGACAGTGTAGTTTGTGAATTTGGACCCATCACACCAAAAACTGGGTGAACTCACACCATAGTTACATTTTGGTCAACCATCTTATTTCAAAATGGTGCTTTTCATCCAAATGACAACAAAGACCCCCACCCCACCTCAGGAACCCTTGTGTTGAGTTTAATAGCGATACTGTATGCCTAGAAGTGGTTGAATCTATGCCCCAAAATGGGCAGTGTCGTGCAAAAGTGATGTTTCGGTTTGCCATATTAATTCAAAAAGGTGGCTGAAATCCCAACATTGATGAAAAGTGCATCCCACACCTTGGGAGCCCTAATGTTGAGTTTGGCAATGTTATCTCAAGAAGCAGCCAGACCCAAAGAGAATGAAGTTCTACTAGTACAGCAATAAAACTGCTAGTGCTAGCACATGTGCAAAGCTAAGCAGGGTCCAGTATGGCTTCAAATTGGATGGGGGACCATGTATTGATATTCCTGCATTGCAGGGGTTGGACAAGATGAACCTGGAAGTCTCTTCCAGCTTTACAGTTTTGTGAAATGGACAGACTTTCTAAAATATGTAATAGATTTTTGTATTTTCTTTTGTAATATAGGCATTTTAATGCACCTTTTCATATAGTATACACATTTTTCTACCCACTGTTTGGTTGGAGAACTGCACCACAAAATTCAGAAAAGTGTGAATTTTGAAGGGTGGTTATGTTCCCATTTGTGTATTAAGATCGAGTTAGAGTGAATTGGTAAGTTTTGCATTAAAATTCCCAGCTGAACTTATCCCCCCACCTTGTCACTATCATTAGTGGGTAGGTGCCAATCCATCATTATCATTCGCTCCCTGGCACTTTATTTACAAAACAAACCAGGGAATCTTGAGATTTCAGGGCTACAGTTTTCTGCTCTTCAAGGGAAGAGCACACAGACAGGCTCTGGGGGTCTACATGCAACTCTACTGGGAAGTTAACAGGACCCCAGAATCCAGGGCCCACTCTTGCCATACCAGGTAGCTGAACCTGCCCTGCCATTTTAATTTCTTACAATTCTCCTTGCATTGCTTGACGGCATTGTGGGACATTTAAATGGCAGCTCAGACCCAGCAACCCTGAGGTAGCCAATGTAGTGCCTTCCAAATGCTGTTGGACACCAACTCTGATCAACCCTGACCACTGGGACATGCTGGCTGGGGCTGATGGGTGTCCGACAACAAGATTAGGCCATGATGAACGTGTCCAGACCAGCTGATTACAGGGGGGAAAAAACACCCTTCCTTCCTTCCTTGTGTTTTATTTTGTTTTAAAGTATCATTTTTTAACGGTATTATGGCCCAAAGTAGCAGTGCCCTGCCCTCTTTGGACTTCTGAGACAGCCTGGGTGCCAGGACAATGCCTACCACTTTAAGTGAAAGATGTCATCACACAGGAAGCAAAGATGTAAAGAAAAAGGAAATAAGGATTCCAAATGACAGATGACTATGCAGTTTCTTTCGCTGCTGATAGAGAGAGCAAGCCACAAATCACAGAACAGAGCAGCTCAACCCGGATGCAGAGAGTGAGAGCTTATTGGCTATGCTAACAGAACGGCATCCTTCAGAGAAAGATGCATTTGGCCAGCAGTGAAGAAAAAGGGGACCAGCTGTTGTGGGAGAAACAATCAATATGGTAGAGACATAGGAGCTAACTCCTAGGGCCTGAGGGGGCTTTGGCTTCCCAATAAAATATTTGAGGGGGTCAACCCCCAGGTTGATGGGCGTTGCCATTCAAATGGTGTGCATGCACTGTGTCATGTGATTGATTATGCGAGGCGGGGATTACCTCCCCCCCCCTCAATATTTTATTCAAGTTGGCACCCCTGTGTGTAGATGTGCAAAAAACCCAGAGTGAGTGGGTGCAAGTGGAAAAAACCAAGTGACTCAAGAACTTGGGATGACACCGAACCAGAATTACCGTATTTTTTGCTCTATAGGACTCACTTTTTTCCTCCTAAAAAGTAAAGGGAAATGCGTGTGCGTCTTATGGAGCGAATGCGGGCTGCGCAGCTATCCCAGAAGCCAGAACAGCAAGAGGGATTGCTGCTTTCACTGCACAGTGATCCCTCTTGCTGTTCTGGCTTCTGAGATTCAGAATATCTTTTTTCTTGTTTTCCTCCTCCAAAAACTAGGTGCGTCTTGTGGTCTGGTGCGTCTTATAGAGCGAAAAATACGGTAGTTAACAAAGGAAGCTGCTGCTTTTGTGGCAGCTTAAAAATGCATGCCCTGTAATAAAATGTTTTTTTTTAAAAAAAAAATGCAGGTTTAGTGGGAGAAATAATTTTGCTAAGGTATAGGCCACAAGCAGGGACTCTCACATGCAGGGTTCCATCTTGTTCTCCAAGGATGGGGAACCCGTGACCCTCCGTAATAACTTGTTAAGAGCTTTCCTGGATCAGGCCAGTGGCCCATCCAGTCCATCATCCTGTTTTCACATAGGCCAACCAGATTCTTGGGGGAGGTCCACAAGCAGAGCCCAACCACAACAGCCCTCTCCCCTCCTGCAGGTTCCAGCAACTGGTATTCAGAAGCATTACTCCCTCTGAATATGGGGGCTGAGCGTAGCCATTGTGGCTAGCAGTCATCAGTAGCCTTCTGCTCCACAAATCTGTCTAGGGTGTGTGGGGGGAGTTAATCAAAATAGAAATTATTCAGGGGAATCTTCAATGAAGATGACGCTTGTAGCAGGGCAGGATAATTATTTGAAGGGGGAATAATTTGTTGAGGGAGAGAGGAATCTCAGAGAGGATGGAGATTCCTTTATTTCATTTTGGGCTGCTCTTGAGCCCAGGGAAAGTGTTGGGGCTTGGAACTGCTGATGGTGTAGACTGGCCAGCTTAAGAGTCCCAGCAGTGGTGGCTGTTTTTTGGCAGAAGGAGAAGCCGCATAGGATCCCCTCCTGCGTCTTGGTTGCAATAGGATTCCTTCTGTCTGCTTTGCAAGCTAGTGCTTCTCCAGTGACTTCCTGGGGAGAGGGCAACTTGTATGCCAGGGATAGATTTTCTATTTATTTGCTTCTTGCATTGATTGCCCAACAACAAACATTCACAAAACAGCCACAGCTAAAAATCTACCTGCACCTACCTCAACAGGCATTGCCTATAAAGGTTGTTAGCCAAGCCGACCCTACTGGGGTAGGGGATATTTTCAAGCCAAGCACCACATTCCCATCTGGGTAACCTTCTGGGACCACATGCCAGTGGTGGGCAAGACCAAAGCCAAAAGAGGGTAGAGCAATGAATATAACTTTTGCCTTTGTTCAGTAGGCTAGTTTCTACGCATGCGTATGTGCATATGCCTGCACACACACTCTCGATTCTTGATCCAAGCATGCAAGGAAAAATCACCAGTGTTTCAGGATATACCCTAGCCAGGTAAAGGTGGGGTGGTGAAGTGGGGGTGGTGAGGGATGTGGCCTCGGGAAAGGCCTTCAGGCCAGATAGAAAGAGCCAGTGGGCCACATTTGGCCCCCGGCCTAAAGTGCCACATCTCTGCAGTTAAATGTGTGAAGTAACTCTTGGAAGTTGGTGGAGATTTGAAGCCGCTCTTGCACTGTGTGTAATTTCTGGACAGTTTCACCATATTTGATCCCCAGTGGGTTACCTTTTACTCTCAACTAACTCATACCCTCCAACATTTCTCTGATGAAAATCAGGACATCCCATTCCATAATGATAATTTTACTGTTTATACCCCACACATCTTACTGGGTTGCCCCAGTCACTCTGAGTAGCTTCCAATGTATATAAAAATATAATAAAACATGAAATATTTTTTAAAAAACCTTCCCTATACAGGATTGCCTTCAGATGGCTTGGGGGACTGGATAACTCCATACCCTCCAACATTTCTCCAATGGAAATAGGGATGTCCTAAGGAAAAGCGGGACATTCCGGGACGGCTTCTCTCAATCAGGGACGTCCCTGGAAAGTAGGGGCACTTGGTGGGTCTGCTAACTCCCTCTCCCTTTCGGCCTGTAGATTCTGGGATGTGACATCCGCCTTGTCTTTAAAATGCATTCTCACCCCGTTCTGGGTTGCACTAGGTCTCAATCCTGCAACACCAACCTGGAAACAAAGGATGCTGCCTTCTCCTGAGTCAGACCATTGGCCCATCTTGTTCAGTATTGCCTGTGCTGACTGGCAGAGGCTCTCCGGGGTTTCAGGCAGAAGTCTCCCCCACCCCTACCTGGAGATGCCACTGGGGACTGAACCTGGGACCTTCTGCATGCAAAGCAGATGCTCCGCCACTGATGCATCCACCATCCTAATGGTTCCTCCTTGGAAGACTTTAAATACTTAATTGAATTAAGGGGGGAAGAAACCCATTGCCAAACTTGACATATCCTTTATTATTTGTTAATTTCTGGCTCTGTGCCTGGCTTGCATGAGGGACAATGGATGCAAGTAACCCAAATAGAATTGCAATTCACTGCAGCAGAAGGTGGGAGAGTGACAGTTGCAATCTGGGATTCTGGACCATAGGTTTAAATTGCTCAAGGCAGCAAGAAGTAAGGCAGACATGGTTTCACTCAGCACTAACTTACTTCACTCTTCACCAAGCTGGTGCCATCCACATGTTTTGGACTACAACTCCCATCACCCTGGCCAGCACCTTGAAGCCATCCGTCAATGGCTAGCCCTGAGACAAGCAGGTCACCTAGTCTCTGTCTTTCCTACTGTGGTGACTTGCAGTGTATTTCTACTTAAATTATAACCATATTCACTATATTTGCATGCATACATATGAAGTGGTACATGCAAATTTTATGTGAATCTGTGTCCTCTTTTCTTTGGTGATATGTTAAGTAGCCACCCTACTGTCACCCATCTGTAGTCTGCCGAGCAGAAAAAATCAGAATCATGCTAATTACAGCAATAGGAGCAAATAAATGCCCTCAGATCCTGCTGCTTTGAGGAATTTTAAGAGATAGCTGGTGTTAGCCCTACTCAGAGTAGACCCATCGAAATTGCTGGATGTGACGAAGTTAAAAGTAAAGGGACCCCTGACCGTTATGTCCAGTTGCGGACGACTCTGGGGTTGCGGCGCTCATCTCGCTTTATTGGCCGAGGGAGCCAGTGTACAGCTTCCGGGTCATGTGGCCAGCATGACTAAGCCGCTTCTGGCAAACCAGAGTAGCGCATGGAAACGCTGTTTACCTTCCCGCTGGAGTGGTACCTATTTATCTACTTGCACTTTGATGTGCTTTCGAACTGCTAGGTTGGCAGGAGCAGGGACCAAGCAACGGGAGCTCACCCCGTCGCAGGGATTTGAACCGCTGACCTTCTGATCGGCAAGCTCTAGGCATTTTAAATAGTCATGGCTTTCCCTAAACGATTATGGGAGCTGTGGTTTGTTAAAGCTGCTGCAAGTTCTCAGGAGACCCCTATTCCCCTCGCGGAGCCACATTTCCCAGGGTGGTTGAACAGTCCATTCCTCTTCGCAGGGAAGTTCTATGAAGGCAACAAGGGTTTCCTAACAACTCTCAGCACCATAACAAACTACATTTCCAGGATTTATAGGGGTAAGCCATGGCTGGCACGGTCCTTCTTTAAAATGCTTAGAGTAGATGAGGACCTTAAGTCAATTGATTTTAGTGGGCCTACCCTGAGTATGACTTGGGGACTGAATCCTAGAGTTCCAGATTACAAATTTATAATTCACTTCACGTCAAATTTCCTGGCCTCCATGAAAGAAAATCAATGCACAACCACATTCAACAACAAGGGGTAGGCATTCCAACAGTGTCAAGAGCGTGCCATCTAAACAAACAAACAGCAACAGAATGTAATTGTGTTCTCTCCCTACAACCAAATGAAGTTTCCATCCACTTGGGAGTCAAGAAAACATGGCAAAATGTAGCAGTGGGTCTCGGCAGCACAACCGGCAAGAAATCATCCCAAGACATTGTGCTATAATAGATGCAACCAGGTCTTCACCACCCTGGTGGAAGTTGATACTCATTCCCAGCACGTGGAGGTTTGTGTACCGTGTTTCGTTTTCGAAAGTGTATTCAAGTCTTCATTATGTAAAAATAAGGGGGAAAGGACAGTGCGTTGCTGCTGTTTCACCACATGGAGATCAACATCTGGCAAGTATTAGAAGACATCCACATCACCTCCACCAGCCTAAACTGCAAATAGCCAAACACGAATCCAGAAAGGACGTCGGTGACATGGTGCCGCCCAACCATGATCCGGGAAAGTCCCACCAAGAAGGCCCAGATCACAATTAAGATCCGAAGCGGCACAGCTAAGACCAGGTGGTTGAGGAAGAACTTGGATACCATGGCAGCTCGGCTGGCGTGTCCTGCTGGAAAAGCATAGACGTCCATGGTCAAGTAGTCCAACAGGCCTGGGCTTACGTCATATGGGCCCTTTCGCTTGGCCATCTTCTGTAAGCCAGCCACAATGATGATGTCCAGAAATAAGGCTGGAGCAGAAGAGAGAGAAAACAAGGCAGAGAATTAGAGAGACGAGCTGTCTGAGGCAAAAGGTTAAAATAATTATCTGAAGTGGTAACCATTAGGGTAGAAATTCATTTCATTTCACATTTTAATGCACTAAGAGACACGGAAGACAGAAGGCAATTTTGAAACTGTATGGTACATGTTTATTAAGTACATTTGAGAAAACACAGCGTAACCCTTTAACCACTGGCTACCCATGGTTCACTCTGGGAACCTGTTAAGGCAGTTAAGGTGCATAACTGGTACAGTATAATGGAAACAAAAGTGTTATCCAAACCTGCTTAATATTTTACTATAATTCACACTGCATATGCATGAAGTGTTTCTTGGTGGGTGAGGGGGTAGATGGTGATTCTTTGCTACAAGCATTTCCCTAAACTGAAAAATAAAGGCTAACAAAAAATGTTCACATTTTAATGCAAACCTACGTAATTTGCCCTTCCTCAAATAATATGCAAACCAAAACACAAATATCCTTTCAAATTTGAAGTTCTCCAGATTTTTGCAATGTGGTTCTTTGACCAAAAAGCAAACAGCATTGTACATAAAAATGCATATATTAGTGAAAATAACATATGAAAATGCATTGCATTAGGGGAAATTGCTTGCAAAATTGCATACAAAAATGTGTCTATTAGGAGCAATGACCACTAAAATGCTGGTGAATTTTTGTGACTTAAAAATAGTAATCTACAAACTGCTTCAGAAATGTGGCAAACTGAACATAAAAGTGGGAACATGAGATTCACCCACCATTAGTAACCATCAAATAACAAGCAGCCTCCTCTGATTAGTATTTTGTTCACTTAAAACATTTAAAGCAATGCTCTCAGACTTCTACCTCAAGTGTGTGTGTGTGGGGGGGGTGTATCTGAAAGGCATACTTACACCATGAAAATGTTTACTTTCTGAGTGTGTAAGTAGGGCTTAGTTTTTACAGAGTGCCACGATAGCACTGGGACCCAGGTTCAAATCTCCATTCAGCCATGAAGGTCACTAGGTGCCTTTGGGCCAGCCACTATTTTTCAGTTGGATTTACATCACAATGTTGTTGAGAGTATAACAGATGAGGAGATCAGGCATGCCATGTTGGCAAAAGCCCACTTTGAAGGAAAAGTGGGATATGAACAGAATTATATAAGAGAGAAAACACATGCACCTGTCAAATATTGTTGGGGAGCAATGACAAGATAATGACAGTCAATTGAAAGGTAGCTTGGCTTTGGAAGATGGTTGCCAAAGGTCTGTTTAGACAATGTAGACCAGTAATTCCTAAAGTTTGTGCTGAAGGAAGGTAGGCTGAGGAATATAGTAGCTAGCTCCAGATCGCCCAGTGAGTGACATGGCTGAGTAGGGATTTGAACCCTTGCATCCACTGTCTTAGTTACAGATAGGTAGCCGTGTTGGTCTGCCATAGTCAAAACAAAAAAAATTCCTTCCAGTAGCACCTTAAAGACCAACTAAGTTAGTTCTTGGTATGAGCTTTCGTGTGCATGCACACTTCTTCAGATATCTGAAGAAGTGTGCATGCACACGAAAGCTCATACCAAGAACTAACTTAGTTGGTCTTTAAGGTGCTACTGGAAGGAATTTTTTTTGTTTTATCCACTGTCTTAGTTTGACATTCTAGCTCTTGGGACCCACAGTGTAGAACCTGTGGACCCTATTATGCCCTCAGACACGTCCTTGGTGCCCACAAAATCCCCATGCCCATCCATAGCTGTCAACTTACAGATTTGAAAATAAGGGACCAGCGGCCTTGAAAATAAGGGATCAGCAGCCAAATTAAGGGACCTGCAGCCTCACCTATTCCAGGCACTCCAGTCTTCCTGTCCTCCTGCAGTCTGGTCAAACTCATGCTGGTAGCTTCGAGAACACTGTCCAACCAACTTTTTAACCAAAGGTTCAACTGAATAGAATCTGAATCACATGCACCACAAGGCCTATGCAGCCTCAGCTTAAGATGGCTCCCCAGCCTGGCTTTGCACTGCAAAGTTTGCAGCAGCACGTGCAACAAAATGGCGTCCAGCATTCAAAAACCCCCTCAGCTTGCATTAACTAGCCACACACACACAGCCTCCCCCCCTCGCCACAAGATCGCCAGTCACCCACCATTTTAGTCAACCAGCTCCTTTCTTTCCCCCCATAAGTCAATTGAAGGAGCCTCCAAAACAAATTCAAAAGCCCCCCTCCCACGAGATCTCCTTTGCTTTCCCCCCACTGTGTGCCCCCGCTCCAGACAGACCTTTTCGCCGGCAAGGGTGAGTGGGCCGTCAATGATGTATCCATCCGATTCTGATCCAAGCACTCAGCACAGGTATGCTCAACTTCTGAGCCCCTCTGAGCCAAAGGCAGAAAGCCCAGCCAGCAGCCAAACGAAGCCTCAAGGAAAACCACCGTCACCTCTCCGCTGGGAAGCGCTGAGCAAAGGCAAGTCCCCAGGGAACGCAGCCAATTTGATCAGCACAAGGCATACAAGCTCATGCTCCCCAGTCGTTCTTAGACTTCTTATTGGGTGAGCAACACGGCCAAGCAACACAGTTGGAGCCTCCCTCCTCCCTGGCCGGCAGGGAGGGAGGGAGAGGAGCTGCTTCCTTTGAAATTTAAGGGACATCATTTAAGGGACATTTAAGGGACATCCATCAATAGGGGACAGCAGCGGGACATGGTGCTGGAATAAGGGACTGTCCCTTCAAATAAGGGACGCTTGACAGCTATGTGCCCATCACGTTTTTTAAAAACAGAAAGGATTTGACTTGTATGGGTGTGAGTGTACTGTGTAGATGTTTTTCCTGTTTTTTCCGGAGGAAGTTGGGGTTCTGAGCATCTTTGCTTCTCTTTCTGTGAAATGGGTATTTTGTGGTGCCTGGGGGAGCCTCCCTGAGCTTCCAAACATAGCCCTAGGCCCAAAAAGGCTGGAAACACTTGCTCTGCTCGGTATTCCACACAGGCTCTCTATACTTAAGGCCTTCGGAGACCTATACCCACACAAAGAGCCTCACATCCATCACAGACCCACTAGAGTAACCTTGGGCAAGGCACTGTTATTTCAGCCTCCATCTCCAATTAACCTGTGTCATGGCACATCGTTCAGGGGCATAAACATTCTGGTGTTTCTAATCAGCTGGAGTGCCCGTTTCACCAAATCACTGGGAAGGTTCGGTGGCAACAGCAAATCAGGCCTGTCAGGGGCACAAGGCCTTCAGAAATAGATACAATTGGTGCCGTCACTCTGTGAGTAAAGGCTCAAGTTTCCTTATGTGGCCTACATACCAACAACCAAGGCTTTGGCTGCCTGGACTGCCTGCCCCAATCGCTTCAGCTATAGGGCAGGGTCACTGTGAGCCACTGGGATATTCCAGGGCCAGACAGTGTCTGCCTTGCTTTTGAATCCCATGGGGTAATAATCTTCCTCCTCCCTGCCCCAGTTGTTGAAGGTGACAGAACGCAACTCGGTGTCAGAGCACATATTCTGCACGCAGAAAGTCCCAGGATGAATTCTCTGCTATCTCCAGATAGGGCAGGCAAAGCCTCCTGTCTAAGCCACTGGAGAACTATGCTACTCGTTGGAGAGGATAATGAGCTAGATGGGGCAATGGATTAACTTGCTGGCTGCAAGGCACCTTTCTGCTTTCCTAATAAAAATGGGTCGGGGTATGCAGGAGCTAGATCTGAGTTCTACCTGAAGATCTCCCTATGCGATTTGCTGCAGGAGATCAGTAAGTGTTCCTGATTCCCAGTAGTTTTAACAATGGCAAGTAAAATTTCTAGCAATTTTGTGTGTGTGTGTGCGTGTGCAAAATCTCTCAGTCTCAGTGCTCCTGATTTGTAAAATACGAATGTTAATTGGCTGCTTGGTGGTAGAACAGAACAGCAGAACCATCTCTGCAGGTGTAGATCATCTTAATACAGCTGGAGCTGATGGGAATTGTAGTCTGAAACATCTAGAGGGGACCAGGCAGGCTGAAGGCTTCCCTGGCACTCTTCTTCTGTCTTTTTAAGAGGCATGGGTTTGATGTGTGCAATGACACGCTAGGTGGGTGGCTGTATCGACGCACAGGCACTTGAGCACACCTCTACTGATAACATCAGACAGCAGTGCCTAAGTTTAAAAAGGGCTTTTGTGCATTTTTTTTTAAATGGACAACAATGATAGATGATAGTGTTGCTATTTTTAAATGGCATGCTCAGATGCACCATCTCTTTCCCACCCACACAGCTGTGTTGTGCCTACTAGTGTGACTGAAACACTAAAAAATGAACACACACAAAAAGAGCTATATGTCAATTTCAAACATGCTCGTTTCGGTTTCTCGCAGCTTCTCATTTTTTCCCCGTTCAGTTCTCCATATTACTATGTTAATTTGCAGGAGAGGGGGGAAATAAAGTCCTTATGAAAATTCATCCACATATTAGTGAATTTACCCTAATAAACACATTTTCGTATGCACTTTAACCAGCCACATACATTTTTGAAAATAAATTTCCAGTAATATAACCTTTGTAGACTAGTTTCACTAACATATGCATTTATATGCACACTTTACCCCAGTAAATCCATGTTTGTATGTGTTACTTGGCTGGAGGACTGCATTGCAAAACTTGGGGAAGTGCAAATTTCAAACAGTGGCTGCATTTCAGTTTGTGCATTATTTTGGAAAGTGAGAATTAGTTAAGCTTGCCTTTAACTAATTCAGATTTCTTCCTCTTTCCTATATGCCCCACACCCTTAACATTCAAAAGGTTAACTGTAATTCCCCATGCAGCATACGGTGGAACAATGATTTCATAAAAATAGAAGTCAGCCGTCTGGATGCGTGATAGAGGGAGAGATTGAGATTGCGAGAGAGTGCACACTTCCAGGCGGCTGCTATTTTCAGATGGGAGTCAGTCACATTTCAGCAGGTCCAAGTTGTGCAATTAAAGTTGACTTGGCATTCCATCCCCAGATTGGACTTTTTGTGATAAGGAAAGTGAAGGGGAAATGCATTGGAATATGTGGGATAACAACACAACACAGTATAAACTCCCCGCAGACAAATTAGAATGAATGCTCTCTGCCTGACTGGGAGAGATAGGAAGCAGGGTTCATTCTTTGCCGAAAGCCCAGGTCCATCAGGCACTGTCCTGCTTTAATTAATTTTACGTAAGCTACTCTAGGGGGCCTTTTTGGCTGAAGAGCAGGGTATAAGTGCTCTAAATAAACAAATGCTCAGTAAACAGCCAGTGTCATCTAACCTCCCCACAAACATTGTGGAAACAAATCAAGATGAATACCCAATAAAGAGATCACCTGGAGGTGACCATAGACACACATTTCACAGTAGGGAAAAAAGGGCTATTATTTAAACAAGAGGTCATGTCCATAGGTATTAGTAGCCTAGTCCATGGAGTTGCTTGGGAAGGGTAAGAAACCAATATTTGGTTTTGAAAACCAGTTGGCCACCCGCCTTGATTCAAAATGGTGTGCATTTGTATCCAAATATAAACAAAAACCTGCTCCTTGATTTCAAGGACTGTAATGCAATATTTGGTTAAGATCAGTGCTGTTTTGAAAGTTTCAGTCCACCATCTTGATTCATGATGGCATCCAATCATATCCAAACATAGACAAAAATCTGCTCCTTGATCTCAGGAAACGTCACAGAAAATGTGGTTATGATATCTTAAGAGGTGCCTAGATTGCACAGCATACAGACAACTTTCCACAATATTTAGCAGATTTGGGGGCTAAAGTGTGTGAGTGGGTATAAACTGCCTCATAAGCTAAATCATCAAAAAAGATTATGAGGTATGGGGTCAAGGAAGAGATGAGAAGTATAAGATATGTTAGACTCCCCTGTCCAAGATGATTAGGACTAACGAGTAAAATGGCTGGCTGACCCAAGACCCTCCATTCTTTTTGCACACTGTGCCCTTGTGAGCAAAGGCAATTTGTATCTCTGAACGAATTACTTTAGTGTGGCTTCTTCCCAGATTGCTGCGAAACGCAGCAACTTTGCAGCTGTTCTGGAGAGACAAAGCTCATCAGGAGGGTGAGCGGTGGAAAGAGATCTTACACAGGGATGCTGATCTTCTGCTTAGCATTTTATTATATTAGTGGCAGTTCGGGAACATCCTGAGAGAGTAGCCTCCCGTTGACTCTCTTCCAACATCTTTCCTTACATATTCAAGGAATAAATTGTAAAGTAACAGGCGTGGAAATAGAATTAGTTGTAACAAGGAGGTTGCGGAGCAGATCTGGTGGGGGATGTGGTTTCGGGAGAGGGTTTGTGGCTAAGGAGATGTAACCTGGGTTGAGTCCCGAGGTGCAGATGGAGAGGCCTGGAGAGCTGCATTTGGACCCAAGGGCCAAATTTCCCCCAGCTCTGCTTTCAGCCATACACATTAATAGATAGGTTGGTGGCCAGCTTTTCCCCCTGGGCCCTGCTCCTCTGCCTTTGAAAGTTGCCCAGCAAATACAAATTGAGCTACTGAATCTCTTCCCAGACTTCATTCTCTATACAGGAAAAGCTTCGTCTCCTTAATTTTCTGGCATGCCATGCTGCTATTAAAGACAGAGGAGCATAGCCCAATAAAAAAAGAAGAAGTTGGCAATCAGCAGCAAGGTCGTTAGAATGCAGAGGAAGACAGAGAGTAGTTGCAGAGTTCCCTAGAGATGCACAATGATTGATGAACAAACCAAGCCTGCTGCATTAGATAACTGCTCTGACGTTGTAGAATAAGCAATTCAGCACAGCTCACTAGAAAAGGGACATTTTCGTAACTATGCAGGTGCTGCCATGCTGGATCAGACCAAGCTCAGAAATTTCTCCCCAGCAGCACAAGAATGTAAGACAAGCCCTGCTGGATGAGGCCAGGCGCCCACCTGGTCCAACATCCTGGATGTTCTCACTGTGGCAATCCAGACGTAGCCATTTCAATGCCTCTAGGAAGTACACAAGCTTGGGACCCTGTGAAAAGGATTTTGAGAAGCGCATGGGACGGCCCACCTGTTAATCACATGGTTTCTTAATGAAACTGTGTGACTGACAAGTGGGCCATCCCATCTACCTGTCAAATTTGAACTGCAAGGCCAATGCTGATAAGGACCTGGCCTTCAAAGCCAAAAAATTTCCCCACCCTAGAAGTACAGCGGGAAAGAACTAAGCTGCTCTGATGGTTACTCAAAGCCTCTGGTCCTTCAGGTATACTGTGCCTGAACATGGAAGCTCCATTTAGCTATTCTCCATCAATATATTTGCCTTTTAGCTGGCCTTCATCAATGAACTCCTATGTAGTGTTGATTATGTGCTCTTAGAAGGTACATTGTGTGTCTGCCATGAGCACCAAGGCATGTTTCAAGCCTTAAGAGTGTGAGACCACAATATTTTCGGGAGCACTGTGTAGACCAGGTCCCCCAAGTTCCATTTTTAGCATTTAACCTTGGCATCCAGTTCTCTCTCTCAGCAAAAAAGAAAAAAGCTTTTTTAGACTTGTTCTCCTTGACACCCCTGCCCCGCACCCAAAAACCTAGATCTTCAGCAGCTTTCAAGAAATATCCTGAATTCTCCTCTCTCCATTCTTCCTTTCTTCTCTCTGCTCATGTTTCTGTCAAGTCGCATTAGGGCCAGGCAGGCTATACATGCGTACGGGTTCCCCCTCGGGTGAAGTCTCTTCCTTGCAGCTGCAAAACCACTCTCGGTGGGGGGAGGAACCTTTCTGTCTGTCCCCCCATTCCCTGCAGGGGTACCTTGCCAAGGTCACAAACTGGAGGTGGGACTTCAACTATAGTCAACCCCCCCCCCCCCTGCAGGAGATGCTTTTAAGTGCTGACGGCATCAATAGCTCTGCTGAATCACAGAAGCATTTATCCACACTCCGTTCTCGATTCAGCTGGCGTGCCATCGTTCATACCTGCTAAGTTCTGCCTGGAAGGGTTGTTATTAAGGCAAATCACATTTCACACCAGGGTGGAAATATAAATGGAAAAGGGGGCTGCGGAAGGAAGTGGAGGTGCAGCCGTTCCCTGTAATCTTTCACAGCACTGGCTCTGGCTTGGAGCCTCCTGCACAGGCAGTGTGCCATCTGGTGTGCCCCTCATGCCACTGTACCCCAAGGTGGGCTTAACTGTAGTGGAAGGCAGCAGCATCTCACTCGGTGGCAGGTGAACCACCCAGCATTTTAATGACCCACAATGCGCCAACAAATAACCCCTTGAGAGCACCTGTAGGGCATTGGAAGTCCCACAGCAGAGATCATTCACCAAGAGGTTAACTCTGCTGATATTAAAGACAACTAGCAAAGAGGAAGACGGGTGGGGGTATTGATTAGTAACCCTGCAGGGTGGCATGATCTTCATTAAGGTAGCATTGTGCTTTGCCTGGCTGTGTGGTTCCAATGGAGTTTTGCTTCTGTATAAATGTACATTGCCCTGTTATTTCAAAGCCTGAAGTAAGAAGGACAAAACACCCCTGGTCCCCCCCCCATCAAATTATATACTGTACGCTGCTCAATTTCCTCAGTAAGGTATTGTCAAGACTTTTCTCTCTGGACTCCTTCAACATTAGTTCTCCAGATGTTGCTGAAAGACAACTCCCTCATCCCTAACCACTGGCCATGCTTGCTGGGCTAATGAGAGAGTTTTTGTTCAGCAACATCTGGAGGGCCAAAGCACTATGGGAGTGGGTGTGCCGAGTGTCACACCAGAGTCCTACCAAGGCACTTAGGCGCTAGTAGCTGCACAAAGGTACCAGTTGCTGAGGCTGGCTCTGGTAATTCAGTACTGAAAATAACTACTGACCTTTGATGTCCTGATTTTGGCGAACATGACATATACCTCCCATGTGAAGGCATTTCTATGCTGCTTTCTGAGCATTCAAAGTGCTTTGCATACAATGATCTCAGTCACTTTTATGACAACCCTGCCTGGTAGATCTGTGTTATTAACCAATTTTGCAAATGGGGTATAAAGCAGATCTGGGGAATCTGTGGCTCTCCAGGTGTTGTTGGACTCCAATTCCCATCAGCACCAGCCAGCACAACCAATGGTTAGGGATTATGAGAACTGTGGTCCAGCAACATGTGGAGGGCTAAAGATTTTCCAGCCCTGACCTAAAGTTTTCCTGAATTCACAGCTGAAGTTAAATCTTAACCAGTCACTTCCTGGCCTGCCTCACAGTTCTCACTACCAGACTCTATGAGCCACTGCACTAAATGGTCATTGGTCCAGGATCTAGTTTTTGACACATATTTGCACCATCTATTGCATTACAGATTCCTGAATTGCAAGGGATTGGCCCAGATGACTCTTGGGGTCCCTTCCAACTCTACAGTTCTATACTACTATGATGCTATCACCACCTTGATACTTTGGGTTGGAGGGACAGGCTGGTGGGTCTATAGTAGTCACTAGGCAACTGGTATGACCTCAATATTTCAGCTATTTGATAGAGCAGTTGATGGACCTACAATGGTTGCTAGGCCTCAAAATTCCAGTCACTTTGGGGGACAGGCTAGTAGGCCTATAGTGGTCACTAGGCAACCTCTTGTGATAAAGCAGCAAAGTGGCTAAGGATAATAATTTATTTCAGAAATGTTAAAACCACCTTTCAGGATCTTGAGAGGTTCACAACACAAAATCAGAAGTGCAGTCCATGTAAAATCAGTCAGTGAGGAAGTCAAGCATGTCTCCCATGGAAGAGTTCCACAAAAACAGAACGACCACTGAAACGTCCCTGCCTGATGGATCTTACCAGTGGCAAGTCTTAAAGGTCAGGCAAGCTCAGAGTGGTGCAGGTGGTTCTTCACACAACCTGGTCCCAAGCAGTTTAGGGCAAGACTATGTTTGCAGAGGCACCTACCTATCAATTATTAAAGTAAAGAACAGAACACACAGATTTCCCTTTCCCACCCCCAAAATTGGTTTGCAGATTTCCTAAAAGCCAAAGCAAAACAATAATCAAGTTAGCCTTGACAACAGAAACAAAATTACAGACAGCGACCATTTTGCACATGTTCAACTGACACACGATTGCTGACCGTCAGGTTCCTTTTAGACCCAGAAGAGGGTGGAATGGCGGGGGGGGGGGCTTATTTGTGCTCTGCTGATGTATGCGGAGTCTAGGAATGGAAGAAAGGTAAAGGGACCCCTGACAGTTAAGTCCAGTCGCGAACGACTCTGGGGTTGAGGCGCTCATCTCGCTTTACAGGCCAAGGGAGCCGGCATTTGTCCACTCCACAGACAGTTTTTCTGGGTCATGTGGCCAGCATGACTAAGCCGCTTTTGGTGTAACGGAACACTGACACCAGAGCAACGCATGAAAATGCCGTTTACCTTCCTGCCGGAGTGGTACCTATTTATCTACTTGCACTTTGACGTGCTTTCGAACTGCTAGGTTGGCAGGAGCTGGGACTGAGCAACAAGAGCTCACCCCGTCGCAGGGATTCGAACCGCTGACCTTTTGATCGGCAGGCCCAAGAGGCTCAGTGGTTTAGACCACAGCGCCACCCACGTCCCCCAGGAATGGAACCCCCATGCAAAATGGTTGCTGCTGTAGTAATAACAACAACAATACAAATCTAGGAAGCTGTCTTATACTAAGTGAGACCACTTGTTCTATCTAGCCCAGTATTGCTACACTGGCTGCTCTCCAGGGTTTCAGGCAGGTGACACTCCCAGTTCTATCCAGAGATGCTAGGACTGAATCTGGGATCTTGTGCATGCAAAGTAGATGCCGTACCAGCTGTGCCTTACAAGATCTCTGGCTTCAGCTGATTGAACCAAACCCTCTAGCCAGTGCCTGAGCCTGCTATGGAACGTCTGCAAACACTCCACCTGCTCAAAAGTTATTTTCAACATAGGGACACACAAAATGCCAAGGAGACAGAAAGAGCAGATACGGTAATGTGTGCAGAGATGGAAAGGAAACAGAAGGATGACAAGTCAGCTCTTAAGCTGTGTTGAGTGAACAGTGTCCATGTGAAACAGTGGATGTGCAAAACAGTGCGAATGGTTGGATGCGAGCGAGAGAAAGAATTGCAAATAGAGGACACAAGTAAAGTTGTGAATTGTGAGTCTTGAATGATGGCAATGGTGGTGATTAAACATTATTATGCTACAAGTAGGGATAGTGGAGATATTTTATTTTGTTTGCATTTTAATGAGAAATTACTTAATTCACACTTTGCCAACCAATGTGTGAAGTGAAACATGGCTGCGCTTTGAAATTTGCACTTCTCTGAATTTAGTGGTGCAGTTCTCCACCCAAGCAGTGTGTGCAAAAATGCACACATTAGTGGGAAATGTGCATCAAAATGCATATATCAGCGCAAGTATCTTTTTAAGAAGTGCATTACGCTGAGGAAATTGCTTGCAAGAATGCATATATTCGCCTGCAAACATGTGATTAATTGATAAAACTTGCACAAGAATGGTGATGAATTTTCATGGGGATTTCTTAAAATATATGTTTAAAAATCAGAAAATGCAGCCTAAAGAACTTTTATTAACTGTATTTAAGACTGGGGAAAATGACAAACTGAAATTGACAGATTCATCCCTCCCTAGGTGCAAGTTACAGTGGCTGTAAAATAGGAGCTCCTCCTATTTATACAAAGACAGTCCTACTCAGACACAGTTTGCTCTTTGTCAGTGCATTTAATACATCAGATGAGACAGGAGAGAGAGAATGAGAGAGAGAGAGAGAGAGAGAGAGAGAGAGAGAGAGAGAGAGAGAGAGAGTAAGCAGCCTGCATCATCTCCTGGACTTGGGGCAAGGTGTTTACCGCAGCTTCCAAGGAGAACAGAAAAGAGTGAGATTCGTGGTGTGAACTTTGATGGCAATAGATACTCTCATTCACATCCCGAGGCTGTGAGGAGTTGGACGTCATATTCCAAGAGAAGAAGAGGAAGCATTCTCTCTCTCAGCCCCTGCCTGCCTCTTCTTCAGCCTGCACAACATTTGGAATTTATCCCACATCACTGCACACCTACCGAGATCACAGCAGGTCAAGCAAAGCCCAGAAAGTGTGTGTGTGTGTGTGGTGTTTCCTGGTATTAAGCACATCTTCCTGCTTGCGTTTATAAATCTAACAATGAAGGGGCCAAGGATGAAACATGAATGCACATCACTGACCATCTCAGAAGCTCCCTTCCATAATTCTGTGTGTAATATCACACAGTATATTCACCAACATCTTACTGCAGAAGAATTTATGTTATCACCATAGAGGAAGAGAGCTGTGTGAAATATTCTGAAATTGATTTCTGATACTTGAGAATTATTGAGTTTTTATGTACAGTGTCCCAACTGCCAACAGAGAGCACACATGCTTAGGCACACATAAAATAAAAGTGTTATGGAAATTGCTATTGAAATGCAATCATAAAGATGCGTGGAACAGTTTAATGCTAGATGTGTATCACTCACATTTATTCTAGACCATTCATTACCCTTGCCTCTCATCGGCCCTTTCCTAAAATGTGTGGTTGTTACTGTTCTGAAATGAGGGTGGCAAATGCTGCAATGGCTGCTAATGTCATGAAGACACAGGTGGCACAAATCTCTTCGACTTTTCAGAGTGTAAAAAGTAACCTAGAAACTATGGGCTATATACAATCCTCATTCTATTGACAGTAGCCCCGTTGAAAATAATGGCAATTACTGACAGATTCATTGACTTTGGTGGGTCTAACTCTGAGCAGAATGTTATCCCCAGGACAACAACCACTCTAGCAGGCAAATTTATTTATCATTCATTCACTGCTTTTATATTCCACCTTTCATACATGGGTCTCCTCCTCCTCATTTGATACCCACAACAACCCTGTGAGGTAGGTTAGCATCAGCGGCAGGGACTGGCCCAAGGTCACCCAGTGAGCTTCATGGCAAAGTGGGGATTCAAACCCTGTTCGTTCCCAGGCTCTAGTCTCTAACCACTACACCACACTGGATCACACGGCACTGTGCCTATTTTTTGAACTTATGGGTTTTATCCAACATCTTATCCCATAGTCCTATTGAAATGTATAATTATGATTAACTTAGGCCTATTAATTTCAATGGGCTTACTCTGAGTAGAATTTAGTTGGTTAAAGCCCTGTGGTTTTTTTACTTGAGATTCTGCTGCTGGTGGAATTAATAAACCAAGAAACAATGGCTTGCTGTAACATCTGACCTAGGGAGTGTGGTTAGTTGTTTCTTGCAGTCGGCAAGCCAACAACAAATCACGGGTTAAGGTTAGCTAGTGACTGTGGCTTGGAGCAGCAATAAGTAAGTCTGGCTTGTTATGTTTTAACGCAGCCAATGAAACTTGTGTTGGGCTACCTACTAAGCTAATGGTCAGTAGGTTAGCCTCCTTAGATTAGGTTGACTACCACTCCACCAACAGAGGAGAGATGAGAAAGAAAGAGAACATGCTCGTATCTTCTGCTAATGAGGCTTCCAACTCAGATTGGGTTGATTGACATTCCCTCCTAGAACAGAGGAGATATAAGAGAGAAAGAGAGAGAGAGTGGGGAGAGCACACTATCTCCAGCCATTCTCTAATCCCATCCTTTTCTCAACAGCCTGGCTGCAAAGGCTGAGCCAGAGGTTGGCTCTCAGCCCAGTGACTGCATCAGAAATTTTGCCTGGTGTGTCAAAATCCAAAAGTGGACAAGCTTAAACAATCTGTCTTTTCATTTCCCAAAGCAACAGTGTCCCACCAGATCTGTCACAGGCCATGTAACCTAGCCCCCCTGAATACAGGCACACCTGAATCCTGGAAATTCAGCATCAAATTTGCCTGCAATTCAATGGACACAAAGCAATAAATTTCTCCCTGCAAAGCGAGTTCAAACCAGGTCAGAGTCACTTGTCTGGTGCAAGGAGGTGGCTACACAAAACCTTCCGTATCAGGTTGCATTGCAGGTCATATTGGCCCATATTGCCACGGCAACAAGCAAGCAGCAAAGCACTGGAACAACACCCCCGCCCCATATGCATAATAAGGTTGAAAGGCCTGGATTTTGAAACTTATACAGGGTTAGTTTTGATGCAATGTTTCACACTCGTGGGATGATGTCAGGACCTAACTCTGAAGCTATAATCACAGAAACAGCTCTAGGGTGTTTTGGAGCCAGCGAATGGATCCATTTTGCTCTGTCAAAGCTTCAGAGTGGGTTGTGCACCCTACTCTCAGCAGCCAGAAACATCATAACAGACACTGGAGAGACCTGTCAGGAGTAAGCATGGACCAATAGTACCAAATAGTATGGGAAACAGCCTTACTAGAAAAATTAACCAATAAACTGAAACTGACACAGGGACAAATAGAAGATGCTTTCACCATAGAAGAAGATGCCTTCACCCCGGTATGGCTCCCCTTTATCACATACACAACCAAACAAAACAACGACAAGAATCCACCAACAGCATACAAATCAATATGGCTAACCCGCCCCACTCACACATGAAAACAAAGTTCACCACAGCCAATCACAAACAAACAACCACACCCTAGGCCAACATCAACCTCTCTCACAACCAAAGGAACACAAGCGAATAGCGAAGAGGACCTGCACAAGCAATGCCGACACAAAACCCCACACATACATTAAGTAAAATAGAAACATCACCACCCAACCCCAATCCCACTCACCATTCCCCCCTCCACCTCTTTTCCCCTTTTCTTCCTAATGCAACACTAATGTCTCAACAAATGAAACTGATCTGTAGAAAATGCAACTTGAAAAAAGAGAAATTGCACATACCGTAGATTCCGGCGTTTAAGACAACTTTTTAACCCCGGAAAAGAGGCTAAAAAGTCGGGGCTCGTCTTATACGCCGGACGGCTTTCTCCTGGTGCGGAGCTGCCCAGCGTATTAGGTGACTGGGCTTATAAGACGAACCCTCAAATTGGAGGCTGCCAATTTGGGGGGTCGTCTAATACGCCCAGTCACCTAATATGCCGGAATCTACAGTACTTTTGTAAACCAAGAAATCATTAATAAAAATACATTTTAAAAAGAAGAAGAGTGGGTTGTGCAATGGAACCTATGACCCAACCTGGTATCTGATGACCGGCAGATAGGTGGCTAATGCCCGCAAAGCAGGGAGGAATCTGCAACATCATGAACTACGTCATGCTTGTTATGTTTTTATTATTGAATTCCTTACCTGCCTTTCATAGCAATATAAAAACACAATATTGAAATGAGCTAAAACAATTTACCATCAGAAGAACCAGAGAGGCCCCAAAGGTCAGGATAAACCTATTGCAATGGCAGCCTTTTGGCGTCCAGGGTCAGGCCTAGCATCCCAAGCCATGCTACACCTTTTTGGCTCTGCAGCCTTAAGCGTAGCGATACTACAATTGGAAGCCGGTTAGTTTCGCCAAGGCCTGGTAGTTATTAGCTTATGGAAACACAACAGCAGGTTTTTCTCCTGTTGGCTTTTCCATTGTGCTACAGAACACACTCCCCACTGAAATACAAGAAGCCCTATCACTATTGGCATTCTGCTGGCTTTGAAGATGCACCTATTTACAGGGGCATTCTCTGGATATCAGAACTTGAGCCTCCCATTTGACATGCTGTGTTGTTTCAATGGGATAGTTTCATTATGTCTATAATTATACTTGTTTATTTTGACAAGATTGTTTCATTGTGTATTTCAATTACAAGTACAGTATTTATATTTTAATCTTTGTGTTACAAGCTTTTATACTTTGTAAATCATTTAGAAGCCCACTTTGGCACTACGTCACATACTAATTAAATAGTAACAACAGCAACAATAATTATGAAAGTGCCATGATAAAAGCTGGTGGGTGTGCTGTTTTTTGAGACAAGCCCACAACAGCAACCAGAATGCACTCACCGCCCCCCATTATTTCCATTGCCAACTTAACCCTGAGATCCAGCCCAAGAGGATATCTATTATTTCTTTATCTGAAGACAACTTGGAAATGTCAATTGAACCAAAATGCAGCGGCTAGGTTACTGCCTGGTCTTCCGTTTAGATCTCATAAAACAGCTGCACTGGTTGCCAGCTTATTTTCAGGCTCAAGTGAAGGTGCTTAGTTAGTGCTTGAAGCCCTAAACAACTGAGGCCTCAAATATCTGGGAGACCAACCCTACATACCCTCCCAGGGGTTAAGATCAGCAGAGGATAGTTATGCTGCCCTAAGAGGTTGAGGGTGGTGGCAGCAGCCCAGGTGAGGGCTGCATGGCAAAGGTCATTCTCACAGCAACCCTGTGAGGTTAGAGACAGCCATTGCCCTCCTCTATTTTGGAGGGCTGTTAGATTTGCACCTACACATATAAATTATCATGTGCAGATTTGAAGCAAATTGGCACCCACCTTTGCCCTCTGTTTTTTGGTGATGCTAATTCTCATTTTTTGACAATGCAAAACAGGCCACCTTATGTGAGCTAGGTTAGGCTGAGAGATGGTGATCGGCCCAGGGTTATTCAGTGAGCTTTAAGAATGTAGGAACTGATTCTAAATGAGATCATTGACCCATCTAGTGCAAGGCTGTCCACACTGGACAGTAGCCAACGTGCTCTCTGTGTGTTTCGGAATACAATTCCCTCCACCCCTGAACATTAGCTATGTTGGCTAGGATTGATGATAGTTGTAGTCCACAATGCCTGGAATATACCATGTTGGCTACTCCTGGTCTACACTGACTGGCAATGGACTTTCCCATGCCCACTTGGTGATAGCAGGGATTGAACTTGGGGCCCTTCTGCATGCAAAGCAGATGCCCCAACCCTGAGCTATTGTCCTTCATTTAAAAAAACCCCAAGAGTCCAGTCCTCAATATTCTGAACATGAGATGCTAGGGATCGAACATGGGACCTTCTGCATGCAAAGCAGATGCTCTGTAACTGAGCTGTAGTCCTTGCTTCTGGTCCACCACACTAATAGCAGTGTAGCAAGCCATTTGGGTGCTTGTGGGGGCACACACACACACCGCCCAAGGGGGTGGGATGATCCGCCTACAGGGGAGGGGTGAGTGAGCCAAGCCCTGGACCATCCTGATTTTGTGACTGCACTCATGGGGGCTGGTGGCACCTCGTCTTGCTCCATCTTGGCAACCCCACCCACCTGGCACAGCCCAGCAGGTATCATGGTGCTGCTGCCACTTCTGCCCAGGCAACTGGGACTTGGGAGGGAAATCTGCAGGCCAGCGCACACCAACCGCATCCATCCTGGGTGCCCTCCTGACGCCACACCCTGTGTAGCTCTTTTTCTGGCAGTGCTGGACCTGCTGGAAGGCAGCCACCGTCAAGCGGAGGCGGTGGCTGGCGGGCGTGCAGGCTGCGTACCACCTGTGTCCCATGTTGAGCTTTGGGCCGTCTGGGTAAGCCTGCTGCCCAATGTGGACCACCCTTCCCACACACACTTAGGTATGCTAATACACACTAACCACAGCTAGAATAGTTTCTACAGGGCTTCCAAAATTCTGAGACTTGGCAAATGTGCTATGTTGTCTCCTGGTTTTGCAGGGTTCTTGTAAAAGAGACCTCAGTGCAGCAGGTCTATGTGGCTCTTGCCACACCTCTTCCTGGGGTGTGGTCCTTCGGCAGATACCCAGCCATTTCAGGGTTTGATGCTGGGTCTACACATGCAGGGATGCGGGTGGCGCTGTGGTGTAAACCACTGAGCCTCTTGGGCTTGCTGATCGGAAGGTTGGCGGTTCAAATCTGTGTGATGGGGTGAGCTTCTATTGCTTTGTCCCACCCAGTGGCGTAGGAAGGGGTGTGTGTTGGGTGCAAGCCGCCCCGGGTATCATCACTGAGGGGGTGACAAAATGGCAAAAATATGTGTTTTAAAAATAAAATAAAATTAGGGCTCACAACCCTTTAAAAAAAAAAAAAAAACAACTCCTGCACCCACAACACACCCTTCCTACTCCACTGGTAGCTAGGTGAGGTGGGGGGCACTGGGTGTCACACCACAAGGCCTGCAGTGTGCCTGAGCCACATGTCTCCCCTGAGGGGGAGGCAGTGGGCGGACTGCCTGCAAGCTCTGCGCTGATTTTTCGAGCAGCGCAGTGCTTGCATCTGCCCACTGCCTCAGCCGTCCTACAGCGAGAGGCTCCACACAACATGCCCTGCCTTGGCTCGCACCACCCCCATGGGTGGCTCGCTTAATCCTCAGCTGCAGGATGCGCACACTGCACTGGGCACTCAAGTGGCGAGCTACGCCACTGGTCCCTGCTCCTGCCAACCTAGCAGTTTGAAAGCATGCCAGTGCAAGTAGATAAATAGGTACTGCTGCGGCAGGAAGGTAGACAGCATTTCTGTGCACTCTGACACTTGTTACCACGTCCCGTTGTGAAGAAGCAGTTTAGTCATGCTGACCACATGACCCAGAAAGCTGTCTGTGGACAAACGCCGGCTCCCTTGGCCTGAAGCAAGATGAACGCCGCACCCCATAGTCTGGACTTACGGTAACTGCCCAGGGGTCCTTTACTTTTACCTTACACATGTACAATGATGGTGGTGGGGAGCTTCTCACAATGGAGAGGTAGCCACCAAGAACACCTCCCCTTCCCACCCTCACTGTTGAAAACCAACACTGAGATAATGCAATTCAGAAGCTGCCCTCGGTGGGCTTCAGAGATAGTGCTGTAATAGGACCAAAGGGTGGAGGAGGTGGTCTCAAAAGTATTTTGGGGCTTAAGGCAAAAAATATCTGGGTCATTCCACATCAAATCAACGCAAAAAACAAGGGTTTCGCCACCCACCGTCTCAGATTTTGATGAAACTTGGTGTACACCCTTCCCTTATGGTTGAAAGAAACCCCTTTAAATTTTTTCCCTCTATCTCAAACGGTTTTAATTTTATAGCACTTCAAAGTTTCGTGAAATCTGTGTTTCTGTCCCTCTTGAGATCCTCGGCCTTGTGTGCATTTTTTCCCCTCAATAACCAATGATCAGATCTCTTTGAAATTTTACACAGAGATCAATAACATGATGAGGATTTCAGGAAAAAATACACCAGCACTCAAAAGATTTCATAAATGCCTAAAAAAATGTATAAATGTAGCTTTTTTGGTGGAAAAACTAGGTTAATAAATCCTAAATTTTCAGCGTTAGGGCATGATGTAATCAAAAGTTTCTGATGGTGAAAATTATTGCAAAGACATGCTCTTTCTCAACATAGAATAACATTTATGGGTCTTTTATGTCTTGTAACAAAATTTTACATTTTTTGGACATCATGGGGGGGAAATGGCTACTGGGTACAACTTTCCTACAATCCATAGGTGTAAAAGAAAAAAATAATGAAACAAAGTTGTTCCTCTTAAAATCTAAAATAATATTGGTTATTACAGGGTTTCCCCCCCAAAAGTGCAGACTTGTTTTTCAGTTTTGAGGTATTTAAAACTATGAAAATTGGCTATATCGTGAAATCAATCTAAAAAAAAAAATCTTTGCAATAATTTTCACTATCAGAAACTTTTGATTGCATAAGGGAAGGGTGTACACCAAGTTTCATCAAAAGCTGAGATGGTGGGTGGCATGACTGCGTTGAACTGACGTGGAAGGACCCATCTGGAGATATTTCGAGACATCACTGAAGCGTGCTAAGAAAGGTCAAAGATGAAGAAGTAAGAGAGAAGGAGGAGGATTGATTTTTTTTTTTAATGGTTAGAAATGAGGTGCTGGTACTTTTGTTAAAAGTGCTGTGGGTGCCCATCCAAAATGGCTGCCATGAGTAGCAAAAGAAAAGGTGATGGTGTATTGGTGAGCACCTTCACACACACAAACACACACACACACCAATAATAATAATAATAATAATAATAATAATAATAGGTTATAGCCAGTCCTAGTCCTACTCATTGAAAATAATGGGCATGACTTAGTTCCATTAATTTGAATGGGTCTACTCTGAGCAGAACTTAGTTGTATACAACCCAACAGCAACATGTTTTCACACACTATTATACTAACGTAATAAGAGCCTGGCTGCTAGAACAGGTCAAAGGCCCATTGGAACCAACATCCTCTTCTCACAGTTGCCAACCAGATGCCCAAATGGGAAGCCAGATGCCTAATGGGATGATAATCCCTGAACTCCCTTTAACCTCTGTATGGTTTACCCTATTTAAAGGATAACTGAGATGGGCTTGCTAGGCCTTCTGTGGCTCAGACTCTTGAGACTAAAGGGGAGGAGCCTATGGCTCAGAGGTGGAGCCTGGGACTGATGGGAGCTGTAGTCCGTAATGGCTGGAGGATAATCAGCTTGGGGGAAAGGCTAGTCTAAGATGTTTCAATTATCCTCATGAAACACTCACAGATGGTGTTATATATGACCTCTGAAGCCATGGAAACCAGGAAGGGTGGAGCTAGAGTAAAAACGCATATGTGGTTAACAGTAAGGTTGGTCTTTATCATCTATCACTTCCTTGTTTTAGCTGAAGACCCTCAGAATTGAGCGTGGGACCTTTGGCATGCATATCAGGTACACTACCCATGGAGTTTTAGCACCCCTAGCAGCCACTGAAGAATGGTGTCGGGTACAACAAAATGTTGCAGAGCAGAGGGTTCCAATTCAAGGTACCAGCCAGCCATACTCATTTCTGTGGCTCTCCATTCCATTCTCACTCTCACCCTTTTTCATGGTTGGTCAGCTTTCTGTGGCTACTGAGTATACTCAGTCCTTGTTCAGTTATTTTGAGAGGGGTATTTTTTTCCTCCCCTTAGTGTCCCCCCATAAATATTCTGCAGACCTCGGGGTTCCCTCTATGTAATCTGTGACGGAGGCACGTCCGCAGCCTGCAGTGTTCGTAACCTGCAGTGCTGCATCTGCGCATGCGCGTGATGTGATTTGGTGCTTCTGTACATGCATGAAGCACATTTTAGTGCTTCTGCATATGTGCTAGTGGCGAAACCTGGAAGTAACCCTTTCTGGTACTTCCGGGTTTCCCGTGGTCTTCAACCTGAAAATGCGTAACCCAAAGTGTTTGTAACCCGAGGTACTACTGTATTGTCTACCTTCACAGGCAGCATCTTTTGAGGTTTTCAGATCAGCGTATCTACCTGGAGATGTCAGGATTGAACCTCAGACTTCATGCGATGTAAATCCTCTGGAGCTAGACCCCTTCCCCAAAGAAGAGTTTGGATTTGATATCCCGCTTTATCACTACCCTAAGGAGTCTCAAAGCGGCTAACATTCTCCTTTCCCTTCCTCCCCCACAACAAACACTCTGTGAGGTGAGTGGGGCTGAGAGACTTCAGAGAAGTGTGACTAGCCCAAGGTCACCCAGTAGCTGCATGTGGAGGAGCGGAGACGCGAACCCGGTTCCCCAGATTGCAAGACTACCACTCTTTAACCACTACACCACACTGGCAAAGTTAGGAACATATGCAAAGTATGTGCTTATACTAGCATTGAGTATAATCATCCATACCCATATTGCAGAATTGAGATCTGAGAATGTGGATGGAATGTTTAAGGAGGTGAGATAGAAGAGGAAGAACATGGTGGCCGGGGGACGATTCTGAGAAGAACTTAGCAAGATTATGAGTGGGAACTTGGCATAACCTGTTGGGTTGTGGGTTTAGCCTGACAGAATCTGGCTTTCTAGGCTTTTCAGACAGCCAGTGTAGTGTAGTGGTTAGAGTGTCGGACTTGGGAGACCAGGGTTCAAATCCCCACATAGCCATGAAGTTCACCTTGGGCCAGTCACTGCCTCTCAGCCTAGTCCACCTCACAGGGTTGTTGTGCAGATTAAATGATGGGAGGGGGACAATGTATACCACCTTGGGCTCCTGGAGGAAAATGGTGAGATATATAAGGTAAAAGTAAAGGTACCCCTGACCATTAGGTCCAGTCGTGGCCGACTCTGGGGTTGCGGCGCTCATCTCGCTTTACTGGCTGAGGGAGCCAGGGTACAGCTTCTGGGTCATGTGGCCAGCATGACTAAGCCGCTTCTGGTGAACCAGAGCAGTGCACGGAAATGCCGTTTACCTTCCCGCTGGAAGGAGGCTAAACCAGACACTTGTTGCTCTGCACATGGGCCTCCAAAGGTGCAGACTTACAAATAACCACTACACCACACCTTAAGACAATATCTTGGTCTTCATCCAAAGCCATCTTCCCTATTCCATGACTTCAAGAGATGCTCAAGAAAGCAAAAGCTAAGAACGGTAAGGAATGTAGGTGAGGTTAGGAAGAAAGCCAGCTAAGCCACATGGCGAGGCGATGGGCAGCACAGGCTAGTCCATCAGGGCAAATGGGGCACTGCCCCACCAACCTCAGCCTGCCCTCAGCAAGCCCTCTCCTGCTCATCTTCTTACACACAACCAGTCCAGGGGTGGTGGCAGCGCTGACTGTCACCTTGCCCCTCTGTAGTCTCAGGGTTGCCTTTGTGGAACTCAGCAGTGGGGAGGAGGATGGGGACCAAACCAGAATTAGTTGGCTCTGCCCGTCATGGGCTGTGACTCTACCTACTGTTCGGGCTCCCTGCCTTCCGCCCCACCATTCCCACTGGGCACTGGGCACCACTGGAGATAGGCCTTGAAAGGAAAGGAAGAAGTGGGAAGGTGCAAAGGGACTCACCCAAAAGTAGGTTCATGAGGACCTCCTGGCCTGCCAGGGTGCTGCTCTTCACCAGACAGATCAGTGTGCCGCCAATCCAAGGGATCCCATGCCCGGTGATCCCGATGAGGTTGATCATGGAGCGGGCATTGCCCCAGGACGAGGCGTTTCTGGCACACACCCCAAGCCTCTTTGAGAGAGAGATGTCGATGGCCAGGAGGGAATTGTAGGCGATTCCTTTGAAGGAAGGGTTCAGTTGCATGCAGTCTTCCTCGGGCAGCTGCTGAGATTGCCTCCGCTCCTTGGCACCTTCGGTTGGGGCAGGAGTGGGGCCGGGCTGGCTGTTCTGCCTCCGGCCAGCGCTCCTGGGTTCTTGGGCACCTTTCAAGGGCTGGTTCAGAGACATGAACTCAGCCCTGTTCAAGACATTGTTCCTGTCTCTCGCCCTGGCCCGACTTTGAGATGCCGGCATGGTGCAGGTCTCTCTAAAAAAGAAATTTAAAGAGGAGGGGGGGAAAGAAAAAGAGAGATAATCCTCAGACTTCTTCTTTCTTTTTTTTACCCCTCCCCAAGACCTGAGCAGCCCCTACCCCACCTCCCTCAAAAGTCATGAGCCTGGTAAGACGGGCAGCTGTTAAATATAGAGATAGGAATGCTCAATGCACATGGCTGTTTACTTTGCAGGCCCACCAAGCTTGGAGGAGGAGGGGCAGAGAAGAAAGAGATAAATGACAGTAACAGCAGCCAGTCTGGCACCTGATCAATGCCCAAGCAAGCCAATAGGCAGGCATCAAAGGAGGGCAATTTGACTAGTCAAAAGGTTTGGTTGCTTCTGGCTTGGTCTATTTAAATCTTCCAATTGCTTGTTTCTGTGGGCCTCAAAGGAGGATGGGAAATGTAGTTCCCTCGCTTCCCTCTGCCTGTTTGCTACAGTTATCTTCCAATTAGTGTCACCGCTGTACAACTTTGGGGGGAATTAGGGGGTGGGGAGAGGGATGGACGGCTCTGTCAATTTTTACCGGTTTCTCTCAGTCTCTATGAGAGAGAAACTCTCTGTCAATTTTTACCAGTTTCTCTCAGTTTCTCTTTCTTCCAATCTTAATAATAATCTTACATCCAGTTCTCCATATTTCTGAAGTAATTTGTGAATCTCTTAGGGAAAACAAACCCTTATGAAAATTCACCAACATTTTAGTGCAAATATATCATTATAAACACATTTTAGTATGCAGTTTTGATGAATGTACCCTTTAAAAAAAAAAATCCTAACATAATGCACTTATTTTAACTAATAGATTAATTTTTACGCACTTTCTCCTAATGTGCATTTTTTTGGTAAACATTGGTTAGCTGGGGAGCTGCATCACACAATTTGGAGAAGTGTGAATTTCAAAGGCTAGCTGTGATTCAGCTTGCATATTGGTTGAAGAAGTACAAACCAGGTAGTTTATAATTAAAATACAAAAAACTCACAAAAATATACAATTTCTCCCCTATCCCTGATAAAGGAGTAAGCTGCCACTTAAACAAACTGGTCTTTCTCTCATGCCATATAAACTGTATGTGAAGTTTTCTTACTGGAGAGGTGGAAAAAGCTGCACCTGTTGGATTTCTGCTTTGTCAAGTTGCTGGTAAAGGCAAAAGCACATGGTCAGCAAAAAAGGTGGTAATCTTAGGTGTAAGATAATCAGAGAATGTTTGTTCCATATGTGCTCTGGAACTCCCTGACTACTGATACTAGGCAGGCGCCTTCACTATCCTGTTTTAGATGCCTGCTTAAAACCATTCTGTTTCTGTAAGCCTTTCCATACACAATAATTAGGGGAAACCATGACTGTTTGAAGTAGCATAATATTGCTTTAAATGTATAGTGCAGGTGGGGCTGAATTTTTACCCAGAGCAGGCCCACTGAAATTAAGGTACCTGTTAGTCATATCCATCAATTTCAATGGGCCTACTTGGAGCAAGACTTAACACTTGCTACAACCTAAAAACTACGTAAACATAAAACAATTGTAGCTACATCATGTGTAGGCTATGATGTTGCTCTTCAGCCTGACCCCAAACCTTTGAGGCTGGTGTATTTGTGTGTGGTTCCCCCACCTTCTCGTCTGACCAGTTCTTCTTCAGCTGGTCTCAACTCAGAGGGCCCCTCAAAGGGATCCTAAATGTTGGTTTCAGGGACCCTGCCTGCTCCGAGGGGTCCTCAGCCTATAGGGTCTCTGGTTTATTCTCTGGGAGCACCATGTGAAAAACCAATCAGGCATGGGTGAACGCAGGGATCAGCAAGCCTTTCAGCAGGGGGCCAGTCCACTGACCCTCAGACTGTGTGGGGGGCCGGACTATTTTTTGAAGGAAAAAATATGAACGAATTCCTATGCCCCACAAATAACCCAGAGATGCATTTTAAATAAAAGCATACATTCTACTCATGTAAAAACACCAGGCAGGCCCCATAAATAACCCATTTTAAATAAAAGGACACATTCTACTCATGTAAAAACACACTGATTCCTGGACCGTCCGCGGGCCGGGTTTAGAAGGCTATTGGGCCTTAGTTTGCCTACCATGGGTGAGACTGTTCCTAGTAAGGACCAAAACCCACAAGTACAGAGCTAGAATGAACCTGGAATGTCCTGTCCTGGTCACAAATAAGAGCACAGCAAGGCAGGTTGGTTGTTTCAGCACCATGGAGAACTCCATGCGAGCAACTTGCCACAACAATGGCTCTAGGTCAGGGGTTGTCAACCTGGCCCCTACCGCCCACTAGTGGGCGTTTCAGGATTCTAGGTGGGCGGTAGGGGGTTCTATGGCACAAGCTGAATCCTCCTTCCATCGAGCACTGGTGGGCAGTAAGGAAATTTTACCATCAAGAAAGATGCATTAGTGGGCAGTGGACTACCCCTGCTCTAGGTGAACTAAAGCTCTTTGAGCCTCTGCATCAAATCTACCTTTCCTTTGCAAACCAAGCTGAATTTCTTCCCCTGTACCCAGCCCCAAGGCCACTGATCCCTCCCACATGTGACCTTATGGTGGTGTTTTGCCTACCTAAGAATCGACATTTAAAGAAAGGGTTGCAAAACGTTTGGCCATCCAGATGTTGCTACACTACAACTCCCATCAATCTTTTATTTTTTAAAAAACAGGCATCTTTATTGAAAGTTAAAAAAAGAAATACATTATTATATGTGCACTAAACTTGGCGAGACATAAATAAAAGAGAGAAAAAGAAAAAGAGAAGCAGCAGCTGTGTAGAAGGCAAAGTAAAAGGGGGGGAGAACCAAAACTGTATACTTTACAGAGTTGTTGTAATTCACCAGATCTTAACCTATTACAGTATTTGTAAGAATGGGTTCCAAATATTGAATTTGTCCATGGCAAGTCTGCATTTATATGCAAGATGTTCATATGTTGCAAGTTTGTAGAAGTCTTTGATCCAAGTGTAGAAGGGAGCTGCACCCCCCCCCCATTCACCAGTATCAGTCTTTTTGCCATGATCATGGCATGGAGAATCCACTCATATTGTCCTTTTGTAAGGATCCATGTGCTGGGTATATAATTCAAAATAATATTTTTCCACTGTAAATGTAAGATCATTCTGTACAATTCTGTTGATGGATTCAGTTACCTTCTGCCAGAAATCTTTCAATACAGTGGTACCTCTGGTTGCGAATGGGATCCGTTCCGGAGTCCCGTTCACAACATGAAAAGAGTGCAACCTGCAGCGGCACGTCTACGCATGTGCAGGTTGCGATTCGCCACTTCTGCGCATGGGCGTGATGTCATTTTGTGTTTCTGCGCACGCGCGAGCAGTGAAACCCGGATGTAACCCTTTCTGGTACTTCCGGGTTGCCGCGGGACGTAACCTGAAAGAACGTAACATGAAGCGGACGTAACATGAGGTATGACTGTATAGGCAATAAAAAAAATATGTTTTAGAGAAACATTATCCCTATTGCATCTCCAAAAGTTAGGTAGTTAGGTACCTTAGGTAGCCCTTTTTTAAACAAACGTAATGGGGTCCAGTATATTAAAAATATTATTTTTTGTTGTATGAACCTCAATTTAAGGTCCAGAGGCACCCTTGTTATAGCACTTAAAACAGTTTCCTACTGTATGGTCAAAATTGAGATCTATAATTCTTTATTCTATTCGTCCCTCAATATGTGTACTGTATATCAGATGGGTAACTCCCATCAATCTTAGCAAGTGTGGTCAACAGTCAAGGTTAAGGGAGTTGTAGTCCTGTTAGATTTATTTATTTATTATTAGTCATGTAAAGTGTCCCAAAGTGATACAAAATCAGAACACATTCTCTCTCTCTCTCCACCTGTAAAAGCAGATCTTAAAAGGCAGATATACTTATATTTATTGTTTTACACCACTTTGGATGAATACAGTATGTGCTCAGAAAAGTAGCATAGAAATATTTTAAAACAAAGGATTATATTACAGGGGGAAGCAGGATATATACGTAAGAAAAGTAAGATAAATTGATATATTTTGTCACTTGTTGGAACACATCTTGGTCATAGAAATTGTGTGTATATGTTTGTACACACACACACACACACACACACACACACTTCCCTTGTATGGCTTTTGTTTAATGGTGCATATACTGGCAGAGGGACGCGGGTGGTGCTGTGGGTTAAACCACAGAGCCTAGGGCTTGCCGATCAGAAGGTCAGCAGTTCGAATCCCCGTGATAGGGTGAGCACCCGTTGCTCGGTTCCTGCTCCTGCCAACCTAGCAGTTCAAAAGCACGTCAAAGTGCAAGTAGATAAATAGGTACCGCTCCAGCAGGAAGGTAAACGGCGTTTCCGTGTGCTGCTCTGGTTCGCCAGAAGCGGCTTAGTCATGCTGGCCACATGACCCGGAAGCTGTACGCCGGCTCCCATGGCCAGTAAAGCAAGATGAGCGCCACAACCCCAGAGTCATCCATGACTGGACCTAATGGTCAGGGGTACCTTTACCTTTACTTATACAGTGGTACCTCGGGTTACATACGCTTCAGGTTACATACCCCAAAAACTGTTTCCTTACTAAAACAAACCACGCAATCTTTAAGTCAACAAAGATGCAGGCTAAAAAATCTCCCTTTTGGAGATTCAGTTCACTTGGTTTTTCTTGCAGCTGGGAGCCATTGGTGACATGGCTCCTTCTTTGCTCATTCCAGGAAGCAAGAAGAGTAAAAGACTATGAAAGGGAGGAGAGGGGCTGCTGAAAGCCTGCTAAGCCACACCCACTTGCAACCTAAGCTCAGGGCTCAGGTTAACTCTTTTATGCATGCAAGTGTGTGCCAGTAACTGTATAGTACAACAGCAACAACCCCTCTCTGTTCCAGAAATGCCCGAATGGGGTGGGGTGGGGTTCCACTGGCTATCACCAGTGGAGGATACCACTGGTGGTACCTACTGCTGCCACCATTTTGGTAAGTGCATGGAAGATCAGGGGTTTGGGTTGCTCTGTTATTGGAGAAACAGCTGCCTCTTTTAAAAATGGGAGATGTAAGATGTTCAAAGGTGAGCAAGGGGAAAACATGTCCAGAAACATCAGCGTCCCACCTCCCAGAAAGCATCTGGACAAGTGCGCAACTCATTCTGTAGAACATTTCTCAGCCAAGGAATTTTTATTACAGTCTTCATAATCTTCTTTTCCTATTAGCTTTGCCCCATAGAAGCCACATGCCCAATTTAAAATATCATTGAAAACCACACAACAAGCCAGAATTCAGTTGAAAGAAAAAAGATAACTAAAAGCAGCAGAAAGGTCTGTAAAAGCGTGTTGTCAACGGCAACCAACTAACGCCACTGGTGAGTCATGGAGGGGAGATGACTCCATTTGAGAGGAGCAGGTGTGGACTCAAAAGATGCCCTTCGGAGACCTCCTTGCCTAAATGGGTTTACATTCCTTGCCACTAAACCTTTTGCGTGGAAAAGAGATGGCTGACGCTCATTGGGACTGGTAGGGCAGAAGACAGGGAGCACCCAACAGCAGGGGAGCCAGAGCCAATCACAGGCACAGCCAGCTCCTTCTCATTTTGTCCCCATCTTCCTATAAGAATGAAACTGAGAACGAGGAGGAGGAAGCAAACAGTCAAGGCCACTGCCTGAACTGGTTTTAAGTAAGGTAGGCAGGTGGGAGCTGGATGAGGGCAGGCCGAGGCAGGGTGGAGAAATGCCCCTTTTGCCCTAATAGACTGGCTTACCAATGAGTTACAGGCGCTGTGGGTTAAACCACAGAGCTTAGAAGAAGAAGAAGAGTTTGGATTTGATATCCTGCTTTATCACTACCCGAAGGAGTCTCAAAGCGGCTAACATTCTCCTTTCCCTTCCTCCCCCACAACAACACTCTGTGAGGTGAGTGGGGCTGAGAGACTTCAGAGAAGCGTGACTAGCCCAAGGGTCACCCAGCAGCTGCATGTGGAGGAGTGGAGACGCGAACCCGGTTCACCAGATTACGAACCTACTGCTCTTCACCACTACAACACACTGGCTCTTAGGACTTGCCGATCAGAAGGTAGGCGGTTCAAATCCCCACAATGGGGTGAGTTTCTGTTGCTCGGTCCCTGCTCTTGCCAACCTAGCAGTTCGAAAGCATGTCAAAGTGAAGGTAGATAAATAGGTGCCGTTCTGGCGGGAAAGTAAACGGCGTTTCCGTGCGCTGCTCTGGTTCGCCAGAAGCAGCTTAGTCATGCTGGCCACATGACCTGGAAGCTGTACCCCGGCTCCCTCGGCCAGTAAAGCGAGATGAGGGCCACAACCCCGGAGTTGTCCGCGACTCACGCTAACAGTCAGGGGTCCCTTTACCTTTACCTTACAGCCCCCTCCACTTTGAAGCTTCAGAACCATTCAAAGGACATCTCAAATATGCTACCTTGCCTATCTGTGCCTGAATTTCCATGGCTAGGATTTAGCAACCATTTCCCAGCTCTTTCAGGGACTCTCCACCACAGCCATCATGGTAAGCGCAGTCCCAGAACAGGCAGTTTGGACACTGGCTGAAGCAAGGGAGGTTTAAACTATTATTCTGTTTCATTCCCCACCACCCGTATCTCCCTCTTGCTCCAGGCCTTGTCTTCCTTTAGCTGTTGCACTCTCCAGTTCAGATTTCCAAGGCGGCAATGGCTGTTGCTGCTGCCTCCTGGCTATTTTGGTGCTGCAATCTGATCCCTCGCCGGAGTCTATTTTAGCACCTTGGAGAAGTCCCCAGTGCATGGAATTCCACCTCTTTGCAGAAGAAGAGTGCTTCCCCCAAAGGCCAGAGGTTGCTCTTCCCTTTCTCTGGATGTTCCTCTATATGAACATATCAGTCTCATTTTCCCAAGCATCAGCTCACTTTGCCCTGTTTCCCTGCCCCCCCTCCCACAATACAGGGATTTTTGCACACAGTTTTGCCTGACACATGCATTTTTGCAAGCCATTTCCCCCCCCCGATATAGCATCTTTTGCTGCCTTGGGTTCAGTGGGGAGGAAGGTTGGGATATAAATTCAACAAATAACATTGTTGTGTGTTGTTTTCACTAATACATATATATGTGTGTTTTAGCAAGCCATTTCCCCTAATATAACATATGTCATTTTCATCACACACACACACACACACACACACACACACATTTGTATAGTTTCCCCATAATATTTGCATTTTTGAATGCATACTTTTGGTTGGAGAGATGCACTGCAAAACTCAGAGAAATGTGAATTTTGAAAGATTAGTGCAATTTCAGTTCATGTATTGGGTGGGGAAGGATGAATTAGGTAGATACATATTTTAAAAAAAATAAAATACAAGTGGAACTGATTTATCCATAAGTGTTAGCAGATCCTCTCGCCTTAAAGCTGAATGGCACGTTAGGTTACATACCCAGGGGTTTCCCAAGCCTTTTTTCATCTCAGAAACACTGTTGATATAATTGCAAAGAAAGGGTCAGAGGTCAGGAAGTGGGTGGTTGTGGTTAAAGTGTTGGGCTAAAAATGGGGTTCAAATGCCCCCCAGCCACAAAGCTCAGTGAGTGACCTTGGACCAGTCACCTTGATTATAACCTCTAAATACATAGGTGTGGGAACCATTTTTATGAAACTGTGCCAGCTAAGTATTTTAACGGATACATACATAAATATTTTATTTCATGAAATTTATATACCACTTGATTGTAAAGCAACAACTGTCTCAAAGCTCTTTAAGAAAAGGACAATGACATTATCTGTTAAGAACAGACAAAAACAACTATTTAAAGCATTTTTTTTAAAAAAAGCAATAAACTAAAAACTAGATTAAAGCACATGTCAGCATTCTACCTAGCTGGATAGGTTTCTCTAAACAAATGTTTTTAGTAGGGGCCCGAAGAGAGTACAGTGAAGGGGTTTGCTTGGTGACAATAGGCAGGGAGTTCCAAAGCCACCACACTAAAAGATCTATTTCTTATAAATGCACAACAAATATTGTGTGACGTCTGTGATGGTGCCAGGTCTGACGACTGAAGTGGCTGAGTGGGCATATATTAAATTTAGGCATTATTTCCATGAGAAATCCCAAAGTGATATGCAATACGATGAAAGCATATATAACAGGTGCAAATATAAAAACTGCTGCATATCTAAAAAAAATTTTTTAGCAATTCTATATATTTAAAAACAGGTTAATAAGGAATATCACATACTGTATTTTTTGCACCATAACACTCACTTTTTTCCTCCTAGAAAGTAAGGGGAAATGTCTGTGTGTGTTATGGAGGGAATGCCTACGGGTGGCATGCCTACGGATTTTCCTCCTCTAAAAACTACGTGCGTGTTATGGTCGGGTGCGTGTTATAGAGCGAAAAATAGGGTAGATGAAATTGATCGGAAATCTGATATGGATACCATCCGGGGACACGGATACATCTGCATTTGCCAAATGAATCTGCATTTTGCAAGACAGCGTGCCTCTTCACCCTTAGGCACCAAACTCTGAGGAAGCACCCTTGGCTGCACATTCCTGGCACTAGAATCTCTTGCATAGCTGTTGCTATGGTGAGTCTGTCAATCAGAGAGCCACACAGACTGAGCAGACTAGCGAGGAAACTCGGGAGATCTTCTCTTGGTGGAGAGAGCCATTGTAACCTGGAGTGTGTGTAGCTTTAACACACTGCATTATTATTATTTATTTATTGTTAGTGTTTTAATCCCCTAATCCTCCAAGGAGCTCAAAATGGCATAGTACAGCCAAATCCCCTTTTTCTCACAACCCTGGGAGGGAGGTTAGGCTGAGAGCCAGTGACTGGACTGAGGTCATCCGTACTGAACATCATGACGGAGAATTTGAACCCAAGTCCCTCAACGCAAAGGCTACCCCTCTGCCCACTAGCTCCCCTGCAGCTAGGCCAAGTGGTTAGTGTTGGAGTAGGACCTGGGAGACCAAGGTTCAAATCCCCACTGTCTCTCTCAACCTAGCCTACCTCCAAGTGTTTTTTTTATGGACTCAAATTCCCATCAGCCTCAGCTACCATATTCAATGGTCAGGGATGATGGGAGTTGTAGTGCAACAACAACAGGGGGGCTACCCCTGGCCTTACAGCTCAGCCTAATTTCATGTGGATGTCAAAGAGGGGGAAGTGTGTGTGGTTCAATGAGAGAGAAAGGGGTGGCAAACAGAGAGAGTCAGAGGGCAGGGAAGAGCCTTAAGTGTAAAGAGATATATTAGATATGCGTTCCTGCTTTGTAGAAGCCTGAAACCCTGCAGAACTGCTGCCAGCCAGTGTTGGCAGTACTGAGCTATATGGGATCAGCAGTCTGGCTCATTGTAAGGCAGCTTCCTATGTCCCTAACTCCCAGATGAAAAACGGGAGAGATGAGCTGCCTCTAGGCAGCATGGGCTCACCCAAATTAGAAATTGACCAGGCCAGCAAAATACCCGCCAGGCGTGAGTGGGGAGAGGAGGGGTGAGGAGGCAGAAAGCTTTGCTTCTCATCAGTGACCTTGCGTTCAGAAAGCATAGCCCAAAGCATCGCAATCTGCTTTGATTCTGTGCAGGAAGCAAACCACTGGAAAATGAAACCTACTGACATGAACGCATGTGCACACAAATACACACACCAATGAAGGTTTGGGGAAAACCCTATTAAGCGTTCTGTGTTTCATAGCAGATTTGTGGCTTATCAGCATGATCGACTGCAGCACTGCACTGGAACACAGAAATCTGCCTTACAGTGAGTCAGACTGTTAGGCTCACCAAGCTCAGTATCTTCAACGCTGCCTGGCAGAGGCTCCCCAGCAGGGGAGCCCACTGGAATAAAATATTTGCTGGGGGGGGCAGGTAAGCCCCGCCCTGTATAAATGATCACAAGATGCAGCATACCCACACTATCTGAATGGCAATGTGGGGGAGGGCTGAAGAGATCTCGGCCCCTAGGAGTTGGCTCCTATGTTCTCCATGCTTTGAGACTGGGGACTCACCCAGACCTGTCTGCAAATGCTGCTGCAGACCGAACCTGGGACCTTCTGCATGCAGTGTAGGTGCTCTGCCACACGGACCATCAAGCTCAGTTTTGTCAACTCTGACAGGCAGTGGTCCTCCAGCGTTTGAGACTGGGTACTATGCTGTATTCCCCTGGAGATGCTGCCTGGAATTCAACATGGGGCCTTCTGCACGCGAAGCAGGTGCTCAGCCACTGAGCTGGGGTCCTTTCCAGGGACTTAGGAAGCAGCCTTATACCGAGTGAGAACACGGGTTCATCAAGTTCAGTATTGTAGGCACTGACTGCCAGCACCTCTCCAGGGTTTCAGGCAGGGAATCTTTTGCAGACGTAACTGGATATACCCTTATGGGTTGAATCTGGGACTTTCTACATGCAAAGCAGGTGCTCTACCACTGGGCTATTGATTTCCCCCTAAACATAAGGAAGATTCTAGTCCTCATGGTTCTGAATCAACAGCCAATTTCCACAGGAAGCTGCCTTGTACTGAGTCTTACCAAAGTGGCACCTCTGGTTACGTACTTAATTCGTTCCAGAGGTCCGTTCTTAACCTGAAACTGTTCTTAACCTGAAGCACCAATTTAGCTAATGGGGCCTCCTGCTGCCGCCGCGTGATTTCTGTTCTCATCCTGAGGTAAAGTTCTTAACCCGAGGTATTACTTCCGGGTTAGCCGAGTCTGTAACCTGAAGCGTATGTAACCTGAAGAGTATGTAACCCGAGGTACCACTGTACTGAGCCACAAGCTTTCCCTAATGAGTGGGTTGTATCTTGAACAGCTCTGTCCAGAGCTGGTCTCTGTCCCCTACACCTCCTTATCTCAGAGATTCCTGTGCAGCCCCTTTTCCCTCCCTCATTGCTCTGAGAAGCTGGATTCCGAGTAGAAATTGGAGCAGGAGCTGTTAATTCAGTCCCCGTTTTAACACCAACCTACCTAATTCACACTCCGAGGACATCTCCTGATCCACTTTCACCACACCTCGCATCATTTTATAGCCAGTGTGGTGTAGTAGTTAGAGTGTCAGACCACAGACATAAAAGAACCACCCTCAGGATGAGGCCAATGGCCCGTCTGATCCAGCATCCTGTTCTCACAGGAGCCAACCAGATGTCAGGTGCAGAATTCAAGTACCAGAACGCTCTCCCCTCCTGAGGTTTCCAACAACAACTGGTACTCAGAAGCGTTGCTGCTGTGTTTGTTGGAATGAGGAGGAACACAAATACAACCCGTTTGCAACAAAGAACAGCAATCCCGAAATTTAAATTTTAAAAAACCAATCTTTACTTTGGAAAGAGGGGGTGAGAGGAATAATAAAGCACCAAAACTACAATACCCAGCATTCCTGCGCCGATTGGC
The DNA here is from genome assembly GCF_964188315.1 of Podarcis muralis. Taxonomy (NCBI): domain Eukaryota; kingdom Metazoa; phylum Chordata; class Lepidosauria; order Squamata; family Lacertidae; genus Podarcis; species Podarcis muralis. The sequence continues at coordinate 13,847,858 of NC_135673.1, read as the reverse complement.
AGGAAGTGCCTTTAAGGTCTGAAACAGCTGCAGATAGAGGAGAGACGAGTGGGAGGCTGGCGGTGAGGCTGCTTTGCTCTCCGCTTCACTGGGATTCCCGTCTTGCTCGTCAGAGTGAAGCAGAAAGGCGGGCAGGATAGTGCGCCCGCGCGTGTGCTTTTGCAGAGCCCGTTTGCAAAAGGGGAGCAGGACTGCAGAGGGGAAAGAAGACGCCTCGGGCACGCGGGGAGGTGGAGGATGGCGCCGCTGGCCAGTGGGACTTTCTGCAAAGTTTGACCCGCGCCTGCAGTCACCCGATGTTGTTGCAGCAGCAGCAGCAGTCGAAGAGCGGGTCGGGCGTCTGGCTGTTTAGTTCTATCCCCAGCCGAGGAGAAGCGTCGGAAGCAACGGATCAACCACGCGCGTAGAAATACTAATAATAATAAGGAACCGGGCAAGCAGCGGGTTGTGGTGGGCGAAAGATGGAGCAGAGTCGCGCGGCCGCCGGTGCGGACTCTCCTGCTGCAGAAAGGAGAGGAGCCCGCGGTCCGGGATTCCCGCAAGCGCCAGCCTAGCGCGCTGCGCGGGGAGGAAAAAACAAGATACCCTTTGCACAAAAATATCAAGCAAACCAACAGACACACATGCACACATAGATACGCACATAAACCACCCAAACCGTGTCATGCACTGATAAGTCATTTGCACACACAAGTCTGTTTGCTTACATTGCTCTCTTGACTGCAAAAAGGCACCTTTCGTATACACATTTTATTTGTGCGGCGGAGGGAGGGTGCTTCTGCAGCTGCAGTTCTGGAGGGATTTGTGAATGGCATTTGGACGATTAATTTTTAAAGGTGAAACGGGGTAATATAATAATATCTCGTATGCACACTTAGGCATTCAGCTAGCTTTGTGGTGGGCTCAATAGAGCTGAATTGGGGTGGGTGGGTTGAAATAAATAACGTAAAATAAATTAACTCTATACCCTCATTGCAATAAATCTTCAGCGCTTTGCAGAGCGTTCCAACGTTCGCTGGGGGCGGGAATAGGAAGCTTCGGGATGACAGACCCGGGCGAGGAGCATCTGAAACATTCCCTGCCTTGAGAGTCTCCTTTTGCGCCACCTTGGCCGATCTACCCTTTCTGTGCCTGCCTGCACCCGCGCACACGACGCGACTGCGGGCGAGGGTCTCCCTTCTTTCCCTGGGCATGGCTTGCAAAACGACTCTCTTCGGGTGACCGGCGGTGGCCCGCAAGGAAAAAAGAGGGAGGAAAAGGTGGAGGAGGAAGAGGAAGGCGCAAAGCTGCAGAGAAGATCTGAGGACACGGCTGCGGGCGAGGAGAGGGAGGAGACGAGAGCGGCGGCGGCGGCCACAGCAGCAGCAGCAGTGATCGTCGGCTGCAAGATTGCACAGAGAGGAGAGGAAGGGGGGGTCGGTATTGGAGGAGGGGGGAAGGAGGAGGGGGGCAACCCATGCATGGCTGAGCTTTGCAGGTGGTTCCCCCTCCCTCCCTCCTCCTCCTCCTCTCTCACCCCTCTGTATCGCTCAGGTGGGTGTCATTGGAGATGTCACGGAAAGCGATTATGAGGTGCGGTTGGGTCACTAAAGGCGCGATTCATGCGCAACGGGGTTTGGACGGTACCGAGGGGCTGCCGGGTTGGGCTCCTCCATCCAGCTGCGGGGAGCGGCAGTAGCAGCAGCAGCAATCACAGGAGCAGCCTCCGCCGCTAGCGCCAGACCAGACCCTCTCAGCATCAGGAGACAAAACTTTACGCAAAAGTTTCCCCCCTCTTTTTGGTCTTTTTAAAATATACGTATATAGATATATATCTATTAAGAGACTCAAATTCATCTTCCTTCCCCTCTTGGTGGGGCGTTTCGAAAAGTAAGGCATCGCGGATGTTTTTAGAGGCTTAGAAAATAAATAAGTTTTTCTTCCCAGGAGAGCCAGGACTCAACCGATTGTGTTTTCGATACAATCCAAGCCACTTTTGAGCATTTATAATAATTCCTCCTCGATTTCAAAAAGGGAGACAATTGAAGCACGTGCTTCTGTTGAAATCTAGTAAAACTTTTTTAAAGTGTTTGGCTGCTGGCTAGGGCCCATATATATTATATTTAGAAGTGACTTAACAAGGTACTATAGTGTCTGTGATTGTGACAGAGAGGTTTCTGAATTAGCTGCCTTGGTGTTTCATTTTATTTCTTAATTATTTTTGCTTTACTGCCCAGCAGAGCATGCTGAAAGGAAGTGAAAGAAGGATGGTGTGTATATGTGTGTATCAACGTAAGGGATGAACTAGAAGGGAATAGTGCCTGGTGCTGAGCACCCATTAAGCCTGTTCCTTTCAGCTACCCTAAGGACTCTTAACTGGCTTGTTCTTGGCTGAGTTGTAGCTAAGATTTCTTGTTTAGAAATGAGGAACTTGTTTGCTGCAGTGAAAAAGAACACTGTGTTATCCAGAAGACGTACCATATTTTGCCATGCAATCCTAAGTCCTAACCATGTCTTCTCAGAAGTGAGCCCTATTGAATTCAGTGGGACTTACTCCCAGGTAAGTGGAGGATTGCAGCCTGGCTTTCAAGTTGCCATGGTTAGGACTGCATTGTTACAGCGTTGCTGCCATCCCCTTTCTTCCAGAGGTGCCTTTTCATCAGGTGCATGAAGTCATAAATGTGACAGAACGAGGTCCCAGCCTTCAAAAGGCTGCCACGATAAATTGGATACTTTAATTCATAGACTTCTTTTTTAGTTTGATGTTTTGTCTTAACTGGGAAGAGAAACTCATTGAGTGCACCCATTTCCCTTTTCTCCTCCTCCTTCATGGATTTTTCTTTTTAAATGCAAAACAGGTCAAAATTGATATGTTAGTAAAACTTGTGTTTTATTATTTTTTGAGCTATTTATTGTGGGTTTCTTTTCTTATAAAAATCAGCGAAACCTGTTTTTTCAGAAGCCAGCATGGGGGAGGAGGGGTAGAAAAGTTTGTTATTTGTTAAAACTTACTGTTGGTCTTTTCCTTATTGTGGTGTTTTGTGTGTATGTGTGTGTTTAAAGTATTTTTTCCCTTTTTGTTTTTACTAAGGGGAAGTTGGGAATAACTGGATGTCAGGAAGTGAAGTGAAAACTCCACGTTGTCTATGAGAAGCTGAAGAGACAGACCAAAAGGGATGGATTTATGATTCATATAGACCATCAGCATTCTGCTTTAAAAGGATTTTTTTTTAATCCAAAGAAATCTATAAAAAGGGAATAAAAGGCCAAGAGTGCAATACAAGAGTAAATAACCGACTGCATTCGAAGAAAGGAAGGCTGAAGGGAAATCAAACAAAACCAAGATATATTTATTTGCCGAACCTGCATCTCTTTTATATACAGTTTCCTTGCTTATCCAAAATAGTATTTATCAGACTTTTGTCTGCCATTGCACAGAAGTTTACATACCCAAAAGGCCCCACTCACAAAGAAAGCGCTGCAAAACCTGTTACTCCAACAAATAGTGGGATTCAAATTTATATCTATATGTGTATATATAGCGAAACTTTTCCCACGATGACTCTTCTATCCTATGGATATCGGTTTTGAGATAACAGATGAGGATTGTTGGCGCCTTTTGGAAATCGTGCTGGTGTTGTGGGCCATGGGCTGTATTCAGAGCATTAGCTGCAAATCAAAAGGTTTTCGGGAGAGTATTACTGTCATTGAAGTTAAGGCCTCCATCGACCCCGTCCCTACCAACATTGATGAGTCGTCCAGTGTGGTTCTGAGATACCGGACCCCGCACTTCCGGGCTTCTGCTCAGGTGTTGGTGCCTCCTCTCCCCAGGAAAGAGACCTGGATCGTCGGCTGGATCCAGGCCTGTAGTCACATGGAGTTCTACAATCACTACGGGGAACACGGAATGTGAGTGGTACAGTTTTGGCTGCGTGTATTAGATTTAACTTGTTATGGTGCCTGGGGATGGGGAGGGGAGGGACTTGTACCCTTCAAGGATTTTTGCCAAGGGGTGCAACCTGCTGTACAATTGGATAAGGGACCATGGCTCAGTGGCAGACCACCTGCTTTTCAGGCAGAAGGTCCCAGGTTCATTCCCCAGCATCTGCAAGTAGGACTGGGATAAGTCTCTCTACTTAAAACCCCAGAGAGCCTTGTAAACAGTGCTGAGCTATGGTGTGACTCAATATACAGCTCCCTCCTGTGTTTTAGGATGGTGGTCATAGCTCAGTGTTAGAGTACCCGCTTTGCATGCAGGTGTCCCTGGTTTGATTCCTGGCATCTCCAGGGAGGGCTTGGGCTATCCCTTGCCTGACATTCTAGAGCATAGGTAGGCAAACTAAGGCCCAGGAGCCAGATCTGGACCAGTCGCCTTCTAAATGAGGCCCGTGGACAGTCCGGGAATTAGCATGTTTTTACGGGTGGCGCTGTGGGTTAAACCACAGAGCCTAGGACTTGCCGATCAGAAGGTTGGCGGTTCAAATCCCTGTGACGGGGTGAGCTCCCATTGCTCGGTTCCTGCTCCTGCCAACCTAGCAGTTCGAAAGCACGTCAAGTGCAAGTAGATAAATAGGTACCGCTCCAGCGGGAAGGTAAACGGCGTTTCCGTGTGCTGCTCTGGTTCGCCCGAAGCGGCTTAGTCATGCTGGCTACATGACCCGGAAGCTGTACGCCGGTTCCCTCGGCCAATAAAGCGAGATGAGCGCCGCAACCCCAGAGTCGGCCACGACTGGACCTAATGGTCAGGGGTCCCTTTACCTTTACCTTTACATGAGTAGAATGTGTGCTTTTATTTAGAAAGCATCTCTGGGTTATTTGTGGGGCATCGGAATTCATTCATTATTATTTTTCAAAATATAGTCCAGCCCCCCCACAAGGTCTGACAGTGGACCGGCCCCCTGCTGAAAAAGTTTGCTGACCCCTGGTGTAGACAATGCTGAGCTAGAGGAACGAAGATTTTGACTTTGTATAAAGTAGCTTTCTACATTACCTATCCTGTCACTGGTGGCATCCAGTTTTGTAGGGCAGGTTTGTCCCTCATTATCACCCTCCCTCCAAATCCAGTGCTTCATTTCTCTTCATAAGGTCACTGGAACCTGCCTTGATACCAGGTCACAGAATGACTGCATGCCTGCTCTGGCTGCCCCTGACTCTCTAGGCTCCCAGGTCTTTCTCCTCACCTGCTCTGGGATTTGTTTAGCAGGAGATGCCAAGGATCAAATCTGGGACTGTCTGCTTGCAAAGCACTTGCCCTATCACCATTGATCTATGGCTCCTTCCAACACATTCCACCTCCCAGCTGTCCCGTCTCGTTCACTTATGTAAGAAAAAGCAATTTTGGGGAGAGGTTGTCAGTGAATGGGGCTAAAAGTGTCTTCCCCTTTCCGTTAAGGGTCAGTCCCAATCTGTATAGGTCCTGTTTTTTGGTCCTGCTGGGGTGTGATGGAATGTTGGGGGGGGGGGAGGAATTGAATTCTTTAAACCGGCTTCTTCTAATAGCAAACTCAGCTGGTGAGTACCGGTGGGACTGTAGCCAAAATTGGACATGCTGAGAAACATGAGGGATAATAGCATGCTCAAGGAGGGGAACTAAAGTTTTGCAAATGCATAGCAAATATTTATGGTGAAATCCTAATGTCCTCCTCAAATAGCCCAAATAGAACTAAGAATTCTTAGTGGTGACACAGAAGAATATCTGCTCTGGGAAAGGAAGCGGGAATGGAATGGAGTACCCTAAGAAAGGGCATGGCTGGCTGGAAGCCTGAACAGGACCACTCCCCACTTCCACCTTTTGCTGCAGGCCACATTTGTAGGTGTATATTAGCCGAGTGGCTATAATTTAAATGGCCTGTGTTTTGATCTCTTCCTGTCATGGCCACTGCAACAACTTGGCAGTGAGTTTAAAGGAAAGTTGGCTTCCTGCATCACTAGTAGGGATGGGACAGAAATCAGATTCTGTTCACATTTGAAGGGGGAACTTACACTAATTAGCACTTCCTGAAACATTCTTTGAACTTTATACTTCTCCAGATTTTGCAATGAACTGTTCCAACCAAGTAATGGGTACAAAACCCGCATACAACAGGGTTAAAGTGTGCATAAAGACACCTTTATTAGTGAAAACAGCATAAAAAACACATTGTGTTAAGGGGAAAGTGGTTTGCAAAAACTGCCCCTTAGGCAAGATTGCATAGCAAAAATGTGAATGTTTGGAGAAACGTGCTCTGAAACGCTTATTAATTTTCATGAGGGTCTTTTTAATCACAAGGGGATGTGGAAAACTTAATTTAAGAACTGGGAAAAGTGAGAGAAACTGAAATGGACGGATTCACTAATCCCTAATTGCCAGTTCACTGGCACGGCTGTCCAAGGAAACCTTTGGGTCTTTCAGCACAGGAAAAGGCGGCCTTCTGGTTGTAGCAAGTTTCCTTATCTGTTCTCACACAGGGGAGCAGCAGGGGAAGTCGCCAGGGGCCTCTTCCTACACTGACTCAGAGCCTGCTCTACTCCCTGAGAGGGTCTCTTTTTAACTTTCCACGTATGCATCCGTATTCCACCCCCTCTCCCACCCCCAAAGAAGTGGGGAGTCTCTGTAGCACAGGAATCTCATTATACCCAGGGCACAAGCAACTCTTACAAGGATATTCCGTGTTTGTTAAGGTTTAGGGACGGCAACCCCATTCATTCTCACAGTAGTCCTGAGAACGGAGCTTAGGTACCTCCTTGCCCAGATATCTAAATATGAAATTAAGGCTCTTCAGAAATTTAAACAGTTATATTTCTTAGAAATCTGACCTCCTTCCTCTGAGTCTTTAAAATCTGAAATAGTTGCTTCAGTCCAGTAAGGATCATGGTACAATTTGCAAGTAAAGCAGGTTGTTTGTTTGTTTTAAATAAAGTCACTATTGAATGCAAATGGGGGACACCTCCGGCTGTCTCTCGTTGGTCCTCGGGATTATTTCCCAGGCAACACTCTCTCCCTGGGTCCTGGGTGATTTGGGGTGCTCCTTGGGCACTTTTGGCCTGACTGTGCCCTTGAACTGCCATGCCTTTTGCTTCCCTGGATGGAGGTATTTGCAAATCTCTGGCTTTTGAGTGGCTGGAGAGTAGCTTATGGTATAGGGCCCTTAGAAGGAAAGTGTGGCCCTCAGACGCAAAAAGCTTCCCCCAGTCTAGCTACAAATGCATCATGCTCTTGAGGTGCTGTTTATATTGAAATTAAATTTATATTTATATTTAAATTAAATTATTAATACGCTGCCTCATCTTTTGGAATAGCCCCTCTCCTGCAGGGCAGCCTGACAACATAAAAAAAAAGTTAAAGCTGTATAAAGTATCAAACAACACACTATTATCAATAATAATAGCAGCAACAGCAGAACATTTCGCATCCCAGTAGAAATGTTGGCCTTTGCCTCTTACACACCCTCACTAAAAGCAGTCATGCATAAAATATTTTTAGAGCCCCCTGAAATGATAACCCCCACATATCTCTTAGGTGAGGACATTCTACAACCATGGGTCTGCCACAAATTATAATTTTCTCAAACATCAAATACAGCAGAATCTCATTTACCCTCCTATTTTTATTTTTTACCTCCAGCCAAGGGTTGGGAAACCAAATGTAACCTGTTGGCCCTCACTGTCCTTACTTCACACCCTCCTTGGGTGTTTTTTTGGCCTTGCTGGGATGTGTCCTTGAAAATTATTATGACTCTTGGTTGCTTGAATGGAGGACAGAAGGGTGGGTGAGTTTGTGTCAGCCTACTGTGCAGTTGCCAAATTCAAATCCACTTCGCTGCTCCCATTTTTGTTCTGGCCCCGCCCACTACTTCCATGTGACTGTAGTTAGAACAGAGGCACCTGTGCCTTTACCTTCCCTAGTCTGGAGAAAGGGGGCGTGGCAAGCAAAGGAGGCGTGGCTTGAGGAGAGTCCTGAAAGCTGAGTGGGCCATGTCCCCATCATGCATTTACAGTACTCTTACCTCTTTTAGCAGTCATGTGCTGGGAATTCTATCTCTGTGAGGGAAGCTCCTAACAACCCACAGCAAACTATTGTTGGCACCCATCTGTCTCAGGAGACGATGGAGGACTGTGAAGTGAAACCATGAAAGTTAAGGAGGCATGAAAGTTAAGGTGGCAACCAAAATGATGCAGGCAGTGGAGCAGCTCCCCGTGGAGAAAAGTCACAACATTTGGGGCTTTTTAGTTTAGAGGTTAAGAGATGGCATGATAGAGATGTATAAATAGTGGATAGAGTAAAATTCTTCTCCCTATTCTCATTACACTAAAACTCAGGGACATCAGGGAGGCTGAATGTTGGAAGATTCAGACAGAAAAGTAATTGTGCATTGTGTAAAGAAGTACATTTATGAAATTTGCCTCCTCAGGAGGCAGTGTGGGCTGGATCCACCAGGCTCTTTTTAATGTTCTCACATGTATGGAATAAAAGTGACTATGGAGAGGTTTGGAGGGCTACACATGACCCCTCTGGGCCTGAGGCTTGCCACCACTAAGCCGGGAGGAGAAAGGCGGCTTTAAAAAGTAGGTTCAGATCATAAGGACTTGAGAGGCATGTGGTTTCCCCCCCCCCACCACCACTCCCCCAACTCTGCTTCTCCCTTAAAACAGGAAGCCAATGGGGAGGGCTGCCTGAAATAGCCCTGAGGAAGTTTGAGGGGAGAGCAGCCACAATGAAAAAGAGGCCCTAAGCAAGGCTAACCCAAGCCAGTGTGCTGTGTGTCAAAATCGCATCCTAACATTGCCTCTCCATGCACAGGAGCCAACTGGATGGGGAGTTGAAGGGCTACAACTTTGGTTGCAGCTCAGGAGAGCAAGCTAGCTTATGGGGTGTGCAGGGAAGTAAATATACATTAGCTCTGTCCTCCCACAGAGAATAGTTGGGGTTTCCAGAGGAGGTCTCCCTCTTTCCCACTGCCCACGGCAGTGTGTTTTAGGTGCTTGCCTTGCTCCACCTAATGGTAGGCTTGTCTTTAAAAGGTTGTACTGAAAAGAATTCTGACTGCTCCCTCTTGCCATGAGAACATAGGTAGAGCCTGGCTGCTGGGTCATTCCAATGGCCCATCTAGTCCACCATCCTCTTCTCACAGTGGCCACCCAGAGGCCGGTGGGAAACCCTCAAGCGAGACCAGAGCACACGAGCTGTCTCTCTTCCTGCACTTTCCACCCCTGTGAGCAAAGTGTCATAAAGAAAACATCAGTATAAGGCAACTTCCTGTATCATTTTCAGGCACTATGGGCGGGGGAGAGATTCCACTCAGTCGGCAGTGAAAGCCAATCTCTCAGATCCACACTTTTCAAAATAATATCAGAACCGAAACACAGCCATCCTTCCAATTTCACACTTACCCAGATTTTGTGATGCAGTTCCCCAGATACTGAATAATATAGCATACATTATTATTATTATTATTATTATTATTATTATTATTATACACTGCATTTTCCCCAATGGAACTCAAAGCGGCTTACAGATAAAAACAGGAACCAATAAAAACACAGGGGAAAAACATTTAAAAAATAAAGATTAATAGAATATAAAACTATATACATACATAGCATGCATTATATTAGGTGGAAATTGCTTGCAAACATGTGCATTAGTCAGAATTGCGTACCAAAGTTTATTAGGAGAAATCTGCATGGAAATGCCACCCAATTTCCATTAGGATTTTATTAATTGCAAATTGCTGCACAAATGTGGAAAACTGAAGATTGGAAAAGTGAGAAACATGGAGAACTGAAATTGTTAGACCCCCTCCATCTCTTTGCATGAGAAAACAAAACAGTACTGAAAACATCATCACATATAACCACCCCGATACTAAGCAGAGCTCAAATAGTAATGATTTGCACAATAAAAAGGACCCAGGGGTGGGGAAGACTCTTATGCAGGACACAGCAAGGAATTCCTTCAGCGGCATGTTGAGGTGGGCAGCTCTGGGGATGTGCTTTTTAAAATTATTATTGCAGTAAAAGAATGTGCACCCCACAGGCAGAAAAGGGATGACAGGGACTTGGCAAGCGTAAACTATAGAGGGAGCAGATGGCTGCAGGGCTGACCGCTCTGACACTGGCCAAATCTTGGGGGCTGAGCGTTGTGCGTGGGTGAGAGGATAGATGGAAATGTCACATTAATAAGAGAGAGCCACTCACTTGCCTTCCCCAAAAAAGAGGACTGAAAGAAGGGAAACCGCTGTAGAAGTGAGTAAGCTAGATAAACAGAAAGAGGTGAGAAGGAATCAAGTTGTAAAAAAGCTACCCTGTCCTAAAACAGCCTTGCAAATCCACACACAGAGTTTCTAGTCCTCAAACAGCCAAAAGGGCCTGTTTATACTCATTCCCCTTCTGCTACTCATTTTGATGCATTGATCCTGTTTATATCCTGTCTTTCATTCATCATAAGAGCAGCCCTGCCTGGTTAAGTTTTTCGTTTATTTCCTTTCATTGAATTAACTTAAGAAGAGGTTGGCTGCTGAATCAGGCCAAAGGCCCATCTAATCACCAACCAGAATGCCTTAATGGGAAGCCAGCCAGCAAGTAGGACTTGAGTGCAACAGCGCTCTGCCTGCTTGCGATCTCCAGAAACTGGTATACAGAGAGGCATGTTGCCCTGAGAGTGGAAGCAGAACACCGCTCACCCTTGACCATTGGCCCTATTGGCTGGGCTCAGTTGGGGAGTTTGTGTCTGGCTAATCTGAAGGGCTCATGAGACCCTCAGTCTCTCAGCTGCTGCGCCAGCCCAGATCATTCAGATGCTTTCTGTTTTGGGTGTGTATATGCCATCGCTGGGGAAGTATCCCCAGTGATTCAGAGTGTACTGCAGCCCACATCCTGGTGTGCTGCCATTTCGTGAGCTGGCCCTTAAGTTTCTCACAGTGGGCCAGAAGGGTCTTGCTTCTCCATTAGTCACAGCCTTGGAATCAAGCTGAAATATTGCAATCAAGCATGGCTCTCCTTCTCTGGCTTCTGCCTGCTTCTCACTCAATTCACACACACTCTACTTTGCTGTTATCTTTCCCACTGCCAGCCTGTTGTGGAAAGGGGACCGATGACAGTTCTGGGGGCTATTAACTCACCAAGAAACTTGCCTGAATAGTTAAATAATGGAATCCTCCACTAGATTTTTACCCCCAGGTGGAACTCACCGGAAACGAGTTCCGGCAGCTCTGTGGTGTTTGGGGCTGGTTGCTCCCCCTAAAAAAGTCTCAACAATCAACAACTTTAGTTCCAGCACCTCGTTTTCTTTTTGGGAAAAAAAAAAGCCCTGGCAGTTACCATCTTATTAGGATATCCATTCCTCACAATGTAGGAATAGGGCCTTAATAGTGTGGTGGTAACTACCCTTTCGAATTCCCTCCCTTTAAATATTAGACAGGTTGCCGTCTCTGTTGTCTTTTCAGCGCCTACTTAAGACCTACCTTCCTCTTTCCAACAAGCCTTTTAAAGCTGAGATTTTTCCCAAGTCACCACATGTATTGGAGTTATTTTTAAGAAATTTTGTTTTATCAGTGTTGTATGTTTGCCACCCTGGGTTCCTTTGGGGGAAAGGGCAGGAAGTAAATTTAATAAGAAAAATAAGTACATAATAATAATGTTAGTTCGTCCGTTAGTTAGTTAACAAAATTTATACACCACTGGATTGTTTAAGCAGTTTACAAGACAGCTTGTAAAAAAAGAAGTTTAAAATATTTAAAAATAAAATTAGCAGTAAAAGAGATTAAAACAGGTGAACATCTATGTGTCTGGATAGGCTCAGGGCTTTTTTTCAGCAGGAACTCATTGGAACTCAGTTCCGGCACCTCTCAGATGGGTGCCATTGCCATTCTAAGAGAAAAAGGGAGGTGTTCATGGTGAGTTCTGGTACCTCACCATGAAAAACAGCACTGGTTAGGGCGGCTAATTGCAAAGTGCAAGCGCTGCGGTGTAAACCAGAGAGCCTAGGGCTTGCCGATCAGAAGGTCGGCGATACGAATCCCTGCAATGGGGTGATTTCCCGTTGCTCGGTCCCTGCTCCTGCCAACCTAGCAGTTCGAAAGCCCATCAAAGTCCAAGTAGGTAAATACTGGCTCCGGCGGGAAGGTAAACGGTGTTTCCGTGTGCTGCTCTGGTTCACCAGAAGCGGCTTAGTCATGCTGGCCACATGACCTGGAAGCTGTACGCTGGCTCCCTCGGCCAATAAAGCGAGATGAGCGCCGCATCCCCAGAGTCGGTCACGACTGGACCTAATGGTCAGGGGTCCCTTTACCTTTAAGGCAAAGTGAACACGAAAATGCTGACTTTTTTGTGAAAACTGTTTTTCTAATAAAATAAAATAAATGACAAGGTGATATGGTAACGCAGCAAACTGAACATACGATTTTAAACAATGAGAAACTGCAATGCTCAGATTTTCCCACTCGTAGGCTCACCTGAGCTGTTTCTTTTGAAAGGTTCAGAGTTGGTTCAAAGTTTCTCCTGAAGGAGGGTAGGTTCATGACCTAGAAACAGCTACAATATTGGCTGCTACTTAGCACTCTAAATACAGGAGATATTCCTTGCTGGATGAATGGTTGCGTAAGGTTTGGGAGGTTTTAATAAGAGCCAAAGGTAATATAAAAATATAATTATATAAAATTGTGAGACAGGTGTGTGAAACTGGGTGTCATTTGGATTCCTTCCCTTCTGGAATGCGTTTGGATACCATCTGTATATGATAATTCAATCTCTTTATAAATACGTCTTTCCCCCTTCCCCTTTTACAGCTCCCTGCCCCAATTATTTGTATTTGATATGCTTGGTAGTACAACAGAGCAAAATATTTAAATGCACTTTGGGTGAAATGCTGCTCATCCATTCACTATGCATGTGCCATTTCTCAGGGAAAAGTCTCCCCCAAAGTGACTAATACAGTATAAAAGTTTTAGAACAAAAATCTTGTAGGATCAATCCATACCCAAAACTAAAAGGAGAGGATTAGCTAAAGCAGCATATTTGCCCTGTTCACATCATAAAAGCATGATCATAGAATCATAGGTTTGTAGAGTTGGAAGGGACCCTGAGGGTCATCTACTCCAACCCCCTCAAGGCAGGAATCCTGCCCACAGCCATCCCTGGGTGGAGTCAAACCATCAACCTTATGTTTAATAGCCAGACTCATTGACTCATGGCGCCATGTTGAAATATAAGAGCTTTTAAGGTCAGTTTGAAAGCTAAAAAGAAGGGACCAGATGTACATTCCTTCTTTGAGAGGTAGATCAACAGGAACAGGGGCCGCCACCAAAAGGCCCTGTCCCAAATCTAATAGAAATTGATTATAAGAACCAGGGCAAGCGCTGGTGTGTGCGCTGGTGGTCCTTCGGGGAATCTCCCTCTAAACTATAAAAATTATAAATGGCAAGAGTGCAGGGACCAAATGAGGCCCTGAAAGCCTATCTGGCCCTTGGGACTTTCCCCAATTCACACCCTCACCCATAGGTGCTCCTGTCTGCCTGGAACCTCTGGCATCACGTACCAATGACATGTGGCCCCCAGAAGGCTGACCATGAGCGAATGTGGCCCTCCCCATCTCTGATCTATGACTTTAACATAAGTACTTCAAATTGCTCCAGCCTGGCAGACCTCAATGTGGTGAGGGGAAGAGCCATAATTTTGTTTCTCCTTCATCCCTGCACTCTTTGCCCGTGTTAAGATTTTGTAATTATTTTCGGAAACTTTGGTGTATGTTTCATCACGTGGATTCTGGCCACGCAATCAATAGCGCTTCTTTGGTATAAATAATTGTACTACAGGAGTACAATATACATGTTAATGAGATTACTTGCGAAAAGTGGAGCTAACTTAGCAGGATACTTACGAAAAACATCTCCTATTCCAAAAAAGAAACTATTCCCAAAAAATTCATGGCATTGTAATCCTATGAACACTCACAGAATCTCACTTGATGTGTGCTTGCTTTGATGAAGGCATGAAATAGCCTAGCGAATTACATATTTTGTAAGCAATTCAAAAAATACAAACTTCATGCACCTAGCCCTACCCCTGACTATAGGCAATGTTGCCGGGGTGGATGGGAATTGTAGTACAAAACATTTGGAGCCCCCAATTTGTGGAAGGCTGTGGTGTGGACAGTACACTGTCTAGATGGTCCAATTATCTTGCAGCTTTCTGTGTTCATCCAGAGGTTAGATTGGGGCGTAAATTTGATTCAGTCTGCATTTAAAGGAGAACCTACCTAAATCACACTTCCCAAAGAACACACGTACTGAAACATAGCCATGCATCGAAGTTCAATATGCTCTTGATCCCCCCCCCCCAGTGCAGTTCTTCAGCCAAGTAATTTATACGAACGTGCATATACTAGGGTAAAGTGTACTTTAAAATACATTAAGATGCTGGAGATTGAATGAACTACTGCAATTGCATTTCACCCTTGGCACTAGACAGATGGGCGATGGGTCGTTCGTTGGTCACCATGTGACCAAATGGCAGATCTTATTGCTTCCTATCAAGTGATTTCTCTCCTCTACCACACACTTATTCTCCATCCTAAGATTTAATATATATATATATATATATATATATATATATATATATATATATATATATATATTTTTTCAAACGGTGTCTGCAGCATTCTGAACCTAAACGGAAACAGCAGGTTGAAGCAGGAAGTAAAACAGGAGAAGAAATGCCCTACTTATAACCCCCATTCTTCAGTGTGTTGGCAAAAATTCTGCCAGCTTCTGAGGGGTGTGTGTGTGTGTCTAAGTGCCTACAATTACCCTGCTCACCTTTCCCATCTTAGCAGACGGCTGAAAGGGAAGGGTTAGTTTCTAAAGCAGCACTAGGAAACCTGAAACCTTGGGGCCACATGCGGCCCTAAGCTTAATTTAATGTGGCCCTGCAGACATTCTGGGCCCTCCAATGTTGGTTCCAACTGGGTTTTTTCTTGTGGAGTCAACAGCACTTCAAAGAAGGAAGTTGCCTCCCCCCCCCCCATTCTAAAGAGAAGGAATTGGGAGTTCCAGCCAGCCTGTCACATAGCTTGTGACCCTATATGCATGCTGAAGCTCTTTACAAACAGATTTCTAGAGCTCCCACCCTGGTGAGTTTTAGTCCAAGGCACTTAGGACCAACCCTACTCTTTACTTCTAAATCCCAGGCATGCAGGGGCTGGTGATGGTTGTACAGTAGCAGTAGCAAGGCCAAATACCCCCCCCCCCCCCAACTGCTCAGGAGACCTGCAAGTATTCCACTCATTTCAGGGCAAATCTAAAATAGAATTCATGGCTTAAACAGAACCCTGTCTGTATCTTAATCCCATTTCTATTAAATCTCTTGAATGGCTTTTTAAGGGGGGGGGGGTGTTGCATTCTGTCTGCCCAAGAGCTTCTGTCTATTTGGTTCACAGCCTCTCTGCCCTGCTCCACCCACTATGAAGTGCAGTAAGGCAAACTGTGGGGCTGATGTCTGGCACAGGAAAATCTGCGCTTTTATACTACCCGCCTGGTCTCTTTGTAGTGTGAAGCAGAGGTGAACTCTGGCCAGATTAGACAAGTCTCTGGTTTTAAAGGTTGCTATTTGAAAAGCGACAGGAGATCATTTTAAGCGAAATGGCAAGTACATTTGTAGAATAATAGGGCCAAAGGGATTGTGAAGAACAAAATTGCATGGAGATTCCCCCACCCCCACCCTCCTGTGTTCTCTGTTGTGTTTCCTTAAGCACAAAACCTTCCCCATCTGAGAGATTACATTTCAGAATGGCAGAAATGCCAGGGATGGATTTGGTGCTTGTATGTGCTCAATGCCGCAAACACTAAATCTGCAATCCTCTTAAAAACAGCAGACTCCCTGTTGTCCCTTGTGCGAGAGAGATGTGATTGGAAAGGAATAAGATTGCGGATTTTGTCTAGGTTTCCTCCATTAGTAGCTTTGCTGAAGTGTTCTGTGAAACTCAGAAAGCTTGCATAGTTCTACACGAGAGATAATAATAATAATAATAATAATAATAATAATAATAATAATAATAATAATAATTTATTATTTGTACCCCGCCCATCTGGCTGGGTTTCCCCAGCTACTCTGGGCGGCTTCCAACAAGATGAAAGATACACTAAAATTTCACATATTAAAAACTTCCCTGAACAGGGCTGCCTTCAGATGTCTTCTGAATGTCAGGTAGATGTTTATCGCTTTGACATCTGATGGGAGGGTGTTCCACATGGTGGGCGCCACTACCGAGAAGGCCCTCTGCCTGGTTCCCTGTAACTTGGCCTCTCGCAGTGAGGGAACCACCAGAAGGCCCTCGGTGCTGGACCTCCGTGTCCGGGCTGAATGATGGGGGAGGAGACGCTCCTTCAGATATACTGGACCGAGGCCGTTTAGGGCTTTAAAGGTCAGCACCAACACTTTGAATAAGATGGCTGCCATACTTTTTTCTCCCTCTCCCCCCACCCCCACAATCTTTGGGGCTGGACTTAGTCTATGAATTGCCACAATGCTGAGCCAGTCCTTTCCACCTGCCTTTGCCCTTTGTTCACAGCTTATAGTTGATTTTAACCAAACAGTCTATAAATGGACTGAATGAATGTATGAATGAATGACCACCACCATCACCCCAACATCTTTAATATCTCCCCATAGAGAACCATGGTAGCCACTGTAGCACAGATGCCAGGTGAGGCCTATTGGTTTCTTTGGGGAGGCAGCGGTAGGGGCTGGTGGATTCCAGTGCTTCAAGGATGGAGCTTAGCGGATAAGCGTATGGGTTTAATTAAACCTCCCACCCACCCCGAGCTCCATCCACAGACGAGGTATTATTGGCCAGCACCCCAATCTCTATGAGCGATGCAAGATTCCAGGGGGTCCAGGTACTTACCCAGGGTCTGTGTCCCTTTTTGGGAATGGGACACAGCAGAGACTGTGGTGTTTATATGATACACAGTTTATTTACACATACAGTGTTACCTCTGGTTAAGAACTTAATTTGTTCTGGAGGTCCGTTCTTAACTTGAAACTGTTCTTAACCCGAGGTACCACTTTAGTTAATGGGGCCTCCCACCGCTGCCGTGTGATTTCTGTTCTCATCCTGAGGTAAAGTTCTTAACCTGAGGTACTAATTCTGGGTTAGCCAAGTCTGTAACCTGAAGTGTCTGTAACCTGAAGCGTCTGTAACCCGAGGTACCACTGTATATGCAAACTGAGCCTTTGATGGAGGGTTTCACTGTATTGACACCCCAAAAGGGCTTTGTTTCTCCCGTAGCCCCAGCCTTGCATTTAGACAGGCATCCAACATTGTGCTCTGCCTCTCTGGCTTTCCGGCTTGCTGCTTTACTTCTAGGTCACATTACTGCCTCCAGCTTCTAGCTCACATAACAGCTAACTCAAACCTCTCTGCTGTAAACTCTGGCTTTATCTGCCTCACAAAAGCCCATTATCCTTTGTTCTCTTGATGGCCCAGAACTCAGTCACTTACCTCAACATAGGAAGCTAGCCTGGCTTCATTAGCTTTTAACATTTGCTGCATCCAGGGATTTGAGAGATCTTGCAACCAGTTTTAACACCTCAAGCCTTCATTAAATTCTAACACTTTCTAGATCCAGGAATTTAGAGAGGTCTAGCACCCTTGGACTCAAAACCACGAATTTTACAATCTTGCCTGTATCCTCTATACAGCATTGTGCTGATGGCCAATCCTCAACAGGACAAAATTCCGTTGCCTCTATTCAAGTTAAACAAACCCTGGAGGAAAAAAACACCACTCAGTGCCTAGAAAGAAAATTAGGATTATGATTAGCCTAGGATTTAGAAGGCTGGAAAACAGGATTATTATTATTATTATTATTACTAAATCACTTTTGCAGCCATCTTTATTTTTTAAGCATGCAAAATGCATTGGAAAGCAGAAAGCAGGGAGGCGGGGAAGGAAGGTAACAGACAGCTGGGAAACGTGCAACTTTTTATTGGGAGAAAGCTCTGTGGATGCACCTTCCCCTTAAAATCTTCATAGGAAAATATAATCACCCCCACTACTTTATGCAGAGCTTTCTGTGCTGTTACAACATCTGAGCCGCCACCCCATCAATCGCCACCCTCTTCTCATACCTATTTGTATGTCAGACAACCAAGGTGCCCCAGTTTAAAAAGGGACTCAAAGCACCACACTTAATGTGGAAGCAAAGGGTCAGGCATGAATGTGGATATTGATTAAACCCTGCTCCATTCTGTCTTAGCTGATTTGCCCCTCTGACCCTAATATTGCTCATATTAGCCTCCCCAAACCTGGTCCCCTCTAAGACATTGTTGAACTCAAAACTCCTATCAACTCCAGGCAGCAGGTTGGGGATAATGGGAGTTGTAGCCTTCCCTAACCTGGTGCCCTCTGATTTTGTTGGGCTCCCATTAGACCCCACAGCCATCATTGCCAATGGCCAGGCATGATGGGAGTTGTTGGCCAGCAACATCCAGAGGACACCAGTTTCCACCTCTCCCAGAGTTCCCTGTGAAGAGGGATTGGTTGTTAGACAACTCTGAGCCCCCTTAACCAACTACAGCTCCCAGAATTCTTGTGGGGAAGCCATGACAATTTAAAGTGGTATGATACTGTTTTAAATATATGGTGTGGATGTGGCCATACATTGACTGGCAGTGGTTGTCCAGGGTGTCAGACAGAGAGGGATCTTGCTTCCTGCTCCTTTTAACTGGAGATGGTGGGGGTGGAATGAACCCGGGACCTTTTGCTTGCAAAGGGTGGGTTTTTCCCACCGAACTATGGCCATGCTCTCTTGCAAATCGGCCACTGGTGAATATAATAGCTGGTTTGAAAGAGATAAGGTCATAGGAAACACAGGAAATTGCCTTATATTGAGGCCACTGGTCCATTTAGTTCAGAATTGTCTACCCTGACCAGCAGTGACTCTCCAGAAACTCAAATGGGAGCCTTTCCAAACCTTACCAAGATATGCCAATCGGGAATAAACCTGTGACCTTCTGCATGCAAAGCAGATATTCTGCTACTGAATTGTTGTCCTTCATCTAAGTGTCAATAAGGCTCCAGTTCCCATGATTCGAACCTGTGACCTTCTGCATGCAAAGCAGATATTCTGCTGCTGAATTGTTGTCCTTCATCTAAGTGTCAATAAGGCTCCAGTTCCCATGATTCGAACCTGGGACCTTCTGCATGCACAGCAGATGCTCCGCCACTGAGCTGCAGCCACCCTCAGGTGAGATTGAGTCAAGGACAACAGCTGGCAAGGGGTATGGGACGGACTCTGTGTGTGTATGCAGTGGGCTTTCTTGTCAGCCATAAAAAGGGCAATGAATCCCCATTCCCTTCCTCCTGCTGAAATTTGTAGGCGGATTTAATAGCTTGTGAATGCCAGTATTAGCCACGTGCAAGGCGAGCGAGGGCCCCGGGGGGTTGTGCAAGTTTCCTCCCCATAGATGTATGTGCCAGAACGTTTCCTGTCAGCCTCGTACCATCTGCTTTTTACGCCTCCCCTTCCCTTCGGTTTCCTAAACAGCGCTCTGCCGCACACTCGTTTCCCCTCTTTCATTGCGAAAATCACACACAATGGGGGTGGGAGGTGGGTGATTTGCCATACTGGCTCAGAGTGATAAGCCTCGGCCTGTTCCGCAGGCCTCTTTTGACAGCACCAGGCAGAGAGGTGGAGTATAAATGTTTCTAATAAACCAAGTAATTAAAATAAGATTTAGGAGACTTCTTTTTCCTCCTTCCTGCATTCCTCCAGGAATCCCCACTGTTATTTTTCTTTTTCTTTAAGTTGAGCACCCTAATCCTTTCCCCAATACAGAAAGGCCAAGGCCCTGAAACAGCCCTCAGTGCCAGCAATGGGGAAACCTGTGGGGTCCTTGTTATTGCTCAACTCCAACTCCAATCGTCCCTGGCCATTTGCTACCATGCTGGCTTCCAGGAGTTGGAGGCCAGAAACATCTGGATGGTCATAGCTGAGGTTCCTTATCGCTGCTGTCCACCTTGCAGTGCTTCTGTAATATCTACTGCAGGGCTTCGGAAACCTCTAGGCCCACCCATTTGGCCCTGTAGCCCATTCCACCCAAGCCCATGCCCTTCTGTAAAACGCCCGCTGCAGTGGCGGACCTTGACGTCTCAAATTTCAGTGGTCCCCTGTGCAACGCCAATATCCGGCACCCCGTTGGATATTGCAGTTGCAGCGCCCCAGATGCTCCATACCCAGTGCAACCACACTGGTCATACAACCCTAGATCTGCCTTTGCCAACTGCAGTCCAAGTAAAAAGTTGAAAGGGTGGCAATGCACCGCCCAGCAGCTTATCTGCAAAGCCCCGTGCCCAAGGTAACACTTTGGAAAGGGCTTCCAAAGGTCACCTGATATCATTGCAATGCCAGGTAATGGGCCAGTCAGGTGGCTCTGCCTACCTGTTGAACTTGGCCTGTGATGGATTGGGGAGATAACCCCCTGCCCTTCCTAGGCCTTAATTTCTGCCTGAAAATAAAACCAAACCAGATTCATCATCATCATCATCTCCTGTCCCCAAAAGGGTCTCTCACTGGGGATTTTGAGACAGACAGATGGGCACACATGATGTGACAGAGAGCAGACGTCTGCTTTCTTACTGTGATCTCTGATTCACCCCCCACTGGAGAAAGTTGGATGAGTACTTCCCCCCACCCCACCAAAAAATCCTCCAGGCTTTTCTCAGTCCTGTGGTAACCCCAGACGTCAGCCTCCCATATGCTAAGAATTGCCCCATAGCCCCTTTTCCTCTGTCAAGAGAGCCTGTGCTCAGTTAATCTTTTGTGCATCCTGAGAATGAGATGGTCAGGCTCCTTCTTACAGGACATTTGTGGTTTGACAAGACATGGCCTTCTGTGGGAGCAGAGAAACAGCAACACTCTGGATTTTGTGGCAGGGGCTATGGCAGGGGGGGTAGGGCCATAGCTAGGGGGTGGTGAGGTGGGCCCCTGCCAGGGGTGCAGGTGAGGGGGGGGCACAAAATCGGCTAAAAATATGTCCATAGATATGTCTATAAATACGGCTCTGAGGGGGTGGGAACTTTCTGGACTACCTTTTGAAGACCACAACTCATTGGTAGGCATATCCTAAGGCAAAAGTGGCCGAGGAATCACAGCAAATTTTACTGCAGTACTGTTGGTTTGCTGGCTGGCTGGCTGGCTGGTTATTTATTTATTTATTTATTTATTTATTTATTTATTTATGGCACTTAGATGCCACTTATTCTTTCAAGGAACTCAAGATACTGTGCATGGTTCTCCCCTCACACCCATTTTCTCCTCACAACAACCCTGTGAGGTAGGTTAGGCTGAGAGACAGTGGCTGGCCAAAGGTAACCCAGTGAGCTTCATAGCTGAGGGAGGATTTGAACCCGATTCTCCCAGGTACCTCAGTCCCAAGGGCCAAATGTGGCCCTGCAGGCCTCTCTATATGGCCCCTGAAGACTCTCCCCAGGCCACTTCGCTCACTGGCCCTGCTTTGCATGCTTTTGCCTGGCTGGAATGTACCCTTGAACTCTGGATAAAAGCTTCTAGCTTGCCTGGATAGAGGACACAGAAGGGTGTGCCGCTCTGTGCGTAGGGTGGGATTAAATAAAATTTAATTAATAAATAAATTTTAGAAATCAATCATTGCAGCCCATTAATTGATAAAATGCTGAAGTGCTACAGACTGGAATATAGTGGTACCTTGGGTTAAGAACTTCTGGAGGTCCGTTCTTAACCTGAAACTGTTCTTAACCTGAGGTACCACTTTAGCTAATGGGGCCTCCCGCTGCCGCAACGCGATTTCTGTTCTTATCCTGAAGCAAAGTTCTTAACCTGAGGTACTATTTCTGGGTTAGCGGAGTCTGTAACCTGAAGCATCTGTAACCTGAGGTTACACTGTACAAGATTCGCAAGTCTTCCCTGCAGGAGAAACAAGGCTCATCTTCTCCTTTCCTTTCCCTCTCAAATGCAGGTCAAGCTGGGAACTCCCAGATCTCCTCGAGGGCAAGATCCAAGCGATCAGCGACTCGGATGGGGTCAATTACCCCTGGTATGGGAACACCACAGAGACCTGTACCATCGTGGGGCCCACCAAAAAGGAAGGGAAGTTCAGCGTCAGCATGAACGATAACTTCTACCCAAGTGTCACCTGGGCTGTCCCAGTGAGTGACAGCAACGTGGCCAAGCTCACAAGCATCCACAGGGATCAGAGCTTTACTACCTGGCTGGTTGCCACCAACACAGCCACCAACGAGATGGTCATCCTTCAGACAATCCGGTGGCGGATGAAGCTGGGCATCGATGTGACCCCCAGCAAACCTTTGGGGCACCGTGCCAAGCTGAAGGAGCCCCATGCTCAGGAGCAGCCACAGATCCTAAGCAAGAACGAGCCAATACCACCTAGTGCCCTCGTGAAACCCAATGCCAACGACGCCCAGGTACTCATGTGGAGGCCTAAGGACGGGCGCCCTCTAGTGGTGATACCTCCAAAGCATCGGTAATGAGACCCCCTCTCTCCCTAAGTGTGTCCAGCCTCACGGGGTGGATTGGGAGGGGTGGGGGCAGAGAGAGGAGGAGGAGGAGGAGGAAAAAAACCGCTTCATATTTAAGAAAACATATTTAAGCAAAAAAAAAAACCAACCAGATGCACTTTTAAAACTCATTTGACAGAAAAGAGAAATAATAATAATAATGCAACCATTCTACCTTTTCCCGTCGGAACGGGTCTCACTGTGCTAGAGACGCTCAACAGGAAGGACGCTCCCCTCAAGAGCATGACGGGGTGTGTGTGTACGTTTGTCACCAGACATCGAGTTTCTAAGGGAGCGAACAAATCAATGTCCACACACTTGATTTCCAGCTTTGTAAAAGTTGCTTTTTTCCTTCCTTCAGTTGTTGTTTTCAAGTTCAATCTCATTAACTTAGCTTGGATCACCTGAGAGAGAGAAAAAACGAAAAGGGTTTTTTAATATATATATATAAAATGAGGGAGGTTTTATTTTTGAGATGGGAGGAGGAAGGGAGAAAATTAATTTTATTTAGTTGGGAAGGGGAGTGGATGCAGATGCAACAGAGTAGAAAAGAAAACAACAATTTGTTTATTTCTCCTCTCCCTGGAGGATGATGATGATGGGTGGGTGGATTTTTTGTTCTTACGGAGATGATGTTCCAAATTGCAAACACAAGTCACGCGGCCTTATGTAGATTTTACTTTGCATTGCCAAACCTTTGCCTTAAGCTGCATTTTTTAAAAAAGCGGGGTGGGGTGGGGGATAAGAAAGCAAGCAAGCAAAGAAGGCTTCTTTTTTCTTACTAGATATTAGAGTGAGCGGGGGGGAGAGATGTTTTGTTTTGGAATGAAAATGAATCATTGAGCTTGTATCGCAACCAGTTGCTAAAGGAGGTTGCCATCTTTCCCCCCTTGCTTTTGAAACAAACTAAAACTACACCAGCAGAGATTCTCTTGGGACAGAGAGGCGGTGAAGGAAACTGCACCTGCTTAATTTCCACCTGACTGCTGCTGTTAGTAGTGCAGGGACTCTAGTTGCTTCCACACTAGCCCTTCTTTCCCCCTAAAATTATCACCCTATGTTTACTCAGTTTTTACAAATTGCATTCCTGTGTTGCCTCCGATGTCAGTGCTACTAACATTTCAGTGGGTCTACTCTTTAGTAGAACACAGTTGGATACAACCCTCTGTGCATCTTTTTCAAATCTGATCTGTAGTGGGGTGTGGGGGTCTCTATTTTTTTGGTAATTTTAGGGCTTGTAAAAAAGACTTTTCAGGGATGCGGGTGGCACTGTGGGTTAAACCACAGAGTCTAGAGCTTGCCGATCAGAAGGTCGTCGGTTCAAATCCCTGCGACGGAGTGAGCTCCTGTTGCTCGGTCCCTCCTAGGTACCGCTCCAGCGGGCGTTTCCATGTGCTGCTCTGGTTCGCCAGAAGCGGCTTAGTCATGCTGGCCACATGTCCCGGAAGCTGTACACTGGCTCCCTCGGCCAGTAAAGCGAGATGAGCGCCGCAAGCCCCGAGTCGTCCATGACTGGACCTAATGGTCAGGGGTCCCATTATCTTTAAAAAGACTTTTCAGGGCTCCTCTTTAATTACAAACTTCCTGTGTACAGATTCAACCCACTTTATTGCTTTCTGTTTAGTTCAATGGAGGGATATTAGCAGTCCCTTCACTGCCGAATATTGTCAGTTTCTGATCCTGTGAACAGAGGTGCTTTAAGTATGCATTGCCTCCCATTTTAGCCCCTTTTTATTTGTATAGAGCAAAATAGACAGTACTATTTTTCTACATAAAAATGATAAGAAAATAATGAGAGGCAATCAGTCTTTAAAGCCTCCCTGCTCACAGGAACAGAAATTGGCAACGCAGGAGAACTGTATTCAAGAAAAAGTAATATAATGGGCTGAACCTGCCAGCAGTAAGCTTTTAATTAACAGTTGCGGGGATCTTTGTTTAATGAGTCTTTCTTCTGAAAAAGCATTACAGAAGGTTCTTAGCCATGGGGAGTGGCATTGCTGATCTATTTAGTGTAATATTAAGTGCTGTGCAGAACCACCAGTTTAATTTTACTTTCTGCACAGTGAGGGAAAGAAATGCACCAGCAGCACTGAAAGCAACTAGTGTGGAAGCAACATTTGCTTGGGGGGAATTGTATTTTTCTATGTCACGGAGGGAAAAATCTGGTTTGAGCCCCCCCCCCCCAAGTAATCCTCCCTAGCTTAGATGGGGATGCTGTGACCTGTGCAATTGCTGCGAATTGTCTGCCTTCCCTTCCAGAAGCAAGAATTTTAGCTCCAGAACGGGAAGCCGTGGCTCACAGCTTCTAGGATCAGGTGTGGGGAACCTTTGACCCTCCAGATGTTGCTGAACTATGGCTTCCATCAGCCCCGACAAGCATGGCCAGTAGCCAGGGTTGATGGGAGTTGTAGTTCAGCAACATCTGGAGGGCCAAAGGTTCCCCACACCTTTCTAGAAAGAAAACAGAGTACCAAGCAAGGATAGCAGGAAGTGATCTGGGTGATGCTTTACTCTGGATTCTTTACTTCCTTCTCCATATCCAACCCTCTCCCCTTTGGCAGCGAGAAACAGTTGTATCCAACTAACTCGGAGTAGACCCAATGGAATTAATGTACCTAAACTAGCCATGCCCATATTGAAAATAACTTAATTTAGGGGCAGAGCTGTAACTTACTAGGGAAACACATGCTTTGAACACAGAACCTTTTGCGTGCAGTCTGTGGTCCGGGTGCTTATTGTGATGGCAAAGACCTCTGAATGTAACTTTTAGGAGCTGCTGTTGGTCAGAGTAAGTCCTGGGCCTGGTGGACCAATTGTTTTTATTAACATATATGAAATTGGTCACAGTGTCCATTAATTGCAGTGAGTCTACTCTGAGCAAAGCTTAGATACAGTCCATATGAAATATTTTAAGCAGTGGCAAGGATGGGGAGGTGGAGGGGAAGAGACTCAGTTTTGAAAATGCACAGGCCCCAGGACAAAACTTCCATGACACACCGTTTCTTTCTGGTATTCACAGGAACAGGACTGTTTTCCCCTCTAATGATACGGGGCAGCCAGCGTTCAGCACGGATCACTTGGGATCGGGGCAATATAGGGGTCCCTTCTTCACCAAAGGGGGAGCCCAGTGTGCCGTTTGGTTTAAAATTTAAAAAGAAAAGGAAGTGGGGAGGGGAGACCACATTTTCAACTCAACATGCAGGATTCTAAAATGCACACTTGTCTGTTTTTTTCTCAAAAGAATAGTTCTCTAAGTAATGGTGTGTTTGCACTAGCCGATTACCATCAGATGCGCTTACCGCTGTTGCTGGATTTGACCCCTGCTACTGCTGCTGCTACTGCTGTAGGGTTTGCACTTGGCAAAGGGGTAGCTTGGTGTTAAATTATTGCTGGAAAAGCCTGCAAGTCACTCATCTGCTGTTTTCCCCCTGCAGGGCATGAAAGAGATGGTGCAAAACAAAATAAAAACAAACCATCCAACCACCCCAAAATGCATGATTAAGAGTTTACCTGCAGAAATATTTGGCTAGTGATTCCTTTTGAAAATATACATGTTCCCTCCATCACCCAACATATGGGGTTATAGCCATGGTTACTGCCCTCCGTTTTCAGAACAGGGGTAAAACAGGAGTTGTTTACTCCTGATGGAAGCCATTTCTTTTCCAAAACAGGACAGTAGTGACACACTTTTATTGTTCCAGTTAGAAGTGGGAGTTTACCATTGCTGCTTAAAATTTCAACAACCAGCTATATATATATATATATATATGAGATATGGATACTTGTCTTGAGAAACCACACATTCAGAATCTAGGGTGTGGGTGTATTAACCTAATCCATCCAAACAATTCATATTTGGCGGCAGTTGGCCCTAAAGCTTGTTTTTGATCAGCCAAATCCCTCGCTCCTGTATGATCCGTAATCAAGCCAAGGAAATTAGACAGCTGCTACTTTTGAAGGTCACAGCTATATAGCACCAAACGAGTGTGCAATATGCTACTCAGAATGCACCAGTCACTGTGCCTGCATGAAAATGCTTACAACTACTTACAAAATGCCCAGAACAAGAGTCCTGGACATCTCAAGGCATGGGCTGATTCTCAGGCAAGGGTAATATACTCACAGAGTTATTAAAATAACAAAGCACCACTACAGTTCCCAGGATCCTTTGGGGGAAGGGGAGCCACAACTGTTAAAAGTGGTAAGAGTGCTTCAGTTGCACAGTGTGGATAAGCGCAAGCAGTGGAGGCTGGTCTGTTAGGCAAATGGGGCACTGCCACACCAGTCAATGCCCACTGTCACTGCCCTGCCTTCTTGCCTACAACCAGCCCAAGGGGTAGACTTGGCTGTTGGCTTCCTCTTCCTGTTGCCCTTGTAGAACTCAGCAAGGAGATGGATGGGGCGGGGCATCAGAATTAATTGGTTCCGCCTCTCATTGGTTCTGGACTGTGGCTCTACCTACTGTATGGGCTCACAGCCTTCTGCCCCACCAGCTCAGGCTATGAGAAGATGTTGCTTCAGCAAGCATCAAACTGAGATAGAACAGCATCATCTCCATCCCTCCTGCTAGTTCTTCCCACAGTGAGCAGTGCCTTTTGAGTTAAAGGGCCACAGCACACCCCAACGGTCTTGGTGCTGCCAGCAGAGCAGGGGAGACTCTGGTCTGACTGGGGCCTCTGTGAAAAGGTCTTTTAACCCCAAGGATGGCACCATTATATCTTCAGGCTGGGGCACAGGCATTAGTAGGTTGTCTGGCAGACATGCTTCTGTGGTTGGTCTTCTCTGTCCTTTCCCTTCTGCTTTGGAGTCCTCACCCTCATATCCCTGAGGACAAGGAATCATGCCAGGGTCACAGAATCATAGAACATCTGGAAAGGACCCTGAGGTCCACCCCCCTGCAATGCAGGAATTTCAACCAAAGCATCCATGGCAGATGGCCATCCAACCTCCACTTAAAAACCTCCAAGGAAGGAGAGTCCAGCGCCTCTCATGGGAGTCTGTTCCACTGCAGAATGGCTCTTATTGTCAGGAAAGTTCCTCCTGATGTTTAGTCAGAATCTCCTTTCTTGTAACTTGAATCCATTGGTTTGGGTCCTACCCCCCAGAGCTGGAGAAAACAAGTTTGCTCCCACTTTCATGGGAAAGCCCTTTAGATATTTGAAGGTGGTTCCCTGATATCTCCTGATCATACCTCCTCTTATCCAGGCTAAACATGCCCAACTGTTCCTCATACAGCTTGGTTTCCAGACCCTCAGTTGTGACACTGAGCAGCTTTCCCTACAAAAGTGATTGAGAATACTTGGAAATAACAGCTGCATCTTAGGAAGCTGCCTTCTACTGAGTTGGACCATTGATCCATCTAGCTCAGTACTGTCTACACTCACTGGCAGCAACTCTTCATTGCCCCAGGCAGGGAACTTTCCCCAGCTGTCACCAGGAGATGTCATTGGGGATTGAACCTGGGACCTTCTGCATGCAAAGCACATGCTCTGCCACTGAGCTACAGCCCTTTAAAAAAAAAAAAATTCAGAGAGGAGGCTGCTGCTTTTGTCTTGCTGAAGTGGTTTCCCAGTCCTTTCTGTTTCTGTGGGGCATGTCAAGAAAGCAGACTCCCTCCCTGTTAAAGCCTTCTTATTCAGCTGTTTTCCTCAACCCTGCTGCTTTAAGTGGGGAGGGGGAGGAGCTGTCACGGACAGGCTTGATCCAACACAAAATGGGTTGAGTCTGAAAATGATTGGATGGACTGAGTTGCTGCCCTCAAGATGAATAGAACCGCTGGTGAAGGGGTTCAGAAGGTGGGGTGGTGGGGGTAAGAGGGTTGTGTGAGATATGGGAGCTGATACTAATTTTCAGTGCTATCTTCCTAGAAAAAGAGGTGCCAGAACTCACCATGAACACCTCCCTTGTTCTCTTATAATGGAAATGGTGCCCAGCTGAAGTGCTGGAACTGAGTTCCAGTGAGTTCTGGCTGGGGAAAAAAGCCCTGCTAATGCTGAAAGGAGCTTCTCTAGATTCACATTAAGAGCAGGCAGATCAGGTGTTATTTCATTACAGACTGGCTGGATCAAATCAAGAAGTTGCATGTAGTCCAGCATCATCTGAGTCCCAGCAGTGGCCAACCAGAGACTCCAGGAAGACAACGAGAAACAAAGCTGTAGGACAATTCCCACTGCTGTTCCTCTTCTCCCTGCCCAGTGTCTGTTAGCTGGACAGACTGTTAGCTGGACAGACTATCAAGGCAGACCTTAGATGAATCAAGCACAGCAAACCCTGAGGGTCTTGTGCTGTGGCACTCCCCTTTGCTGTTGATCACAGGGACCTGCAGCATTCATTGCATGGAGACAGGTTAACAGGTGACTAAATTACTCACACAAAGAGGGAAAAAGAGGGAGATTGGACTGTCGTGGCCTAGGGTTGTTACTCATCTTTCCACATGCCCCTCTTCAGAATGCCTAAACCTTTATCACTGTGGCTGGCCTGCCTTCGTCCTTTCTCACGCTTCCCTGCTTTGAGCCATTTTCAACATAAAATGAGAACGTACTTAACTGTTGGGCTTGGGTGGGTCAATGTTGCCTCACTGTTGCCCAATGTACAGCATTCATGTGAATACAGCTTCTGCTTAAAGGCGGTGTGTGTGTGTGTGTGTGTGTGTGTGTGTGAGAATTGTGAACCTCTGGGTGTTCCTAAGACACACAACTCCCATAATTCCTATTGGTCATGCTGGCTGAGGTTGATGGGAATTGGAGTCCAACAACATCTGGAAGGCCACAGAAATCCCCTACCCTTGATCTAAGAACGTGAAACATTCTCCTTTTTTCACAAGTGAATGCCTTTTCTAAACAGGCATTTGCCCATCTCTTGCATGCTGTGAGGGTTGCTCCTTAGATCAGGGAACGGTGAGGGCGGGACTGTACTCCTCCTGATGTTTTCAGACTACAACTCCCATCCTCCAGCAACATCTGGAGGAGCACAGATTGAATTCAATGAAGCAAACATCACTTCTCTGCAATAGTCACTTTCACCTTGTAAAGTTGGGGTGGCAATAGTCTGCTGTAATGCATTTATAAGGACCAGAGTAGGAACACTGAGGTGAAACAGTGGCTGAAATTGCATTTACTCCAACTGTTTTCAAACCCTGGGCAGGGTAACATGGTAGGAGACAGGCCTCATCCATACTTGTAAGCATAATAACACACACCTCTCTCTCTCTCTCTCTCTTGCACTACTACACTGTGATCGAAGCCTTTGATTTGTGGCTGCCAGCTGTTAAATGCACCAGTTAGTACGGTACCTGTCCACACGCGAAAAAGACCAAGGGAATAACTTTGGGAGCAGGTCTTGGCTATGAATAAAAAGGTAGAAAGCCCATTTTGCCTGTAAGGGGAGGGGGCAGGTTACCATAACCCCATTCAAAGTTGTGCCTGGATTTGTGTTGCAGCAATAAGAACTGTCCCTTGGTCTTTGCAAAAATACTGTGAAAATGTCTTGTGGGGGTGGGGAAATGTACCAAGTCTGGACACTTTAAAAAAAGAAGAAGAGGTATTTAAGAAGATATAAAAGCAACACATTTGCTTTACAAAAAACAACAACAAAATAAAGAATTTTCAAAAAGAACCTTTTGACGTCTAGTTTTATGGTGTGTTTATTATTACAGGAGTAAACAACTGTACATGTCAGATTGGGCTGCAGTGTGAGACCTAGAACAAGCTGCCTGGAGTTTATTTGTCTAGACATTTGTACCCCCTTAAAAAAACTACCTAGGATGACCTACAATACATGCCATCAGTAAAAAATGAGACACGTCCTGCTTGCAGATTTACAGTCTAAAAGACATGAACACATGGTGCTTGGGTGCCAATTCTTAAATTTTACTTAAAATGCCCGGCAGGAATGAAAATAATGCAGGGATAGAAGGCACTTCCTATTCCATTCAAAGCTGCAGAGTCCCCTGGGGATTGATGGGGAAACCCTTCTGAGAATGGCAGCTCTGTAAGAGGAATGGGGGTTTACTAGCAACTCTCAGCACAACAAACTACAGCTCCCAGGATTCTTTGGGGGAAGCCATGGCTGTTTAAAGTACAGGCGGCGGCCATTTTAGGCACCTCCAATTGACATGTGGTTGCCACCCAAGGAAGGCAAAACAAGGGTTGAACTGGGGCGAGATGTAAAGGGCCAGCGTCTGGGAAAGGAACTCCCAGACGAAATGGCCGGCTGTAGTAAAATACTGCTCTACATGTATAATGTGGGTGAGGCCTAGTCAACCCCACAAATGAGTGGGGACACCTTGTCAGGGCTCCCCCTTCTCCAACCTCTTGGAAGGAGGAGGCTCATGCTTTTAAAGTGTAATAAACAAAAATCTGCCCTTATTCCCTTATAGAGTCCCTTGTAGAGTCCTTACGTAGGTTCCTCATTGGTAGGAGAAAATAACAGGCCAACCAGAGAATATTGAGAAGCAAAACAGCTCGTAAGCCTGATCTTTATTGAACTGTTGCAACAGGGTGCCCCTTCACACGCAGGAGGAGGAGGAGGAGGAGGACCCAGAACAATGGTGTGCAATGCCTTATATAGACATTTTAAATTCCCTGCCCTGGAGCTCCAGACCACCCCTCCATACATCATACATACATCACAGAAGGGGTGTGACCCAAGACCACCCCCCACAAACATCATACCTACATCACAGAAAAGGTGGTCTACAACAGAAATTTGAATGCTGTTGTTTTTCCTGTCTGCCAAGTTATCTGATAATGCCTTATCTGATTACCTTTCCTGGTAGTCTGCCCATTCCTTTGAGATGGTGATTACCCTCTTCCTGAGATAATGGGGAGGCTCCCCCACCCCCTCCCTCCTTGCAGATAAAACATTTGGTCAGTTTGGGAGTCAAATCGTTTCAGGGGGTCCTCCTGTGCTGCTCCAGACATGTGGTCCACACATGTATGTATGCACTTGGTTGGTACATTGATGAACATTTATCATATATATATATATATATATATATATATATATATATATATATATGTGCAGGTTTTGGTGTCCTCGGGTATCTTCCCGTGTAAAAGTTGGGGTGTCTAGGCGACGTTTCGACGAGGTCTCACTCGTCATCTTCAGGCTGGTGCTTTCGGCTTCTTGTTACTGGAACAGAGCAGGATCTCAGTGTTTGAGTTCCTATAAATACTGTTGAGGAGGTTCTGGGCAGAGAGGAAGTTCCCAGGCTAGTGTGCCTTTTCTTCTTTTGTTCCTTAATTGCTTGAGGGATATCTTGAGTGATTTCTTGAGTGATATCCTGAGTACCACTTAGGTGGGTCATTAGGTGTGGATTAGTTGCTAAAGCCTTTGTGTCTTGACCTCTTGAACTTTGTGAAGAGTTTTTCTGAGAAGATGGGTGTACTACATTTAGTTGTGCTCTGGCTTGGCTTCGTGTATAGGGGCGAGCTGTGGTTTTGTGGCCTGTGCCAGCCAGATCTGTGTAGGGATTGCAGGGGGGTGCAGCATCCGGAGGTGCCACCATGGTTTGGCTACTGGATGGTGTCTGTAATTTATCTGTGGAGAGGGTCTGGGTTTGGGTCTGGTGTGGTTGATTGGTGATGGCGTTCTGTGTGCCTCTGGATCTGGTGTCAGTTTTTGTGGGGAGGGCTAATTTCCAGATGTCTGGCAAGCGGGATGTGTCGTCACGCTTGTTCATGTTGTGAGCGTGTTTCTCTATCTCGATGGCTTCCATGATTATTCTCTTGTGGTGATGTTCCATGTTAGAGAGCAATTTGGAATCTGCAAAATTAATTTCGTGTCCTGTTTCTTTCATGTCGCCTAGACACCCCAACTTTTACACGGGAAGATACCCGAGGACACCAAAACCTGCATTCCTGTACCCGTGAAAATCTACGAAAGCATATATATATATATATATATATAAATATATATATATATATATATAATGTCAGATATATATATATATTTATATACATCTGACATTATTTTTTTATTTCAAAAGCTTCCAGTACCAAAAGGGCTATTTGTTTCCCTCAGCTGGGCCACCATTGCCCTACCCACTTCCTCCTCATGTGCCTTTGCAGGCTTGCAGGAAGTGTTATGTATTTGTGTAGCACCAAGCTGCTAGTGTGGTTAGCGCTCCTTTTCTACACAGCAATTGCAAGTAAGGGTGTAACCTTCCCCCATCACAGCCGTTTTGGTTATGATGGAAACAGGGAGGGGAGTGTGGGGAGAGAGTTCAAAACAAGACAGACTTATGGGGAAGAACTTTCTGACAGAAAGAGCTGTTTGAAAGTGGAACAGACTCCCCTGAGAGGTGGTGGACCCTGCTTCGTGGAGGTTTTTAAGCAGAGGTTGTCAGGGATTCTATAGCTGTGATTCCAGCATTGCAGGAGGTTGGACTAGATGATGCTTGTGGTCCCTTTCTAACTACAATCCTATCTTCTATGAAATTCATGTCCTTTTTTTTTGGCAATGCAATGTGCAGCTGGCCATTGTGGTGACATATAGATAGACGTATGTATGGATGTGTGAGCTTCACCTGTGGGATTTCGGCATGGGATCTGATTCCATAATCGCCAAAGAAATTGCTGACAGTTCTGCACAGGCTTACTGCTGGCATGCCAGCACAGTGTGTGGAATCTCTGGGCCGAAGGTCCTTGTCTGAGGGAGCGTCTATTTATAACTCCACGATGAGGGTGGGTGGCACACAAGAAATGGGTGACTGGAGTTACATCACGCCTTCCCCTCTTAGCAACTGTTGACAGCTGCTTGATAGCAATGGCTCCTGATAAACGTTGACTCCAGAGCTTCCTGGGAAGGAGAATAAAAGCTAAACATGAATCATTACTGCCTCTTTCCCTCTCCCCTAGAAAATGCTTCCACCTCCCTTCTTGTTCATCTTCTAAAAAACCTTTTCACTTCTGTAAGCAAAGCAAGCAAAATGAAGGCAGGGTGGGAGAAAAATGAGCCTCTGATATTTGCGTTAGCAAAATTAGAGTTGTGCACAAAGCTGTGGCTTCCCCCAAAGAATTATGGTAACTGTAGTTTGTTAAGGGTTTCTGAAAGTTGTTAGGATACCCCTTAGGTAAAGTAAAGGTATAGGGACCACTGACCATTAGGTCCAGTCGTGACCGACTCTGGGGTTGCGGCGCTCATCTCGCTTTACTGGCCTCGGGAGCCAGCATTTGTCCTCAGACAGCTTCCGGATCATGTGGCCAGCGTGACTAAGCCACTTCTGGCGAACCAGAGCAGTGCACGGAAACGCTGTTTACCTTCCCACTGGAGCGATATCTATTTATCTACTTGCACTTCATGCTTTCGAACTGCTAGGTTGGCAGGAGCTGGGACCAAACAACGGGAGCTCACCCCATCGCGGGGATTCGAATCGCCGATGTTCTGATCGGCAAGTCCTAGGCTCTGTGGTTTAACCCACAGCGCCACCCGCATCCCTAGGATACCCCTTACAGAGCTACAATTTCCATAATTCCCTGTGAAGCGGTATTTATTGTTTGGGAATTATAGCAATGGGAGGGGGAGGGGGTCTGCTAACAAAGTTGTTGCACCCTTAACAGACTACAGTTCCCATGATTCTTTGGAAGAAACCACACCTAGTTAAAGTGGTATGATATACAGTACAGTGGTACCTTCGGTTATGTACTTAATTCATTCCGGAGGTCCGTTCTTAACCTGAAACTGTTCTTTTTATATATATATATATATATATATATATATATGCTTTCGTAGATTTTCACGGGTACAGGAATGCAGGTTTTGGTGTCCTCGGGTGTCTTCCCGTGTAAAAGTTGGGGTGTCTAGGCGACGTTTCGACGAGGTCTCACTCGTCATCTTCAGGCTGGTGCTTTCGGCTTCTTGTTACTGGAACAGAGCAGGATCTCAGTGTTTGAGTTCCTATAAATACTGTTGAGGAGGTGTGGTGTATAGCCTCCAATGTTCTGGGCAGAGAGGAAGTTCCCAGGCTAGTGTGCCTTTTCTTCTTTTGTTCCTTGATTGCTTGAGGGATATCTTGAGTGATTTCTTGAGTGATATCCTGAGTACCACTTAGGTGGGTCATTAGGTGTGGATTAGTTGCTAAAGCCTTTGTGTCTTGACCTCTTGAACTTTGTGAAGAGTTTTTCTGAGAAGATGGCTGTACTGCATTTAGTTGTGCTCTGGCTTGGCTTCGTGTATAGGGGCGAGCTGTGGTTTTGTGGCCTGTGCCAGCCAGATCTGTGTAGGGATTGCAGGGGGGTGCAGCATCCGGAGGTGCCACCATGGTTTGGCTACTGGATGGTGTCTGTAATTTATCTGTGGAGAGGGTCTGGGTTTGGGTCTGGTGTGGTTGATTGGTGATGGCGTTCTGTGTGCCTCTGGATCTGGTGTCAGTTTTTGTGGGGAGGGCTAATTTCCAGATGTCTGGCAAGCGGGATGTGTCGTCACGCTTGTTCATGTTGTGAGGGTGTTTCTCTATCTCGATGGCTTCCATGATTATTCTCTTGTGGTGATGTTCCATGTTAGAGAGCAATTTGGAATCTGCAAAATTAATTTCGTGTCCTGTTTCTTTCATGTGTTGGAAAAGAGAGGAAGTTTTTTCTTCTTTTTTGACGGCATTCTTGTGTTCTGCGATACGTGCATTTATTCGTCTGTTTGTTTGTCCAATGTACGTGGCTGGGCAGACTTTGCAGGGTATTTCATAGACCCCTTGGTTTTCCAACTGGATTTTATCCTTGGGGTTTCTGAGGATATTGGCTATTTTTTGGTTGGCGCAAAAGGCTGTTTTGATATTGTGGCACCTCCGGATGCTGCACCCCCCTGCAATCCCTACACAGATCTGGCTGGCACAGGCCACAAAACCACAGCTCGCCCCTATACACGAAGCCAAGCCAGAGCACAACTAAATGCAGTACAGCCATCTTCTCAGAAAAACTCTTCACAAAGTTCAAGAGGTCAAGACACAAAGGCTTTAGCAACTAATCCACACCTAATGACCCACCTAAGTGGTACTCAGGATATCACTCAAGAAATCACTCAAGATATCCCTCAAGCAATCAAGGAACAAAAGAAGAAAAGGCACACTAGCCTGGGAACTTCCTCTCTGCCCAGAACATTGGAGGCTATACACCACACCTCCTCAACAGTATTTATAGGAACTCAAACACTGAGATCCTGCTCTGTTCCAGTAACAAGAAGCCGAAAGCACCAGCCTGAAGATGACGAGTGAGACCTCGTCGAAACGTCGCCTAGACACCCCAACTTTTACACGGGAAGACACCCGAGGACACCAAAACCTGCATATATATATATATATATATATATATATATATATATATATATATATATTATTATTTATTAGTTTTCCAACAAATTGAACACAACACTACAAAAAACCAAAAAAGAAAAAACATACAATAATACAATACAAAAAAACACACACTGCAAAACACTAACATACAACTAACAAAACAAAACAAAAACCATTTAAAACACAGTCCAATTTCAATATTTTATCCTTCTTTCACTAATTTCCACGACCACCTCACAGCTCCCTTTTTGTATTCCACTTCTATTAATTGTTTCAGCAATTCCTTTCCATCTTCCTCTATTTTCTATCCTATAATTGTCTTAACACATTCTAACCTTATTTTTCCCTTTAATGCTCTAATAATCTATTTATACTTAATTCCTTATAACATTTCTACTAAAGCCATATAACTTCATTCCAACATTTTTCTAACATTCATTAATTTTACAGTATTTCTGTAAATAGTCTTTAAACTTTTTCCAGTCTTCTTCCACCGACTCTTCTCCCTGGTCTCGGATTCTGCCCGTCATTTCCGCCAATTCCATGTAGTCCATCAACTTCATCTGCCATTCTTCCCTGGTGGGTAAATCTTGTGTCTTCCAATATTTCGCGATGAGTATTCTTGCTGCTGTTGTTTAACCTGAAACTGTTCTTAACCTGAAGCACCACTTTAGCTAATGGTGCCTCCTGCAGCCGCCGCCGCGGGATTTCTGTTCGCATCCTGAAGCAAAGTTCTTAACCCGAGGTACTATTTCTGGGTTAGCGGAGTCTGTAACCAGAAGCGTCTGTAACCTGAAGTATGTAAGTATGTAACCCGAGGTACCACTGTACAGGCAACTCTCATTTTAGAAGTGACCAATATGTGCGCAATTGCGCGCGCACCCACCCACCCACCCACCCAGCACCAAACCCAGAAGTATCCTGGAAACGTCACTAAAAGGGCAGAGTGGAGGGGGGACGGGGGTGTAACAGGGTGTTTTCAGGCTTTTTCAATGGGTTCTCGATTTCACACAAGTGTGCAATGACCTGGAACACAACCCCCGCACAAACAGGGAGTTGCCTGTAGTTTTAAGTGTACAGGATTGTATCCAATGTTATTCCAACTCAGAGCAGACCCATTGAAAAATGTTCTGCCTTATTTGCGGGCAGAAAAATTAAAGAGGACATTTCATCAAATTTATGCATAGGGTGGAGAAATTTCAAACCACCTTCTGAGGAGTGAGGCTTCTGTATCTGTTTTTCTAATGGGTTCATCTCACCTGAGGGGTTTTTTCAGCCAAAAGTCACCAGAACTCAGTTCCGACACCTCTCAGGTGGATGCCATTGCCACTCTAAGAGAAAATTATAGGAATATTATAGGAAAAAAGCACTCACCCCACCCTATTCATTTCTGAAATGGTCACAATTTTGCAGTCTCAACAATGCCCTGGTCTTAATGGTAGCTTAAAAGGAAATACAGAACAGACCTAGAGTGTAAAATACTTTTTATTTTTAAAAAACAAGTCATAATGGCCTAGAGCAGCAAGCGACTTTTGTCAGCTTGGTGCCCTCCATATTTTTTTTTTGCTGTGTATCATTCTGGAGCCAATATGAAATGAAAATAGAAGGGACTTGATGGCTATCACAGAAAAATGGAAGGGATGAAATGATGGTCACCACAAAAAAGAAAAAGGGAAATGGAAGCCACCAAAAAGGACACCACCAAAAGAAAAAGAAAATGGCAGCCAGAACAAAAGACACCACAAAAAGCATGTAGGAAAAATGGTGACCAGCACAGATAAAAGAGGGGAGGGAAACACAAACACACAAGGACACACACACACGGAGGGGGGAAATCCAGAGAACATGCTATAAAGTGGCTTTTTCTTTTAGCAGGGATGGGTTGAAAAAAATTAATACCAAAGCTCTTGCAGAAACAGTGCTTTAAACAGGGAGAAAGTGGAACCATTAAAAAGAAGCCAAACCCTGCAATATTTGGAAACCCTGGAAACTTTATAACTGTCCTGGGGGGCTGCTTTCACCTTTGGCTAATCCTCCAAGGAGATGCCGACAGTAGGTGCCTCTGCTGACCAGCATCGAGGGTCACAGCAGCTTACATGGAAATCTTCTGGCAGACAGTGTTTCATCTAGAAATTCTGGGGCTTGACAAGCCCGGGACCAAATGCATGCAAACCCTGAACATTGGTTAGAATATTGTGCCCATTTCGTGTTGCGTACCAAATATGCTAACTGGATGCTTGCTTTATCCCCCACCTCCCCACGCCCTCAAGCCAGAGCACCTGTTTGCCAAAAACTGGACACTAGCCAGCCAGACTGACTACAGAGCAGCTGTCAGATAGGAATGGCTTTTGGAGACGTCCAGCCTCTGCTACATTTGAAGCTATAAAAGCCAGAAACCCTATCCTCAATTGCCAGGCTGCCACCAACATTGCTGCATAGTTTTTAAAAAATGCAGTTCCGGACCTATAGCTCAAGGCATATTACAGCACAACTGGGAAACACAGAGAATTAAAATTAGCTGCCTTATACTGAGTCAGACCATTAGGTCCCTCTAGCTCCAGACTGTCTTCACCGACTGGCAGCGGCTCTCCAGGGTTTCAGTCAAGGTAAGTTCCCAGCCCTACCTGGAGATTCCAGGGATTGAACCTGGGACCTTCTGTGTGCAAAGCAGATACGTCACCACTGAGCCACAGTCCTGTCCTCTAAAAACAATAAAGATTTTATTCCTTGTGGTTCAGAAAAAAGCCGATTTAAGCAGGAAGCTACTTCCAGACAAATCAGGTGTATCTGGCACAGTATTGTGCATGCTTGGCAGGGTTTCAGGCAGAGGGGCATTCCCAGCACTACTTGCAGTTGCCAGGGATTGAACCTGTAACCCATTATTTATTATTATTAATTCAATTTAAATACCGCCCTATACCTGGAGGTCTCAGGGTGGTTTACAGAACAAAATCAAAATATACGTAAAACCACAAAATATATACCCCCCCCCAAAAAACCCCACATTTTAAAAGGGCATAGGCTGCCACCTGGACCAGGTGGAGATAGGCAGGAGTAGGGCCCTCAGGCTCTCAGCAGGGTGCAAAGCAGATCCTCTAACGCTGAATATGGCCATTACCTTTCAACGTGCATTTGTTTAATTGTTGGGATTTGATTAGTTTGCAACTCAATCAGAGATCAACCAGAGAAGGAAGGTGGTAGCAGGTATCTCTCTACAGAGAGGGGACAGAGGCAGCAGTGTGTGGAGGAATGCCTTATGGTTTCAGCTGTCTCTACATTAATGCACAGAGCATGGGAAACAAGCAAGAAGAACTTGAACGTATTTCGGAATGGTAAATATGACCCTAATAGGCATTACTGAATCTTGGTGGGGTGAGGCTTATGACTGGAATGTAGAATTTGAGGGGTACAGCCTGCTTAAAATAAACAGGTCAAAAAGGAAGGGAGGAGTAGCATTTTATGCAAATGTTGGTTACACTTGTGAAGAGATCCATGACTTGGAGCATGGAAGGCAGATTGAGAGTATGTGGGTAAAAACTGTAGGAGATAGAGACAACAGGGACCTTACTGTGGGAGTCTGCTATAGACTGCCAAGCCAGACTGAAGATGCCTAATATTTACAGGGAGAGTGTTCCAAAGGACAGGTGCCACTAAAGTCCCGATTCCTACATTGAGCAGAACAGATGGTATCAGTGGGAGACCCTCACCTGCAGAGTGCAATGATCAAGGGGCAAGATGATACATCAGGCATCTCGATCACAAGCTGTATATAACTTTATGCACCTAAACCAGCACCTTGAACTTAGCTCAGTAGCTCATTGCCATCTTTGGCACATCCTTCTACAATTTAACTATTGTACAGCACCTGTGGTTTTTAGGTTTTAAACAAATATGTGAAATGATTCCCTCCTCCCTTAGACTATGCCTTCTGGCATTGTTGGGTACGAAGCATCAACTTCCCATCATTTCTCACATTCGTTTACAATTAACTCAAACAGCTTTAACCCGCCAGCCAGTGTGAGTGGCATGCTTGGCATCTGAAAGAGTACAGCTGACAAGAGACCTTTTTCTAGGTTGCAGCACAGGCCAATGCGTTGGACGATCAATGCAAAGAATTTTGAGGTCAACAACTTGCGATGAGCCAACTTCTATTTATAACCAAGGGGGTGGGGGTGAAGTATAAGAAGGCCTAGTGATTTTATAAATGTAACAATGTGTGTGTGTGTGTGTGTGTGTGTGTGTGTGTGTGTGCGCGCGTGCGCATATAACCACCTGCTCTAGCTCGTCTTCATGTTTCCAGTGGCTTTTGTCCAAAGCTGAAAAAGCCACCAGTTCCATATTTGTGAATTTCCTTAAACTATTCCTCAGGTTCAGTTAAAAAAAAAAAAGGCAAGAGAAAGCAGGGGAAAGGATAAAGTTGGAAGTGGGCAGAGTTACTTCCTTTGATCAGGGCACGATGGAAACCCCCCTACTTGTATCATTGTTAAGATAAGTTACAGGTCATTCAGCAGCAGTGGAATCATATGAAAATTTACTTTTTCTAATTGTTCATTTTTTAAAGGTGTGAATTCTCTATTAAACTCTTTTGAAGATGCAAATGAAAAATGAAACAACCAATACCAATGTCTAGGGGTGAGACATTAACATAAAAGGCTGAAGTCAGCTCAACAACTATACATACTGGTAATTTTAATACTTGCTTTCTCCTTTATATTTTCTTTGCAGCCTTTTTCTTTACATGCTGTTGAGGGGTAAAGTTAACTTAAAAGGTCCCACAAGTTGACTTCCACGTAAGTGGGGCTCATTATCAGGTTAGATGGAGCTAGATAGAAACAGATTTAAGATTAAACCAAGGGTGTTTGGGTTAAAATTTATAGCTGAAAGAGAACTTTTAACATATCATGTAGGATACTTCCAGACGATATGTTTATTGAACATCGGCTCTGGTTGCACATACCGTATTTTTCGCTCTATAGGACGCACCAGACCATAGACTCTAAAACAAGGTGCGTTCAAGGTGCATTCACCCGAGCTTGTGGGGCTGGCGGTGGGGGGAAGTGCTGCTTTCCCCCACCGCCAGCCTCAAAGATCCCTTAAGCCTTTGGAGCGCAGCGCCCGCTGCCCAGGAGAGGCTTTGCGCGCAGCTATCCCCAAGCTAGAAGAGCGAGACGGAGCCCTCTGTCTCACTGTTCTGGCTTGGGAACAGCCTTGCTAGCCTCTGCAGGACAGCGGGGGGAAGGCACCCCGCTGCCCTGGAGAGGCTTTGTGCGCAGCCGTCCCCAAGCTAGAACAGGGAGACGGAGCGCTCCGCAGCGCTCCGTCTCCCTGTTCTGTCTTTGGGCTTAGCGGCGCAGCCTGCATTTGCTCTATAGGACGCACACACATTTCCCCTTAATTTTTGGAGGAGGAAAAGTGCGTCCTATAGAGCGAAAAATATGGTAGCTTGCAGGCAGGTTTGACAGTGTTGGCTGTTTATTAAGTACTCATTCCAATTTGTTTGCAGGGTTATATGACATTATGTAAAGCAATTGTTATGCCATACTTTCCAATGCATTTTCTTTGCTTTCTTTATTGCAAAGTCAGTTGATGTTTTTAAAGCAGGGAGCTGGTTTGTTGCACAAGAGTATAACATCAACTTCCATTGCACAACACAGATTTGCTGGTACGTGATTGAATCCCACTTGAAAACACAAACATTTTGGAAGAGGACCTCATTCTGCCCCTTCTTCATGCAGGAAATCCATTGCTATACAGTAACTACTAAAATTCTCTGCTGAAGGAAATCCAGCTCGCACCAATTAGGGAGGAAAAACATTCCTCCTTTGAAAGTACAAACAGCAGCAGTTTTCATTGCCAGTGAAACCTCATGTATATGGTTTTCATGTGGGGGAAAAACAACGGGTGAAAGGACTCTTTGGGACTTGTTAAGTTTTGGTGTGTGTTTTTATATGCAGGAGAGTCACAGGTTTACCACCTGTTACACAAGTTGCAGAATGGAGCTTTCTATGTTATACTGGTCTGCATCCCTGCTCCTCCTCCTCTCTCTCTCGTCTTAGTAGTCTATTGCTGCTCAGAGTGCCTGTTGCTCCCATCTATGAATGCCATCCTATTAACAGCACACAAAGTCATCCGTCCCTTGGCTTTCCTGGCCGATAAGTGTTTTAAAAACACAACCTTTGGAGCAGTTCAAATGTTCATAAACATTCTGCAATCCCTCAGTAGCAGCAGAACCAGAGATTAAGAAGGGCTAATTTCATTCAAATGAAG
Source organism: Podarcis muralis (assembly GCF_964188315.1). Classification (NCBI taxonomy): domain Eukaryota; kingdom Metazoa; phylum Chordata; class Lepidosauria; order Squamata; family Lacertidae; genus Podarcis; species Podarcis muralis. The sequence continues at coordinate 13,805,793 of NC_135673.1, read as the reverse complement.
CCAGTCAACAGCTGTTTCAGTCAACAGCTACTGAAGATTAAAATTTGCAGGTTGTATTTACTTAAGTCCCATCCCCCTCTGTTTTTGGTTTCCCCTAATGGAGTGTGAGTGTGTGTGCGCACCCGCAAAAACTACTATTTTTATTGCAAAGCCAACAAGTTTCATTCAGTACTTCCCTTTTCTTTCTGTGACCACAGATTTTCTTAGCTGATTATCCAACAACTGGCCATGACTTCACTAGTAGATACCAAGATAAGGCGCTGATGCTGGGCGACAGGTGCGCATAACAAACATAGAAAGATCAGCTACTACCACAATAAAGCTAAAAGGGTGGGGGTGGGGGGACACCAATAGAGAATAGCAGCCTCCTTAAATATAGCACGGTGAGAACGAGGCAATAAAACCAGACACCGCTCAAGAACTATTTATGTTAATTCACAAGTTGCAATTCCTGTAATTAATGCTATTTCTAGAAGAGGAAAGAATGCAGAGAAGAGCTTCCACGACGCCACAAAAGGAAGCCTGTGAGCACATGCACAGATTTTGTGGAAACTACTGTTCCCAATGAATTGTGCACAATTATTTTAAAGAGAAAATGGGTCCTGGTCTCCATGATTTTGGAAAAACCCAGGAACAGGGGCCATTTCTGCTATATTCTGCCTCTACTGTTGGGAAGCAATATGCCTCTGAGTATCAGTGGCTGGGAATCACAAGTTGGTGAGGCAAGACAGTGACTGCCATAGGCTCAGCAAGCTGCTAGGGGAGAAAACAAAACTTCCCAGCGAATCTCAATTCCGAGACTGACCCAGCGGGGCTCAGAAACCCCGGAGAGCCGTGCCACAGGTCTTGCCCCTGTCCTGCAGTGGGGCAGACAGTGCATAGGCCTCTTCCCTCTCCTTACCTTCTCGTCCTGATTGTGAGTGCGGAATCAGTGAGTTGCAGACGTGGGGGGGGAGCACGAAGGGAGGGAAGATGGCAGTGCCCAGGAGTGAAGGCTGACCAACCTCATCTCATGGAGGGCTTCTCCCAGAAGATGCTGCCCACACCTTGGCCCCCAAGTCCAGTAGGACTCCCAGTGCAGTTTAGGCCACTCATAAATTTGTCCATTTTTGCCACTAACGGGGAGCCTCTGCTGGCCATGTGGAGGGTGCACTAGAAATAACACAACCCCCCCCCCCAAAAAAATCTGGCTCCCCTCAGCTGCAGATACGCACACATATATCAAATATATAAACAATTTTTCTCTTCTTGAAAAATTGTATTTTTGTTTTTGTTTTCTGCTCCCTGCACACCACCAGTAGAGCCAGGGAAGTTGGGAAAGACACTCTGAGGGGGCTGGAACTGCAGGCCAGGAAAAGCCGCTCACCAGCCGGCTATTCCACCCTCCCCATAAACCCCCCCCCCACTAAAATCAAACAAAATCACATACATTTAGTCTCCCCCTCTCACTGCAAGCTGCCTGCAGGGCCAAGATTTACCATTCTCATCAACCTCACCTCAATATTTTGATCCTTAAGCACCATTTTCCCTTCTCTTATTACATTTTATCTTATTTTTATACCTCCACCATATTTTTAGTTTAGTTTTTCTCTTCAGTTTTTTTCTTGTTCCAAATTATTTATTCTTTTTATTCTTTTTTATTATTGATAATGTTCTCTCTAACTTTGAAGGTTTGTCCTCACGTTTTCAGCTTGACTTGACTTATTTTTTGATAAATTATTTATTATTATTTTTTAATTGAACTCCTGGTCTTGTTCTCATTCACACAATTTTAATATCACTTTTACTTTTTACTAAGGAAATTCCCACAACACTAAACGGATGCACGCAGTCCATGTTTAAATCATGGAAGGGAAAAGTAGGGAAATTGGCCCTGACCCCACCCCCACTAATACCCCTGGCCCATCACCCACAAATTCCACCATGCATCCCAAAACATCCAAATAAAGACCTGGCAAGCTAAAGGCCTATATCGCCAAACTGACTTTTATAAAAATGACAATACCCTATCAATACAGGGAATACAAGTTATGGGACACTCCAGTAGCCCGACTGACCCATCACCAATAACAAGCCTTCTTAAAACAATCCAGCAGCAAAAGCAGCAGCCATTAGGCCATTGGCTAATTTTGAAAATCTCCTCCTAACACTGGAAGGACACAGGAAGCGGGTGGTATCTACAATATATAAAATACTACTTCAAGACACCACAGTCCCCTTCACCATGATTAAAAACCAATGGGAGCATGACATAGGATACAAAATAAACACCGCCCAATGGTAAAAAAGTGGTCTAAACCACCATTTAAATCCATTTCAGTCAAAAGAAAAGAACTTACCTTGAAACTTATCTATAGATGGTACTTAATACCACAGAAGTTGGCACTGATACACCCAGGGACCTCATCTAAATGCTGGAGAGGCTACACCTCCATAGGCAAGTACCTCCACATGTGGTGGGAATGCCCCAAAATTCATTCCTTTTGGATATCAGTGCCACAGGAAATAACCACAACAACAAAACAGGTCAGAACTAGCCCTATTAAATATCTTCCAGGACAACAACACACATGGATATGATAAGAAACTCTAAGTCACTTATTCTCAGCAGTGAGAAACATCGTAACTAGACACTGGAAGGACCTATTAGGAGTGAACATAGACCACTGGTACCAAAATGTATGGGAAGCTACCCTATTAGAAAACCTAACCAACAAATTTAAACTATCACAGGGACAAGCAACGGAGGTATGGCTCCTCCTTATCACATATACAGCACAACAAGAAAATGACTTATCCCCCCAACAGAATATGAATCAATATGGCTAATCTGACCCAACAACACTCCCCTCCCCCAACACATACAAACAAACTGCACTGCAACCAACTGAACACAACCAATCAAGCTCTGGACACCCTAATCTCTTGCAAGGCCAATACAAATTAAAAAAAAAGGACCTACCCACGTGGTGCTGACACAAACTCTACACTAACATGATGCAATAGAATGAAAGAATATTACCCCCCATCTCCCTCCCCTTTCTCCCCCCCAATCACATGATGTCTATGACAATAGTGCCTCATACTGAATGTAATCAAACTGTGAAAAAGACTATGAATCGAAAATGGATACATAAGATTATTTTCCTTTATTTGCTTTGTAACACTTAAAGTCGTTAATAAAAACCAATTTAAACATTAAAATCCTGACATTTAATTGCAATATGTTTATCTCCTCACTTCACTCCTGACCACCCAATAGAAGCACAACATGAGCAGGCATCCTTTCAGCTTCTCCAGCTGCTAAACCCAGAGGTGGATCTGAAAGAGGGAAAAGAGAAAACAAGGGTGAGAACAAGAGACCCCTCTCTCTGCCAATGCCAAAGAGGCTTAACTCTGAATATCCCATTTGCATACCAGCCATTGCTAGACCCTTTCAAGGACGGAACCTTAGGTCAAGAATGAGAACCCTTCTATGCCTCAGGGCTGCATCCCCACCTGGGCAACCTTGAGGGCCACATGGCACTGGTGGGTGTGGCCACAGTAAAACATGGGTGGGGCTATTCATGTTAATTTTTCCCTTGCACAATATGCTAGTTTCTACACAAACACATGCATCTCTATCCTTCATCCATGCAAAAAATTTAAGGACTGGCAAGGGTTGTGAACTTCCAAGGGTGAGCGAGAGGGGCCAGGAGGGTCAGATTTGGCTCCTGAGTCAGAGGTTCCCCACCCTTGCCTGAATCCAAGAATCCTGGAGAGTTTGGGGCTTTACAGAGACCTCCGACTGGTCCAGGCTAGTTGAGTGGTCTTGGACCCCCTTTCCCCCAAAAGGGAACAGACTTCTTAAGCTGCTTATTTTTTTAAAAGGGAAGAAAAACCCAAATATCTCTTTCTCACAGCCCAGTGTTACCAATTCTCATATTCCATCCCAAGTGAGTCTTCAATGCACAAGCATTTATTAGGTTTAAAAATAGCCAAACAGTGAGGACTGGAGAACAAGTGTGCCCACTGCTCCACATTCCCCTCACTGCTCCCCATGAGCCAAGGAGGAGGACATCTCCCCAAGATTCCCCCCCCCCAAAGTGTTGAGATTGCCAATCTGCCTGGGTGAAAGGCCCAGCTTATTTTTAGCTTGCTTCATGGCACCTTGCCCTCTTTTGGGTACTTCTACAAGCCTTGCACGTGAGGCAAAGTCCAGAGGCCTTCCCCCTACCCCAACCCACCCCACCAATAAATAATATTTATGTCTCAGGGACTGCTTTGTTTTAACTGCTTGTATGTAAGTTACTCTAGGAGACTTTCTGGCAGAAGAGCAGGTACAAATGCTTTTAAGAAAGAAAGAAAAAAAGAAAGAAAGAAAGAAAGAAAGAAAGAAAGAAAGAAAGAGAAATGATTCCTCTCTGTAGCTCCTGGTGTCTGGATATTTGGCCTCGCTTTGTGCTTCTTGCACCAGTTTCTTTCTTACCCTCTCAGGCTGCCTCTCCAGGCCTTCTCCTTTTGACCCTTCCCCTTTTCCAACACTCTTTTCAAAAGATCATCTGCCCCAAATCTGAGGCCTCCTCCTGCTTGTTCTATAGGGAAACCTGTGGCTCGCCAGATCTCTTGTAAGACTCCATCTCCCATCAGCCCTAACCAGACTGGCCTTAGAAGCTCATGGACCTGAGCAGCTGAGAGCTAATGGCAGGCAAGATTCTTCTTCCCGCTCTTCCTACCTCTGAAATTAAAAGGCAGCTCAGCCAATCACTGCCAGGCTGCACCACTGGCCAGTCCCATAAGCATTGACATCTCCCAGCAGCATACAAAACTTCCTTTGAACATTCTGGGCTTGATTTTTTGATAGCGCTGATAGATTAGTGTTTTTGGTTTGTCTGTTTGTTTGTTTTACTGTACTTTATAGACACCCCTTGTCTCGGCTGAGAGATGAGGGGGAGACTGTATTATGAAAATTGTGTTAATAACAAGAATAACAAAAGGCACAGCTTTTGACCACCTGTGATGCTCCATATATTTTAGACTACTGCCTGGGGCTGATGGGGAGATGGGAGTCTCACAATGCCTCTGCAGGCCAAGACTGATGGGTGCTCTACCACGATGGCAAAGCATGCTTTGGCACAGTGCTTGTGGCTCTCAGGAACTTTTCCAATGGTGGGCACACTGCTGCCTCAGTTTACTCAGGAGAGCTCTGCAACCCACAGAGCATTTACTGAGTTCCCACTTTGCGGAGCATTCCAAAAATAGTTGGTTAAAGTCCTACATTTACAAAGGAAAAAAGTACGGGGTGAAGAATAGAAGAAATGAGCTGCCTATTTCTAAGGGAGGATCAGCTCCCCGGGAGAAACACTGCCTTCTAGATCTTAAGCTTCTCATTAATGTTATTACAAGAGAGGGAACAAAGCCCACAATCATCTCTTGCTGATTCAAAATTCAAGAAGGGATTACCATATTTAATAATATATTTCACCTCAAAAGAAGCTCTCTTTCTGGCACAAAATAAACCGAAAAAACCTACCGACAACGTGGAAGGCAGCACGAGAGAGACTTACGCATTAGACGATCCAAAGCCAAAGCCTGTAAGGGGTGGGGGGGAAAGCAATGTTAAAGGGATTATTGGATGGGTTATATTACAAAACACACATTAAGGAAAGGTGTCAGGATTCCATCAGCACAGTTTCTCTCTGCCCCCTAACCAGTATCCAATCACACCAGTTCTCCAGTCTAGTGTTTAACTCTAACCCGCAACCAAAGCTCTTCTTTTAATTCATACACAGAGGAAGCTGCCTTCTAAAGAGTCAGACCATTGGTTCCATCTAGCTCAGTACTCTGCGGTGATTCCCAGCAACTGGGGACACCTTCCCTCTGACAGGAGAGGTAGAACACAGCCTAATTCCTCCTTGAATTTGTCTAACCCCCTTTTAGAGCCGCCCAAGTTAGTGGCTGTAACTACTTCTTGTGAGACCAATTTTAATTATGGGCTGTGTGAAGGAGGACTTCCATTTTCCCTGTTCTGAGAAAAAAATCCTCAAAACATCTAAGAACCAGGTGGAGGGCAAGGACAAGGGGATGGAAACTCTGCACATGCTCATGAGCAGACTTTGCAAACCCCTACTTAGAAGCCGCAGAGAGCAATAAGCCCGAGAAATGAATGGCGGCAGAAGGTTTCTGGGTTTGGGGGCTTAACATCAGCTTTGGTGTGTTTTGTAAATTGCTAAAAATATTTAAACAATTTATGTACTGCTTAACTGCAATTATCTCTAGGTGGTTAAAAAGGCTCTAACCCTTACATAAAGGTTTTAAAAGTGTGGGTTAAAATATACATCTCTTTCTTTTTTCCCACCCCCAAAGGGGAATGAAAGGAAGTACGCTGGATACAGTTATGTCGCTCAGTCTCTCCAACAGAGAGCCAGTGTGGTGTAGCCAGTTAAAAGTGTTGGACTAGGGTTTAAATCCACGTTTGGCCACAAAGTTCACTGGATGTGACCTTGAGCCAGTCATTGCCTCTCAGCATAACCTACCTCACAGGGTTGTTGTGAGTGGTTGAATGAGGGAGAGATACCATGTACACCACCCTGAGCAACTTGGAGAGAAAGGTGGGACATAAATGCAATATAAAAAAATTAAAAAGCAACCCCTGCTCCCCTTTAAGATACGATTAAGCTTGGTTTGCATCTGAAATCCAGCCTCTAACAGGTTATGACCAAGTGCTGAAGCTCCCCACGCTCCCACTTCTCCAAACTCCCTTCTATTTAGGGTCAAGAACAGCTCATACCTCCTCCTCCACTCGACCCGAAACCGGAGAAGCCAGTGCCTTGTGTGCCAAAACCCGTGGGCTGCTGAGAGAGGGATCCAAAGGTAGGGGTGTTCTGGCTTGCTAGCGTTCCGAATGACACTGTGTTGGCTGTGCCGCCAAACCTGTGGAACATAGAGCAGGAGCAAGCAGTGGGTTAAAGAGAGTGTGGCTTTTAAAAAAGATAAGTGAAGCAAAAGGAGCTAGATGAAGGCAGAAATCCACAATCAGCCAACTTGGCTGCTGTGAATGGCAAGGGAGGCCATGTTGGTACTGCTGCCTGGATTGGTGTTCTTCCCGGACAGGGTCTTCTCAATGGTGGCTCCCCGTTGGTGGAATGCCCTCCTTGGTGAGGTGCATCTGCCCTCCTTTTATTAACAGAGCCACCCACCTGCCAATCAACTGACATTGTAATGACATCGGGCAATGGGGTGCTTTGAAGTTCCCACAGTGAGGACTTCAAAGCACTGTACAAGGCTGGTAAATAGAATAGCACAGTGTGCTGTAGTACCACTGATCAGCTGATGGTCAAGGTTTCAATGCACTAAGCAGGGGCTCCCTGGGTTTGGTTCTTTGCAAGCCCCAAAGATCAGCTGGTGGCAGCAGCCCCATGGAGCTCGAAGTAAGCTGATAGGCACTGCGTGACTTCCAATCCCAGCTCACTTTGCTATCACAGTTCTCCATGGGGAACTCTGTAGTGCAGCCAATCCTAACCAGCTTGGTGATTTGCAATGAAAGCATGCTTCCCTGGCTTTAAGGTTCCTGACTGCACAATGGCAGCTGTCCCTTGCACAGGTGGGTAGGGTTTGGGGGAAATTGTATAATTCATTGCTGTTACCTGCCCCAGGACCTTCTGGCAAAGGGTAAGTAAGAAATCTGATTACAGAAATCAATATAATGAAATGTAGTGAAATGAAGGGTGGCTTGCAGAATATTTATTCAAATGAAGAAAGAAAAATGGGGCACCTGGATATCACTGCAAACCCCCCCTCCCAAGACCCTGTTGTTGTTTTGTTGTTGCTTTTGTTGTTGTGGCTTACCCGAATCCTCCAGCGTTGGCAGCCGCCGTCCCCTCTCCGAAGACTTTGCCTCCCGTCGAGCCCAGAGGGCTTGCAAAGGCTGGGGCTGAACCGAATGCTGGCACCCCTCCGAACCCGGGGGAGCCCCCAAAAGTGGGAGGGCTGCCGAACACAGGAGCAGCTCCAAAGCCACCTGAGCAAACACAGAGGCAAACAAAGAAAAAAAAAAGGGAAAGGGACATACACAAGCAAAAGAATAAATAAAAAGTCAAAATAACAGAGAGAGAGAGAAAGAGAGAGAAAGGCAAGGCAAGAAGAGCAAAAAAAAAAAGAAGAAATCAGAGTTAGGTCATTTCCCAGTGCAGAAGGCCCACAGACCACAACTTGTGGGGGAGAGGGGCTTTATTTGTGCTGCAGAAGCAATGGGACCCTGACACACTTTCAAAAGCCCCCATTTCATCCTAGAAAACATGAAGTCGGTAAATATTACAAAATACCCTCTGGCCTCCTTTTTTAAGGTGCAACTAAAAAAAGGAAATTGGGGGGGGGGGGGACAATAGTCTGATGAGTCCTCTCTGTTTTTGGCCTCTTGGGCAAAGCAAAGAACGTAGATCAGGCTCAACACCTTTTTGGATGCCAGAACTCACGATTTTGAACTCTCTCTGTAAGAGACTCTTTCTGTGTGTGTGTGTGTGTGTGTGTGTGTGTGTGTGAGAGAGAGAGAGAGAGAGAGAGAGAGAGAGAGAGAGAGAGAGAGAGAGAAGCATTGCTTAATTCAAGAGGCAAAAGTGGGAATGGGGTGGGGAGGCAGAAAGGAACAGCTTTAGGCAGAGGAAGGCCTTAGCTAGCGTTTTCCTCTTTTTCTTTTAGAGTTGCAGTCTATGTCTGCATTTACAGCACTGCATTTACAGCACTGCATTCCCCCCAACTTCCCATCTAAGGGGAACCTCAACCTCCTGCTGGCCTTCATTCGAGAGAGTCCGGATGTGCCCGAGAACTGCAAATCGGCAACCATCACCCCAACTCTCCACTCCCCCCCCCCAAGAATGCACCAAAAAGAGAGAGAGAGAAAGAGAGAGAGGGTGGGTTTGGGGATAGGGGAGTTTGTCATTAAGAGCTGCCTTCTTCACCCTCCATACAGCACTTACTGCAAAAGGGGTGGCTAGATTCTGCAGGCATGTCCTTAAGAAGAAAAACCTTGGACATGAATTAAAAGAAAAACAGGCCAAGAACGCCCGCTCTAGAGTGCCTGCATGAAAAAGCAGCAGTTGCTGCTGCCGCCAGCAGCAGCAGCTCTCAGCAAAAGATGGGGAAAAGGAGGGGGGAAGCTATAGCAGTTGCTAAGGTAGCTGTTTTCTGATGTCGCCAGCAAAACTGCAACCATTTCAGCACAGCGGTGTGTTGCACCCTAGAGGCAAGCTATCCACACACCCCTGACCTGCCACAAGCAGACCAGGAGGAAAGCAAGACATTCCCAAGTCTATGATGCCATTTCCTGTCGCCCCACTTTCATTTTAACCGATGCCAAGAATTATTTATTTATCAGTGTTTGCACATTACTCTTCCGTTCCAGCCCCTGAAAAAGGCTCCTAGAGCAGCCTGTATCTGTGAAATCAACTGAAAACAAGGCTGGCTTACAAGCTTTAAAAAGAAAAGAAACACATGACAAACGAGGAAAATGGGACAAGAAGGGAAGAGGAAAAAAGCAAATCTGGGCACCAGTTCTTAAACAGCCATTCTTATAAGGACCAGCTGGCTTGATGGAGCTGGTATTCTGGCAGAGCTGATGGGATGAGCCCTGCTTCCCATCTCTCCTACTGAGGCAGCCTAATGGGAATGACTGGTGACAGCTGAGGGAGGGGGGTCTTTATCCCCCCCCCCAAAAGGTTATTTTCTGAACTGCTTTTCAGGGCCATGCTTTCACAAAGAAACGTACGTAAAAAAGGAAGGAGAGACTAGGTGTATGGGAAATAAAAAGTATTCAAGGTCTGCTTGAAAGTCTGCTTGCAGCTTCTCTCATACAGCCAGTAACATCTCGGCCCTTTCCTAGGAATGCAAAAAAGCCCTTGGGCATGATTCACACTGGGAGTGACATCATCACACACCATCTTTTGAGCCTCTCCTGTAAAAACAAGCTCACGGCTCACACAAGAAGTGTGTGACACTGAGCCAAGAACTGAACCAATTTGTTTGCCTTCAGCTCACCAACGTGACAGCAGGTACAAATCTGGCTAGTGGGAAGGAATGTGTGATGGAGCCTTTCTGGTGGTGGCCTCTTCGCCTATGTAACTTCCTTCTCTGGGAGAGACATTTGTTTCCACCCCCATTTTCTTCAGACACACCTTTTCCAATTCACCTTTGGTTAGGAAGCTGGTGGGGCGTTAGAATACCCTCCCCTATTGTCAGCATGATGGCATCTGATGACACAGGCTGACTTGACAGTCGGTGGGGATGGGTGCTGTTTTTGTGTGTTTATGCTGCTCTTTTTTTAGCTTTTGGAAATTTCCAACTCTGTGTGGTTTTGAAGACCAGAGCCGCAATGCTGTTATTTAATTGTGTTTTGTGTTACAATTTTTATTTATTTATCTGCAACTCCCTTCGAAACGGTCTTGGTCCTGCAAAGCAGCATAAAATAATAATATTCTAAAGTAAAGGAGGAAAGCCAAAGAAAGCAGCCCTGTTGGGTCAGACCAAAAGCCCATCATCACAGGGGTGGATAACATCAGGTCTGGGGGACAAATGTAGCCCCTCCAAGGGCTCCCCTGCCTAGTCCTTGGGACTCTCCACAGACAACACACACAACCCTACTTTGCACCTTCCTTGGCCAAAATGTGCCCTTGAACTCTGACAATGCCTTTTGCTTGCCTGGATGGAGAACAGCAAGTGGATGTGAGAAGAAACCTTCCTACAGGGACAAATGTCCCTATAAAGGGACAATTGATAATCATTGCTCCACCCACTATTGCCTCTGGACCTCTCCAGCACCGGCATGCAGCCCTTGGGCTTAGAAAGTGTCCATACCCCATGCCAATCCAGTCCAAAACTCCGTTTTCCCACATAGTGGGCTGTCAAATGCATCCTGGGGGCCCATAAGTAGGATGGGAAAACCAAAGCCCACTCTTCCATTGTCTGCCCCCTAGCATGCTAACAACTGTGGACAACCTTTGCCCTCCTTCATGAATTTCTCCACTGCCCATTAAAGACCACCAAGACAGCTTGTGGCAGAAAATTCCACACATTAAATTCTCCATTGTCCAAAGAATTAATTTCTTTAGTCTGTCCTGAATCTACTGTCTAACAACTTGAGTTTGAGTATTACGGAAAAGGAAGTGGGGAATCCTATATCCCCCTCCTCCACACCATGAATAATTTGATATGCCTCTATTGTACCTATGCATCAAGTGTAGGTATGATGGAACAGTGGTGAGAAACCAGTGCCCCTTCAGACATGGCTGGACAACAACTCCCATCATTCCTGACCACTGTGCCCTGCTGGCTGATGGAAGCTGGAGTCCAATGACATCTGGAGGGCCACAGGTTCCCCATCCTTGGGATAAAAGCTGGCGGGGGGATTCAATTAAAAGAAAGCAACACCCAACCCCTAAGTTCCCTCTTAGGAAAGGTGCCACTTATGATCATTCTGGCTGACCTTCTCTTTTTTGACCTAAAAAACCCACATCTGCACAGTGGCTCTGTTAACAGGTGATGCATGACAAGTCAGAACAAGTTTTTGCCTTATTGGGAACAAGAGGCATGCTTCTGCTGAGTTGTCTGATCACTCCTCACTTTGCTCTTACCCTGGCATGAGACAGGAGAAACAAGTCAGGAAGCCACAACTAAGACTGGCTTCCTGTAACATCCAAAGCTGAGGCTGGGGTTTGCTTTTCCCACACAAGGTAGGTTTTGAAAGCAAACGAAGAACCATGGTTGAAGGCTGTGGCTTGTGAATCTGACTTGCCAGGGAAAAACAAACCACACAGGTTTGTCATAGTAAGCCAAGCTTAACTGTGCCCTCTCGGTTTGCTTCTCCTGCTTGCACCAGAGGGAGCAGCCAAGTGAGAGCAACCAGGCTGGGCAGGGTTCACTTCCTGCTAAACCACGGTTTACTGGAACACACAAGCATCACCTGCATTTCAACTGAGGCTGCCCTGCAGATGTACATAGAGGAATCATGCAGTGGCGTAGCGTGGGTTGTGAGCACCCGGGGCAAGGCAAGTAATTTGCGCCCCCTAACCCATGGATTTGCGCCTCCTAACCCGTGGATTTGTGCCCCCTAACCTGTGGATTTGCCCTAACCCCAGATGTTGCGCCCGGTGTAGCCAGCACCCCCTGCACCCCCCACGCTACGCCACTGGAATCATGATACCGGCTACTCCTATTTTCTGTCCATTTGCCAATAATCCCTGGCATGGAATTAACTCCCCTCCCCCAGTCTTCCATGCAGCTCACATTTTTTACTGTTTTACGTGCACACTTTTCAACACACACTTCCATCTTATTAACAGGCTGCCTGTCTGCTACAAGAAATGACTACCAATATAGCTCCTTGCTGACTGGAGGTGCATTTTAATACCCTGGGTGAAATTCCAGTCCCGACCAATGTAACAGATACTACCCGGTTGTAAACACAACTGTCTGGGGGGGGGGGGGAGAGAGAGAGCTGCAGCTGAATTATTTAGCGGAGATTAGAGATCCAGTGACACTTTTGTCCATGAGCCATTGGGTTTTACCAATGTCCTCCAAGTTTCGTGGGAACCAACGCATGTATTGCAAGTTAAGAACATAAGAAGAGCCTGGTTGCTGCACCATGCTATAAGTCTAGCTGGCCCAATATCCTGTTCTCACTGTGGCCAACCAGATGCCCCAGTGAGAAGCTTGCAAGCAAGACTTGAGTGCAACACTGCTCTCCCCTCTTGCAATTCTCAGCAACTAGTATTCAGAGTCAAGCTGCCTCCAATAGCACTATATATCATGTTCTACCGTAAGGGGACCTGCGGCATGCAAAGCAGGTGCTCAGCCACTGAGCTGTGGTCATTTCCTTTCTGCCATCCACCAGTACCAGTGGCACAGGGAACCAGCACCTGATCTACAGAGCTCCTGGTCTGAGCTGCAGAGCACCCTGATATGAATTTAAGAAGAGCCTGGCTGCTGGATCAGGCCAAAGGCCCATCTAAATCCACCATGCTATTCTCACAGTGGTCAACCAGATGACCCAAAAGGAAGCCTGACAGCAGGACATAAGCACAACCATTAAAAGTCACAACATACAAGGGTCACCCATCCTTTTGGGCCCTGTGGTAACACTAATATAGTATTGAGGGCACCATCCTCGATGGTTGCTTCTCCCCACCCTCCTTTTGGGTCTGTTCACTACATATCTAGAGAAATATGTGATCTACAATTTGATGACAACAGTGGTGGGGAAAGACCTATAAAAAGAAGAAGACCTGTTTTACCATAATCAACACTTGTGTACATGGTTGCCTCCTCCCTCCCTCTGTGCATGTGTCTGACTCTACTTTCTCCCCTGACTCCTGCAGCACCCCACTTTCTCTCCCCTCACTGCCTCTCAGTTGTTCTCTTTTCCTCTCAACACGCTCCGGAATCAGACCCTTTGCACCTCCTGGCTGCACAGTTTTCTGTTCGGCAGCCAATCTGAGCCTTGAAAAGAAGAAAGAAGTGAAAAGTGGAAGGGAGAACACGAGAGCATTAGAAGTGTCTGGCTGCTGTATCAGGCAAGTGGCTCATCTTGCCCTGTATCAGGTTCCCACAAGGCCCAACCGGAAGCCACAAGGGAAAACCCACAAGAAAACTCAAAGCCAGTGTCCCCTACGTGGTGATGTGTAAGTTGGCCTAGAACACAAGATCTGATGTAACTATTGTTCAAAAGGCAGGAGGATCTTCCCCATGCTAGAAGAACGAGTTCTCCCCATTTCTCCCCATAGTGGGGAAAGCTTGGTTGTAGAGCATCCACTCTACATGCAGAAGGTCCCAGGTTCAATCCCTAGCATCTCTAGGTAGAGCTGAAACCCTGGGAGAAGGGCCATTTCTGCCAGTCAGCACTGACTCTACTGGCGCAGATGGACCAAAGGGTCTGACTTGGCGGTAGGCAGCTTCCTATGTTCACAAGAAGAAACAATAGACAAACTAATACCTGCTTTAGTCGGGCTGGAGAACCCAAAGCCTTGAGATGCCACGCTCCCTCCACCAGAGCTGAATGTGCCCATCGGCTTCTGCTCGCCAAAGGAGGCGGTGGTGCCAAATCCAAAGGTCTTGGCACCGCTGTTTCCAAAAAGGCTTGATGTATCTGGGGCGGGGAGAAACGAGAGTCTTTTCTTACATACCAGAAAAAGGCCCGCCTCCCCCCAAAAGTGCCCAAAGCCCAATGGGGGGGAGACACAATGAGGATCAGGGGTTTAAGATGGCACATGTCGCTGCTTGAACAGCATATTTTCTGGAAATGTAAAGACTCCCCCCCCTTTTTTCATTGAACTTCAGGACCATTAGACTTATTATCTGAACTGCTACTGCTGCTATACCACATGCACACATATACACTCCCTGAGAAGATTGTATGGAATTCTCTTCCTGGTCAAATAGGCTAGACACACTGGGATGTTTTTCCTCCCCTCTGCACTATTTGGCTTTCTGGGCTCCCTCAAGCCATCTGCTTTTCAGAAGAGGTTGACCATCTGAACCAGCAACAACCAGTCTTGAATCAAAGAAGTGATGTCTGCAGGAGGAGGGGGGGGGCTTTGTATCAGACTGCCCATCTTAAAATGTGAATATTGAGCATCATGACACCACAGAAAAGGGCAGGGTGGCCCCTCTATGAAGAGCAAGAGAAAAGATTGTAAATGACAACAGTCTATTGATAGCCACCAATGAAAAAATTACCACCTTATCATGGATGCCAGGAACCAGTCACATGTAATAAGCAGAAAAATAGGGTTCTGAGAGCAGCCCCAATGCTATCACTTGAAGGCCCAATTGGGCCTACCTCCCTGATGGGTTGAGCAAAAGGGCTACAGATGAAGCCACACCATTCTGGATTCAGGACACTAGGGCTACTTGTTCCTGCATTTTCAGCAAAGGAGTAAGACAGATGCACTATAATGTGCACAAAGAGAGAGGATAAAGCCTGTCTTCTCAAAGTGCCTCTACATTCATGTCCAGTTATGGCTCACAGAAGTGAAAGCCTCACTGATCTTCAGAATCAGAATCCTCTTTCAAACCCCAGCAAAGTTCAAAGTGTTGTGAGTGTGTGGAAACGTCTCTTTACCACTCGAGGATAAGGCACATGCGTATGTTCCTAGACCTATTTGTCCTTAGATTTAGGGGAATGGGCTCAAGACTGCAGCTTCTTTCTGAACCCAGCCCCCTTTATTAATTTTGTGTGTGTGTGTGTGTGTGTGTGTGTGTGTGTGTGTGAGAGAGAGAGAGAGAGAGAGAGAGAGAGAGAGAGAGAGAAAATACATATATTTCTGGATTATTCACTACATTAATTTGGATTAGAAAATAATAATAATAATAATAATAATAATAATTTGTAAGAATACTAACAAATCATCAACTCATAAGAAAAATATCTTGGTGATGTACAAAAAAATTACATTATACAATCAGGTGCACCGGCTAGCCTCCCGAATTGAGGGGGCACTTTGGTGCGTGACATCATACACCCCTCTGCACGACCTGCCCCTGCCCGCCTGGCGGCAGCAGGATATAAGATGGACAGAGGGCGATTGCCCCTCTCCACACGTCCCAGCCCCACCCAGCACATGAGTGCTCTCCCGGTGGCGTCAGGTGGCAGGGAAGGGCGGCCTGCTCAACACTGGCGGGGCCCAGCCCCCTGCCCACAAATACGGAGGGGGCTGAAGCTCTTTCCGCCCCCTATAGTTGGCTGATCATAATGTAGAAAAGAATGACCACTGCTGAATCAAATTAATGCCCTAAAAGTGCTCAGTGGCAGAAAAGCATTTTCAGCAGGTGACAAAATGTCAAAACTGTAGGTACTCATCTCATTTCAATAGGAACAAGGTTCCAAAATACTGGCGCCACTACATTAAAAAGCCTTAGTATGCACTGGAGCTAAATCAGGGAGAGGAACCTCTTTCAGAACTTTCCCTTCTGGACAACCTTCCTGGGGCCGCATGCCAGGGTGGAAAGGGCCAGTGGCAAATGTGGTGGAGCAACGAATGGCAATTCTGCTTTTGTACAGTAGGCTAGTTTCTACACACCTTCACATACACAGACCCCTCTCTATCCTCCAACAGGGCAAGCAAGAGGCATGATCAGAGTTCAAGGACACATTGCAGCCAGGCAAACACACTCAAGGAGGGTGTGAAGTAGGGTTGGGGTGGGGACTTGGGAGAGTTAAGAGTGCTGAGGGTTGTTAAGTGACCCTTCTTCCCCTCCTGGAGTGGTTTCTACAATCAATCTTTCTTCCCAGGGAACTCTGGGAACTGTAGCTCTGTGAGGTGGGACAGCAGTCTGAGCACCCTGAACAAACTACAGTTCCCAGAATTCTTTGG
This sequence comes from Podarcis muralis, assembly GCF_964188315.1. Lineage (NCBI taxonomy): Eukaryota > Metazoa > Chordata > Lepidosauria > Squamata > Lacertidae > Podarcis > Podarcis muralis. The sequence goes on along the minus strand of NC_135673.1, from coordinate 13,789,453 downwards.
GGGAAGCCATGACTGTTCAAAGTGGGACCATAGTGCTTTAAGTGTATGGTGAGAGTGGGGCCTTTTGCAAAGACAGAAATGGAAACACAACTTAACACAAAAGTTAAAACACCTCTAAAAGGCCTGACAAGACCTATCTCACATCCAGCAGGAGAGGGGCCCAGAGAAGGGCCTCCGGTGCAGAAATTTAATACAAAAGCAGGTTTATGTGTAAAGAGACACCTAAGTGGTACATGGGTCCTAAGCTGCTTATAGGGACACTGAACTGAGCCCATGTGAACCAAGATTTGAAATCACAAACCCAGGAGCTCTGTAACTAATAGTTGGCCGCCAAGCAGACTTGCTCTCCCTACCACTGTCACTTCCAAAATCAATTCCCATCCCCACCCTTGGCTTTGTTGCTACTGTGAAAGCCAAAAGATTCTGGTTGGCCTAGAAAAGGGGTCAGCAAAATTCTTCAGCAGGGGGCCAGTCCACTGTCCCTCAGACCTTGTGGAGGGAGAATGATGCAAGAGCACCACGAGCCCCGCTGGCTGCTTACAAGCGGCAGGGGCTGGCAGCGGCAGAGGGATGATGAGCGGAGAGCGAAAGGGCTCCAGAGAGGGGCTGCTTAAAATGGCAGCCACTCAAGCGCTGCTGCTGCTGGCAACAACAAAGCCCAGCCCCCTTCCTCCTCCAGGCAGGGCAGGGAGAAGTCAGGAGGAGGGAAGGAGGAGGCGCTGCCGCCGCCATGTGAGGGAAAGGGAGGGAGAGGAAAAGAACGCGCACGCACTGGTGATCCATGCGGTGATTCCTGGATCGTCCGCAGGCTGGATCCAGAAGGCAATTGGGCCTGATCTGGCCCGTGGACCTTTGTTTGCCAACCCATGGCCTAGAAATTAGGTCCCTGGTCCACACCAGTTGATCACTTGCTTCCTTGCTTCCACTGTCAATGCAAACAGATTCAATTCATAAAGTGCTCCACTGAGGGGGAAGTTCTACACGGCATAGGTCATTCACATAAGGTGATGACATATGGGTGATGCAGGTCTTCCAGCACTAGGGCGGCGGGGGGGGGGGGGGGGGGAGAACACCCTGTGTGAATCAGCCAGTTCTAAAGAACAAAGATGGAGTGGCTATGACAATGAACACGCAAGACTTGGCAATACTTACTCTGGGTGGCCGAGGAACCAAATCCCCCACCGGTGGCGCTGAAAGGGTTCTTATTTGCTGCCTCATGGCTTGGCTTTCCTCCTAGGCCACTGAAGAAACCACCACCTCTCCCACCACTGCTTCCAGACCCGAAGAGACCCCCGCCAGAAGAAGTCTGCTGTAAGGAGGAACAAAAAGTGGGGGAGAACTGTTTTCACTGGCTCGCAGGTACACAGGGGCCAGATTCCATGAGGACTAGAGGCATTCTACAAGCACCCCTGCAGACTTGGGCTAGGATCCAAAAAGTGTTAGTGGGCTTGCAAATTCTCCGACTCTATATTTTAGATACAGTGGTACATCTAGTTGTGAACATGATCCGTTCCAGGGTGCCATTTGCACCCCAAAAAGTCTGCAACTAGAGCGGTGCTTCTGTGGAAGAGTGAAGCATAATATACACAGAACGCTTCCGCGCATGTGGCGAAACCCGGAAGTTCCAGGTATGCCGCGTTCATAACCCGAAAATCTGCAACACAAAGCGAACGCAACTAGAGATATGACTGTACATATGACTTTTAGATATGACTTTTACATACAAAAATTTTGGTGAAATGTATATAGCATGATTTTCAAAAGTTATTTGTTAAAGTAGACTAAAATTAAAGGAAAAGAAAGTCACAATTATTATTTTTTAAATCACAACAGCAACAGAAGAAGATAAAACACCCACCCACGCATGCACATAAAAACATCCCTGAAAAGTTTTGGCATCTTATTTAAAAGGGTCAGTCTCTAGGACTGACTGTCCTGAAGCTGGAAACAGATTCCAGGGTTTAGGTACCACCACCGAAGAGTTACTGCTTGGCATTATCTGCTAACCTGACAGATGAATGGGATGGGACAGCCATGAGTTTAGAAAGCAAGTATTAAGTAGACAATGTGTTCAACTTCATCTGTACTCTGGGGAACTGTGGTGGGCTATAGACATCTGAATACTTGCAAGCTGAGAAGGACAATGTATTTCCTTCCGTCTTCTAGGCTCTTCCTCCCCCTACTCTGCTAAGAACACAGGAGCCATCTTTTCTAGGGGAAAGAATCTGAATCCTGTGTGATTAGCAAAGTGGGCGGGGGGGGGGGGGGAGGGAGGCGGGAAAGGAGCCAGCCAATCAGTTCCTGCAAGATGGGAGATTGGATTTTGGGGAACAGATTTAAGATGATAAGAAAAGCCTGCTGGATCAGGCCAGCGGCCCATCTGGTGCAGCATCCTGTTCTCACAGTGACCGCCCGGTTGCCCCAATGGGAAACCCACAAGCAGGATCAAAGCAAAAGGAGCAACTCTCTCCTTCCTGGGGTTCCCCAAAACTGGTGTTCAGCAACATCACTGCTTCAAACAGTGAAGGCAGAGCACAGGCATTTTCTCATGGTCAGGTGAGCTAGGATATAAAAGCTCATGTGGTCTTCAAGGTATCCTCGACTCATATTGCTCTGCACTGTATGAAGCACTTCCTTGCATGTCCCTGAATTGACCACAATGCAAATCTACGGCAGGATGAACCAATGTTGTTGGATTCCAGCTTCCAGCAGCCCCGGCCAGGATGGCCAGTGGTCAGGGATGATGGGAGGCAGGAGACGAGCAGCATCCAGAGGGCAACACATTGGCTATTCCTGATCTATAATCTTGGAATATATAAACCCCTAAGGGGGATTCCCATGCTCTTCCCACCAGAACCAAGCACAGGGTTTTTTTTGCGCATGAAGAAGCGTGACGATAAGTTTAGGAAAGATTACCTGGCCAAAGAGGTTCCCGCTGGTGTTGGTCGCTTGCCCGAACACAGGGCCTGGGCTGCTGGAGCCAAATGCTGGACATGGGAGAAAAAGAAAGAAAAGAGGCCAGGGAGAAAAAGTCAGCATTTAGACACAAGACAAATGAGGACTGCTGGACTAGAACCAAAGATATGAGTTTGAGGGGAGGGGTCAGTCTGGATGATGCCAGGAGTCCCTTCCAAGTACTGGGATCCTGTGTCTGGGGTAGAATGTATGAGAGCAAGCTTGCCAAGCCAGTCCCTTTGTCCAGGCTAGGGGTTGCCAAAGTGGGAAGATGTTATCAAGTTCATCAATTCTGTTGAATTAACTAACCTAAATATATTTAATTGTCTTTTGAATAACTCTGCCATTGATTAACACAGTGTTTTGAACTGCACTGTGTTTTCATTGCCCTTGGTGAATCATGCAAATTTTGAATAATGCTTTTCATAGGGTAGGGAGCACTGGAGATGAGTTTATGGAACCAAGGGGGAAGTGGCCTGAAAGACTTTGGAAACCACTGGATTGTGCTAGCTGAGGCTGATGGGAGTTGTAGTCCAAAAAGCCAGGTTAACTGGGGGATACAATCCAAAGTGTCTAGAGGAGAACAAGTCAGTGAAGGAGACCACAGAATATAGACTTGCATGTGTGGAATGAGGAGGCCTTGCTAGAAATGCCACTGCCATGTCAAGTTTGTAGGAGGTGCATTGATGTGCGGCAGGCTATGGAACATCCCCCCTTACGAGTTGAGTGTGGCCCCCTCCTTGTATAATTTTTCACAAAAATGTACCTCTTTGCCCAGGTCTTTTGAGAAGAAGTGGGGAGGAGAAAGGAGGACTGTGCCATAGCTCAGTGGGGTTGAGCACCTGCTTTGCATGCAGAAGGTTCCAGGTTCAATCCCCAGTCGTATCTCTGGGAAGGACTGGGAAAGACTCCCTTGGCCTGAGATGCGGGAGAGCTGTTGCCAGCCCATGTGGACACCACTGATCACCTGATCAATATATGGTAGCTTCCTACATTTAGTGATGTCATCTGGACGCCCCCTATTGCGGTGCTCTATCTGGCCTTGATTGCTATGCAAAATGGTTTTAATTGTGGGCTTAGTGATAAGTACAGCATGGCCTCAACATGTTACATTAAGCCAGGATAGGCAACGTGGTGCCCCCTGTACATGAATAAGCTTCAACTCCCATCACCTCTCCTTTTCTCCAAAAAAAGCAAAAATACTGAGCAATGCTGAGGTTCTAAAATCTTGAAGGAATTAAAAAGGCCTGGATTTCCATTAAACACATCTCAAAATGGCAGCAACTGCTAAATGAGTCCCAGCCGAGGACTCAGATTTCCTTTGTGCAAGAAGGATTTGGAGCTGTGTTAATCACCTGTTCCCATGAAAAGATAATGAAGTGTTTGTATTAAAAAGAATTCCCCTGCTCACTTCAAAATGCATACCCTGCCATCAAAACTAAGGCACTTTCCTGTAATTAAGGCCCCTTTCCTGTAGGCAGGGCTCACTTATGCCTTTTAAAATATTTTGTCCTGGTAATTAGCAGGGCGGGGGGGGGGGGGATGTTCTTTCTTAAATGTGCATCTTGTATATTGAAACCTAATTAGTTTTCCACCTTTGGGCACTGTGATCCATGGGGAGAGCTCCCTCCGCCCCACCCCCCTGCTGTGCTTCTGGGAAGTGGAATGTCTTGATGGATCATGCCCTGGGCTTCCCCCATCACCTTTCCTGTACATTACAGGGGCCTCCAGGCAGGAACTGCATTTCCAATTCTTTCAGTGAGAAAACTAAAAATGTCCCAGACCATTGATATTTCTTCTGAAAACTTGAGGTTTTTAAAGTCACCTTTAAAATTTGGTGGGATACCACTTAAGGTGCCACAGGACACCTCATGGGAACACAGGAAGAACACCAGAAGCTGTCTTATTTGAAGTCAGATCACTGGTCTTTCAAGCTCAGTATTGTCTACACTGACTGGCAGCGGCTCTCCGGGGTTTCAGGCAGAAAGTCTTTCTCAGCCAGCCCTGGAGATGCTGCTGGGGAATGAACCTGGGACCTTCTGCATGCAAAGCAGATGTTTCACCAATGAGTCATGGACCTTTCCCTTAAAAAATAAAGCAAGATTCTAGTCCTCATGGATCTGAATGAAGGGCTGAATTGAACAGAACCATAGGATACTGTCTTATAACTGAGCCAGGGCACTGGGTTCAACCAGCTCAGTATTGTCCACACTGAGTCTCATCGTCTCTCCTGACCCAACATGGAGATTGTAGGTACTGAAGCTGAGACCTTCTGCATGCAAGGCAGTCCCTCTGCCACTGAGCTCTGGCTCTTTCCTCTCCCGCTTAACCCATTACCCCTTGGTCCCTGCACATGCCTTCTTACCTGAAGCTTGACAGAAACTGAATCCAGCCGAGGATGTTGGGGTGGTGGCAGCGGCTGCGCTCCCAAAGATGGATGCCCCCTGCCCGAAGCTGGAGCTCTGTCCAAAAGCAGGGGTGCTGCTTTGGCCAAAGAGGCTGGTGCCTGCAGTGGCCGCAGGCTGTCCAAAACTGAAGGAGCTGGTGGTGCTTGTGCTGGATGGTGCCCCGAAGACGCTCCCACTGCTGGATGCAGGGGTGGTGGAAGAAGCCATCTGTCCAAATGCAGGAGCAGCCCCGAAGGCTGCCTGGTTGAAGGTGAACCCACTGGATGTGCTGGCTGGCTGGCCAAAGGTGGGGGCTTGGCCAAAGGCTGGCTGAGCAAAGCCTGTGGAGGTGGTGGCACCACCGAAAGCTGATGTACTGAATCCGGGAGTTGCTGCCTGTGTGGTGATGGTGGAGGTAGATGGTGGCGGGGTGGCAGGGGGTTGGTTAAATGGAGAAGGCGGCGCTGCAGAGAGCTGGCCGAAGATGGGGGGCATGGAAGGGGTCACCAATGCCTCAATTGCAGGTTGGCTGAAGGCTGAGCCAGAAGAGCAGGTGGCAGGGGGCTGTGCAAACACAGAAGGGGCTGAGACATTGGCTGTGAATGCAGAGGTGCCAGTGGCCGGGGCCTGGATGGACGCACTTGGGCTACAGCAAGCTGGAAGCGCTCTGGTCACTTCGGCAGGCTGAGAGGCCATGCTTGCTGAAGGCAAGGTTGCTGGAGTGTGCTGGTCCAGAGATGTTGCCACAGAAACCACCTCAGCCTTTGAATCAGTAGGAGAAGTGGCGGGAACAGCTTCTTTGGCAGGTGCTACTGTTCCCGCTGCTGCCACAGCAAGACTGATTGCATCCACCTCTTCCAACGAAGGTGTGGCCAGAGCAGGAGGATCTCGAGGAGGTTCTGGAGTATGGACCTGGGGTTGGGGCAGCAGCTGCATTGCTCCAAGCTTGCTGGCATCACTCTGAGGCAGCTTTTCAGGGCCTGGGGAGGTTCTGGCATCTTCCTCTCCTTTACCTGTTGGTGTGGTGCCCACAGCAGTTGGAGCTGAACTCAACAGACTTCCGAATGACAGAGTAGCGTTTGCCGCCGGTGCAGAAGAGGGTGTTGCTGCTGCGGCATTTGCTGGCTGAATCCCAAGTGCAAAAGTTGACTTGGCACCTCCTGCAGGCGCTCCAAAGAGAGCAGGAGACCCTGTGTTGACCAATTGGACATTGCTGAAGATGGTGCTGCCAGACGTTGATGTTAAGCTGGTTGTCATCACAGAGGCAGCCACCTCTGTTGATTTGCTGACCTGCAAAGAGCTTCCAAGAGTAAACCCAGAAGGTATTGTGCTCGCTTTTGCTTGCTGTCCTCCTGTGGCATTAACAGGTGGAGGCTGTTTGGTAGTGGCAGCCTTGGAATTCTCATCAGCTTGACCGACTCTTAACCCAGAGAAACTCCCAAGGGTCTCCCCAGCAGCGGTGCCCTGGAAGAGGTGATCTCCTTGTTTTAATGGAAGCCCTTCCAGTTTCCCAGAGGTTGAGAAAGGGACGGAGGCCACAGGGGCTGAGGTCACCTGGCTGTTTGCCGGGCTTGGATCTCCTGAGCCACTGCTTGTCATGGGGACTCCTGGAAGACTGGGCGGTTTTGCGGACCCAAAAGTGAAAGAGCTCTCCAGAGGGGTTCCAAATTTCACGTTCCCGCCAAGGGGAAAGGCATCAGGCTGGCTCAGCTGTTTTGGAGGAGAAGGTATTGCTGCCAAGGCACAAGAGAAAGACACAAAGCAAATAAATTTCAAAGGTAAGGTTCACTGATCACTACCACCCAGCTCCAAAGCAGCATAAACCCTAGAATTCATATCTCAGAGGTAGATCATCTGTTTTGCCTGCAGAAGGTCCTAGGTTCAATCCCAATCAGCATCACCAGGCAGGGCTGGGAGAAACTCTGCCTCAATCACTGGAGAGTCACTGCCACTCAGTGCAGACAACACCATGCTAGGTGGACCCTAACAGCTCAACTCAATCAAAGGCAGCTTTCTATGTCCCTCTGCTTAGTTTGTTGAGTTGTGTATTGTTTGGTTTAACCTCAAAAACCTTTCCCCCCTCCTCTTCCAGACCATCAGTTCCACAGTCTGTTACATAAACCACTCACCAACTTCTGGCAAACTGCAGCTATAGATCAAGTCAACCAGGTATTCCCAATCTCTTGAAACATTTGCTTCTGTTTACTCCTTTCCTGAAGACAGGAGTGCCTGGCGTGCTCTGGTCCATGGGGTCATGAAGAGTCGGACATGACTAAACGACTAAACAACACTCCTTTCCTACAGGTAGGTTTATGTTTAGTGGCAGAGCTTAGAGGTAGAGCATATTCTTTGCATGCAGAAGAGCCTAGGTTCAACCTCCAGCATACCCAGTTAAGAAAAAGGCCATCAGATGCTGTTGAGCTTTATCATCCCTGACTGCTATGGACATGCTTGCTGGGCCTGATGGGACCTGTGGTTCAGCAACATCTGGAGGGCTAAAGGTTCCTTATCCCTGGATTAGAGAAGGAAGGAGTTGTGGCTGTACCAGCAGGACTAGAGAAGTCCCCCCCCCCCCCAGCCTGAGGGCCACATTCTCTTCAAAATGCACACCCCATTTTAAAACAAAAACTCACCTTCTACTGGAGGGACAGATGTTGCAAGAGAGGTGAGGATTGCATCAAGGTTAGCTTCAGGTCTAGAAGACAAAACAAAAACATTAATGTAAAAAATTTGGCCTTTTCAAGAAGGGAAGTAGAAGGTTTGCGGGGGGTGGGGAGGGAAGACAGTACACGTGTATACACTACATATTTGTTCCATCATGGCTCTCACTAATGGGAAGCATAGTTTGGTAGGATGCCAATAGTTCACTACCTACCTGCACTATGCATTGTCTATTTAACACTGTGTTGCTTTTTGTTTTTTTGTGGCTCTATATGCCACCCAAGTATGCGTCAGTGAGTGGCCAAACAGATCTAGTCATCATAATAATTTCTTAAAAAGAGAGTCCTGTTTAACAACTGTGCCACCTTTCTCTCCATTTATTTTCAGGTTTTCATAACACAGGCTTTTCCCTAAAAGCAATGAGATGATGAGCTATTCTACCTGAACTGCATGACAAGATGAAAGTGTTCGCTGAACGACCCCTCCATATATAAATTAAACATGTGCATGGTTACTTAATTTGCAGAACACATGCACAGTGCAGAATTTCAGCTTCTCCTAATTCACACATGGGAGCCTGGGTTCCTAATCCCCCGTGACCCCTTCCCATCTGAATCAGGCATGGGAGAGGATTTTGCTGAACTATAATTCCGATCATCCCTGGCTATTGGCCATGCTGGCTGCAAAGGCTGGTGGGAATTGTAGTTCAGCAACCGCAACCCTGATCTAAATGGTTGTTCCCCAGGTCTGATTATAATGTGATTGAATGAGAATTGCCTACCCCATGGCGACCTTCTCCATGTGACTGCTTATGCAACTGAAGCCTCCAGATGGCAAAAGGACGATTTAGTCACCTCCATGAGTATAGATTACAGGCTTTCCCTCCCAAGCCATAAAAGCTACATTATGGCTAACTGGGCCACTGCATCTTTTCCAGCTTCCATGCTCTCAAATTCAGCCCCTCCATGGCTGCATTTCAGTTTCTGTGCCTGGATCTGCATGAATTTTTGATTTTATATTTTATTTTATATATCCAGTGCTGCAGGTTGCAGGGGAGACTAGCCTGGGCAAATGAGGCACTGCCCTATTGACTTCAATCAGCCCCCACCTATGTTCTGTTATTGTTGTTTATTGTTTGTAAGCCACTTTGGGATTCATTTGAATGGAAAGCGGCATAGAAATACAATAAATCAAATCAAATCAGCGTTGCCCCTTGCAGAACTCAGCTGGGAGGACTTAGCTGGCTCTGCCTGTCATTGGCTCTGGTGCCGCCTGCTGTTGGGCTCCTGACCTCCCAAACCCACCAGTCTCAACGCACACCAGTGGCTACTGGCAGGTTGACCAAAACACTGTGAGATATACAATTTCTGTCCTAGCAAAAGGACTATCGTTAGGGCTAGTGCCATTACGGAGAAATCTGCTTACAAATATTGCCAAGAATTCTGCTGGTGGCTGGTAATGAGATAGAATGTTGTGTGTTTGTCAACAAGAGCCAAGGGCAGCCAAACCAGGATAGAAGGCAGGTTGTTGTACCCTCTCCTACAACAGTTCACTTGAGCTTCATCTCCACCTCCCACGCAGTGCACATAGGCTGCAAACCTGGCCATGCCTATTTTGAAGCACTGGATTTCATTGTGCTTATTCCCAAGTGGGGTGAGGGCTCCGGTCTTGCACCCCATATTTGCTCCGTGGAGCTCAAGGTGACAGCAATGACTCTCCTGTTTTAATCTCACAACAATCCTGCAAGGTAGTCCTGAAGGTTATTCCCCGGGTCCTCAATCTAACAGTCCAGGCATGTCCAACAGGTAGATTGTGATCTACCGGTAGATCACTGGATGTTTGTGGTAGATCACTGGTAGATCATTGGCTCCCCACAAAGAAGCTGAACAACCGTGGCTCCCCTTAAAAAAGCTCAACATTTAACCTCCTCCCTGAAAAAACTCAACAACTTTGACCTGAACCCCCCAAAAAGGAGGTAGATCACTGCCAGTTTTTAACTCTGTGAGTAGATTGCAGTCTCTTGGGAGTTGGCCACCCCTGTAATAGTCAAATGCAGCCTTTTACCAACCAGGTGCTCTCCACCTGTTTTGGAATAGGACTCCTACCAGCATGGGGCTGATGGGAGCTCTAATCCCAAACAGCTAGAGGACACCACGTTGGCCACGGCTGCTCTAACCAAGACTCGAACTAAGAGGCCAGGGTGGCCTTCATCGCTCAGCCTAACACACCTCTCAGGAATATAACCACCGCATTACACCGACCCTCTGAAAAGTGATCACGTGCCTTGCTGTTCGTAACATTAGTGCTACCAAGGGACATCAAAGAAACAGAAACAGAAAGACGTCCATACATACACAGAGGTGGTAAATGTGAACGCTTTGTTGAACTGGGCAACTGTTGATGGAGTGGGCGCAGCAGCAGCAGAAGTCACGGATGCTGATATCTTCTGAGGGCCTTGCCCTGGGATTGTAAACACAGCACAGAGTTATACACACACCATAGATAGAGGGGAGGGAGAGGGGGAGAGACATGGCACTGTCAGCTTTCCCAGGACAAGTCTTTTTGAGTTACTATGTTTTATACCCCACCTTTCATCCAATTATTTTAAGATGAAGCAGGAACATTCTGCGTGCAAAGCACATGCTCTGCCACTGAGTTATGGGCTTTTCCTGGGACTTGCTGTGTTACCTCCCAAGCTGGAATGGGCCATAAGAAGCCCTCTCCCTTTCCTCAAGACAAGTAATGATAGCTAGTAACACTCTAGCCTAAGACAACAAATTCTGGGCAGAGAGCTCTGAAAACTGGCACTGAGTGGGTGGGGGTAGAGGGAGAGATTATATGACTGAGCTCCAATAAGCAGATCAAGCAGCTTTCCATAAATGTATCAGCTTAGCAAGCCTTTGCACCACTCCGACTCCATCCCCACTGGAAATATGAACATGTATTCATGTGTGAGAGACAATACTTTAGAGAAGTTATAAAGGGGGTGAATGCATGAATGGTGTGAAGTGTGTGTAAGTGTTGTGAGAAGGGGGGGGGAGGGAGAAGGAGAAGGAATGAATCAATGAATGAATCAATAAACAGTATATGGGAAACAGAATGAACGAATGTTGGCGTGGTGAGAGAAAGGATGGTGTGGCTCTGCCCCAAATTTGGCTATGGTCCTGGCCCAATACCTTCTCTCCTCCCCCCCCGCCCCCCCCCCCGCATGGAGCCCTTGATGGATTACCCCACAAACAAATGTATCCCTTGCAGGGAGGAAGGTTCATAGCTAAGGCTATCAGTGACACCAGTGACAAAACCTATGCTCTACCCTCTATTGTCAGAGTCAGCATGCTTGTGAATACCAGGTTGGCCACTGTAGGGAAAGGATGCTGGACTAGATGCCCCACCCCCACCCTTTGGCCTGATCCAGCAACCTGGCTCATATGTTCCCAACTCCTAAATTCACATAAACCGTAACCAGCCTTCAGAACTGAAAAACATGGTCTGACCATGGTTTCCAATTCCGGGTTGCTAACAGTGTTTGGCCTGAATCCCCACACACCCCACCCCAGAATCGCACCAACCCCCTTTTTCAGGGCTGTTTGCAGGTTCCTTCCTTGCACGACAAAAAAGTATTGCCAATGCCGGTAATAAAAATGATTTCAGTTTGAGTGGTTACCTAACCAAAGCAAGAATCAGTCTGGATTGCGTATGCACTGGAAGGAGGGGTGATGAACAGGGAGGCTGACAGCCACTACCTCCCAAGAGGTAATAGCACTGTGTATTTTTATTTATTTATTTAACTGCATACAAAAGCTATCGAGAGACCTTGGGCAAACATCTCTCGAAATTGTCACCATAACAACAAATGTTCAAAATGCGGCAAGAGTGGGTTCTGCAAACTCTTGCATTGGCTAAGAGACTTACACTGCAAGGCTGGAAAGATGAATAGTTTATCACTCAGCGGCTCAAGGATCTCACTGCCATGAACATATGCTTACACTTACTCATTTTCGTTTAGATACCTGTTTTGGGACTGCTTATATTGATGTGTTTATACAGCAATATTTTTCTGTTAAAATTCCAAAGAAAGGGGCATGCTGAGAGCAGACCCACTGAAATTAAGGGGCATGATTAACTTGGGTCCAGTAGTTTTAGTGGGCCTACTCTTGAGTAGGACTAGTGCTGTAAACCAGTGTTTCCCAACCTTGGGCCTCCAGCTGTTTTTGAACTACAATTCCCATCATCCCTGACCACTGTTCTTGCTAGCTAGGGATGATGGGAGTTGTAGTCCAAAAACAGCTGGAGGCCCAAGGTTGGGAAACACTGCTGTAAACAACGAAAAAATATTTTTAAAAAACAATAACCATAATTATTTTAAAAGGCAAGGAAAGTGCTGTAGGACTCAATACCCAACATTTCCAGCTTGCTCATGATTTAAATCTGTACTATTTGTTAAAATAAAAATAAAAATGTCATTTCTGATGGGGGATGAGGTCTGTTGCTTTCATGTTCCACTTGTGAGCCTCACAGAAGCACCTGACTGAGCTCCACTGGAGAAAGAAGGCTGGATGAAATTGGATACAGAAAGACTTAAAAATAAATAAATCTTCACCCCATGGTTGCCAGCATTTCAGGTTTTAAGTGTCATTACCTATTTATGTAGCCAAAAAGTCACAATCCCTGCACAGCAGACTTGAATGCCCAGAACTGTATACATGATTCCTGTTGGTGGTTGCACCACTGATTTGTATAATGACATTACAACACTGTCAGTTTCATCCCTAATCCTGTTCCTAAAGATCCTGGAACCAGCCCTTTCAATGGCTACTACACCCTGGTGGCGGATGTCTTCATTGAGCTTATGCCACTACAGCCCTAAGTTCTTGCTCCTAGTCAGTAATTGCCACTTCAGATCTTGTTAGCTGGCAGTACCCAATGTTAGTCCTACTCAGAGTGGACCCATTGAAAATGATGGGACATGACTGACTTGGGTACATTGATTTCAGAATGTCTACCCTGAGTAGAACTTAGCTGGATACTGTATCTACCTGGCTCAATTTCACTATTTGTTGCAATTGGGATACTTTTACTCCATGGTACATCATAATTGCCTTGAGCAGGCCAAGTCCCTCTTCTTTCCCCCTCTGTCTGCAATTTTCTGGCCCCGCAACAATACTCAGGGTAGACATTCTGAAATCAAGCTTCTACATTTCTGCTTAACTAAGTAGTCCTGCGAGTGTGTTGAAATTACGATTAGTTTTGGGGAAATGCCATTTCTGAACAGATAAGCACTCTATGTTAACACTGTTGGGACGGGACCTGCAATGAACCACTGGTGGGTGGAACACTTCCATTCCTTCTGCCGGCCAGCCAGCTCATACCCTTCCCCAGGTTACTCCATTCCATTCTAAACCCCCCCCCCCCATTTTTCCGGTTTTTCTCCTAAGGCACTCAGCATTGGCCTCTGTGCATGCTCAGTCCATATTGGGCTATTTTTGGTTGGTTTTCTTGTACTTCTGTAAGCTATAGAGGGCCACCCCCTCAGGTTCTTGTTTGTTGGTGGCTCTACTTTGGCTACAGTCCCATCATCTCTCAACAATCAAGTTTACTATTAGAAGCAGAGATGGCGGATCCTCTGGTGCCTTCTGCTTCTCGCTCTGGGTTGTAACCAAGCTTTACCTGTCAGAGTAGACTCACTGAAATTAATGGATCTGAATTAGTCACATCCATTAACTACAACGGGTCTACTATGAGTAGGACTAGCACTGGTTTCCTACTCTTTGGATCCCCCTCCCTTTAAATATTAAGGCAGGTGCCATCTCCAGTGTCTTTTGGAACCTACTGAAGATCATCTTCTTCCCACAAGCCTTCTGCGTACAGATCTTTCCCAGTTTGCATCTGCTTAAGAACTGTGTTTAGACAGTTTATCTTGTGATTTTGATGCTCTGGGTGCCTTTAGGAGAAGGGTAAGGATATCAATTTGAACAACAACAACAGCAGCAGCATAAACTGACCTGTGCTCTTTTTGCCAGCTGATGGCTGGCCAGTAGATGCCATGGTGACACTTGCCACGGAAGAAGAGTTGGGTGGAGACTGCATCTTAAGTGAGCTTGGTGAAGGTCCCTAAAACAAAACAAAACAAAACACAATAGTAGTTAGGCCAAGAAGCATGCAAGGAAGGATAAGGGCTTGAGAGATGGTGCACTCTAGGACAAGAAATAACTACAGGCAGCGACCATTTTGTGTATATCTGATTGACACGCGACCACCAACACCCCCTGGAAGGGACAGGGTGGAACAGGGTTGGGGAAGAATGGGCTGACACACACAGTGACCTGGAACACCCCCCACACAAATGGGGAGTTGCCTGTTTGCAGTCCCCGTGAAAAAGAGGAGGCACCATGCAAGGGCAGAAGAAACATGCCCTTAGCAGGCACACAGAGAATCTGCCCCAAGGCAAAGTTAGGAAATCCTACGCATGTTCAGCTTGGCACATCTGCTGCTTGGCCTTACCCACTTCAGACTACAAGCAGGTAAATATGCTTGAATGCAAAACAACCACCAACAACTAAACCTTATTGCACATAGAAAGCTTGTGTGTCAGGGAGAAGGCAGTAAGTAACAGCCCTTTCAGAATGCAAAGTTTGGAAGGCTTAATGTGCCATGTTCTTGGGGCACCATCAGCCATCCAGCTCAGAGGTGGATCAAGGAATAAGAGGCAGCACCCTGGTGAGGCAGTGTGCCCTCCAACCACTCCTGGACCATCCAGACCAGAAGGTGTTGTCTTGGCTGACTCCCTCAGCTAAAAGGAGTTAGCAGCCAGTCCTCATAACAGACTTGTTTTTACATCATTTTAATTCTATTGTAGCTTCATTACATTTTAACTATTATCTTACATGTTTTTAGCAATCTGTGTTTAATCCATGTTTGTTTTAACCTATGTGAGCCAGCTTGAGTCCCAGTTCTGGGGACAAGATGGGATAGAGGAGGAGGAGGAGGAGGAGGAGGAGGAGGAGAAGAAGAAGAAGCAGCAGAAGCAGCAGCAGCAGCAGCTTGAAAGAGGTAGTGGGATCCTCTGCAGTTCAATCTCCCAAAATACTACCTGCATTGTTCCCTGAATTGGTGCAATGTCCTCTGAAGTGCACCTGAAATGGTATCATGTTACCATTTATTAGGCCTCAGCAAGAAGCTATCATGCCCTAAAGCTGTGCCAATATCACCTTTGTAATTGGTAAACCAAAGTTTAGGAATCCCCTCCAGACAATGCTGAGTGAGAACTCCCATCATTCCTGGCCATTGGCCATGCGAGCTGCAGGGGCTGATGGTAGCCACAGTTTACCAACATTAGGAAGTTCATAAGTGTATTGTTTGTGGCTGTAGGTCTTGAAATCATGAAACTTGAATGACTAGTCTTCAGCAGACTGCAAAGTCCAGGTGTCTTGGTCCCCCTCCCTAACTTGTAATCATGTCTACTCTGGTCCTGGGAAAACATGGTGTTGGTCGAGGAACCTAAGCTGCTGTCTGTTACCTCTTGAGACAAACCTTGGACATAGTGGTGTGTGTGTGGTATTTGTGTTCTCTGTCATGTGTGGGACTTCTCTGAGTAATTTTTTTTTTTTTGCAGCCTGAGTCAAGGAATTTGAGAGCTTGTGTTTGCTAGAATTTGGGATACATGCATACCTAGGTTGTGCCAAAAGACACCGGTATATATTTCACCACAAGCTTTTCACAGAAAATAGATGATAGGCAAAGTGAACATGGACCACCAGCACCAAACTGTATGGGAAACACCCTTATTAGAAAAGCTAACCAACAAACCGAAAATAACACGGGGACAAATAAAAAGACGATGCCTTCACCCTGGTGTGGCTCCCCTTTATTACACACACAGCCCAAGAAGACAACAACAAGAATGCACTGATAGCATAAGAATCAATATGGCTAACTTGACCCAACAACCCCTCCCTTTCATACAGATGCCAGCAAAACTCACTGCAGCCAACTGGAGGAAACCAACCATGCCCTAGGCCCCACAACCTCTCTCAATTCCAATGAAAACTAGTAAGTGAATAAAAAGAGAACCTACCCAAGTGACACGGACACAGAAATCTTGCACAAACACTATGTAAAAGAATGAAAGCCTACCACCCCCTACTCTCTTCCCCACCTCATTTCAGATATGATGGATCTGTAGAAAGGACTTTAAGATCTGAAGATTGAGAAAATGTATGTACGTAACCAAGTAATTTTTTTAAATAAAGACACTTTGAAAAGTGGGAACGTATGTGAACTAAGGGGTTCAAAAATTACATTGTGTTACAATCTTAAAGAGAATTTTTATAAAATAATATTTGGTATTTAACTCCTGAGAAACTATTCAGAATTCATAAAGATGTTTCAAATGTTTGCTGGAAATGCCAAGAACATGAAGGGACATTTTTATCATGCCAGTGGACGTGTAAAAAAGCTAAAAAATATTGGCTGCACAAACATATATACATACATACATGCATATATACAGCAGATTTTAAAAGGCTAATATTCAATTTAAGCCAGAACTTTTCCTCTTAGAGCTAATGGATACACAATTAGAACAAGATTGTGGAAGATTACTCCAATATATGATTACAGCAGCAAGTGTGCTTTACGAATAAAGATGGGGAGATACAGCATTACCCACTATAGGAGAATGGCTGATAAAATTATTGGATCTGGCTGAGATAGCAAAGTTAACATGCTTAATTAGAGAGAGAGAGAAATGTTTTTGACATTTGTCAGAAATTTGCATGATAAGAAAATTAGGGTAGCCATATATCTGGATTTTCCTGGACATTACCAGAATTTCAAAGGTGGAATTGATGTCCGGGGGGGAGGGGGAGGATTTCTGAAATGTGGTGTTTTGTAGTTTGTCGGGGGTGGGGTGGGGAAGAGAAACTCAACAATTTTGGGGGTTTCCTTTTTTAAAAAAAAGCAACACAACTTTTGGGGTGTCCTTGTTTTTACTTTCTGAAATATGGCAACCTTAAGGAAACTGAACTTGTAATATCAGGATTTGAAGATAGAAAAAGTGGTTTACTGAACACAGAATGGTTGGATTTTAACAAATGAATATCATATGAAGCTGCAGGACAAAGAACTGGAAGTTATTTTACTCTTTTCTACATTTCTTTAGTTTTTTTTCTCTCTTTCCCTTTTCTCTTACTTTCTCTCTAAGTCTGTCCTCTTCTCTTTTCTTCTTTCTAACTTTTCTTTTTTAGACTAAGTAGCTGTTTTAGTATATTAAAGAAAGATACTTTGCGATTGGTATGTATTTTTGTTTATCTATGAATGCCAATAAATAACTTTAAAAAGAAAGAAAGAAAGAAGCTTTCTGGGAAATGATTTATAATGAGTTTTAAAAAATGATGAAGATAACTTTTGTGAAAAAAACAGCAGCTTTTATTTTAGGTATAACTGATGGAGAAGTACCCAGGGGACAGGGGGAAAAAGTTTATGTATGCTACCCAAACCGCTCGAATGATTTATGCCCGCAGATGGAAGAAGAAACAGTTCCTATAAAAGAAGATTGGCAATTAAAATTAATGGAGTATGCAGAAATAGTGAAACTCACCAGAAGAATAAGAAATCAAGAAGAAAGACTTTTAAAAATAGAGTGGGGAAATTTTATTATTTGAAGATATACTGTAAAAAACCAAAACATTAGTGGGACTGATATAAACACATGCAGTAAGAGATGATTAAGTGGAAGATAAGGGAAAATGAATATATTTGAATTGGATATGCAGTAATAAAAAGATATAGAATAAGTAACCACAGAAAGGAGGGGAGGGAAGTCAAGGGGAAGGTAAATTAGATTTGTAAATACTTTGTTTTTCTTGTTAAAAATATATGTAAAAGGTGAAAATGAAAAATTAAAATTAAAGAAAGCTTGAGTTTGTGCTGTCTGTAAGAGACTGAGCATTAAAACCCCTTGCTCATGGGGCTTACGAAAGGCAGTTGAAACAATGGGAGAAAATTGGCATATCTCCCCAAAATTATGCCACTATTCAGTCCCATTTCCCAACCTGGATTGTGACATATGGGTTGCTTTTAAGGGTTTGAAAACAGAATTAATCTGATCATGGTTATAATACACAATAAATTTAAATAAGCTCTGAGGCTTGAGTTTTCTTACTTACGTTATCCTGAAGTTTTCCTGTGCCTTTCAGTTTGAAGAAAAAAGTAGGGTTAGCAAATTGCCTCCCTTCTTCTATACCAAACTCCTCCCTGACTGCTTTATGCTAACTTGCAGCTTTTGACTTGCACTGTGCTAGGAAGCAAGCGATTGGCAGGGAGATGTCCTCTTCCTTCGTCAAAGTTTTAAACAACATTGGCAACAAGTAGCTTACTTTCATTTTGTATTATTAACCTTTGCCTTTTGCTTTGTATTTTCTTTATTATTTTATTACTTTTTAACTGTTACGACCTGCTGCTCTCGCTTATACCTTTAAAAATTGTATTAATAATAAATTATTATTATTATTATTATTATTATTATTATTATTATTATTATTATTATTATTACCTCAGCCGTCTGGCTGGGTTTCCCCATTCACAATTATAAGGTGGCGATTCTAAGCAGCAACATTAAGGATAAGTCATGCATTTGGCAACCTGCCTGTGTTTTAACTCTTTTAAATTGAAAAACTTACATTCTGCCCTTCAAAGCTCTGCAGATAAGTCTTGATTATAAGAATAGTTCAGCTTTAGCAACTGCACAGCCATCAGGACAGAAGAGCCAGAAGTTGTTTTGCTTTGTGAAATGAATAATAATAATAATAATAATAATAATAATAATAATAATAATAATATTTATACGCCACCCATCTGGCTGGGTTTCCCCAGCCACTCTGGACGGCTTCCAACAAAACACTAAAATACAATAACCTATTAAACATTGAAAGCTTCCCTAAACAGGGCTGCCTTCAGATGTCTTCTAAAAGTTTGGTAGTTATTTTTCTCTTTAGACATCTGGTGGGAGGGCGTTCCACAGGGAAGGCGCCACTACCGAGAAGGCCCTCTGCCTGGTTCCCTGTAACCTGGCTTCTCGCAGTGAGGGAACTGCCAGAAGGCTCTCGGAGCTAGACCTCAGTGTCCGGGCAGAACGATGGGGGTGGAGACGCTCCTTCAGATATACTGGACCAAGGCCGTTTAGGGCTTTCAAGGTCAGCACCAACACTTTGAACTGTGCTCGGAAACGTATTGGGAGCCAATGTAGGTCTTTCAAGACCGGTGTTATATGGTCTCGGCGGCCGCTCCCAGTCACCAGTCTAGCTGCCGCATTCTGGATTAGTTGTAGTTTCTGGGTCACCTTCAAAGGTAGCCCCACATAGAGCGCATTGCAGTAGTTCAAGCGAGAGATAACTAGAGCATGCACCACTCTGGCGAGACAGTCCGCGGGCAGGAATGGGTTTTACGCACACAAAAAGGAGGGAGGAATGAACAGCAGCAGCACCTGTGGCTGCTAAAAACTGGATTAGGTTCTCCTTGTTTTAAAGCTAATACAGAGGCAACCACTAACATATTTGTAAGAAACATTAGGCCAATAATTTTGTCAAAAAGGGACAGGGTACACAGGCTAGAAAACTGCCAGTGGTGGAAGAGGCTTTGCCACTACAAAGAGTGAAGACTAGCTTGCTGCTAATGGGCCTATTCTTGCCCTTGAAAAGTCTCATAAGCCTAATGCTAACTAGCGAGGCTTGTGGAATGAATTGGACTCTCTTGGAAGCCCCTGATGAACTCTGCTTTTAGTCTCCTGCTATGTCTTCAAACTGCAGGTGTCTGAAAAGTGGGATAGTAATGAGGGCACAGAGATTTCTCTATCCAAAGGGGGGTGGGAACCCTCCTGGAACCACTGAAGGATCTTTGTCATTGGAACCTGGAGACTGGATCTATGTTCCCTCGCACCCTGAAACTGGACTGTTGCAAGTGCTCCTCACTTCCCATGCTGCTGCCAAGCGCCACAAGCCCCAGCCTGGTGTAAAAAGGTGCGTCCTCCTAATGGCCTCGAGACAACTGTGACTTGATCCCGGAAGCCAGGGGCATAGATCCTTCAAACTCAATCCCCCAGTGGAAAAAGAAGAGGAGCAGGAGCTTAACAACACCTATCTGAACACCATAGATGTGTGTTCAGATCAACTTGTGTGGGTCATACCATTCCTACCACCTGAGCAGAAGGGGCAAGCCCATTCCTTGCATGCCTTGTTTTCTCCTTAGGATGCACAATCATATGGATTGACCCAGAGAACAAAGACTGTCATCCTTCAGACAATTTTTTTGGCCTGAAAAGAGCAATCCTTGGTACTCATTCTGTTTTGTGCGTTTCTTCTCAATCGGTTAGAGCACGGTGCTGATAACGCCAAGGCTGCAGGTTCAAACCCCATATGGGGAAGCTGCATATTCCTGCATAGCTGAATATTGCTGCATTGCAGGGGGTTGGACTAGATGATCCTCAGGGTCTCTTCCAACTCTGCAATTCTATGATTTTATGATTCTTCCTCACAGGGCTACATGCCTTCAGAAAACCTTTGGGACTGAAATATCTGATTCATGGACTCTATTCCATAGCCCCAGGTTTGAATTGCTTATAGTTCTACTGTAGTATTTTGAGTACAACATCCTAGGCTTACTTGTCATACTGTTATTATTGCTTGTTCTATGTGTGATTTCTAGAGCTACAAAGGGCACCAGCAGGATGTAACTGAGATTGTAATGTTGACAAGTAAATACGGTATTGTAGAGAAGGTGTTAAAGAATTACACTCAGGTTGCATTAAGCATGTGCCATGAATGCTGTGTGCACATATGTTGAAAGAAAAATGAAGCAGAAAGCCAAACAAGAAAGCGAAACAAATGGTTGGAAGTTTAAAGGAGAATTATGAATTCCAAAGCAAAGGTAAGGGGGCTTTTTTTCTGAACAAATGGAGGGATGGTTGGATAATTACTGTAATTACAGTGGAACCTCGTGTTATGGACGGGATCCATTCTGGAGGCCTGACTGTAACACGGAACTGACGCAAGCCGAAGCGCCACATCTGCACAAGGTGCAATTTAGCGCTTTTGCGCATGCTTGAGTGGCAAAACCCGGATGTAACCCATTCCAGTACTTCCAGGTTGCCGCGGGATGCAACACGAAAACACGTAACCTGAAGCAGACGCAACATGAAGTATGATTGTATGGAATGGAAATGTGTGTGAGAAGGGCTGAGCCCAGAGTATTGGACTTGAGCCCTAATATTTCCCTAACAATATACTATTAGTCACCTGCACAGGCCTGGTGGAATAGAATAGTTAGCAGCAGGCATTTAAAAGTTGGCACAGAAGATGTCCACTGAATCTCCAGTGGCAGAGTATTCCACAGGACTGGGCCGATGACACTAAACACTTGGTTTCTTGTTGTCATCAAACAAGCCTCACCAGCTTGGGGTATGACCAGACACACTCCTGCATATGATTCTCAGTGATCAAGCTGGCATATAAAGGATTATTAGACAGTATCTTGGATCTATGCAGTTCAGGGCTTTGTAAATGAATACATGGACCTTGAACCTGGCTTGGTAGTAGACGGACAGCTAGTGCTAATGTTTCAACAGTGGTGTCATATGGGACAGGACATAAGAAGCTAAACTTATGTACAAGACAGACGTTTAGGTCCATTTGGCTCAGTATTGCCTACACTGACTTGCAGTGGCTCTCCAAGGGTTTCAGGCTAGGGACTCTCTCCCAGCCTTAACTGGAGATGGCAGGGATTGAATTTGAGGTTTACTGCATGCAAAGTAAGTGCTCAAGTACTGAGCTACACCTCTTAGCAAAAACTCTGGCCTCTACGAAAGGAAAGGTCTATAAAGAAAGAGAAGTTTCAAGGGACGGGTGATACCTGGCTCACTTGATTGGTAGCTACAGTTGCCAGAACTTGGTGGACAGCTTGTGCAGCAGACTGAGGAACCGATGACCTGGAAAAGGAAAAGGAAAAGATTTCAGAGGCCAAACAAACCACCAAAGAATTCAACAAACAAAACACAGGAACAAAGGAGGCTGCCATTGAATGAGCCAGATTGTTGGGGTGCATATAGCTCAGTATTTCCTACAGTGAGGGGGGAAAGTATTTGATCCCCTGCTAAATTTGCCCGTTTGCCCTCTGACGAAGAAATGACCAGTCCATAATTGTAATGGTAGGTTTACTGTAGCTGTGAGAGACAGAATAACAACAGGAAAACCCCCAGAAACCCAGGAGTCTGAGATTGATGTGCATTATAATGAGTGAAATAAGTATTTGATCCCTTTGCAAATGATGACTTAGTACTTGGTGGCAAAACCCTTGTTGGCAATTACAGGGGTCAGACGTTTCTTGTAGGTGGCCACCAGGTCTGCACACATCTCAGGAGGTATTTTGTCCCACTCCTCTTTGCCCACCAAAGTAGTCAGAGGGCAAACGGGCAAATTTAGCAGGGGATCAAATACTTGCCCCCCTCACTGTACACCGAATGGCAGAGGCTCTCTCCCAGCCCTTCCTGGAGATGATGAGGATTAACTCTGTGTGACAGCATAAATGCTAAGCTGCAAGATTCTCAAAGGGCGTGTTGCCTGCTGCACCCCTTCATGAGTTACTGTTGTGCCGATTACATTCTGCCAAGATTGCATAATTCTCCTCCATCTTTGCATAGGACAAGATTGGGTCCATAACATCATTCAAGACACAGTAGAGTCACCCTTCAAGTCAGTGGCAGCTTGGGGTATGTTTGCATGAGTCTTTGCTCCATCAGTTCGGATGGGTTATGCCTAGTGCAGAGACTCAATCAAATGTACCAGAAATGGGAAATCTCTAGCCTTTTTACTGCTTTCATATTTACTCCATTTTTATCCTGTCCTTCCTCCAAGGCCTGCATTCCCTTCTGTGGGCAATAGGAGGTGGGGCCAGAGGCAAAAGTATGAGAAGCAATCATTGTAAATTTTTTACTTTCGTACAGTAGGCTAGTTTCTACAAACACACTGATCCACCCCTCGCTATCCTCCATCCAAAGAAGCAAGCTAGAGGCTTTCTCAGAGTTCACGGGCACAGCCCGGCAAGGCAAACACACTCAAGATGAGTCCCCCACCCCTACACTGCTTGTGGGCTTCTTCTTGGTTCTTGCTGATAGCAGAAGACCTGTGGTCTGGTCCAAGAGAATTCTTTTTGTGAGGGGGTGATTTGCAGAAGGCTTGCTTGCAGCAACAGCCAGGAGTGGGTAGAGGATGCACAGAGAAAGTGCTGCATTCCCCTTTGGTGTGAGTGTGTGTATACACACAAACACACTCCTCCATTTACATAGACTGGGTTCTTTTATTTTTTGTCACACCGACAATACCATGAATCAATCCCTGGCATCTCCACCCTGGTTTGAAATCCTGGAGAGCCACTGCCAGTCAGTGAAGACAGTACTGAAATAGATGGGTCAATGGTCAAACTCTGTTACAAGGCTCTCTGAGTACCTATTTGGGAAATGGTAGAGCATAAGGAAATTTTGTCCATGGTATGATTGTTTTCCACCTAGTCATTTTGATACGTTGGCATGCTATTTGCAAAATTTAACAATTCCAAAACACAGGCGCGCTTTCACTTACACAAGGTTAAATATACTGTCTTCAGCTTTACTTGAGGGTTGATTTCATTGGAAAAAAGCTTATGCCAAATGTGGAGATGGCAGTATTGAATCAGTAGCTCATGTGCTTCTAGCTTGCACCCTTTATAAATATTTGGGGAGTGAAGTTATTACCCCTCTACTATTGTCCATACCAGGTCACTTAACCATTGCTACTGTGACCTTTCTTCTAGCGGATCAAGATAACCAGGTGACAGCAAAAACTGCAAAAAAAAATTATCAGGCGCAATTAGAATAAGATCTGTTATTTGATTGTTGATGTAAACCTCCAGAATGTATTTTATATAGTTACGTTTTTACCTCTATCTTGGGTACATTGTATTTTATTTTATTGCTATGGCTAGTGGCCGATGCAAATAAAGATTCTTCTTCTTGATGGTAGAGGATACGCTTTAAATGCAGACAGTGCCAGGTTCAATCCCTTTTCCCAGGTAGGACTGGGAAGACTCCATGCCTTAAATCCTGCAGAGCTGCTGCTGGTCAGTGTAGACAGTACTGAGCTGAATGGAATCAATGGTCTGACATAGTATAAAGCATCTTTCTATGTCCTGACCAGTTCTCATTCCCGTTCTCTCTCTCTCTCTCTCTCTCTCTCTCTCTCTCTCTCTCTCTCTCTCTCTCTCTGTTCCTAGGGTAATCATGTTCCTAATTAATATTTAACCCTTGAACCAGCCATGTGCTGGGATTATGAGACGTAACCATCACCATCAGTGGCGTCAGATAAAGCATGTGCAAAATCCCAGCAGGATATATATAAAAGACAGGCTGGCAAGCACAATATGACAGAGCAGATGTTTTTCACAGTAGCAGAGGGAATAAACAGAGCAGACGGATGGCCAAAAAAGCAGGCAGATCTGATGCTAGTTTGCAAGCAGGTTAATTTTTCACATTGTAAAAATAAAAAAAAAAGGAAAGGAAAGGAAAGGAAAGGAAAGGGAAAAAAGGTGGGGTGAAAGGCAGACAATGGAAGGAGTTCGTGAATGACAAACAAAAAGAAGGGGACATAAACCAAAATGTGGCCAATTCACCTTTCAGGATGGAATACCAATCAATTGCCAACTTACATAAAGGAATGACAGGTGATGTCTTTTACACTGTAAAAAGGGGGCAATTTGCAAAGAAGCAGCAGCAGCTAAGAGGGGGGAAAGCTATGGCTCAGTTGTAGAGAATCTGGTTTTCATGCAGAATGTCCCAGACAACTCTAGGCAGGGCTGTGAGAAACCCCTGTCTAAAATCCTAAAGAACTGCTGCCAGTAAATGGAGACAATACTGAGCTACATGGACCCGTTTAACCTGGTATAAGGCACTTTGTTCCCAAGTTAGCAAGTGTATAGACAACTACGCATATTTGACCATCTGGCTGGGGATTTGTTTGGAGATGCTCTGAAGCGATAAACACGCACCAGGTGCTATCGTGCTTAATTGGGACTGGCAAGGTGGGGTGGTGGGGTGAAGGAGGTGGACATAAAAATCAGAAACTTGCATCCTCCATGTGACTTCAGGAAGGTTGAATGTACAGGCAACTCCCAATTTATGCAGGGGTTACGTCCTGGAGCCTCGTGTGCGTAAGTGAAAATCGCTTTAAGTAGGGAGCAACCTCTAAACTTCCGTTAGATGCTCTCTCTGCCGCTCTCTCTCCAATCCAGAGCAAAAATACTGTACCAGATATACAACTTCAACTGGAATTGAAGCTCTAGAGCTGGAAGGAAGCTAGAGGACGAGCGGAAAAGCAGTAGTGGTGGCTGTGCTAGCACACATCAGCTGTTAGGTGGGTCATGCACAATGTATATGGGCCATGCGCAAGTCAATCAAATGCAAGTGGGGGATGCCTGTATTTGCATTCCGATTCACTAAATCAACACGCAATTTAATTTTGGAAGGCCAGGGGACTAGAAACTTTAAAATAAGACGAAAGCCAAGGCCATGGAATACAGAGAGCCTCTTCTTTCTCAATGGCCCCTTTGCTCCTTTAAAAACAAGCCAACCAGCTTCAGGAGCTGAAGCAGTGGCTCACCACTGCCTTTCTGAAACAATTACACTGCCCTACTGACAGCTGAACCTTCCTGCAAGCATGGCTTAAACAAAAACAAGACATTTGAAAGGTGAGCAGAAAATTAAAAGGGTTTACCTACCCTATTATTGCAGAAACAGCTGGAGGAGAGGTATTACTCTTGAGTTCTCGCACATTCACCACCTGAGGGACATTCTTCAAAGTTGATTCAGTTAAGGAAGCACTCGCAGCTTTAAACATAATGATAATAAAGAGACATGCTAATGGTTAAAATAATCTGACTATGATTAACCAGATGGGGTTAAGAGGCTGCATATTCAGAGAAAGAGCACCCACTTTGCATGCAGAAGGCCCCGGGTTCAACCCATGGCAATAATGTTGTGTTCATTCTTAGACTGCCAGACTGTCTTGTTTTGAGTATATGTAAGCTGCTCTAGGAGCCTTTCTGGCCGAAGAGCAGGGCACAAATGTTCTAAATAAAAATAAATAAATATAACTGAGATTCAGAGGTGCACTGCCTGCAACAGAGGGATGGCTAGTAGCCATCAAAGGCCACAGCAAAAAAATGCTGAAGTGCACACAATTGTAATAATCTGCCCATACGTTTGGGCCCTTCAGTGACATCACCTCTTGAGACCCAGTAACCTCTTTCAGAGACTGACTTCCCCGGGGTGAGGATTGCAATCAGGGTCTTGAAATCATCTGTTATTGGCTTCTTAGAACATTCTTCAGTAAAATAATGATTTGGGACCACGTGATTCCCCTGTAAGCCTTGCCGAAATGTACTCTGCACAAGGGTAATGGTATCTGCCAGACTGCAATGTTCTTCTTATCGGTATATGATTGTTACAGTTGTGTGCCCGTCAGCAATTTTGTGTGTGGTTGTTATATGGTGCTGTGCTCTTTGCATATGATTTTTACGTAGCAGCCATTGATAGCCTCGCCCTTCATGAATTTATCTAATCTACACAAGTGGGGCAGAGCATTGTTTAGGAGTGGAAGAAGGCTGTGTGCTCTCATTCCCTTCACATGCTGAGCTGGTTTGGAAGATAACCAAGCGACCAATGAGACTCCATTGAAGTATTTTCTGAACCAACCCCTCTCTTTCAGTCATGATTAAACCGCCTCTTTTTCGTTTGCTTTCATCAATGGCATGAAAAACTTATCAAGAAAAACCGAAGTTAAAAAGTGAGGAGATGTGCAAAAAGGTAAAGATAAAGAACCCATGACCATTAAGTACAGTCACGAACAACTCTGGGGTTGCAGTGCTCATCTCGCTTTACAGGCCGAGGGAGCCGGCGTTTGTCTGCAGACAGTTTTTCCGGGTCATGTGGCTAGCATGACTAAGCCACTTCTGGTGAAACCAGAGCAGCTCACGGAAACACCATTTACCTTCCTGCCGGAAGTACCTATTTATCTACTTGCACTTTTTTTGGGGTGCTTTCGAACTGCTAGGTTGGCAGGAGCTGGGACTGAGCAACGGGAGCTCACCCAGTCGTGGGGATTTGAACCACCAACCTCTTGATCAGCATGCCCGAGAGGCTTAGTGGTTTAGACCACAGCACCACCTATGTTCCTTTGAGGATATGTGCAGAGTCTACCCAATCATTAGCAACCCCAAATCGATACCTGGTCAAAGTGTGAGGTTTACCTGGGTTCTGGGTAGCCATCTGTCTCCGCAATGCTGCCTCTGCTGCTGCCTGGGGTGCTGGGAGGCCAGTGGAGGGAGCGGGGGCTCCGTGCTTCACTGTCTTTGTTGCCAGCATTGTGCTGTCTGCCCCTTGGGGGATGATTCTGGGCATGGCTACTGGAATGGGGTGGGAGATTGATAAGTTACTATAAACATCAGAGAATCAAACATCTTGTAAACATCATGTAAGGTTCTACACTGAGGCAGGAATAATTAGCTGCCCAAATATAAGATGGGGGGCACCTAGCTTTCCAGTACTACATGTGAAATGGATCTAGGGGTCTTAGTAGATCACAAGCTTAGCATGAGCCAACAGTGCAATGCAGCAGCAAAAAAAGCTAATGCAATTCTAGGTTGCATCAACAGAAGTATAGTGTCCAGATCAAGGGAAATAACCAGTTCCACTCTGCCTTGGTCAGACCCAGCTACAGGACTGTGTCCAGTTCTTGGCCACACAGTTTAAGATGAATACTGAGAAACTGGAACATGTGCAACCAAGATGATCAAGGCTTTGGAAACCAAGCTTTTGGGATGAATGGTTTAGGGAATTGGGTATTTTTAGCCTGGATAAGAGGAGACTGATGGGAGATATGATAGCCATCTTCAAATATCTTAAAATAACTGTAAACAAGTAAAAATGCTAGCAGGATTAAGGTAAATTCAACAGTATAATGTATAATAAAGAAATATAATGGGGGGGGAGAGAGAATTAAACTAAATGGTTTTGTCAGACTATGCAGAAATTATGGGAAAATTAAAAGAACCATGGAAGGGGAAAGAAAGATGGGCTTTAGTTTCCTTTCCTCCCTTTGAAGTATCAGGCTCTGCTGTTCCATACCACAAACTGCTCTTGAAGGACCCTTTCAAAAACAGTTTGCTAGACAGCTGGGGAGGCTGCTATTTCAGAGTCTTAAGTCCACAGCACCCATATGAAATCAGTTCTGTGGTTATCCGGTTCTAGGCCAAGGGCTTTGAGGCCCTGTGTGCATTTTTTAAAAAAAAAATTGCAATGATATGAGACCAAAACAGAAAGCAAAGGGTCCTCTGAGAACCCGTACAGTAATAATCAGAATTTACACAAAAGGGTCCTATCTTCGCAACAGCTCATCACAATTTCCACTTCCATTCCCAAAGGATGTGTTAATCTGTTAACGTTATTGGTTCTGCCTCCCAAGAGGCTTTCCTCAACCATACTATCGTGTGTAGCAGCCTATTATGAATTTCCAGCGCTTTGCAACGTTTTCTGCCATAAACAGATTTTTAATAAGGGCTTCATGGCTGCGTATGTCAAAGTTGGCTAAGTATACCTGAAGGAGTGTCTCCACCCCCATTGTTCTACCTGGACATTGAGGTCCAGCGCCAAGGGCCTTCTGGCGGTTCCCTCACTGCGAGAAGCGAGGTTACAGGGAACCAGGCAGGGGGCCTTCTCAGTAGTGGCACCCGCCCTGTGGAACGCTCTCCCACCAGATGTCAAAGAGAACAACAACTACCAGACTTTTAGAAGACATCTGAAGGCAGCCTTGTTTAGGGAAGCTTTTAATGTTTGATGGACTACTGTATTTTAATATTTTGTTGGAAGCCACCCAGAGTGGTTGGGGAAACCCAGTGAGATGGGCGGGGTAGAAATAATTTAAAAATTATTATTATTATTATTATTATTATTATTATTATTATTATTATTATTATACAAACTGCACAGGAAGATCCAGTCTCAGATTAATCCCAACCATTGCAAAAATACTAGTATCTTTAATCCTGCTGCTTATGCACAGAATTAGTATAGGATGCACAAAACTTCCATTTCATTTACGGCCTACTGACTTTCTAGGGGCTATAGAGCCATCTCTCTCACATGAATATGGCTATCTAGTCCAACCACCTTCCTTGTACACATGTCTACCAAGCCACTGAAGTGTAGTGGTTAAAACAGCCTTTACCAACGTCAGGGTTACTGTGGAATGGCGTTGGACAGCAAGTGGAGTGGGGGAAGCATGAGGGCACCGTGCACCCCCAAGAAAGCCCAAAGGTCGTTTTGGGTTCTGAAGAGTCCAGCAGTGCGATTGTCAAGCTGTTTTCCCCACTCATTGCTCTGAAGAGAGTTGGGCGGGGGGTGGGGGTGGGGAGATTGAGCCAAAAGCACCAGGCTCCAACACAGCTCCACGGCAAAAAGTATCAAAGCAGTAACTTTTCCAAAAGTTTAGAGCTCTGGTTTTTTTAAATAACAAGCTGTATATTGAAATGGGAATCAATTTGGCAAATGTTGGGGGGTGTAAAAAAGAGGTCTACCCCGGACACGTTTTTTAAGAAAAATCTGCATGGGAACAATCTATAAGGTATATATTTTATTTTATTTTTCCTATTAGTAATTAACTTTCACCAGAAATATAAATCTATTTGAATAAAGTATATGGACTTTGTTGGCATTATTATTATTAACTTTGGTTTTATTATTAATTTCTATTATCATCTCCCTTTTTCTTTTTTGATCTTACTGTTATTGGCATGTTTACCCCAGTATTGGATTATTCAGATTATTAATGGATTTTCCTGACACATGCTTCTCCTTGTTGGAATAAGACATTATTATTATTATTATTATTATTATTATTATTATTATTATTATTATTGATTTCTGTGTGAGAGGGAACATTTACATGTGCTTAACTGGCAAGACCTGATTTCTGATTTCAAGCTCAATATAGAAGGTAAAGTTATAGATAATCCGAAAGATATAAGAAAACATTTTGTAAGATTTTATGCAAAACTATACTGAGCCAAGGGACAGGGATGGCGCTGCGTTCTAAACCACAGAGCGTAGGGCTTGCTGATCAGAAGGTCGGCGGTTCAAATCCCCGCGACAAGGTGAGCTCCCGTTGCTCGGTCCCTGCTCCTGCCAACCTAGCAGTTCAAAAGCACGTCAAAGTGCAAGTAGATAAATAGGTACCACTCCAGCAGGAAGGTAAACGGCGTTTCCGTGTGCTGCTCTGGTTCGCCAGAAGCGGCTTAGTCATGCTGGCCACATGACCTGGAAGCTGTACGCCGGCTCCCTCAGCCAGTAAAGTGAGATGAGCGCCGCAACCTCAGAGTCCGCGACTGGACCTAACGGTCAGGGGTCCCTTTACCTTATACTGAGCCGGCAAAGAGAACATAAATAATATTGAAGATGATCTTAAGCAGAATCATTTACCAAAAACTCTGAATGAAAAACTCCCAATTTACACCATGGGAGAAGTTACGGAATTGGGATTTGAAATTTATAGGAGGTCATACTTTGAAAGAAAATTATATGAAAATCATGTATTGTTTGTACCTAACTCCTAGCAAATTACCGTATTTTTCGCACCATAGGACGCACTTTTTCCCTCCTAAAAAGCAAGGGAAAATGTGTGTGCGTCCTATGGAGCGAATGCAGGCTTTCGCTGAAGCCTGGAGAGTGAGAGGGGTCGGTGCGCACCGCCCCCTGTCGCTCTCCAGGCTTCAGGAAGCTATCCGCTAGCCGTGGGAGACCCAGCTCTCCCACGGCTAGCGGAGCGCTGCATTAATCCCGAAGCTTGGGGCGTGCGGAGCTCAGCGCGCCCCAAGCTTCTGGGTGCCGGCAAGGTCTCCGCTAGCCGTCTAGCGGAGACCTTGCCGGCACCCAGAAGCTTGGGGCGCGCTGAGCTCCGCATGCCCCAAGCTTCGGGATTAGCGCTCCGCTAGCCGTGTCTAGGCTGCGGATAGCAGCCTGCTTCCCGGAGCGTCGGGCGCCCTGAAAGCAGAGCGCCCGGCGCTTCGGGAACACATCCGCAGCGTGGAGAGCCTTGCAGGAGTTCAGCGCAAGGCTCCCCACGCTGCGGATAGCAGCCTGCCGCCCGGCGCGAGGGGCTCCCTGAAGCAGAGCGCCCCTCGCGCCAGCCATACATCCGCAGCGTGGGGAGCCCTGCAGCAGTTCCTCGCAAGGCTCCCCAAGCTGCGGATAGCAGCCTGCCGCCCGGCGGGTGGGGCGCCCTGAAGCAGAGCGCCCCTCGCGCCAGGCATACATCCGCAGCGTGGGGAGCCCTGCAGCAGTTCCCCGCAAGGCTCCCCAAGCTGCGGATAGCAGCCTGCCGCCCGGCGGGTGGGGCGCCCTGAAGCAGAACGCCCCTCGCGCTAGGCAGACATCAGCCAGCCCCACAAGCTCGGGGGACAGCAGGGAGGCGCAGCGCCACTATCCCGCTGTTCCTCGACCTGGTTCGGTTTCCCTGACTTGCTTTTGGGGAGGAAATAAAGGGAAAATTTTTTTCCTTTATTTCCCCCCAAAAAAACTAGGTGCGTCCTATGGTCCGGTGCATCCAATCGTGCGAAAAATACGGTAGCTAAAATGTATAAAACAAGGTCAAATACATGCTGGAAATGCAAGGAAAAAGAAGGCACCTTTTACCATACATGGTGGACTTGTAAGGTAGTAAAAGAATTCTGGGAGATGATATATAATAAACTGGGGCGAAACTGTTTAAAATAACCTTTACTAAAAAAAACCCCAAAGCTTTCCTTCTAGGAATTCTAGGTGCCAAAATACCAATGGACCAGAAAAGACATATTTATGTATGCGACCACTGCTGTCCGAGATGGAAAGAAGAGTCCCTACCAGAGAAGAGTGGCAGATTAAGCTGATGGACTATGCTGAACTGACAAAAATGACCAGAAGTATCAGAAATCAGGAAGACCAAAATTTTAATAAGGAATGGGTAAAATATATAATTCATCTTAAAAATTGTCAAACAACCAAAAGGGAAAGAGGATTCCGTCGATTCCCCTGGACTTTCTTCTTCCCCTTTGTGGGTCCTTATGTTAACTTCCCCCCCTTGCATCATCTCTGTTAATCCAAATCTGCTATATCTCCATTACAAAATTAAAATTAGTAGGTTTGGAATAATACTTGTAGTTTAATGATGAATTATGGTTGTAATGGAGATATAATAGTAAAGGTAAAGGGACCCCTGACCATTAGGTCCAGTCGTGGCCAACTCTGGGGTTGCGGAGCTCATCTCGCTTTATTGGCCGAGGGAGCCGGCGTACAGCTTCCGGGTCATTTGGCCAGCATGACTAAGCCGCTTCTGGCGAACCAGAGCAGCACACGGAAACGCCGTTTACCTTCCCGCCGGAGCGGTACCTATTTATCTACTTCCACTTTGACGTGCTCTCGAACTGCTAGGTTGGCAGGAGCAGGGACCAAGCAACAGGAGCTCACCCCATCGCGGGGATTCGAACCGCCAACCTTCTGATCGGCAAGTCCTAGGCTCTGTGGTTTAACCCACAGCGCCACCCGTGTCCCTGGAGATATAATAGATTTGGAATAATAGAGAAGATTTGGAATAATAGAGAAGATGCAAGGGGGGGAAGTTAACATAAGGACCCACAAAGGGGAAGAAGGAAGTCCAGGGGAATCGACGGAATTCTCTTTCCGTTTTGGTTGTGTGACAATTGTTCGTAAATTTCAAAATCTGAATGAATGAATGAATGAATGAATAAATAAATAAATAAATAAATAAATAAAGCCTTTACCAATCAGATGTTTGAGATGACATCTCCCATTAACCCTTGCCAGAAAGGCCTGGAACTGCCATGCAAGGAACTGGGGACTCTCTGAGGTCAATACCCCAGGGCCAGTCAATTGCTATCAACCTAACCTACCACACTGGGTTTTTGTGAAGATATACAGTAGCACCTTGGTTGTCGAGCGCCTTGGTACTCGTCCAATTTGGTTCCCGAATGCTGCTGCAAACCAGGAAGTGAGTGTTCCAGTTTGCGAATGTTCTTTGGAAGCTGAGCGTTTGACGGAGCTCCCGCAGCTTCCAACTGGCTGCAGGAACTTCTTACAGCCAATTGGAAGCTACGCCTTGGTTTCCGAACATTTTCGAAGTCGAACGAATTTCCAGAACGGATTCCGCTCGACTTCCAAGGTACCACTGTAGTAGGGAGAAGGAAATCATGTTTGCTGCCCTAAGCTTGTTAGAAGAAGGGCAGCATAATAGTGAAACAACAACAAATGCTGCAGTTTGCTCCCTCCCAGACCCTGCAGCTCACAGAAACTCAGTAAGTCAGAATACTGAGGCCCAGAAGCAAAGAGGTTGAGCAATTTTCAGCAAAATGAGCAAAAGAATGTGTGAAGCATTAGGTTGAGGATGAGTCAGTGGAGAATTTAGGTTTCTTGGCATAAAGCGTCCATGTTTTCAGCAAAAGAGATTCCAATCATGAAAACATAGGAAAACTAATATACTTGATCTGACTAATGGTCCACCTTAACTCAGCTAAGCATTGAGACAACTCAATTCAGCATCTAGTCATCTCTTCTTCTTCTTCTTTAAATGCATTTTTATTAATTTTCTTTAGCATAAATCAAACAAACAAAACAAATACAATAAAGTTCCATAATCTTATACCCACTTGTTTTTTCATCGCTCTACCGAGCGCGAACTTCCCTCCCTCCCTCCCTCCAGCAGGTTTTCATTTTACACTTTACACTTTCCTTTTCTGCAGTTTATTGTAATCCTGCTACAATCTTTAGATTTTCTACAATTGTTTCCCCAGCATCTAGTCATCTCAACTCAACTCAGCACCTGGTCTCCCAACAAAACTGACAAACAAAAATCCTGCAAAATGAAACACAAAATGAGAAAGATGTGCATTCTATAGTCTACTCACTCAAAGTGCCCATTGGGATGTGGGGTTTGCCATGAGGGAGGGGCTGTATCATTAGACCAGGCTGAATTGAGGGGGTTCGGACAACGGGGGCATGCCGGGGAACTTGGATTGGGGAAACCTCCTCTTCCTCTGGATCTGCGGCTAGAACATCCTCATTCTCCAGGGACTGGGCAATGGAAGACGTGGAGCTAACATCATCCAAATCTTCATCGTATCTCAAGGACAGGAAGGCTGACTGTGAGAGGTTGGCTGAAATCATAAGGCAAAGAGGGGATGAGAGCAACAGGAAGCCTTCCTGATTTGGAAGCTTATACAGTGGCTTTGAGGGGGTGGGTGGTATTTCAGAAGGAAGAGTCATGGAACAAGATGTGACGGGATATTGGCACTCTGATATCTTGAGGTGCCTTTGCTCTGACCCAGCAACCCCAAGATTAAAATTGGCTTAGACTGCATACATTGCCAATACATTTAAAGCACATAGCTTCCCCCAAAGAATCATGGGACCTGTAGCTTAAGGTTGCCGAGAATTCTAGCTCCAAGGGGTAAACCATAGTTCCCATGCTGCGTTGAGGGAGGGTGCATGTTTAAAATATATAGTGTGAAAGCAGCTTTAGATTAATTTAAAATGGAACCAAGCACTTGGAAACAAGAGGGAGGCAACAGCATACTCGAGCAAATCCCAAGGATTGGAGAAGGACAAAAACAACAACACCCCAACAACTCCCAAAGGGGAGCCCCTCCAGAAAGCAGGCCAATGAAGACCAAGCATGGTCAGTGGAGCTACAGAATGCCAAGTTGTCAATTAAAAAAGAAATTTTGTGTTGGGTAGTGAATTGGTCTGATAGAGCCCCTTACAGCTAGTAGAGCAGGAAGGCATGGCTACCCTGAACAGAAGGACCCTTTGAAGAGGAGAGGAATATATTGCAATGCTTTGCTGCTGGCTCCACCTAATGGCAAAGGCAGGCTATTGTGTGTGTCTGTGTGTCAGGGGGAGCAGACAGTTGGAAAAACAACTTTGCCAAGTGATGAAGTTATTTTCAAGTCCCAGAGGATACCTGGTGCAGTTGTCCTTACGGGCGGCACCTTCCTCTTAGAAAGCAAATTCCTCAGCTGGGCCTGCTTCACAGGGGACAGTTTGGCTAGAAGAGAAGCAAGAAGCGTGATTATTTATCAAGCACTGCCAGTATGGACCCTTATAATCCTGCAGACATTCAGTTTCAATTGCAAATCCTTACATTCATTTAAAAAAAAAAAAAGACAAGGTTTCTAGCCAACTGAGTTCTAGAGCAGATCCATTTAAAAATAGTGGACTGAAGTAAGTCATGCCCTACTATTTCAATACATTTACTCTGAGCAGGAGTAAATTAAATGTTAGGAGATACCAACTTGCTAGTTACACATAGTGCAGCTTTTTGAACTGAGTTTCCCAGATGTACTGGGAACACTTTATCAAATTAACCTGAAAGCCAGCCCATGGATTTGAAACCAGTAGCAACCGCCATGGACTCCCTCCTCCACTGAGAACAGCTTCCCTCAACCTGGCACCCTCTGTAGGTTTTGGACTGCAAGTCCCGCCAGCACCAGCATGCTTTTGTAGTCCATAACACCCGCTGAAAAGGTGGCCATAGGTAATTCTCTATTTTAGGATTAAATAAGACTATAATATTTGATATAAAAGAATGGTTGCAAAGTGAAACAAGTTACACATGCTAGCCTTGTAGCTCTCTTCATATGAAGTATTTGTAACAGTTAATCATAAAAAATAAAATACGGATGAAAAATTATTCTTGGGGGGCGGGCCGGGTTGTATGTAATGTTAGACCTACTCAGAGTAGATCCTCAGAAATGAATGGACATGACTAACTTGGGTCCACTCCAAGTAGAATTTAGCTGCATACAATGTTTTGTTCATTTCCTCCTTTGCTTTATTACATCACCATCAAACCAGAAGAAAAACGAGTCCTCATCAGTCACCCGGCCCAGTCTTAAATATGCTGGTAGAATCTTGATGGTGGATTTCTGAAACCTTGTGAAGTTAGGGTTTTGTTTTTGGTTTTTTACTTCACACTTAGCATGCAAAAGCAGTTGTTTTATGGACAATACTGTAGCTGCTCCATCTACATTTTTATTGCTGTGACTATATTCTAACTTGCTTTATAGCTTCATATGCAGGAAAAAAACAGGGTTGAGGCTCGAAGAAGCGACTCAAGCCAGACAAAATGTTTTTATTATTTCATACAGCGTTTGGGTTCACATGTTAACACTAAGACAAACCATGGTTTAGCATGAACATGCTGGCTCCTGCAGAGCAGACCACAGTTGCTTTGCCAGTCTTTTTAGGTCAGTTTGGTAGAGCAACTAAGCCAAGGGCTGGCTCAGCTTGCATTCTGAGCCCAGGATTGTGATTTGGGATGCTCTTCCTTTACCACAATCAGTAGCCAAGGTGCCACACTATGCTGAGCTAAAAGGGGAGGAGTGGAACAGGTGTGAGCTCCTCCCTGGGATCCAGCATGCTGGTTGGGACTGATGGGAGTTGTAGTTCAACAACATCTGGAGGGCCATAAGGTTCTCCACACCCATCGTAAGTCATAGTGTGGTTTACTGTGATGTACAAAACCTTGATAAATTATTATACAGTAATCAAGACCGATTATTATCTCTGTGCAAAGAGTCCCCTAAAGTGTGCTTGTGCTTGTTACACAGAAAACAAACCCACACACATTAGCACTACACAAGGACATGACAACAGACCAATGTAGTCACTACCTGGTGATTTTGAAGTTCTGGTGGAAGGTTGAAGAGTAGCTTTTGTCAAGGCGTTACTTAGGCTCTCTAGTTCACTGTCAAGGCTGAGTTGATGAGAGTTAGAAAAGCGGCAGGGATGGAAAGGGAAAAAGAAAAAGCCAGGCATCAGTCAGACCCTATTTACTGTTTCTGAAGAACTCAAAAAGCACAACTAACGTCAGATTCTTGGCACAGCAACGAGCCATGGCAGAAACGTGGTCTCAGCAACTTAAAATTAGCTAAAGGCAAAACTAAAATATTTATGGGGATGAACCCAACATTAGTTCTACTTAGAGTATACGCATCAAAATTAATGGACATGGCTGATTTCAATAGCTCTACTTGGAAAGCAGCTTGGCTGAATACCAATTTTAGCTCAATTTTTATACACTGCAATACGATTTTAGTTCATATACAAACCAGGAGCATCTGCAGCAACGCTTATCAAAGCTCTTCCTCGGATGATGGAAAAGAAACTGAAGCAAAATATGTAATACTATGATGAGGTGCAGAGGAAGATACTAAGTTGCCAATGCATCTTACCTATATGCTTACTGACACTTAGATGAGGAAAAATATGTCCGTATTTTATTTAACAACAATATAGCACTTAATTGTAAATGGAACCTCTAAGTGGCTTACAAAAAGTAAAGGAAAAACAATAAAATCACCTGGTTCGAATCACCATATTACCACCATGATTGTAATAAATAAAACCTTAAAGCAGTTTACAATAAATAGTAAAATTAGCAATACAAAACCAGAAACAAATTTTAAAACCTTTTAAAAGAAATAACATTAGCAATTAAAAAGAGAATGAGCATCAACAATCCAAGCACATCCTTCACTCAGATCCGCCTCGCCTTGGGCTGCTGCTGCTGCGACAAGCATTTGGAGATGCTTGCCTTATGAAAGACAAGATTGTGGATTTTAAATATTTTTTTAATTCCTGTTTCTATGTGTCTGGACAAGCTTACCAAAAAAAAAAGGGGGGGCACTGAAAAGGGAATAGTGAAGGCACCTGTCTGATGTCTTTAAACAAGAAGTTCCAAAGTGATAGGACAGCATCCTCCTGTGAAGGCTCCACTGCACTTATGGGAAGCAGGTTAGGCCAGTGGTTCTCAACCAGTGTGCTGTGACACCCTGGGGTGCCTTGAATAACAGTCAGGAGAAACACTGGCCTCTGTCCTCTCTCATCTCTGCCTCCCAAAAACTTGCACAGCTGCTTGTTGCAGCAGCCCTGGCTACAAGCTCTCCAGGCAAATGGTGCCTCTGGGGCTGGCCAGGGGGTGGGGGGTGGAGCTGGTTGCCAGGAGCTGAAGTGGCCTCAGAGTAAGCAAACAAGCAGGTGAGAGAGTCCAGCCAGCCAGCCCTTGCTGTTGGGAATGGTACCATTGTACCATTGTCGTGTGTAATGTGGAGAGTGGTTTGGGAGCTGCCCGGTCAGGGGAAAAACAATGCTGTCCAGGGTTGTAAAGACTGCGGAGAGAATAATAGGGTGCAGAGTTTCTACGCAAATGTGATTTTGGTTTTAAACGCATTGTAAGGAGTCTGTATGGGAGTATATTGTATTTTAAAATGGGGCATCAGAGTTTTTAGGGGGCTAACCAGGTTGGGATAGCTGGGATAGCAGACTTGTTGGGTTTTGAATGTCTTATGTAGATTTTTCAATTTCGTCGTTCTGTATGGGACAATGACAATAAAGAGTATCGTATCGTATTGTATCTAGAGACAAGTGGGAGGCTGCGGGGGGGGGGGGGGAGTTCAGAGACTAGGGGCAGTGGTGGCAGCTGCCTGGAGGACTCCCAAGGAGAGGGGAGAGGAGAGGAGGCTGAAGGAACACTCCACAAGGAAGAGTGTTTTGGGAAAGAGGATGCTAGCCCTTCAGGCAAGGGGTGACATAACTGGGCTCCTGAGCCCCACAGGGGTGCTGCAGAAAGAACGTAGTTGGTCAAGGCAGCCGTGGACTCAAAAAGGTTGAAAACCTCTAGGTTAGGGGATACAGGGCAGGCCACATGGCATGCGCACACTGAGCTCTGTCCTTCAACAGAGGGAAATGGGGGCTGCTACCATGGCTGCCCCCACATCCAAGCATCCAAAGTCTGAAACAACCACTTCAGTTTTCCCATAAATAGAGCTGCATCTGCGAGCATTTACTGTTTTATATTTTTTTAAAAAAAACAGTAGGGAATCTTTGATCCTCAAGATGTTCTGAACAATGACTCCCACCACACCTGGGCTATTGGCCAGGGGTGGATGGTAGCTGTAGTTCAACCACATTTGGAGGGCCAAAGGTCCCCCACCATCTGTTTTATAAGAGCTCTTTATGTAGGCTGGCTTCCAGTGAACTCAGCTACTGTAAATATTGAACAGAGAGGGACCATTTTTTAGCTCACAGCTCTTAACCACTATGCTATTCTATTTAGACATTGAAGTACATATGGAGAAAGAAAAGCAAGCAACTCACTCACAGGAAACTAGTGTTTACAGGCATGTTCCTTTGAGGAAAACTAAACTGTCCAGCAGGACGAGAAGATCCACCTGCATTATCAGTTACAAGAGGTTGGATTCCAAGTTCCGTAAGTGGAATCTGCCCATGGAATTGACTTTTCCATCTCCTTCCCCTCTAACTTGAGTCCCTTACCCACCATAAAACCTGCCGTGATATGTTCTTCTTTGTGGGTAGGGGACTCCCATAGTATAGAATGTGGTACTTGGGGATGGGGAAGTTGGTGGTGAAATTTGAGCAACTCAAAGCCCCCTGGGCAAAGGTAAGCACCTTCTAGACATGTAAACACGTACGAATGTGCTCAGTATAAAGGATGGTGGGATACAGTTTCTAACAGAATCCATGGACTAAAAGTCACCGTTATTCAAACTGAACAGAGGAAAAGATTTTCAGAAAATGTTTACTCAATGATATTAAACACACACACAAAGCTGGATGGGGCTGGTGATGGGTTGGAGGAATGTGGGGATGGTGGGGGTGGAACATAGTTCAACACACGTATCTGTTTCAGTCCACAACCCCTGAAAGCTCAAAAGCCTACTTAGTTAGTCCCACTGCCAAGTTCTCTGTTATTCATAGCACCCTTTGGGGCTTTAAGCACTAGATACACGCTTTTTTAAAAAAGTATGTATACACACTCTCACACACACACACAAGCTTTCCATTCCATCTAGACCCAAACACAAGAAGGAAGGAAAATGTGGCTTACATCGAACATTAGACCCATTGAAATTAACAGACATGACCAACATAGATCCATTAATTTCAATGGATTGTGTTCAACCCAAATAGTAAACCTCTTGAAATTAATGGGCCTAACTTAGTAATCTTCATTCTTTTCAGTGTCTACACTGAGCAAAACTTAGTTTGGACACAATGCTCCTTCTTTGGCAAAGCTTTGGACCCAGCACTCAGACAAACCAATGCACTGCAGAGTGGGAAAGCAAAGCTGCTTGGGGGGTTTCTTGAGCAATGCTCACCTTTGTATGCTGCTGCTGGAAGAGGTGGTAGTAGATAGGCTCCACCGTGGCGTCTGATTGTACAAGCGGAGCTCCTGCAGGCTGCCCACCAAATTCTTCAGCCGTTTCAGCTGCTGGTCAATAATCTCCCGGTTATTGGTGAGGGCGTTGAAGAGAGTCTCGCGCTCAGGTACCAGTAAGTGCCTATTTGGAAAAGGAAAAGCCAGAAACCAAATTTCAACAGGGAAAGAAAGAGAGAGGCAAAAGAACAGAGAAAAATACAACAAAACAATGCAAACATTTAAAATATGTCATATATTAAAACAGTTAAAAGGAGTACCAACACAAATGCAGATTGTAAATGGTAGGTCAGAGAATACCGCTTCAAATCTCTGCAGATGGAGACCGCAGGAAGGGAGTGCTCGTGTCCTTGAATGCTGCTTATTGGTTTTCTACAGCCATCTGGTCGGCCACCGTGAGAACAGGATGGACCATTGGCATAAAGCAGAAGGGCTTTTCTTATAAGAACTGGGGTTTTGTTTCGTTTTATGATACCATCGAATTGTAGAACTGAGGAACTGGAAGGGACCCAGAGGGTCATCTGGTCCAGCTCCCTGCAATGCAAGAATCTCAACCCAGTCAGTCCCCTCATCCAACTTGAAACCTGAAACCGGACTCTGCTTAGCTTTGAAAATGTGCCAGCAGTTTTACTGCTGCACCAACTGGCATTTGTTATCATGCTAGATATTTGTGTTTTTATGTTGCAAACTATGATATTTGAAGACACTTGGCTTTTTGAGTATCACTTAGCTAAGAAGTAAGCTTGAAAACTCACTTCTGCTTTTTTTGCTGTTCCAGGTGCCGATCCCACTCCAAATCCAGGACATCATTCACATCCTGAACAGCAAATTTCACGTACTGGTGTAAGCGCCGGATTTCCTGCCCAGAAAAAAAGAGGGTGGGGAATTTAGAATCATTTTTAATCCACTCAGGACACTATACAAGTGTGTGTGTGTGTGTGTGGGTGGGTGGGTGTGTGGTGTGTGGTGTGTTTCAGAAATTATTAAGATTATCAAGAGTTTACAACCATACTGATTTGGTTTCCTTCTGTGGTTAATAACAGACTGTGATCTATCTAGATTTCAATGAGGCTTCCAGCACCCAGTTGAGGAAAGGTGGGGCAGGATGAATAAATAACCAAAGAATCAGTGCAAACAACCTTAGAGAAGGCATTTATTTTAAAATATTTCTATCTTCTCTGACCCGGCTTTAGCCTTATTGGTGATTGGGCAGCCTGAGGATACTAAAATAGTCCAATCGGAAACTTGTAGATTCACATCTGGAACTAGCCAATCACTGGAAGACACTGGAGCTTTTGGAGAAAGGCATGTTGGCTGGGATTTGGGGGAAAGCATTGTTAGAGGGCTTGACATACCATAGTTGAGTACAAAGCAGTTTGCAGAAATAAAGGATGAATTTGAGAAAACCAGGGTGTCTTTCTTGATTTATGTAAACCAGATCTGCCCTCCCTCAGCCTGCACCTCACTCTGCTGCATGCCTAGACCTGTCTCAAACCTAACTCACAGTGGTGCCAGGAGGGCAAAGTGAACCTTCAAGCATTTTGTATACTGAAAAGGGTTATTTAATAATGGAAGTGGTTTCAAGAAAATGGGGCCAAAGTGGAAAGGGCTGTTGCTGTTCATGGGCTCCAAAGAGGCATCTGATTGGCCACTGCGAGAAAAGGATGCTGGGCCAGACAGGCCTTCAGTCGAATCCAGCCAGATTCTGCTTATCTGTATCACGTTACAGATCTAGATTCACATGTTTATTCAAGCAACAACGACTCAATGCCCTATTTTAATTTAGATGTGGCATTTGGGGAAGATGATTATTGCCTGCAGGGGGCCTGTTGGAGCCTCAACTGGTGTGCATGAATGATTGAAAATTGTCCCCAAAAAGGCTTCTTTAGTTTAATGAATGTGCTTGTTCCACTGGCTTCAGAACTCAGCAGGGCTGCGGAAGATATTGATTTGCTGGCTGCTACACTTGTAGGGAGAGATGGCTGCTGCTTTCGGCAAGGAAGTGTTGCTATTTTGAAGAGCATTGTCAAGAGAGAGAGAGAGAAATGCTATCCACCTTTCCTCAATTTTAATTCCTTATAGCCAAAAAAAAAAAAAAAGGCAGTATGCCTCTGACTATCAGTTGCTGGGAATCGCAAGTAGGGACAGCGCAGCTGCACTCCAGGCTTTCCACTGCGGCACCTGGTTGGCACTGTAAGAACAGGAGGCTGGAGAAGGTAGGCCTTTGGCCTGATCCAGCAGGGCTCTTCTTATGGCAAGGGAGTTATCACCCAAGGGCAATAAGAGATTAACTAACACCCTGACCTTACATTCAGCCTTCTAAGGTACTGTTTTAATTATGGTTCCTGCTCAGAGGTCGCATCCCACATTATCCTCATGCATCCAAGCTGTGTCAATTACACAATACCAGCCAAGGCTCAGTTCAATATTTTACAGTTCAGCACGACAGGGGAGAAATAGCTTGTTTAACTTCTGACACCCCAGGGGAGGAGAAGCGCAAGCAGAGTGAGGTGAAGTCTCTCGTTCGAAAAAACCTTTTTGCACATTGGCAGGAACTTCCTGCGGCAGCCCAGCATTTACAAGCCCATTTGGCTTCCAGCCTCCCCATCCGTGAAATTAACTGCAGCAGCTCAAGTCCTTGTAAATCATCACATTGAGCAGCACTGCACTTTGTGGTGATAAAACAATCCCCGATGATGAACCCACTTTTTCTTTATAAAAATTGGGTTAGAATTATTAAACTGGCACTTCATTATGAAAACTTTGCCTTCCATGTTTGAAGATGGAGCAAAGAAAAATGTTGAGAAGATGACATTGGCTTAAAGAACAGCCTCTAGGCCAGCGGGCCAACAATTTGCCCTTTAGAGAATTGTACAATAGAGGCATTGCTCACCCCAGAAACGTAGGAAGCTGCCTTAAATTGAGTCAGGCCATTGGTCCATCTAGCTCAGTACGGTCTACACTGACTGGCAGTGGCTCTCAGGGGTTTCAGGCAGGGAACATTCCCAACCCTACTTGGATATGCTGGGGACTGAATCTGGGACTTTCTACATGCAAAGCAGGTGCTCTACCACTGGGCTATTGATTTCCCCCTAAAGATAAGGAAGATTCTAGTCCTCATGGTTCTGAATCAACAGCCAATGTACACAGGAAGCTGCCTTGTACTGAGTCAAACTACTGGTCCAACTAGCTCAGTACTGGCTACACTGACTGGAACACTTCGCCAGAGTTTCAGACAGGGTTCTCTCCCAACTCTACCTGGAGATGCCAGGGATTGAAGTTGGGACCTTCTGCATGCAAAGGAAATGTTCTACATCTGGGCCATGGCCACTTTAGCAAAAATAATAGGGACTGTCAACTGGTAGTCACAAAACCCAATCCAGTCTACAAATAGTTTCCATCCAATCTGGGGAATTGCACATGTATTCACAGAGAAGCAGTACAGTGTAATGGAGAACCTGTGGTTCTCCAGATGTGGTTGGACTCCAACTCCATGAGTCCCAGCCAGCCCGGACAACAGTCAGGGGTGCTGAGAGTTGTGGTTCACCAACAGCTGTAAGGACCAAAACATAGCTGCCCTGGGGTATTGGATAAAGAGACTAAGACTAAGAAAGGGACGCAAGTGGCGCTGTGGGTTAAACCACAGAGTCTAGGGCTTGCCAATCAGAAGGTCGGTGGTTCGAATCCCCGTGATGGGGTGAGCTCCCATTGCTCGGTCCCTGCTCCTGCCAGCCTTACAGTTCGAAAGCACGAAGTGCAAGTAGATAAATAGGTACCGCTCCAGTGGGAAGGTAAACGGCGTTTTGTGTGCTGCTCTGGTTCGCCAGAAGCAGCTTAATCATGCTGGCCACATGACCTGGAAGCTGTACGCCAGCTCCCTTGGCCAATAAAGCGAGATGAATGCCGCAACCCCAGAGTCGTTTGCAACTGGACCCAATGGTCAGGGGTCCCTTCACCTTTACCTTTATAAGACTAGGGAAACCCAGGTTCTAATATCCAAAGACATGAAACTCACAAGGTTGCCTTGGGCCACTCACCATATCTCAGTCTAATCTACTTGACAGGGCTCTTGGGGAAGTAAAAAGAGGAAGGGAAGAGGTAAGAGATTCATATACACTGTCCAAAGCTCTTACCAAAACATTTCCAAGCAAACACGCTTAACTTCTGAGAAGGGAGCAACTAGCAGCAGGGAATGCTTGCTAGAGATTGGAGCAGCCTATGTGACATCTCTAACTGGAACAGGTACCATTACCTGCTGGGGACCATGGGGTTTGGAACTTCCTCTGCCTCCCTAGCAGGCATTTATAATTTCCCCCTGGCTCCCAAAGCTCTGACCCCCTTGCCCTATCAAGGATCCTACCTGAAGTTGAGCTTCACTTTTGGGGTCCAAAGGCCTCTTATAGAGCAGCTGAAGATACGCAGAGTTGTGAGCACGCTTGTCCTTCTGTCTTGCTTCTTCCAGCCCTGCAAACCCCTCCAGCAGGCTTGTCTTCAGGAGGCT
Source organism: Podarcis muralis (assembly GCF_964188315.1). Taxonomy (NCBI): domain Eukaryota; kingdom Metazoa; phylum Chordata; class Lepidosauria; order Squamata; family Lacertidae; genus Podarcis; species Podarcis muralis. The sequence goes on along the minus strand of NC_135673.1, from coordinate 13,744,589 downwards.
AAAGTCTGCATGAAGGGACTACAAGAAAGGAACAAAGGGAGAGGAAGACCCACCAGGAAGTAGGTGGAACTCTTTGTCACAAAACACATATGTGGCTTTTCCACAGACATGTTAATTCAGGTCTGGAAGAAAGCTATACTGGGGCAACAACACAGTTCAGCAGCACAAACTGTTGCCACAAGCAGGATTCTACATCTCATGGGCAGGAGTGGTGGGACCTAACAAATCACAAGGCTGTCTGCATCCCAGTTCCCTGTTCATTTCTTTTTTAAATTTTTGGCATCTGTATGCCACCCCATAACCATAACTAAACTAATTAGACAAAACAGAGCACTTAAAAAAAAACCCCAACATAAATAGAACAAAAACAGTGGCAACAATAACATTAGCAACCTGCCCCATTATATATTACTGAAATGAAGAAAGCCTTGGGTAGAAGGTAATCAGGGTGGATTTGGGTGAGAAGGACTGGTGGTGCCGTTCAGTTCTGGTACTCAACATTAAAGAAAACTAAGACCAGGGATTTGTCCTTAAGTGTGTGCCTTTTGCAACTGTTCTGTTTGAATATCAGGATTCTAGCAAAAGCAACAGCAGATCTTGGAAGCCTGCCCTCCCCTGGTCTAGAGGCTTCAACTGTGGCAAACTGTTTGCTTGATGCTGTCTTTATTTTATTTTCAGTCTTAGCTCAAAACCAGACATTTTATTCCCACTGGAATTTTTAAGTGGCTTGCTGTGGATTTTTGCTCTAAAGTCATTCTGAGAAGTTTGAACAAGAATTGGCTAAAAATCATTCAATAAATATATATGATTTGCCAAAAGAATAGAACCCAAACAGCCTTCAGACCATGGTTTCCAAGCCAGTCACAAATTATGGTTATCATTTCAGACATGGTGCTAAGCTTCTTTAACCAGAAGATGGAACTATGCTGTATGCACATTTCTGTCATCTTACTTTTGTCTCTAGCTCAAGAAAGGTTTGTGGGACAGTTCCCCAAAACCCAGCAAACCTATTTACCGGAGGCAACACAATGGAGTGAGTACGTCTCCTTCAGGAGCACCAAACCCCCTTTCAAACTTCCTCCTTAAGAGTGCAATCTGATGGGAATAGGATAAGTATGATAAATAAGGAAAATACATGAGGCGCGCAGCCAAGGGCAAAGTGGCCTATTAAGGCACAGCATATTGTTTTCAGCATATGAAAACATAAACTCAATTACGTAACAATGGAGTGAACTAACTACTGTATTTAATAAGTGGGACTTGAGTGGGGCAGGAATCAGAAGGCCATTTCAAACCACTGTGCTTTATGATACTGATTTGGCAATTGTTTCAGGCAAAGCTGAAAATAAAATATATACACCACACAATGAAGAATACAACACCCACCTTGAATTACCAGGGCTACCCAAACAGAGCAGACATGGTTAGGATTGCACAGAAAATGTCATAGCCTCAGTAATAGTAATACCACCACAATCGTCCCATGCAGTCAACAGAATGAGAAGTTCTTCAATTTGTAAAAACCAGGACCTAACAAGTAACCCACTCTCAACCCTGAGATAATTGAGCATGAAGGAAAACTTGGTTCTCAACTGGAGGCTACATCCTCCGCCAAATCCTCTTACCTCTGTTGTCTCTTTGATCTCCAAAAGGAAAGTGTGAAGGTCGTTTGACTCCATCCTCAACATCTCCTCCTCTTCCTCGGTGCCCACTTCGATGGCAGCTTTGGCTGTCCTGCCTTTCAGCTCTTCCATCTCCTTCTGGAAATGTGCAATCTACAGGAACAAGTTTAGTAGTTCATGCATGTTAAATGACGACACACCCAACCGTTGAGAGCTCAGGTTGGGGAAGAACAGTACGGACAGCAAACATGTTGCCCACCAGATCTTGTTGGACTACAACTCCCATCATCCTCTGACCATTGATGAGAGTTGAAGTCCAACTTCATATGGAGTCCAGGTTCAAAGAAAGGTGACCCGGGGAGGAAGAGTACATCATAGCTCCAGAAAGCCTCACCTCCTCTCTGATTCCTATGATGACAGGATCTGAATCATTCCACTGGTGAGTCTGTTTCTCCACCCCAGCAGTGGGTGGTTGCTGCCGGCCCTGCAAGGCACAAATGCTTTATTATTGTTTGATGGGGAATTTTAGAACTAAAATGTTCTGCTATGAGAGATAAAACAAGAAAACTTCTGAACATATTAAAGGAAGAGAGGGAGGAAGGGGGGAGCCTGTGTGTTGAAAGCAAAACACAAGTAAATAAAGTTTGTAATTTGCTTGTCTTTAAGGGTGGGTCTGACAATAATGGTACAAAAAATTAATACCAAGGACAAGAACAATTAAGCCTCCCCAAAATTAAAACCTGCCTCCCTAAAATCTCTTAAGCAACCCCCACCCCACCGCCAACAGTGTTTAGGCACCCTGAGCCACATATCCACCAGGAGTCACAGGTAAAATGTCTTCCTTCCTAAATAACCACCTAATACAGTGGTACCCCGCAAGACGAACGCCTCGCAAGACGGAAAACCCGCTAGACGAAAGGGTTTTCCGTTTTGGAGGCGCTTCGCAAAACGAATTTCCCTATGGGCTTGCTTCGCAAGACGAAAGCCCATAGGGAAATCTCCGGGACAGCGGGGAAGCGCAGCGCGTCTTCCCCACTGTCCTCGGACCTCCTCCCGCCGCCCGGCTTCGGAACGGGAACGCCTCCTCCCGCCGCCCGGCTTCGGAACGATGCTCCGAAGCCGGGCGGCGGGCGGGGACGCCTTCTCCCGCCGCCCGGCTTCGGATGGCTTTCCTGAAGACTTGGGGTGGGAGGAGGGTTTTCCTTCCCACCGCCAACATTCAGAATGCTGTTCTGAATGTTGGCGGTGGGGAGGAAAAACCCTCCTCCCACGCAAGCCCCGGGAACAGAGGGAAAGCGCTGCGCGCCTTCCCCTCTGTTCCCGTACCTGTCCTGAAGGCTTGCGGTGGGGAGAAAAGCCCTTCCCCGCACCGCCACCCTGGCAAGCGGTTTCCCTAGGAACGCATTAATTGATTTTCAATGCATTCCTATGGGAAACCGTGCTTCGCAAGACGAAAAACTCGCAAGAAGAAAAAACTTGCGGAACGAATTAATTTCGTCTTGCGAGGCACCACTGTATGCATACTCTTGGGGTTCACTCATGTAACTGAATGTCTCCCTTTCCCAAATCTGCTCAGAGACTCCTTCAATCTTCCAGAGAGAAGCTGTGTGAGATAGAAGCAGCTTTGTTCACGCAGTAAGATCTGTCGGATTTGATCCTTGTTTTTGAGATGGAACAATATGGTTCCTGTCAAGGACAGACAGGTCAGCTTCTAATTACCTGGGAAGGGCTCGCTTTTGAAACAGCTGAGGAAATCTTGGCCGTTTTCTGGAGCATGGAAGCTGGAGGAGCACTCTGAGAAGGACGCACCACTAGGAGTCCAAAAAGAAACAAAATGACTCACACTCATGAATTTCAAAGATTACAGGATTTGGTAAGTGTGCCTATCTGCTTTCAGGAAAATTAAGTTTATATGTTTTTATGTAGTTTCCATATTGCTGTTTTTAAGGTTGTGTTTTAGTTTTAATGACATGCTGTTTGTTTTTTTAGAGTGAATGCTGCTTAGGATATTTTTGAAATATTAAGCAGTAGATCAGAGCTCTCCAAACTGTGTGCTATGGTGCATTGGTGTGTCAGCTGCAGTGTGTAGGTGTGTCATGCAAATGCTCCCCACGCTTCTCCCAGGGCTGGAATAGGGTTAGTTTAACCTACAGTTTGCTAGTAAAAAAATGAATTACTGTGTTGTGAAATGATGCATGTCTAAAAAGCATGTCACCAACATGAAAAGTTTGGAAAGCTCTGCAGTAAATAAACATTTTAAATTAAACTGAATAAAGAAAGTCGTCCATCCGTCCCCCCAAGAAGCAAGAGATTCTGTAAGCGCCAATCTCCAATGCCTGATGCAACAGCGGGCAGAAATTAGCAAGAAAGAGCAGACCACCGTGGCAAAGAGAGCTCTAAGCACACATGTGACCATCCCAGAAAGGAGGGATCACAGCCAGGCAGTTAAAAATAAAATAAAATCTCTGTGGCAGCAATAGACATCTTCAGCAAAAAGAACTAATCACTGCGGGATGTTGAAATGCCAGACTTACATTTTTGTACAAAGTTAATAGTCCTCAATCCCTGTTTCTCATACTAATCCACATGTAATGCAGTCACAACTACATATGAGGTATTATCAGCAGAAAAAAGGGGAAAGGGAGAGGGGATGTACCTGCTGAAGAGACTGGGGTGGAAGCCTTGATCGGCGCTGCAGGAGGAGTGCCCAGCACAGTGGGCTGAACCTGAGTCCCAGCAGGTACAGGCTTTGCAGCAGGTGAAAAGGAGAACATACTGGAGTTTTGGCCACTATTGGCAGCCGGTGTAGAAGATTCTGCAGCAGCGAACCTGGGGAGGGAGGGAGAATAGAAGAATTCATGCTCTTGGGACTAGGAAGCTTCATGGTATGGGCCTTTTGCAGGTGACTGTTACACGTAGCTGCATGCAGGGTGCCCTTGGTCACAGCCTGTGCCATCAGCACTCTGCAAGAGCAGTGGAAAACCTCTGTCCCACAAATGTATTGAAAAATAGTTGCACTACATATTTAAAGCAGTACCAATAGTCAGGGCTTCTCCAAAAGAACGCAGGCAGCTGTTGCTTGTTAAGCCTGCTGAGATAAGTTAAAGATAAAGGTAATGGGACCCCTGACCATTAGATCCAGTCACGGAAGACTCTGGGGTTGCGGCACTCATCTCGCTTTATTGGCTGAGGGAGCCGGCATACAGCTTCTGGTTCCTGTGGCCAGCATGACTAAGCCACTTCTGGCAAACCAAAGCAGCGCACAGAAACACCGTTTACCTTCCCGCCGGAGTGGTACCTATTTATCTACATGCACTTTGACATGCTTTCGAACTGCTAGGTTAGCAGGAGCAGGGACCGAGCAATGGAAGCTCATCGCGGGGATTCAAACCGCCAACCTTCTGATCGGCAAGCCCTAGGCTCTGTGATTTAGACCACAGCGACAGGTTAGGAGACCCCTATTCCCTCTCACAGAGATATAATTTCCAGAGTGGCTTAAGAGTCAATCCTTCTTCCCAGGAACTCTGGGTCTCCTAACAGCTCTCATCCCCCTGAACAAGCAGTTCCTAAGATTCCTTGGACGGAGGACCTGTTTAAAATGGTACTGCTTTAAATGTACAATGCAGATGGGGCCCCTGGTGCAGAACCTGTGGTGCCCTTCCGGGTACTGGACTCCAATTCCCATCAGCCGCAATCAGCATGTTCCATCGGACAATGGGAACCCTGAATCCAGCAACACACGGAGAGCCCCACCAACTTTAAAACAATGTGTTTAATACATTCAAAAACTGCTTCAACACCACCACGATTACATTGGCTAAAAAGACTCAAAGGGAGACTTACTTTTCAGTGAGGTTAGTTTTGACGGAGGAAGGCGGCGAGGCAAAACCTTGCTTTAGCCCAACAGGACTCGCGAAGGGAGGGGCTCCGGCTGAGCTGTCCATGCCCGCTTTATAACTCACGGAACCAAAAGAGGAGGGAGGAGAAGCTGTAAGGGGGCTGGACAGCAGAGATGGAGCTGGAGGTGCTTTGGAGATGCTGGTGGCCGGAGAGAAGGGGAAGCCGACTGCTCCGCTCAGGTTGGAACCAAGGGGAGGCTTGGGGGTCTCCGATATGCCAGGATACTGCGGTGGGGCATCAGCGGCAGATCTGGTGGATTTCAGAGTGAAGGAAGCGAAAGACAAAGGGGCTGCCCCTTTGCTGGAAACTGCAGATGTGGCTGGGACAACGGCCAAGGAAGCTTCGACTTTTGGAGGAGCAGAAGCGGAAGCGGATGACGGGGGAGTGCTGCCTGGAAGAGAGATGAGAGGTTTTGTTAAAAGTTACTACGTGACATTAGGACCATTCCACATCAAATAAAAAAACAAGGGTTTCACTACCCACCCTCTCGGATTTTGATGAAACTTAGTGCACACCCTTCCCTTATGGTTGTAAAATTGAAAATAATGCATAATTTTAAATTCTTTAAATCTTTTTCTTGCTAGGTCTTATTTCCTTACATGCCAGCATTTAAAGTTTCTGACCAAATTTTTTTTTAGATTGATTTCATGATATAGCCAATTTTCATAGTTTTAAATACCCCAAAACTGAAAAAGTAGTCTGTACTTTTGAAAAAAACAACCAACCTGTAATAACCAATATTATTTTAGATTTTAAGAGGAACAACTTTGTTTCATTTATTTTTTCTATTACAGCTATGCATTGTAGGAAAGTTGTACCCGGTAGCCATTTTTTCCCCATGATGTCCCAAAAACATAAAATTTTGTTACAAGACATAAAAAACCATTAAATCTTATTCTCTGTTGAGAAAGAGCATGTCTTTGCAATAATTTTCACCATCAAAAACTTTTGATTACATCGTGCCCACACGCTGAAAATTTAGGTTTTCTAAACCTAGTTTTTTCACCAAAAAAACTACAGTGCATTTATACATTTTTTAAAGGCATTTATAAAAACTTCTGGGTGCTGGTGTATTTTTTCCTGAAATCCTCATCCTCTTATTGAGCTCTGTGTAAAATTTCAAAGAGATCTGATCATTGGTTGGGGGGGGGGATAAAATGTACACAAGGCCGAGGATCTCAAGAGGGGAAAAAATTAAGGGGGTTACTTTCTTTCAATCATAAGGGATGGGTGTACAGCAAGTTTCATCAAAATCGAGATGGTGGGTGGCATGACCGTGTTGAACTGAGGTGGAATGACCCATTAGGAAGAAGCCAGACAACACTCAAGGGCCACACTAGAATGGTGTTGTGTGCCAAGACAATTGAGAGCACTAACCCAGAGCAGAACAATTCCAGAACAGGGTGAGCTAGCCAGGAGGTGCAACAGGAGATGAGGAATAAGGAAATGGGCTGTGCGTCTAACTCAGCCGGGCTATAAAACCAGGCAAGGATGCTATAATTGACATCTTGGAGTTACAGTTATGCAGGCTGGTGGAAAGCTTTTAACCGTGACTGGGTGTATGCTGCAGTTGAAAGGCTAGCTGCTTCACACTAGCACATTATTTGCCCATTTGACTTAATCTTGCTTGCTTGGACTGGAAGCTGCTGTCTATGGTCTCTGGGCTTGGAAGAAAGATGTGGGGTGATCCTGATAACACACTGAGGCCGATTCACTGCAAAAGGGAGAAGACCCTTAACTGCTGCACAGCTTGGTATTGTGGAGAGACTTTCCTATACAATTGAGATGTATCTCAGAGGCCTTTGGGCTTATCTCCACAGCTCAGCAGGCCATCATACGAGATTCTCCTTCCCCCATTTATCCCCACAGGGGAGGGCCAGAGTCAGCACAGATTTTAATTCTCTATCAAGACCAGACAAGATTTGTGTACATGCGCAGATACATGCTTAAAAAGGTAAAGGGACCCCTGACCATTAGGTCCAGTTGAGACCGACTCTGGGGTTGCGGTGCTCATCTCGCTTTATTGGCCAAGGGAGCCGGTGTACAGCTTCTGGGTCATGTGGCCAGCATGACTAAGCCGCTTCTGGCGAACCAGAGCAGCACACGGAAACGCCATTTACCTTCCTGCCGGAGTGGTACCTATTTATCTACTTGCACTTTGATGTGCTTTCGAACTGCTAGGTTGGCAGGAGCAGGGACCAAGTAACGGGAGCTCACCCCGTCATGGGGATTCGAACCCCTGACCTTCTGATCGGCAAGTCCTAGGCTCTGTGGTTTAACCCACAGCGCCACCCGCGTCCCTCAGATACATGCTTAGAATACTGATATTAGCTCTGTCGTTTAAGGATATGGCAGGGTAGACATACAAAGTAATTTAATAAAAATGCACAATAGATCTTTTCAGACTCACAGATCGGACCTCCAAGATCCCTGCCCAAAGGGCTGGCCCTTAAATCAATACTACAATTTCCCAGGTCGGCTGGATTTTAATTGAGCTGGGAATTGAGAGCACAAGGCCTTCTACAATCCCCCATCGATTTTTGGCAAGGATCATGTCAGTCTGAATCAAACATCCTGCCAACAAGCATGCCAAGTGGAGCTGGAAAGAAAAGCCTTTGCCAAAACTAAGGTGTTCCGTATTGAACAGGAAATGCAATTACACAGATGAAAAGTGAACAGGGCTTTGAAGTGAACCTTCATCTCTGGCCAAAACAGATAATACACAAATAGTTCTCTTCGCCCTTTGAGTTCAATATTTACTACCAATATACTGACCATATATTGGCAGCTCAGTGAGAAAGAACCTGCATTGCATGCAGAAAGTCCCAGGTTCAATCCCTGCCATCTCCAGTAGCTCTCCAGGGTTCAGGAATAATAATAATAATAATAATAATAATAATTTATTTATACCCCGCCCATCTGGCTGGGCCTCCCCAGCCACTCTGGGCGGCTTCCATAAAAACCAAAAATACAATAAAATATCACATGTTAAAAACTTCCCTGAACAGGGCTGCCTTAAGATGTCTCTTGAATGTCAGGTAGTTATTTATCACTTTGACATCTGCTGGAAGGGCGTTCCACAGGGTGGGCGCCACTACCGAGAAGGCCCTCTGCCTGGTTCCCTGTAGCTTTGCTTCTCGCAATGAGGGAACCGCCAGAAGGCCCTCGGCGCTGGACCTCAGCGTCCGGGCAGAATGATGGGGGTGGAGACGCTCCTTCAGGTATACTGGACCGAGGCCGTTTAGGGCTTTAAAGGTCAGCACCAACACTTTGAATTGTGCTCGGAAACGTACTGGGAGCCAATGCAAGTCTTTCAAGACCGGTGTTATATGGTCTCGGCGGCCGCTCCCAGTCACCAGTCTAGCTGCCGCATTCTGGATTAGTTGTAGTTTCCGAGTCACCTTCAAAGGTAGCCCCACGTAGAGTGCATTGCAGTAGTCCAAGCGGGAGATAACCAGAGCATGTACCACTCTGGCGAGACAGTCCGCAGGCAGATAGGGTCTCAGCCTACGTACCAGATGGAGCTGGTAAACAGCTGCCCTGGACACGGATTTGACCTGTGCCTCCATGGACAGCTGTGAGTCCAAAATGACTCCCAGGCTGCGCACCTGGTCCTTCAGGGGCACAGTTACCCCATTCAGGACCAGGGAATCCTCCACACCTGCCCGCCTCCTGTCCCCCAAAAACAGTACTTCTGTCTTGTCAGGATTCAACCTCAATCTGTTAGCCGCCATCCATCCTCCAACCGCCTCCAGACACTCACACAGGACCTTCACCGCCTTCACTGGTTCTGATTTAAAAGAGAGGTAGAGCTGGGTATCATCCGCATACTGATGAACACCCAGCCCAAACCTCCTGATGATCTTTCCCAGCGGCTGCATGTAAATGTTGAAAAGCATGGGGGAGAGGACAGAACCCTGAGGCACCCCACAAGTGAGAGCCCAGGGGTCTGAACACTCATCCCCCACCACCACTTTCTGAACACGGCCCAGGAGGAAGGAGCGGAACCACTGTATAACAGTGCCCCCAGCTCCCAGGAGACATTCCCAGCCCTACCCGGAGATACCTGAGACCTTCTGCATGCAAAGCAGGTTTCTCTACCACTGAACTACACTGCTCCCCTCCACACCTATTAGGAAGATTCCTTATTTCATATCAGATTGTTGGTCTAGCTAACTGAGCACTGTCTACACTGATAGGCAGCAGCTCCCCAGGTTTCCAGACCAGGGTCTCTCCCAGCCCCATCTGGAGATGCCAAGGACTGAACACAGGTCCAACCAATCATATACACAAAGTGGGACAGTTTGGTAGCCTCTGCATTGCACGCAGAAAGACCCAGCTTCAACACCCAGCTTCTCTAGGTGGGATAGAGAGAGGCCCTTGCCTGAAACTTGGAGAGATGCTACCAGTCAGAGCAGATAACACTGATGGTCCAACCTGGCATGAGGTCTGTTTCCTACTCTCCTATGGAACACTGTGATCTATTAAGATCTATTAAGGTGGAAATGCTGATGAGCAAAACCGAAAGATTGAAAAGGGAGGGTAAGGGGCACAGGTATGCCTTTTTTGATCTCAAGTTGTGCAAGTTGCTTGCCATGCCCTCCTTATCACTCTACACCAGCCTTCTCTGGCACGGTGCCACCCATACGTTGTTGAATTCTGACTCTCATTATTCTTGGCCACTGACTGCTGGGAGTTCAGTAACACCTAGATTGCTCCAGGCTGCTCCATTTGCATTCAAAGTGTTTTAGGATAAGTGTTCTACAACCTAGGATCCCCAAAAAAGCAAGCAAGCAAGCACCTACCGGCTGATTTTGCTCCTCTGTCTCCTTCTGGAGAGAGAGGCTCCGGCACCACCATCAAAGACCTCACACCAGGGTTTTGATTAACCATGTAAAAGGGGCAGAGGACTCCATCAGTTGACAGCAGCAGCAGGACCGGTGCTGGGTCTGTCGTTTTATCCTCACCTGCAAAAATGCCACAAACACACACACACCATGAGCAGACGTGTTCAGCAGTACCTCCACTTAGTAAGCAGCCCTCAAAACAAGTCCGGGAAGGGACCAGGAAGTTACGTTAGAATGGCAAGAGTTTAAAACTTTACAAAGGGAACTAAGTGCCCAAGATGACTTCTCTTGATTAATGCAACATGTATTACAGCTCTATTCCATGCATTTCTGTTGTTGTTGTTTAGTTGTGTCCAACTCTTCGTGACCCCATGGACCAGAGCACGCCAGGCATTTCTAGTCCACCCTTTTCCCTTTTTTTAAAAAAAATTATACAGGACACATTCCAGCCAGGCAAAAAACAATGTCAGCTGGGGAGAGTCCCATGGGCCAGATGGAGGCCTGGGGGGGTCGTGTCACAATTGGCCCCGGGCTCACAGGTCTGCCCACTCTGAATAGCCTCAAGAATCACAGTTAGAAGGTGGGAAAATAGCACTTCCAGGTATATTAATAGCATCTTCTCAGGACTAATGACCAGCACTAAAGCTCCCTCTACAGCAGGCGTGAAGAAGCTTTAGCCCTCCAGATGTTGCTGAACTACAACTCTCAGCATCCCTGGCCATGCTTGCTAGGACTGATAGTTCAGCAACATCTGGAGGGCAAAAGGTTCCCCACACGTGGTATAGAGAGAGCGCTGCTGTTTGCTTTATGCTTAACCCAAGAGCAACATTCATATACTTACTAATGGTTATGGGCATGTTGCTGGTGTAATCAATCGCCACGCCTACAGGCAAAGTGTCATCACTCTTATCTGTGACCGGAAGTTCTGCTCGGCTGGAGTCTTCCAGAACCCACAGCTCCCAGTTGTTCTGTAAGAAGGGTTAGTTTAATTAGTACTAGGAATCAGGATCTTGGTCTATCTAGCACAGTATTGTCTACACTACTAACAGCAACTCCCAACGCTACCTGGAGATGCTGGGAACTGAACCTGGGGCCTTATGCTTGCTAAAGAGATGCTCTGCTACTGAGCTATGGCTGCTCCCAATTGGCTCTGTGCTTTGGCAACCTCTGGAATCGTTCCTGCCAGGGAGATCAACTTGTGGTAATAAGGGCTTTTTTTCTACTTTAAAAAATCACTGTAGCACGTGCAGTGGAGAAGAAAATTACTATTATTCCTTGGTTCATTTATAAAGATTTTTATGTACAACCAACTCATATAAAGTATCAAGGCAGCATACAGCAATATGTACAAGTACAAGTGAAACATTATGAAATAAACATTTAAACGACTGGAATAAAAAATGTTTAAGCAGTTGCATGGGCCTGTTGGTATAAGAAGGTCTTCAAGAGATGCCTTAAAGTCAAAAGGGTATATCTGGTCCACCACCATTGGTGGGGGTGAGTCCATGGTCCACAAAAGCAAGAGCCTGAGTAATATAACGGTTAGCAGGTCAGACTTGGACCTGGGAGCCCAGGGTTCAAATCAATCAAGTTCACTGGGCCAGTCCCTGCCTCTCGGTCTAAACTACTTCACAGGGTTGTTGTGAGGATTAAATGAACCATGTACACCACCTTGAGCTCCTTGGAGGGAAAAATGTGGGGTATAAGTGCAATCAATCAATCAATCAATCAATCAATCCATCAATCAATAATAAAACGATAATCAATGAAATATTCTGTCCCAGTAAGTGCATGGGTTTCAAGGTGACATGAGACTTTGCTATTTCTTGCTGCAGCTGACTGATAATAACTACAGTGGTGCCTCGCAAGACGAAATTAATTCGTTCCGCGAGTTTTGTCATCTTGCGATTTTTTTCGTCTTGCGAAGCACAGTGTCGGGAAAGTTTTGGAAAAGCTTCAAAAACCACCAAAGTCTTTAAAAACCTCAAAAAAGGCTACCACACCGTGTTCTATGAGTTGCTCCTCGAAGTCAAGTCGCAACTGTATTAACGGTGTTAAGAAAAAGGAAACAAACTTGCAAGACGTTTCTGTCTTGCGAAGCAAGCCCATAGGGAAAATCGTCTTGCGAAGCAGCTCAAAAAACAAAAAACCCTTTCGTCTAGCGGGTTTTTTGTCTTGCGAGGCATTCGTCTTGCAAGGTACCACTGTACCCCTCTGGAACTCTCACTGGGACCTCTGGTCTTCTTATAAGAGGCACTTGCTGGGGAAATAGGAAGTGGAATTACCTTGTCTCCTTGCCTTGCGAGGATGCTGACCTCTGTGGAAGCAGCAGATGCTGCAAGGACCAGATCCCTTGAGGAAGGAAACAACAACCACAAATCCATAACCCACTTCAAGCATCATAAACACCTTTCCCTGTTAGTTTCAAATAACAATCTTTAAATACACCCAGCCCTTTGCTCACCTAATTAAAAGGGAACTATTCAATGTTGTATGATCGCCATTACTCACCATTCTTCAACGTAGTTAAGGAAGTAGTGATGTTGCCTCTCAGAACAGCTGCCATAACAGGGCTCCATAAAATTCACAAACAGCTCAGGCCGCTTTTCTTCTTTTTTCTGAATGGGGAGACAGAACAGGAAACTGTGTGGGAGATGCAACATATGAGGAAAAGTGTCTTAGGGGAGGGGCAGCTCACAAATGACCCTGCAGGCGCTGGACTGTTTAAAAATATTTGCATCATTTATAACATACATAACTGTTTTATGGTTGCAACTGTTTCATAATTACAAGGAGGGGGCCTTCGTGATAGCCAGCTGCCAGATTTTATGGCTTCCTTCCTAGAGAAGCTAGACTGACTCCCTTCTTGCTGCTCTCCCCTGGCACGTGAAGGCTGCCTTGTTCCCATGCGCTTTGGGGAACTGACTGCTTTTAAGGAAAGTGATTTGAATAGGGCTTTGCTATTTTTTGCTATCAGTATTTTCATAATTTGCGTTTATATAGTTTTAATTCTATTACAGTCTAATTCTTTTTAAACTATTATCTTCTGTATGTTTTTAGCTTTCTGTATTTTATCTGTTTTGCTTTAATTTCTGAAATCTGCCTTGAGTTACAGTGTAGGGAAAAAGCAGGATATAAAGAATGCATTATTATATAACACAAACTGCCATCATTCCTGAACACAGGCCATGCTGGCTGAGGCTGATGGAAGCTGGAGTCCCTACAGTGCGTGGAAGGTCAAGGGTCCCACACCTCTGGCCAAAAGTATGATTAAATGTTTCAATAACCATAAAAAGATATGAACTCCTAAACTGTTTTGCCTGGCTGGGATGCATTCCTAGAATTCTGATCATGCCTCTTGATTGTCTGAAAGGAGGACAGCAAGGACTATTATGAGTGTCCATAGAAACTAGCCTACTATCCGGAGGCAAAATGTACATCCATTGCTCTGCTCGCTTTTGCCTGCAACCCTGCTGCTCACCACTGGCATGTGGTCCCTGGAAGGCTGCTTGGGATGGAATGTGGCCCTCAGGCAGAAAGAAAGTTCCAAACACCCAAGTTAAACCTGTGCATCTAAGAGGTAGGCATCTAACACATGTTTGTATGGGGACTTGGCAAGCAAAACTGACACTCGCAGCAGAAGTGCAGAGGCTGCTGTGGTTGGTGAATGCTTCAATTTCCATGCAAAGTTTGACTAAATGGTTTCTATGAAGTGGGATTCTACATCTCGGGTCACTACTTTTTTTTATCGTTCTGAAGCAAGAGCCTAACATGTGGGAAGACACAGCAGCACAAACCAGGGACAAAGACCTGGCAAAATTATGAGAATGACAGTAGGCAGTACAGACTTAGAAATCAAAGACAAGAGAAAAAGAAGTTGCTTCCCCAGCGCTTCCTCTCTTCACGTACAGGAAGCACAGCCATCACCACTTCCGGTGCAGCTTCCAAGATCCCATCCGCAGCCGCATATACGATACTGAAGACATAAGTGCTGACCCACAACACGTCCAAGACTGGAAAACAGAAATGTGAGTAAACTTGGGTTGTTGGGTTTTTTGCTTTTGTTTTTCTCAAGAGCCACTCATTATTATTATTATTACTACTTACACAGGAACATAGGGTTGTATGCAAGCTTGGTCCTACTCAGAGTAGGCCCACTGAAATAAATGGACCTGTGTAGAAGTCAGTTGGGTACATCCCACTGGAAGGTGCCTTATGTCAAGTCAGATCACTGGTCCATATAGCTCAGTATTGTCTGGCAATGACTTTCCAGATTTCAGGCAGGAGACATTCACAGCCCCACCTGGAGATACTGGGGGACTGAGCTTGGGACCTTCTGCATGCAAAGCAGATGCCCTTCCACTGAGTTATGCGGCTTTTCTCTCATGCTAGGAAGCTTCCCAATATCATGTCAGATCATAGATCCAGCTAACTGAGTGCTGCCTACAAAAATTGGCAGCAGCACTCCAGGGTTTCAGTCTCTCCCAACCCCACCTGAAGATGAACATGGGATTTCTGGAGTCAAAAGCATATGTCCTTCCAATGAGCTATATGGGAAGAGGGATATCTTGGTGGTATACCACCTGCTTTGCATGCAGAAAGTCCCAGGTTGAATCCCCAGCATTTCCAGGTATGGCTGGGAGGCACCCCAGCCTGAAATCCCAGACAGCTGCTGCCAGTTAGAGTAAGCAATACTAAACTTTGTGGATTAACAGTCTGACTTGGTATAATGCAGCTGGTTAGTTCCTTTATGTGTTCATTAACACTGTGTACTGCGTAAAGACAGAAGGATCTAGGACACTGGAAACCTTCCCTAGCAAAGTTCCCAGCAAAGTTCTACTCAGAGTAGACACACTGAAGTTAATCTGCCTAATTTAGTCATCTCCATCAATTTCAAAGGGGCTGCTGTGAGTACAACAGTTTTGTTGCTGTATTAATCTTAGGGAACAAGACGTATAAAGAACTTCAAGTTTCAATTACAAATATACAAATTAAAAATTTAACGTAACAGATGTGATAATATGCCCAAGGACTGCATTTTTCCCCCCAAAAGAAAGCAAGGCATTATCAAATCTTTGCACTATAATTATGTAACTGTGCTGCATTAACAACCCTGACAACTAAATTACAGGAGATTAAATATTAATCCATACTGTAAATGGGATTGGTATAAAATACTACTTAGTATTTTGAGCAAAACACCTGCCAGATTTATTTTTAAACATGGGAGATTCAACTAGTCAAAAACAAGCATCTCACATTCCACAATATGCCTGGATTTCATGGGTGGGCAAATTCTAGGCACATAAGTGAAACACTGTGATTACATGATCCATCTGTACTACTGTAATACCAACCGGTCAAAACGCCAAATTTTAGGAAACACAGTACCTTTGACAGGATTATCTGAATCATAGAATGGAGGACAGGGAATTGTTTTCTTCTCCTGCAGGTTCTGAAAAAGTAAAAGAACGAGCATGATTAGAATACCCTAAGTTTAATGATATGGGTGTGTGTGTGTTGTTGTTTTTTAAAGTATTCTATCTACAATGCAACACTTCACATCACACATGCAATAAAAAAAAAACAACACTCTGAATTTATACAAGCACTTTCAAAAAAAATGCCCAAAGCGTTTCATCTAAAGCTGCCATGGTTCAGTGATCTGATGACATGGTACATTTCACTCAGTACTGTCTGCTCTGTGGATGATGAACCTGAAGCCCTCCAGATGTTCTTGGACTATAACTCCCAGTATCCCCTGACCATGGGCCATGCTAGATGGGAGCTGATGGAATACAACAGGGGTCGGCAAACCTTTTTAGCAAGGGGCCAGTCCACTGTCCCTCAGACCTTGAGGGGGGCCGGAAATGAACAAATTCCTGTGCCCCACAAATAACCCAGAGATGCATTTTAAATAAAAGCACACATTCTACACCAGGCAGGCCCCACAAATAACCCAGAGATGCATTTTAAATAAAAGGACAGTAAAAACACGCTGATTCCTGGACCATCCGCGGGCTGGATTTAGAAGGCGATTGGGCCAGATCCGGCCCCCAGGCCTTCGTTTGCCTACCCATGGAATAAAACAACAGCTGGAGGGCTATGAGTTCCCTATCCCTAATCCGTTCTCAATGGGAGCAATGCTCCAAGATTTCAGGCACAGGCATTTTGTAGCCGAAGATCCCTCTAAGGAAAGATTGCTGGCAGTCAAATGTGGGCACTCTTTTGCATCAAAGCCATGTGACCTCCGGCTTAATTATGGGCATGATCCCAATTCACCTATATCAGAGATGATCATCATCATGGGAGAGTTGTTTCCAGGAACCCCAGCCTTTGCCCTTGGAAGCCTTATAAGCTGCTGCTACAGGAGAGGGATTGTAAGCAACATCATAGGAGTGGTGTTTCTAGGACTAAGGTGAAACTATGAAGTTTCTTTGTTGTTTTTGCTATTGCATGCTGCATGGTGCTTGTTATATTTATAGTACTGAAATGTGGGTTTTTGGTATATTATATTTTTGTAGTGCTGTGTTATTATGAAGGTTTTTGTAGTGTTCGTTCGAAACGCATTCCTGTTTCTTTGTTGTAAGCTGCTTTGAGCATGATTTTTTTTGTAGAAGAGCGGTAAACAAATAAAATGAATGAAAATTAATTAATCTTAGGCCCAGGGACCAAATGCAGTCCTACAAGCCTCTATTTTGTCCTCAGGGTTCACCCCAAGCCACACCCCTTACTAGCCCTCTTTCCCCCTTTGTGTTTTTGCCTGGCTTGAATATGACAGGTGCACAGCCATGCATTCATAGCACATGGCTTATCGCTAAGAATCCTTAGAACCACTGTTTACCCCAACAGAGCCACAGTTCCTTGGGGAAGGGGGGAAGAAATCATGTGTTTTAAATGCATGGTGCATATGCAGCCTTGTGCTCCTAAACTTCTTGATTGCCTGGATGGTGAATAGAGAGGAATGTGCAGGCATGAAAAAAACTAGCTTACTTTACAAAAGCAAAATTCTCATTCTACCTGGAGGTGCAGGTGACTGAACCTGGGGCCTACTGCATGCAAAATGGATGCTCAAGCTCCAGACTACAGCCGTTCCCAGGCATGTACTTCTGCTAGCCTTATACTTATGACTCCATCTTCTGAACTTTGAATTGGGAGAACAAAACAGGAAACAACCAAGAGGGAGAAGCAGGAGGCGGCAGATCATTACAGCCCAAATAGAACAAAACAGACTTACAGGGAGATACTGGACCACTGTGCCATTCTGCTTGCCTACAGCCAGCTGCTTTCCTTTAGGACTCCAACACACTAAAGGGGTGGGAGGGAGAAAATCAAGCAGGCATCATTAAGCAGTTGCAAAGGAAATAGCAACAAGAAAACCAGCCAGTGCAATTTGGCAAATGGCTTAAATTGCCCTCACAAGTGTTATTCAAACACGACAATCTCAAATTTGGAATGCAATAGATTGTCCATTCAGTATGAAGGTGCAGCCAACGATGGTCTCAGGAGAGCATACCCTAGAGCAGGAGAGGGGAAATGTTGGCCCTCTAGATGCTGAACAGCAGCTCCCATCAGCCTAGCAAGCACAGCCAATGGCCAGGGGTGGGTGGTAGTTGGAGTTCAGCAACATTGGGAGGGCCAAAGGTTCCTTATGAGATACCCTTGTTTGCAATTGTCCATGTGGCGCATTCAGGCTTACTTTGAGCTGTACACCTAAAATATATGTAAATCGGAACTCAAATTCAGCTTATTTATAACGGGGATTTCTGCATCAGTCTAAAAGTCATGTTACCAACCTGATGTAACAGCCACTGAAGCAGGAAGAGTTGCATAGATCTTCACAGAATCTGCCACCTGCAGGACAGAGACGCTTCCATCAGATAGACAGACGGCCAGCATAGAGGCATTCATTGGGTTCCATTTCAAGTCATTGACCATCGCCCCAGCCATCTTCTGATAGGCAAAGGGGCGTTTTTGCTGCTTAGCCTATTAGAAAGAAATGTATGTTTGTTAGACCGTATCCGTATGAGCAAAGACACTTGCTTTCAGAAGAGTCAAATCACTGGCTCACCATACTCTCCAAGACCTGAAGGAAAGCGATGCTTTCACTAACCTAAGCTCCTATCAGTGGTAGAGTTCAGAAGGAATTTTTTTGTATTTTGTACCCTTTTTATTCTTTTTTCTATGTGTGTTTTTTTTAGTTTGTTAATTGTTGTTATAATTTTAGTTTGTTAATTGTTGTTATAATTTTTTCTATTTTGTAAACTTATGTTTTCTTTTTTGTAAAATCTGAATAAATATCTTTTTAAAAAAAAACAGAAGGAATGATGAGCTGCAGATTACTGCAGGACTGCAGGACCTTTTTATACATTCTGGACAAGATTCCAGGGGGCACGTATCAGTAGTGGGCATGGCTTGAGGCAAAAGCGCACAGAATGGATATATACAGTGGGCTACATTCCAGCCATGCAAAAGTCAGAGCCTTTTACATGTGCTGCCCCCCGTATCTTCAGCCAGGCAAGCAAGAGTCATTATCACAGTTCATGGACAACTTCCAGCCAGGCAAAAGCACTCAAGGAGAATGCCGAGCAAGGCTGGTGAGGAGTGTGGCCTGGGGAGAGTTTTGAGGGTCAGATAGAGAGGATATGAGTCACAGCGAACCTCAGCCTCACACACTTCATCCCCCCTGCCGGCACAGCCACAAGAAAGAGACTGGAATCTTCTGCTCCCTTTTTGATTAACCGCAGTTTACTATCACACATGAATACTACACTATGGTAGTGTTCCTCCCAATTTTTAATTAACCATGGTTTAGCATTACATCTGAATCCTAAAGTGTGGTTATGCTTCATTAGGGCTTGCTGAAGCTCTCCAGTTTCAAAACTCATAGCAAAACACACCCTGGAGTGAGGGTTGGGGGGGGGGCGTTTCCAAATTTGCTTTTAAACCATGCAACTTACCTGATTCACAAAGGTGCGAACATCAAAAAAGCCAATGAAGGACCCAACTTCACTGGAGGCCATGCAGACAGAGAGTGTGAGGTTATCACAGCTGAGTGCCAAGTGATGCACACAGAACTTCGTGGGAACGAAAAGACTCTGGACATTCTCAACTTAAAAAAAATGAAGAGGAGCACCAGGGAGGAAAAAAAACAACAATAAATTATTTAAAAGGTAGTTGGAGGCCTGAACTAATCCAATACTGCCCTATTTGTCTATTAAGATCAGCTGGGGATGCCCTGCTTGTTATTTTAACCGGTTGGGCAGCAGAGCTGGGCGATGTCTGGTTTTCAACATCGCAATATACTGATATAACACAATGTCTGAAATAAGAAGAAAGGTGGGAAGAAGGTGGGAAGAAATAAGCAGCCACATGTTGACTCCTGGATATGGACTTCAAACTGGTTTTGGATGATACATTGCACAGCCCTAGTGTTCTAATCTGGAGGGAGGGATGAGGCAGCCCACTTGCTTGGGTGAAGGTGCAGACAGGCAGGCAAGCACCTTCTCAAGTTCCCTCTGCCAAGGCTGGCAGATGGGCTGCAGAGGAAGGAATTGGGCCTCTCACTGTGGGTGAACATCAGACAGACCTGCAAGTGTCACTTGAGAGTGAAATGTGCAGTGATGGTGGCAGCCAAGGAGTGAGCAAGGATTCGTGAGATATTGCCAGGTGAACAATTCTGAAACTGTTATCATGATCTGTACTTCAAACCAGTTTGGGGCACTGCTTTGATATATCGCCCAGCCCTACCGGACAGGCACTATTAATGCAAGACATTCTGAATGGCACCCTCATAGAATATAGAACTCCCTTGCAAATGGAAAGTGTCACAATGTGAAAACCTTTATGGTTTACTCAAGCCTTTGGAATGTAAAATACCTTATTGCCAATGCCACTACTTTATGTGTTGTTAATGTTATTTATTGTTGTGCTGTATTTGTAAACTGCATTGCCCAGCCATGCTCCTGTTGGGAAGGTTAGGATATAAGTAAAGGGAAGTAAATACAGAGATACATAATAAAGCCCTGATCCCAGCATTCTAAGACAATGCTAAACTAGGAACTACACACTCTCGCCTTTTGTGATTCCCAGCAACACAGTGATTCACAAGCATTGTCTCAGTAAGCATTACAACGACTATAGATGGTTGGCCAATGTTATTTCCCCTGCACCAGTTTCGCAGGTAAGAAAATGCAGGCTTACTTAGGGCAACCAATTAATGAATGAGGCAACAGTTGATTGAGGACTTCCAGATGTTTAGCTGTCCCCTTACCCACAATGCTACATGAGCCCAAATAGGTAAAAAAATCCACCAGAGAAGTCATGGGGGGGGGGGATATAAATTAAAAGCATATGCAGATGATCTTGTAATAACAGTGGAGGACCCTAAGAACTCTCTGCCAAAAGTCCTAGAAAAAAATACAGAACTTTGGGCAGGTGGAAGGTTTTAAGTTGAATAAAAATAAGACAAAGCTGATAGTGAAAAATGTACCAGAAAAAAAGGGGGGGGGGAATTACAGCAAAATATAGAAATAGAGATTCATAAAAAAGTTAAATATTTAGGAATTTGGTTGACAACCAAAAATATTAACATCATTAAAGATAATTATGAAAAAAATTGGAATGAAATAAAAAGGAATCTATGGGGAAGTATGGGGAAGAATGAATTTATCACTGTTAGGAAGAATTGCCGTGATCAAGATGAACGTATTGCCAAAAATGTTATTTATACCAGTCAAAACCGGTTGTAAGTAATGCAGCATGCTTCAAGAAATGATAAAGGGGTATTACAAAATTCATCTGGAAAGGGAAAAACCAAGAATAAAACATAAATTACTTACAGACAGTAAATATAGAGAAGGTTTTTCCCTTCCAGATCTTAAATTATATTACGAAGCTGTCTGTATTGGTTGGATCCGGGACTGGATCAAACTGGAAAATACAGATTTGTTAGATCTTGAAGGTCATGACAACAGATTTGGATGGCATCGTACTTGTATGAAAAAAGGGAAGTTCATAAAGCATTCAATAATCATATAATTAGGAGATCACTTTTAAAAGTCTGGGAAATGTACAAAGATTTATTAAAACAGAAGACTCCATGGTGGTTGTCTCCAATGGAAGCAACATCGATTAAAAAAATTAATAGAAAGAAAAATGGCTTACATATAGAGACAGAAGGGAAATTAAAAATAAAAGAATTTGAAGAGATCAGAGAACATGTTAATGACTGGTTACAATATTTTCAAGTAAATGAGGTGTTCAAAGTAGATAAAAAGAAAGGATTTAGTTATACTTTATTTAGATTTCAAAGATAAATTGTAGAGAAATAATACCAAATTATTGAAGAAGATGCATCATTTATTATTATAATGGGAAACCAAAGCTGAAGATGTTAAATGTGGGCACAAGATGTAGGATGTAACTTACAAGTGAAAGACTGGGGGAATTTATGGAAAGTTGATTTAAAATTCACCACATGTACAATTTTGAAAGAGAATTATATGAAAATGATGTACCGATTGTATTTAATTCCTGTCAAACTGGCAAAAATGTATAGAACAAGTGCTAATAAGTGATGGAAGTGTAAAGCGAAAGAAGGTACACTTTACCACATGTGGTGGAATTGTAAACTAATTAAAAGTTACAGTACTGTATTGGGAAATGATATATAATGAACTGAAGATGTTTAAAATAACCTTTGTTAAAAAACCAGAAGCTTTTCTGTTGGGTATAATAGGACGGGAAATACCAAGAGCGGAAGAAGTTATTTATGTATGCTACAATGGCAGCTCGGATTCTACTAGCCCAAAAATGGAAGGACGACAAGATACCAACGAAAGAAGAATGGCAAGTCAACCTTATGGAATATGCAGAAATGGCGAAACTAATGGAAAGAATCAGAGACAATGATAATGAAGAATTTATAAAAGACTGGGAACCTTTTATGTTGTATTTACAGAAATACTGTAAAGATATGGACTCACTAGCAGGGTTTGATTAAACACAAGAAAGAAAATAAGATCAAAGGTTAAGTAAGAACAACATGGAATGAAATTGACTGTAAGATGCAATCATGAAGAAAAAATTGGTATAAAACTATTAAGAAAATAAGAGTATTAAGGTATAAGATTATAACAATAATAATTAAGCAGAAGTAGTAAATATTTAAAGAACCAGAAGGGGAAGTTGAGGAAAGTCACAGGGAGGGGTGGGGTTTCTTTTTCTTATATGTGACAAATGTTATATTGTGTTGTTTGATTGAATATAAAATTGTAAAAATCCAAAAGGAAAAAAAGAAAATGGAGGCTTACTTTGGGCAACCAAGTTAATGAATGAGGCAACAGTTGAATGCAGACTTCCAGATGTTTAGCTCAGTCCCTGACCCACTATGCTATATGAGCCCAAATAGATAAAAAAAAAAATCCCAACCCTATAATTTGCAAAGGAGACTTGCCACCCCAAAGCTGATGATGGGTATTCAAAGCAGAACAAGTGAGTTTATCCTTAGTGCTAAAAACATAGCTCTATAGATAAAAATTAAGGAAGGCTGGGGATGTGGGTGGGGAAAGAGAAAAAACTTACCTATTTTATTAGGAGAATCCCCCACTGGAATCTGCATTAGAAGGTTTTTTGTCTGGAAGATCTGCAATCCAGCTGCACAGCCAGCAAATAGTAATCCATATTTGTTGGATACAGCAAGAAGACTGGAACGCTCTTTGGGGAGTTCATCAGGAGCATCAAAGATCCGTACTTTCTTCAATGCTCTGAACTTAAAATCCTGTGGCACATTCAAGATTAAAAAATCTGTGAAGGCTAAATCTAAATGCATCAGTTTATTCAAATACAGTCATACCTCGGGTTACAGACGCTTCAAGTTGTGTTTTTTGGGTTACGGACTGCAGAAACCCGGAAGTACTGGAATGGGTTACTTCTAGGTTTTGGCAGTTGCGCATGCACAGAAGCGCTAAATTGTGCTTTGCACATGCGCAGAAGCACCGAATCGCAACCCGCGCATATGCAGACGCGGGTTGCGAATGCTGCGGGTTGCGAACGTGCATCCCGCACGGACCACGTTCGCAACCCAAGCGTCCACTGTACACCACAGAACTCAACCAAAACCTTGATTATTTAATTACACAAATAATTCTCAGACTTGTTTGCTCCCCACTCCTCAGTGACCCAGCTACTAAAAGGAGACTGGAAGCATCTACTTCCAACTATGAATCTAACTGGAGCTCTTTGTTACATCTAAAGTTTGGGAAACTGTGGTTAGTTCAAGCCAGCTAGGGATCATAAATTATGATTTGAACCTGGCTTGTTTGAATTAACCATAGCTTAAATTAACAGTCCCCCCCACCAGTTCGAACACAACTGGAAACTCTGATTAGTTTAAAGGAGGAAGCGTCCTCTCTCCTTACATCACAGTAAAGGAAGAGAGAAGGGGTTTGAGTCCCAGTGTCAATTCATAGTTTAGCACCATGTCTGAAAAGATAACACAGTCTACTGAATGGCTCAGAGTTTTTGCTCATGCACCTGATTTAGCAAAACTTAGTAAATGCCTAGCCCTTTTTAGTTTGTGATGATAAACTGTTCAAAACGGTTCTAGATTTCTCTGTTTTATATTGACTGTTTCAATTTTAAAGCTTTATCCTGTGGTTTAAATTTCCTCACTACAGGCTGTGTTTTGTCAAAACAGCATCAGATAATAGCTAAAGATGAAGGGCTTTCCCCACTGCTGCAGTTTGAACATAAATAGAGGCCACTAGCCTCTTACCATGCCAACTAAACAACAGGCTAGTAACTTTTGGAAGCTCTTTTACAAGGCTGTCTTAGCCGTTGCTCCAGTCTTCTCTTGGTAGAGCACTCAGAGCAACCTATAGCACAGAAGAAATATACTGGGGTGGGTGGAAACAAAATCAACACCTGAACAAATTTCTATGGCCTTATTTACAAGGCTGCAATAATGAAACCCTTATAGCTGTCTTGTAAACAGACCCACAGAACTTACTAGCCTGCCAATTATTTTACCAGTCTCTTGGGGCCTGGGCAGAGAAGAAACGGAGTGCAGTATTTCCAGTGGAAGTGAAGGATATAAGACAAGCTGGATCAGGCCAGTGGTCCTTCAAGCCCAGCATTCTGTTCTCACAGTGGCCAACCAGATACTCCAAGAGTTAATTGGTAAGCAGCACTTGAGCACAAGAGCAACTATTGTCTCCTGTGGTTTCCAGCAACTGGTATTATGAGGCATAATGACTCCCGGCAGTAGAGGTAGAACAGACACCATGGGTACCAGGCACTGTCCCTGATGCATTAGCCTGGTCTGCTTTCAAAGCCATCTAAGCTGTTTTGGTTTCTAAGCTGGGCATGCAGGAGAGGCACTTTGGCTGGTCCACCTTCATGCCATTTCTGGTCACCTGCAGCAATGGCAGGGAGCCCCTGTTGGCCCTGCAGGTATTGCTGGGCTCCCACTCCCACCAGCCCCCAATATGCAAGGCCAGAGATGGTAGCAGTTGCAGTTCTACAAGGCACCTGTTTGGACGACCACATAAGTTCTCCATTAGTATCTGTACTGCTGAAGACATTTTCTTTTATTATTCTGCACCTAGTTGAATTACTGAATATAAATATATATATATATATATATATATATATATATATATATATATTTAAGCGCTATCCAGGAATGGATATATATATATATATATATATATATATATATATATATAATATCCATTCCTGGATAGCGCTTAAATGCATGGCTAGTTTACATAACGTGCTCTGAATTTCCTGACACAGAGACACAATTTTAAAAATTAAAAAACTGAAACAGACTAAGATTACCTATGCTTTCTAAGCATTGTGAACTTTCACAACATCCATGTAAGGTAAGCCACTTATTTTAACCTAAGTACTGCCGGCAAAAACACAACAGGGTAAAATACAATATTAACGTAACAGGTGCAATTGGAGGAAATGTTAGCCCCCCTTCCGACTCACCTTCATCTCCCTCTCGGGAATTACATCCATGTCGTCGCCCATGACAGAGCCTCGGACGAAGACTTACAACGAAGCCAACCGGTGCGGCAGGAGGACTTCGCGCGCTACCTCAAATCACATTCCCTGCCTCTTATAAACCAGGATGGGAAGCAAAGGAGAGGTAGCATCCGCTTCCGCGGAACAGAAGAAGCCCACAACGGGAACTTCCGGCGACGCTCTAGGCGTGCACCCGCCGTCTTGGTGGCTTTGCTCGAAGCCTCTATGTCAAGAACGAGAGCGGGTGGGAAGTTATGTACAGGGCGAACACGAGTCTTTGCGCCCGTTACCATGTTTTGGGAAGGCGCCCGGCCTATGGGAACTGGGGATATAAGGCGCTGATAGCCTTGTCGGAAAGTGATGCAGTTCTGTTCCCTCAATTCCGATGACGTATTAGGCCGGGTTTCAAACCTTCTCTTATTGCAGTAACCATAGAGAAAGAAATTAGGTATCTGACCATAACACTATAGACT
This sequence comes from Podarcis muralis, assembly GCF_964188315.1. Classification (NCBI taxonomy): domain Eukaryota; kingdom Metazoa; phylum Chordata; class Lepidosauria; order Squamata; family Lacertidae; genus Podarcis; species Podarcis muralis. Next base: position 13,718,711 of record NC_135673.1, on the reverse strand, counting down.
CACACAGGTCGGACAGGACTTCTGAGGCTCTTTAGAAGTCAGCTTCATATCTAAGGCGGAACGAAGAGCTGCCCTTAGAAAGCTATGAAACCACGATTTGGTCGTTGTTGTTATAGCACCATTGAATGTGTATTCCAAGGTCCCTACCTTGAGGCACTTACAACATTTTCTGTGAAGATTGCGTTCACCTCTCCACATCCGCAAATCGTAGCAGAAAATAGAGCAATTCCTACTCCTTCCAATATCACATCCACGCTATACAGTATATTTAAAGTACATGACTCCTCCCCTAAAGAGTCCTGGGAACTGTTGTTTTCACGAATACCCCCCAGAGCTACAGTTCCCGGCACCCTTAACAAACTTTTTTTTCTTCCAAAAATAGAAGTTGAAGCTGCACTCTTTTGTGCACTTATGTGGAAATGAAGCTTCATTGAATGGAGTGGGACTTCTGAATAAAGATGGAATGAGGTTGTGCTGTAGACATAAGGATACACCAAAGCAGCAGGAGACTTCTCAACAGAAGAAACTGCCTTACCCAGATTCAGACCTTTGGTTCATCTAGCTTAGTATTGTCTACATTGACTGGCAAGCAGCTCTCTGAGGTTTCAGAAAGAGAATTGCATACCCTCCAACATCCAGGTGATGCAAATTGGGACATGACCCACCCAACCAATGCCTCTCCACCCCATCCACAGATGCATTCAGTGTCCCCCATTTCCCATCAGACACGTCAATGGAGGCCCCTCTCCTTCAGGCCCCCTCTCCCTCAGTTCCCTCCCTCTCTTGGGACTCACTACTCCCCTCACTGCACAGACAGACCCTTGTACACCTTTCTCCCCCACCCCCATCACCACTTCATTGTTGTTGTTGTTTGTCTCAACAGTGTTATAAAAATTCTAAGGTCTCAAATATGGAATAAATGTTTGTAAATGTACAAGGCAAACACACACATAAGTATATAAACCATGTGTCTGAAATAGGCTATCCAGAAAATGCAGTCAGTAAGGCATTAGGTATCCTGATGAAATAAAAAATTTAAGGTCTTATATGTGTGTGTGTATGTGGGGGGGGGGGGTTTCAGACATGTGGTTTATATATGCAGTAACTGCATATATAAACCACATGTCTGAAACTCCGCAGAAAAAGTCATGAAACCATTTTGTCCCTCCCAAATTGACCTCAAATATTTCTCTGCAAGGTCGAAGGAAAATGGAAAAGCCTCCCCATTGCCTTTTCCTTCACAAATCCTGTCTTAAGGGTATGTCTGTGTATGAATAGGGTGAGCCTGTGACCTGGCTCATGAACTAAGTATTTGTCATTACAAAAGACTGGCCAGGCTCCCCAGGGTATCCAATCAAGTGACCATCAACAGGTCTGCCAGACAGGAGATAAACAACACACTCAGATTTCTGTTGTAGTCTGCCCTTTCTGTGATGTAGGTTTGATGTATCTGGGCAGTGGTCTTGAGCTACACCCCTTCTGTGATGTAGGTATGATGTTTCTTGGGGTGGGCTTGGATTCCAAGGCGGGCAATTTAAAATGTCTATATAAGGGCGGCCACACCTTTGTTTGGGGTCCTCCTCCTTTCCTGCCTGTGAGGGAGCACCCTGCTGCAAAATAATAAAGATCAGGCTTACTAGCTGCTTTGCTTCTCAATATTCTCTGGTTGGCCTCTATTATTTTCTCCGACCGATGGAGAACCTACAAAGGACTCTATAAGGGCTCTTATGTCCCCCATAAGGGAATAAGGGCAGATTTTTTGTTTATTACACTGGCAAACAGGAGAGAAGCAACACTCTCAGATTTCTGCTAGAGACTGCCTCCTTCCATCATGTATGTATGGTGTTTTGGGGGGTGGTCTTGGAGGCTACAGGGTGGGAAATTTCAAAAGTCTATATAGGAGCTTGCCCACCATTGTTCAGGATTCTCCCTCCTGTGTGTGGTGAGTAGGGACCCTGTTGCAACAGTTTATTTCCTTGAATAAAGATCAGGCTTACTAGCCGCGTTGCTTTCAATATACAGTGGTACCTCGGGTTAAGTACTTAATTCGTTCCGGAGGTCCGTTCTTAACCTGAAACTCTTCTTAACGTGAAGCACCACTTTAGCTAATGCTGCCGCTGCACCGCCGCTGCATGCTTTCTGTTCTCATCCTGAAGCAAAGGTCTCAGCCCGAGGTAATATTTCTAGGTTAGCGGAGTCTGTAACCTGAAGCGTATGTAACCTGAGGCGTATGTAACCTGAGGTACCACTGTACTATGGTTGACCTCTGCTTTCTCTCCGACTGATAGAGATCTCCTGAGGGACTCTATACAGGCTCTGGATACCCCATAAGAGAATTAGGGGTATTTTTCTTATAACAACAGTCACTTGCTGGCCTCTTTCCCCACCCCAGCAACTTAGCCAGTGACTCCTACTTCCTTCCAGCCAAAGTTGTGAGACAGGGGTTTCTGGGAGCTGGCACCACTTGGCCCATGTGGAGGAAGAGAAGGGGGCGGTGCATGGGCCCAAGACGAGAGTGTGACACCATTAAAAAATGCATCTTTGGTCTCATGCTCTGCCAGAGCCAAAACAGGACATCCCAGGATGGAATCAGAAGCTGAGGTGGCTTCTGTAATTCTGGGATGTCCCAGGACAGTTAAGCAATATGAAGCCACTCCAACTTTACCTGGAGCTACCAGGGATTGAACCTGGGACCTTTTATGTGTCAAGCAGGTGTTCTATGACCACTAAGCTATGGCCCTTCTGGATGTAACTTATTCCCAGAGCATGCTTCTCTCCCCCCCCCCCCCAGATATGCTTAATTTTATGTTTTTTGACTAGCTATGTGAAAAGGTGAGCCCTATCATTCAAATGGCAAACTCAGGTGACAAGTGATGCTAAGCAGAGAACCAAGCAGGGCCACTGGGAAACAATAGGGAGGCATGAGCTGCTTGAGCAAATCCCACATTTTGCCGGGGGGGGCGGGCTACAGTTCCCAGGATTCTTGAGTGTGTGTGCTCTAAATACATTTTGACTCTATGATGTATACAAAGCCTCAAAATCACCCAGAGATCTAGCAGTCGGTCCCTGTTTGCTCACTTCTGCTTTATACAAACTAGAGTTTTAAGAAAATGACCAAGTTGCTGCTATTATTATTATTATTATTATTATTATTTTATAAGCATGAGATTTTAAAACAACAACTGCTGCCAAAAACTGCAGAGAAAAACACTTAAGAAAAACAGGACAAGGAACAAGTAAAGTTGTGACAACCAGGGAGACGAAATCCACCAGAGTTCAAGATGCCGCAAATGTAGGAAATGACAGCAAGGAATACTTGACTCTCAGGAATGCTGGGAGGATCCTCTTGCTGAAAATTGGCTGTTAGGCTGGAGAAGCATTAAATAAGATGTGGCGAAGAAGTTTGGGTTTTGCAAATGTAATGCAAGATTGTATTTCCACAGAAAACATGCAAAAAAAAATAAAAAAAATGAAGCCCTTTTGTGGATGTTGCTTGCCAGATCAGAGTTTTGAATTTAGGAGTATGAAGTAAGATAACTCATTCACTCTTTCGGTGGTTCTTTTGTTTTCAAGCTAAGGAAGGCTTGTCTTGGCACAAAGGTGTCTTGCTTCTGAGACAGCAAAACAGGTCCTGGTGAAGCCTAGCTGCAGAATAAGGACAAAGGCACAGCTGGGCAGGGGCAGCCTGCCCTGTTTTGCCTCCTGAGGCAAAATGGGAAGGTGGTGCTGCCTCACAACCAAAGCCTTGCTTAGCAGAATCAAATGGCACAGCTGCAGTTTCCAGATTCTTGGCAAAATTCAATGAGAGGATCTTGCCGAAACCTGGCTGCAGATGCTTCTCCAGTGGCAGTGGCAACAGAGGAAAGGCCACCCCCTCCCACTCTAGGGGAAGTGAGAAGTGGCGGCAACAGCAAGATCTCGAGAGAAGCTGTCGCTTCTCCTCAATTCTCCGTCACCTTCATGAAACACACATGGCCTCAATATCTTGGTCAGCAGTGGAGTCTTGTCCATTGAAGCAAATGGGGCACTGCTCTACAACATGGGATTCTGCTTTCACTTTTTTATTTTTCACAACTGACCTATCCTTCTGAGGGGAGGGGGAGAGGGATCCCTCCAGACTGGTGGTTTTGGGCAGGTGTATTATTAGGTAGCCATATGTCTGGGGAAACCCAGACATGTGCTCTTTTGGAGGGCCAACATGCCCACCCAGGCAGATTGTTACATTTTAAAGGAAATGTACGAGTTTTTCGGGCTCGTGCTTGCGCGGCTCTGCACACTGTAGCTGCTGCTAGCCTGAGCCAGAGAAGGAGGCGTGCAGACACGGCGGTGGCCCTGTGTGCCCACATGCCTTTCCCCCCGGGCTGGCAACAGCTCAGGCTGTTCTCTCTTTTGCTCTTCAAGATAGGGCAACCCTAGGTATTCTGCAACTTGCTATTAATGTAATGATAGTGCACCAGTAGTGGATTTATCCTGGACTCTCCATACATCATTCTGCTTTGTTAGTTATTCTGCAAGGCTTCCCTCAGCCATCTGGAGAGGTAACTCTTGTGCTATACCACAACAAAAGTGGGACAAAATAAAATAAAAAAACCAGAACATTTGTGGCATAGAAAGTTAACAGGTTTTCAACAGGAAGCTACAGGACATTTGCCAGTTGGAAACAGAGAAGGATTGCCCCATAAATTTTTGCAGGTGCAAACTGTATTCAGAATGGGATGGTGCCATGGTGTAGCATGGGTTGCCAGCACCCGGGGCAAGAGAAGTGTTGCGCCCCCTAACCCATGGGACGTTAGCAGTCCATGAGTTCCTTCCACCATTCCAGTATTGAATAAAGTAAATGAAATACTCTATCACACTGACTTCTGTATCTTCAATGTGCACATATCAAATCACTTGAGACAAGCACAGCGGAGAGCAAAAGAGGGAATTGTTTGGAAGTGAATTTCTTTCTAAAGCCTGTGCAGAGGGTGCCTTGGCCACCACCCAAATCTGCTCCTCAACCCAAAATATTGGGAGATTTTCTGTGTGAAGGGGTGGGCGTGCTGTTTAATATGTATTATTACTACTTCCACCCCTCTCTTTTTTGACAGTTTTCACCCCCTAAGAATTTTGAGCCCAGGGCAACTACCCCTGTGACCCTGCCCACACAACGCCACTGGGATGGCTTATGACCTGATATCACAGTGAACACAAATATTCATGAAATTACAATAAAAAAGGATGCCTCAGGGCCCAGAAACAAAGTGGAAAAGGCAAGGGAGGGTTTTCAGTTAAAAAATTAAAATAGAATGCATGGCTACTTAGGGACTCCTCCAGCAGAAATCCCTGGAACTTCCCTTGTCATTCCTTTTTGCTAAAGGCTGGTTAGTTTCTTGCTTTCTAACACTGTCCAGTATCAAAGCAATGCAGCAGGAAGCCCAGGTAAAACCGCTCTGGTGAGCAATATGAAAGCGTACAAGGTAGGCTCTGAGGGGCTCGTTTTCCTTTCAAGGAAGGCTGGAGATATCTCTCTCAGGAGGTGGGCCTGAAAGCTTTGGGTTGCTTTCGTTGGCTTTTCCTTCAAACATCATGACCCTGAAAGAAAAGCAAAGAAACAACAGAAGAAAACCTGTTAGGAAGAGCTGGGGTACAAATGTAATGACTAGCAACTTGTTGCTTGGGAATTCTCAGTGAGCAAAGAATCATTGCAGTTCTGGAGTCAGGGCTCCTTGATCTCGGGAACCATCATGCATTGATTACGATATCTGAAGAAGCACCCAGCTGCATAGCCAAATTTCCAAAATATAGATATAAAGGTAATAATAATAGTACAGTGGTACCTCGGGTTACATACACTTCAGGTTACAGACTCCGCTAACCCAGAAATAGTACCTCGGGTTATGAACTTTGCTTCAGGATGAGAACAGAAATCGTGCTCCGGCAGCACGGCAGCAACAGGAGGCCCCCATTAGCTAGAGTGGTGCTTCAGGTTAAGAGCAGTTTCAGGTTAAGAACGGACCTCCGGAACGAATTAAGTACGTAACCCGAGGTACCACTGTATTATGTCCTTAAATGAAACTTGTGTTTATCTAGCATTAGCCAGCAGAGGGCAATATTGTTCACTAGGAGTCACCCCAGAATCCTACACTCCAAAACTTTGGCTCAAATTCTGTTTGGGGTGTGAATGCAAAGTGATCCATCCTGCTCCCAGGGGGAGCAACGAGAGGAGGAAACAATCTTATCACTGAACCACTTGATGCAAACGAAGCAAGACAAACAGCTCTTTATCCTCTGTGTCCCGTTAGAAGTTTATGGTGTACTTTTGCTAGGCACACTCATGGTCATAAACTGCTATTTTTAATAACAGTATAAAAATGCTGCTTCTTATGAAAACAATGCATTGCATTTTAGGGTCTTAGTATGAAGTATAGATATTCAAAAGAGTGTTTAGATCTGTTCACATGGGTTATATTGGAATCCCTCCAAACAACCCTGCAAGGTAGGCCCAGCTGGGACACAGGTGGAGAATCTTCTTCAGCCTGAGGGCCACAACAACTTGGCCCCTGGGCCTGCAATTCCCCACCCTTACCCTGGAGCCACATTGCAGCAGAGGCATTGTGGGAAATCACCATGGCGATGCCAAGCCACCTCGTTCTCCTTTTACTGCTGCTGTTCTCCACCACTGCCAGATACAGGCTCACGGACACAAGATGTGGCCTGCCAGAGACTATTCTGCCAGACCCTCCCTCATACCTAGAGCTGCCCCCTCCCCAAGGAAATGCACAGTGGTGGGTCAGCCACCATCCCTTCCTAAAACAGCAACATGCCGCTTGAAAGTCTTAAGGCTGCAGCTATTGCATTTTGCCCCACCCCACTGGTCAGCTTTTGAATTAACAGGCTGAAGGGGAAACTCAGTAAATGGACGGAAATATCCCAGAAGGCTTTGCAACAGGCACCACTTCACACACTCACAGCCGTGGGCACTTCAACAGCTACCTCGGCCCTCACTGTCTATTGTTTGCAGATGGGGAGTCGGCTTCTGGAACGGGAGCGGAAACCGAGACAGGAGGCCAGAGACAATGAGTGGCTTGTTTGCGTGCTCATTTCTGAAAAAGGGACCTGTGTCTTCTGAGGGCTATTCATGTCGGTATAGGGACAGGAGTGGGGGAGAGAAAACTGGCCTCCTCTATTCCTCAGCAAACAGAGACAGAAGCCAACTTGAGAAGGAGGGTAACATGAGGAGATAAGAAAGAGCCCTGATGCACCAGGCCGAAAGGTTTTGCCGAGTCCAGGATTCAGTTTCCCACAGTGGCCAATCATATGCCTCCTGGATTCTCACAGCCTGGTTGCAAAGACTTGAGGATATAAGAAGAGCCCTTCAGGATCAGGCCAATGTCCCATCTGATCCAGCATTCTGTTCTTATAGTTGCTACCCAAATGTCTGTGGGAAACCTGCAAGCAGAATCTGAGCACAAGAGCCCACTCCCCTCCTGTGTTTTCCGGCAACTGTCATTCAGAAGCATTGCTACCTCCAGCTGTGGAGGCTGGGGGAAGAGGGGGGGGAAAAACCCTGTTCAGCCGCTGCCAGTTAGTGTAGACAGTACTGTATTGAGCTAGATGAACCAAAGGTCTGATTCTGGGTAAGGCAGCTTCCTCCGGTCCTAAGGCCAGAAAGCAGAAGATTGCAGCAGTCAAGGCCTCAGCCCTGAGCAGCAAGCAAAACTCAGTAATGGCAGAAGATGATCTGGCTAAGAGTGGGACTGATGTTCTGCTGGCTGAAGAACAGAGCCTGGTTTCAGTCACCACATTCAAAACTCTAAGCCAGGGCACTCACAGATGCCTTCCCCTGAGCCCAGTTTACATGGGTGAGGGGTCACGTACTTCCCGATCCATAGCACCTGTCTAACAGCGCAAGGAACACAGCAAGCCAGAAGCCACACAGAGAGAGGGAGACGCACTTGCCTTTAGGAGCTTATCCCTTTGAGAAGTCGTGCCTCTCAGGTGTGAGGGGCAGAGCCTAGGATGGGAGAGGTAACCTGGTCAGAGGGATTGAGAAGGCCTCAATCAACCTCCAGCTTTCCCTTCGAGCAAGCTGTGCAAACAGAGCTATTTGAGGTGCTGCCATGGATGCTTCAGCTCAGATTCCTGCATTGCAGGGGGGTTGGACTAGATGACCCTTGGATACCTTCCAGTTCTACGATTCTATGATACTATGAGTCTTGATCTCAGGGTTCCTTCCACTTCAGGGTCAGATGGTGCTGTGCCAATCATTATGCTAAGTGACCCATTTGCCCTGATGGGCCAGCCTCCACTGGAGCTCAGTCACCCCAAAACAAACCTCTATTCCTTCCCTCTTATTATGGATACTCACAACTTGAGGACTGCGGACCGTTTCCCAAGCATCAGGTTGACAAAATCTTGGTAAGAGATGGTGTCGCTGACACCTCCAGTGATTTCCGAGATCATTTTCTTCAGCTCCAGGTGGGTTTTGGGGGCTCCCAGCTTCTCCATCATCCTCTTCACTGACATCAGATCTACAAGGAATGATAACAAGGAGTGATGAGTGGTACAGACAATGAGGGACATGACTTCATAGTGCCTGATAGAGATGGATTAGGCATGGGAGACCGTTCCCCCTCCACTCTAGAAGATTCCTTAGAACCAACTGTGCCTCTAGTCAATTCTGAATGGCTATGATGGCTACTATAATAATAGCCAGGGCATATTTTTTTCCAGCCAGAACTCACTGGAACTCAGTTCCGGCACCTCTCAGGTGGGCACCATTGCCATTATAAGAGAACAAGGGAGATATTCACTGTGAGCTCCAGCACCTCTTTTTCTAGAAAAGGAGCACTGATAATAGCATTAATTTATATATTTTAGAGAATTCAAACACCTCTGCGCAAGCCACAGGGTGGCTTACAACAGGCTGACAGATTTTTAAAATCCATAAAATAACACTATCCTTAAAAATACATAACAAATCACTAAAGAACACTTGCACAATCAGGCCTCACCTCCTCGAAATGTCAACCAAAAAAACCTGCATATTAACCAGCCACTTTAAATGATGAAGAGATGGGGCCAGACACACCTCAGTAAGGAGGGAGTTTCACATACAAGGAGCTGCCACTGAAAAGGCCCTTTCCTGGGGCCCCACACCATGAACGTCACATTGAGGAGGGACTACCAGGAGGGCCTTGTCCACTGATCTTAGAAACCAGGTAAGTCAATACACACAGGTAGGTCAATAATAATTAAATGTATACAATGGATGGGATTCAGGGATCCACTGTACCAAGGGTTGTAGATAACCTCTGGCCCATAGGTCAGAATTGGCCTGCCAGGACTCGCTGTTTGGCTCACCAAGCCATTTTTCTGTGTTCCTGTGTTCAGCCCTTCTTGGTTCAGGCATGCTAGCCAATTCGTAGGTAGAATTGGCTCATGCATCCGAACCCTGCAGACAGCAAGAGTGAACACCCCATGCATCATACTTGTACAGTATCTACCCCAATCCCCAACAAGCTACCTCTGACAGGTGTTAGGAACAACCCACCTGCCAATCAACTGCCATCAGATGGTTAGCTGGTGGATTGTCTCACTTAGATGGGGGGAATGACAACCTGGTCCACTAGGTCAGAAAGGTTCCCCACCTCTGCATTCCCATTAACAAGGCTCAGAATAACCCGGGAGTGGAAGCTTTGCAAATTTTAACAGAAGCCGCTCACCAATTTCACCTTGGTTGTTCAGGTCGAACTCCATGTACTTTTCTATAAAATAAAAGGAACATGTTAGCACAATCAAAACTTCTACCTGGCACCCTGCCACCTCCACTTGTCTTCAAAACAACATCACAGTAGGGAAGGGAAATAAATTCAGTCTGGCTCTCACTTTCTGAATCTGCAATTTGCAAACTGAAACCCCGTTACCCTTCAAAATTTGCTCCTCCCTCGAATTTTGCAGTGCAGTTCTCAAAAAGAAAAGATACAGAAAAATGCATTCTATTAAGGGAAAATGCTTGCAAAAATATGTATATGAGGAGGATTGCACACATGGAACACAGGAAGCTGCCTGATACAAAGCCAGACAATTGGGTCCATCTAGCTCAGTACTGTCTTACACTGACGGGCAGCAGCTACCCGGGTTTTCATGCAGGGATTCCTAGCAAGCCCTCTTGGAGATGCTGGGGATTGAACCTGGAAATTTCTGCATATAAGGAAGATGCTGGTGTGTTTTTTGAGGCCTTCTCAAAAAAAAGAAAGAAAGAAAGAAAGTAAACTCAAACAGATGTGGGAATGTGGTGAACTGAACTTATAACTGGAGTAAATGGAAAAAGAAACTGACATATTTGTCCATCACTCCTTCAGGGTCCTGTGTACCTGTTGGAAAGAAAATATAAGGGAAGATCCCTTTCATGGACCTTTCACGCCATGTCTATTTTGGCCGATTGTAGAAGGACCCTGTGAGATCTGTAGAACTTGTGCCCAGGTTGGCATCTGTAGAGACTGCAGCCTTGCTGCCTGTTTACTTGGAGGTTGGTGCCAGTAAGTTTTCCAAAGCATACAAAACCTTGCAAGCCATCTATCTCTCTGCGTTTGCAAAATCCACATTTTTGTTTTTTGGTTAGAGGTCCAATAGAATAATCAACAGCACCACTTCCCACCCTGCTGGAAAATTCCCCTGACAGATTTTCTGCTGATGCTTTCTTTTCTCTTCTTTTCTTTTTAAGTAACTTTCCCCAACTTAGAGCCCTGTAATAATTCTTCCTTTTCTTTCTTTTTCTTTTTGGGACCTTGGTTTCAGGCTTAAAAACTAAGCCACTTGATAGCTATCATCCTCGCTGGGCACTTAGCCCATGTCACAAAAAAGGAGGCTGGCAGGCATATTCCGTGGACCAGTCAGAAAGTACCCCCTCCCTCGATGGGGTTGTATGTGTGTGCTTGCCTAGAATCACAAAGGCCCTTTAAGACAGGCCCAAATGTACTACGACAACCCAATTAGCCCATATGGCAGTTTAGAGGCTCTAATTGGGGACCCCATTCAGAGGCTTTTCTTGGAGGTGGGACAGAACTGCTCTAGGGATGTCAGAGAATTCTGACAAAGCAGGAGCAGAAATTGCCAATGTTCGCTTATTTGTACCATGTCTGGAACGGAAATAAATCCAGTGAATGCAAGTGGTATTCACTGTTGTTGCTTTTAGTCCACTAATGATATGTAATTGATTATGTTAAAAAAATAGACCCACACATGCCCCCCCCCTTGCACTGCATTCCCCCTTGCATTGAAATGAATGAGCTAGGATATTGCAAGGGCAATTGTGCAGTGAAGTTTTGTAATTTCGCCACAACAGAGCGCGAGAGGAATAGCATAGTTTTTGGGCAGGAGATGAACTGCAGCAGAACAGAAGTGCTACTGCATGTGATAAACACAGGGCAGAATTGGAAAAGATGCCTTCCTTCATCTCCACACAGTTTATTACCTGTGGCATACTCTGGGAGGACTGGGTCCTTTTCTGAAGCTGGTGGCCACACTGATGGGCAAAAGCACAATCCAGCCTTACCTAAACCAGCAGCATTTTTTTCCTAGGTCTAGCTGGGAATCCTGGAGAATCACTTCCAGAGCTTCTTGGCTTGCCTGATTCAATTGCATGGCTTCCTTCACATTAAATATACCCCACTCTCTAACACTATGGGGCACCACCAATAGAGCACATGATATGCATGCAGAAGGTCCCATGTTCTATTCTCAGAAACTCCAGGTACAGACAGGAACATGGAAAGATGCCATTGGTCCATGAAGCTCAGTATTGTCTACACTGACTGACAGCAGCTCTCTGGGGTTTAAGGCAGGGCACCCTCCTTGGAGATGCCAGGCATTGAACCCGGGACCTTAGGCATGCAGGGCAGATGCTTTGCTACTGGGCTATAGATGCTCTTGATGAGCGTAAGAAGCTGCCTTACACGGAGTCGGACCAATAGTCCATCTAGCTTAGTATTGTCTGCTCTGACTGGCAGTGGCTCACCAGGGTTTCAGGCACAGGAAATTCCCAGGCTTCCCTGGAAATGCGGGGAATCGAACCTGGGACTTTCTGCATGCAAAGGATATTCTCTATCACTGAGCTATTTCCCTTAGAAATGAAGATTCCAGTTCTGGATTAACAGCTGGTTTTAATAAGGAGTTGTCTATGGGCTTGATACCGGAGGGCTGTTCTTATAGCACCTGATCCTTGAATCTAGAAAGTTAGCATGCCCTTTAGATTGCTAGGTTAGAATGTCTCTTACTGATACTCTAGCTTTCTATGTGAAAGGGTTTTCTTTTGGTAGTACAGTGTAGAGAAGCATTCAGTTGTGTGATTCCCCACAATGCCACTCTTGATCAACTAACTGCACAGCCTGTTATTTGTGTAACCCGGTTCTAAGTTGCTCTCTGTGTGTTGTTGTCTCCCACCCCCAAATCTATTTCTGTCCATTGAGAATCCAGTTTCGGAAGCACAGCAGTGAACAAGACATGCTTTTTTTAAAAAAACAAAACAAAACCCAAACCCTCCCCCTCCTCAAGCCCCTTCTCAGCAGTCTAAGCTTTCCTGTGTAGGGTCCAAAGGTTCCGTCTTTCATCCCCCGTTCAATGGGGCAAAATCTTGCCTTAGTACGCACACGGACAGACACAAATAGCTTTGACACAAATGCCAATTCTGCAGAGGGGCTCTTGCAACTTCTCATGCCCAGCGGGGGAGAAGGAGGCCAGAACAACAGGGTGATTGTTGGGAGACCCGGAGAAGGCGTTTGGCAGCAGCCTGAGCGACTCTAGACTGAACGGGAGCTGGAATCGACATGATGAAAACATGGAAGGCCGGGGAGCAGCAGAATGAAGGCAAGTTGTGGGCTCGGGTTAGAGGAACCCACAAACTGGCGACCCACCAGCCACAATGTTTGAAGAAAGGCTTATTCAGAGGGGGAAATCTATCTGTGTATGTTTCAGGCCTTGCTTAAAAACAAACAAACGAAAATGCAAGAAATAAAAAACCCACCCACACCGCAAGGACACAGCTGTAGGGTGGGTTGAGAAATTAGAAGCAGCATTGTTAAATATATTACCCGCCCTTCACTAGCAGGTACAAGGTCAAGTTAAAACAATTAAAAATTAAAAACAGCTAAAACAGATTACAGTGACAGGAATAGGGTGGGCCCCGAACACACATATCTCAAGTGTCGAAAGCCAGGGCAAAGAAGGGGATTGAAAGTTGTATAGTGAAGAAATGACAAACAGAAATACATTGCGGGTTGTGACCAATGCTAGTCCTACTCACAGAGAAGACCCATTGAAAATGATGGACCCAGTGAACTTAGAGCCATCAATAGTCCTTGGTCCCTAAATTTTCAGACTAGATGTTGAGTGCAATGGCTCGCTATGCAATGATTGTTTTGCCAAAAGAGAAACCAGTAATTTCATAGGGATCCATGTGGAACCACAATAACCTTGTGTGGTTCTTGCAGAATCCTCCGGGCCCAGCATGGGGGGAAAGAACTAGGTCAATTTGGGCCACTGTCCCCACCTCAGACTAAATCCTAAACAGAAACATATCTGTGTACGCTCCAGAGTCCCCAGGCAAAGGAAATAAAGTGAGGCCAAAAAAACAACAACCCAAAAAACACAGATTCCTAAATCACATCTGTTTCTCAGAAACCTCCGTGTCAAAAAGAGGCAAGGAAGCAGCTGTCCCAAAGCCCTGACCCAAAGATCTGTGATCCTCTCCCACACCCTGACACTATTGCCAAAGAGCTATTGCAAGACTGTGGTGGCTTGTGGCTGAGGAACCTGCTTCCAAAGCCAGCTTTTCCATATGGACAAAGGCCACCTCTTAAGATTCTGGAGGCCCTCAAGCAGAAGCTTTCAGCGGACTGTGTCTTACATTTAAAGGTCTTCAATCAGTGCGGAGAGTGGGCAGGGCATGTAAACCTAAGAGAGACTTTCAGCTTGAGTTGCTCTCTGAAGGGCTGGGCACAAGTTTTGGGACGGAGGAGAAATCAGGTTTTGTTTGCCCAAATTCACATTTCTGAAATTAGTACTTCTCTGTATGTTGCAAAGCAGAACCAGAGGGTATGTGCAAAATGCACATATTGGGAGAGATTTGCAAAAATAAAAAATCCATTTATTTGTGAAAATAATGGATAGAAATATATTGCAGGAGGGGGAATTTATGGCAAAAAAATGTGTATAGTAGTCAAAAGTGTGCAGAAAGGTTAGGATAAATTTACACTAAAATGCTGGTGAGGGTTTTTTTAAAAAATAAAAAAAAATAAAAAAGCCAGCTACTACAGAAATTTAGAGAACTGAATTTACGACTGGACAAAAATTAGAAACTTAGAGAAACCAAAATTGACAGTGGTTAGTTACCATACACCAGCCATCTCTAACCTGGGGATCTCTGACTGTGGTTGGACTGCAACTCCTATCAGCCCCAGCTAGCATGGCCAATGGCCAGGAATGATGGCAGCTGGAGTGCTGTCTATGGCTGCCCATGCTTAGAAGGTGCAGGGGATATGTGGAGTAGCCATGGCTCAGTAGTAAAGCACCCACTTTGCTTGTAGAAATTCCCTGCTTCGGTCCCCTGCATCCTTAGTTGAAAGGGTCTCGGTATCAGTTATTGTGGAGCTGCTGCCATATTGGGATAAGGTAAAGGGACCCCTGACCATTAGGTCCAGTCGTGACCGACTCTGGGGTTGCGGTGCTCATCTCGCTTTATTGGCCGAGGGAGCCGGCGTACAGCTTCTGGGTCATGTGGCCAGCACGACTAAGCCACTTCTGGTGAATCAGAGCAACGCACAGAAACGCCGTTTACCTTCCCGCCGGAGCGGTACCTATTTATCTACTTGCACTCTGACGTGCTTTCAAACTGCTAGGTTGGCAGGAGCAGGGACTGAGAAATGGGAGCTCACCCTGTCGCGGGGATTCGAACTGCCAACCTTCTGATCGGCAAGTCCTAGGCTCTGTGGTTTAATCCACAGCACCACCCGCGTCCCCCATATTGGGATAGAAGGATTAAATAGGCTGAGTCAGAGTTGGTTCACCTAACTCTGGTTCAGCCAAGATGTAGCAGCATCAGCTGCTTTTTGTCACCCACTCTCAGTTTAAACAATGTACCTTTGAAAACTGCAAGTTTTTCCTCCAAATGCTCTTCATCGCTGAACTTAGGGTCACAGAGAAACTCCTGAGAAAGAAAGGGTGGTGGGAGAGAAATGAATTCAGCACATTTAAGAAAGTAATAACAAAGTCTTCAGATGGGTTAATACCACATAACGCTGGTACTTCTTCAGGTGGGGAGAAGATCAATTTGAATTGGAGAAGCAGCAGGGTGTAGTTCAGTGACAGAGCCTTTGCCATGCATGCAAAAGCTCACAGGTTCAATCCCTGGCCTCTCCAGGTAAGCCAGATAATGTTTCCTGCCTGAAACTCTGGAGCGCTGTGGCCAATCAGTGCAGACAGCACTCAGCTAGACGAACCAATAGTATGACTCAGGGTAAGACAGCTCTCTAGGCTCCCATTTAAAACCGGATCTTTATTCCAGGACCTTGAGGACTAGAATCCTATTTTACTTCTGGGGGAAAGGTCACAGTTCAATGACAGAGCATCTGGTTTGCATGTGGAAGGTTCCAGGTTCAACCCTCAAGGGCATCTCCAAGTTCATTTTCGCCCCCAAACTCTCATTATTTCTCTTGCTGTCTGTTGTGGTGAAGTGATGTAAATTACACAATTAACTGCTTACGTAAATGATGTTGTCATTGCTTCCCCGCCCCCCACTCGTTTCAATGTGATGCAAGTTGTGTTGGAGGTGTTGTGTTGTGTTTACAAACATAACCACTTCTTCTCACTTGCAGACTGGAAGCAGCAAACTCCGGTCATATTTGCTAGATCCGTTCTGGACGTGGCATGAATATGCGGACACTGAGAATATTCGCTCCCATTTCTGTTTGTATTACGCTGGGCGGAGAGGAGCAAGAGTGCCGTGGGGTGCAGGCCAGGCTGCTTGGGTGACCCCCACTCAGCCAGCTCCCTCTGCAGCTGCGTGCCAGAGGCTCTTGTTCCAAATTTCCTCCCAGCCCTTAGGAACCTGATGGAATGTAATGGCTCCAGTCTGTTTGTCCCCCCCACCCCACCCACCCCCAGGCACCAGCAACACATTCCACATGGCAGAAATCACCGACATCTGCTCACCATTTGGCTCTGGGTTTGTCCTCCTCTACTCACAGAACCAGGACCTTCTGATGGGATGACACCCAGCTCACAGGATGCTGCGTCTCCCCAAGAGCATGTCCTCAAACACAAGCTGCACAGCAGTCTTGTGTTTGAGAGGCAGGCGGGCAAGATGTATTTAGAAGAAATCTGAAGGCAGCCCTGCTGTGTGGGGAAGTTTTCAATGTTTGTTGTTTTATAGTGTTTTTAATATTTTTTGGGGAGCAGCCCAGAGTGGCTAGTGCAAGCCAGTCAGATGAGTGCCATATAAATAAATATTTATTTATTTATTTATTTATTTATTTATTTATTTATTTATTTATTTATTTGGAAGAAAAGGGGCCGACCTTCTGGATTAAATGGTGCCTGTTTTCCAGCTGTCCCAAATTGATGAGCACAAGTTCCTGGTAAATTCCCATTTTGGCTTCGGGAAAGATTTTGGAAATGGGGCTCAGTAGCAGAGCATCTACTTTGCATGCAAAAGGTCCAAGGTTCAGTCCCCATTGGCCTCTCCAGGTAGGGCTGGGAGAGACCCTTGTCTGAAACCATGGAGAGCTACTGCCAGTCAGTGCAGACAATATTCAACTACATGAACCAGTGATCTGACTCAGTGTGAGACAGCTTCTTCCTTTTATCGTCCCTTTATTTAGTGCCATGAGGACAGGGGTAGTATTTTAGTTTAGAGGCAGAGCATTTGTTTGCTAACATCTCTGGGTAGGGCTGGGAGAGATTCCCTGTCTGAAAACATGGAGAGCTGCTGCCAGCCAGTGCCAGATACTATGAAATTACATTGGAGGGGGTGTCTTTCTCAGTTTTCCTCGGATATGCCAGGGGTTGAACCTGCAAGCAAAACAGATGCTACAGCCCTTCTCCTAAACAACAGGAAGCTGCTTTCTACTGAGTCAGACCAGTTGCCTACACTGACTGGCAGCTACACTCCCAGTATCTCAGATGGAAAGTCTCTCCCACCAATACCCAGAGATTCTGGGGATTGAACTGGGGACATGCAACACAGGTGATCTACCACTGAGGCCCTTTCCAGGAAGATAGGAAGTCACACCAATGGTGCATTTGGCTGGCAGCAGCTCTCCAGCATCTCAGCTTGGAACCTTCTCCATTGCAAAGTAGGTACTCTGCCACAAAGCTATGGGTGCTGGAGAAATCAGTACCTGGAAATCACCCTTCCTGTCTCCATGGTTAATGCTCAGCCAGAGTCCCAAGTTTAGGGCTCTGGTTTCATGCATGGAGTCAGAGGTTGTGTGCCCCACTTTGGAATCCCTGCCTGTTGCTGTGAACCCGAGACCAGGTTAGGAGCTGGGGATTGGCAGGGCTGCCATGTGCTGTGGCCAGTGGAGCCTTGGAAGGAGCCTGAAAGAAGCTTCTTGCCTTTCCCATAAAAGGCCTTGGCTGTCTCCCAGGGGCGACCTTGCCATGCTATCCCCAACGAGGCTGGAATGTCAAATATTCCACAGTGATCTGGGAGGCTTTATGAGCAGGATCAACTGTGAGCCTCTGCACAGCTGGAGAGGTAATAACAAACATGACTCTGACTCATGCTTTCTAGCCCAGGCATGGGGAACCTTGGGGCCAGGGGGCCACATGTGGGCCTCTGGATCTCTCTACCATACCGTCTCAGCCGAACGCCCTCCTCCCAGGCCTCATCCTGCACTGGCTCTGCTTTGTAACCCCCTTTAATATTCCTGGTTGGCTGGGATGCGTCCTCAGACTCCAGTCATGTCTCTCACTGGGTGGAGGACAGAGATGGGCTTTTGTGTCCACAAATTAGCCCAACTGTACAAAGGGGGGGAAATCACAAATATTGTTCCTCCTGCTTCTGTGTCCGGCCCCAACCACCCCTGGCATGTGGCCCTTAGAGGGTTGCCCAGAACGAAATGCAGCCCCCGCGATGAAAAAACTTTCTCATCCCTGCTCCATCCCAAAAGGGAGACTGTGCATGGAGGAAAAATGGACTCAAGAGATTTGACAGCCATTTCAGATCCTCCAATATTTTCTCAGAGAAAGACAGATATTCTGGTGACTGGGAATGCCCTTGTCTACTTCTGTGTTAGTAGCTCCACTAATTTGAGATTGGAAAGGTATCTGCAGATCCTGAAGCCTTGACAAGCCTTGTGTTTTCTCTCACCCCTTCTCAACACCCCACTCCTCTAATTACGTTATCTCCATTCATTGGTTAGAGGCAGAAAGAATCTTATTTATTTATTTATTTTCAAATATTTTTTTTGCTTACAAAAGTATATGCACTGTCTCTTTTCTCAGGTTATAAAGTCTTTTCTTTATATCAGTTACATATGATGTGAGACATTGATGTTGTACAGTCGTACCTCGGAAGTCAAACAGGATCCATTCCGGAAGCCTGTTCGACTTCTGAAATGTTTGAGTTCCAAAGCACGGCTTCAGATTGGCTGCAGGAAGCTCCTGCAGCCAATCGGAAGCTGAGGAAGCCCCGTTGGATGTTCAGTTTCCAAAAGAACGTTCGAAAACTGGAGCACTCACTTCCGGTTTTTCATTGTTTGGGAGCTGAGCCGAAACATTCGACTCCCAAGGCGTTTGGGAGCCAAGGTACAACTGTATACAGAATAAGGTTGCAGAAGAATAAAAGAAGGGAGAGAAGGGGGAGAAGTGGTAAAGTCATATTGTTATACTTAGTGTGTATGTGGGTTTTTTATGTCAGTGTCGTTTGGGTAGGTTCTCTTTCTGTTTATTTATTATATTTCCTTCGTAGTGAGAGAGGTTGGGTGGGAGGCCCCAGGGCATGGCTAGTTGTGTTTAGTTGGCTGTAATGAGATTTGTTTGTGAGTGTGAAGTGGGGGGTGGGATTGTTGGGTCAAGTTAGCCGGATTGATTTGTATGTTGTCAGTGGGTTCTTGTTGTCATCTTGTTGGGCTGTGTATGTGATAAAGTGGAGCCATACTGGGGTGAAGGCGTCTTCTTCTATTTCCCTCCTTGTCAGTTTGAGTCTGTTGGTTAGCTTTTCTAGTAAGGCTGTTTCCCATACGATTTGGTACCAGTGGTCCATGTTCACTCCTGACAGGTCTCTCCAGTCTTAAGACCAAAGGATGCTTAAAGCCTGGTTGGTGGGGCAACAGGAGATGGGGGAGGATGAAGGCAGGAAGAGGTGTGTGAGCACAAGAAACCTTGCAGCACCATATGTGAGAGGACATTCCAAAAGATACAGGCTCATCTTGCATTCCTGCCAGGCAGGGAAGCTGCCCTGAACACAGAATCCCACTCAATGAAAAGGCCCCTTCTGCAATGTACATTTAAAGCAGAATCATACCACTTTTAAACAGTCTGGGTGCAAGCATCCTGGGAACTGTAGCTTATAAAGGGTGCCGAGAGGAGACCCCTGTTCCCCTCACAGAACTCAAATTTCCAGAGTGGTTTAACAATCAGTCCTTCTTCCCAGAGAACTCTGGGAAGGTCAATGTATCAAGGCATACCCACATCAATTGTTTAAAGCATATGACTTCCCCCAAATAATCCTGGTAAATGTAGTCTGTTGGGAACACTGAGAGGGAAATTACTGTTCCCAGGATTCTTTGATGGAATTCTTAATATGTACTGTATCTTAATATCATTCGGTGGCATTGCTGGCAGGGGCTGATGGAAGTTGTAGTTCAAAGCATTTGGAGGGCACCAGCTTGGGTAATGCTCCTGTGCTGACGAATCAGCCACACACAGTTTCCACTGGGAACTTCCTTTGCGCATGCACACACACACACAAAATGAACCCAGTGGTATCCTCCCAACCTAAACCAGTTGTCAAAGAGAGCTGTAAATTAGCACTTATGTGATCTTGCAAGAGGTAAACAGCAGCACATCCACATATCAACAGAGACAGACATTCCTGAAGTCCCAATGACATTGGAATCTCTTTCATTAAGGACCCCCCTCCCATATAAACAGGTGGGGAATAAGCCAGAGATTCTAAAGCAGATTTTTCCACCTCCTGCAGGCTGAAACACCAAAATCAAAGCTGATGGTTACATCACTTTGTCACTTAAAGGGGTTGTTTTGAAATCTGTTTTGTTGCATCAGCAATGAGGTGCGAGATTTTGTGAGCCAAGGATCCTCAGCGGAAAGCTTTTTAACACAAAAATGGGGAACCATTGGGATTGAACCTGGCACCTTCTGCATGCAATGGTAGGAATAAATGGCATCTTAGGATGCTGTCTTGGCTTGTACAAACTATTAGTTTGTCTAGCTCAGAACTGTCAGCACTGACTAGCAGCAGCTCTGGGCTTTCAGACAAAGGACTATCAGCCCTACTTGGAGATGCCACTGAGGACTGAACCTGCATGCAGGGCAGATGCTCTACCACTGAGCTAAGACCCTACCCTTGCATACACACCTGTGTAGCTTCCTCTCCTCTTATCCTTGCCTCTGCTGACTGCAAATGCTTTGGGGGCAGGGACCCAGCTTCTGAATACTGTACATGGGAACACTCAGCAGTTGTGCAGTAGGGCTTCTAATCTCCGCTCCACATTTCTGAATAGCTTCAGCCCACGTGCACCACCACAAACACCTGCACTTGTATACAGACAGCTTGCACGTGTGTAAAGGGATGGATGGATCTGCCAACAAGCAGACCTACATTTTGGGGGCCCTGAAGTTTGAACTGTCATGACAGCCCCTTCGCAACCAGAAACGAGGTTTAGGTAACCACTGTTAACCTCTTCAATGGGGTTGTTACATGACAGATCACCACACCTTTACAACACCTGTGCTTCTGACTCTCAAACTTTGGGATTGTTGAAATATGTACAAAAAACTAATCAATTTGAATCAAATCAAGGTGACTCAAATTAAAGTCACAAATACTTAGTTGTTTCTGGCGCCCCTCTGGGATTCGGGGGCCTAAAGCTTCAGCTTCATTAGTTTCACAGTAGATCTGCCCCTGTCTGTCAGTTTCAGGCTCCATCTCTGAAACCCTGGAGAGCTGCTGCCAGTCAGTGTATGCAATGCTGAGCTAGATGAATCAGTGGTCTGATTCAGCATAAGGCAGCTACATGTGCTCTTAGTTCTTTTAGACTGCAAGCCTGATGGTAGGCAGCTTCTTGACACTGACATTTGGAAGCTTCTCTATCAGTCTGATGGGGGGAAAGCTGGATTAGGGATTTGTGAGAAATTTGCATTTTGCATTTAAATGCACTTTGCCCTGAAATGCTGGTGAATTTCCACGAGGACTTAAAAAAGGAAATAGCAGACTGTGTGGAAATGTGGAGAACTCAAAACTTAAGAATGCAATTATTAGGAACTGAAATTGATAAGAGCCACCCATCCTAGATCAGGCAGTAATGTAAGCCATTAACTTGCGATTGAATTGCTCCCACCTTGTTGATCTCTTCCAGCCTTCCTTGCTGCTTGGCTTTGAGTAATCCAAAGGCTTTCCCTCCTGGATAAAAGAGAAGGAGCATGTAGTAAATCCAGGTGTGTCTGTAACCCTCTGGGTGTTCTTCAACTTCTGGGACTAGCGAGCAGGTGACATCCTCCCGGGCAGCGGCGCCGGTGTCTTGAGGATTTTGAAGCAGCCCTCCGGGACACCGCGCAGCAAGAGGAGGATCTCCGGTTGCTGTAGAGCTCGCTTGCCATGCTTTGAAGCAGGCAAAGTCCCATATTACCCCCATCCCCGGGCCTCCCCCCCCCCCCATCCCCGCAAGAATCACAGTTGCACGACCATGCATACCTTGATATGCGCTGTTGAGCATGAGAGACATGCTGGAGATTTCACGAGCGAGACCCCGGCTGAGGAGTTTTCAGAAAGTTTCTCCGCTGGGTGCCGCCGCCGGCACGCTGCGGGTTTCCAGCCAGGGTGGCGAGCGAAGATCTCCCCTCTGCTCAGGACGGCTACCGAGCCAGTCCAGGTACTTCCAACAGAGTCATTCATGAAGTGGGACTCGGCAGAGGCCGGCTGAGGAGGCTCACACATCCCTCTGGCGGAGGAGGCGGAGGAATGCCGCCCTCCCCGGAGTGGGGCCTCAGACCCGTTGCAAATGGGCGGCTGGCAGGGTTAACCCTTTCCTTGCACGGAGAGCAGAAAATGCAACGCCACACCATTCGGTTTGTTCGCTGGTTTGTTCGTAGCGTTGATGTCCCACTTTCCCCCGCTCCCGAGTAGCTCAAGGGGGCTGCGCTCATGGCTCCCGCCTTCCTGGTTTAATTCCCCACGCAACAACCCTGTGAGGTAGGTTAGGCTGAGACGTAGTGACCGGCTTCCAAGATCACGCAGTGAGTTTTAGGGCCAGGAAGGGGATTTGAACCCAAGTCTAAGTTTGGCACTCTAACCACTGCACCACATTGCCTGTCTCTGCTTCTCCAAAAAAAACCCCACCCAAACTACTCCAATCTGCAAACCGTGAGAGAGTCCAAGGGTTCCAGGCACCTATGCAGGATCCGAATTCTGATTTTTAATGGGGCTTCCCTGGAGGCCTAGGGGCTTCACACTGAAGTCTCCCTGAAGTGAGTAACTTGCTCAGGATCAGTTCATTTGAGAACTGTCAGGAGCATTATGGGAAACTTAAATGGTGTCTCCCTGATCCAAAGGCACAGCCCTTATCAGATCAGAGTGCTGGTTAAAGGAGAAAAGGGCCAGGTGGTACCTTAATCAAGATAACCTCCACTGTCAAAGGAGGCAATATGGTTCTGAACAGCAATCACTGCTAGGAACTGCCAGTGTGGAAAGTAGTACTGCTGCACTTGGGTCCAGAGCTGTCAACTTTCAGGTTTGAAAATAAGGGATCAGCAGCCTCACCTGTCCCGGAGACAGTCTATGGGATATCTAACAATCCAGGATAGCAGTGGAAAGCAGCAGGAAATGGTGCTGAAATAAGGGAATTTCCCGCAAAAAAAGGGAAGGTTGACAGCTATGCCTGGGTCCTGCTTTCAGGATTCCCATCGGGGCATCTGGTTAGCCATTGTGAAAAGAAGACGCTGGAGTGGTTGGGCCGCCACCTGATGCGGCTTCGGGGCTTGTATATTATTTTGTTATGTTCTTACCTCAGTTGCCCAAGGATACAAAGGATGCTGGTGCCAGAACCTGTTATATGAATGAATACAAACATAGATGGATGGATAGATAGATAACTCTATGCACGTGCAGAGTGCAGCACCCCTTGCTATGAGGCAAATTTGTGACAAATTTAAGCGGTGGCTCCCAGCTCCTCTTACCCTACTCCAGGGTTTTTTTTGGGGGGGGGGGTTTAAAGAGAGGATCCTCCCTATGTGCTATAAATAAAGGATAATAACATGGATGCTTGTATACATAACAAAAATAATAAAGAATCTGCCTAGACCAGCTCAGTCTTGTTTTTTTAATTCTCCCCTCAAGTCTCTGGGAATAGATTTTGCTTCAAATACTCGTTTGAGGTGAGGCCCTTCCAAAAGGCCGCCACCCATGTTGGCCAAGCCAAGGTTCTGAATCACCACTGGAGAGGCTCCCAAACACCCATTATGTAGTAGTGACCTTCCTCTTTGGGCCTAGTGTCTTCGCCAGAAACAAAGGGAGGAGTTGGCAGCCTCTCCCCACCTGGCCCGGTCCCTCATGTTAATGGAACCCTAGTGGCTGAGTCAGACCACACACAACCCAATGCTCCCCCAAGACTCCTGTTTCTCAGGTCTGGATGTCATCTTCTTTGGGAGAGCACCACATACCTGGCTGTTGTTTCATCTCTGGAGTGAGCGGTGCTAAGGGTTCATCAGCTTGCCTTAAAGAACCAGAGAAGGCAATGGCTGTAGCTCAGAGGTTAGAGTACCTGGAAGTCTGCAGGTCTGTCTCCAGCATCTCTGGATAGGGCCTGTCTGAGGCCCTGAAGAACTGCTGCCTGTCAGCACTGACGGAACTGAGCTAGATGCAGCAAGGGGTCTGGCTCAGCATAAGGCAGTTCCCAATGTTGCCATTCAGAATCATGAGGACCAGGAACTTTATTTCTGGATGGACAATAGTAAAGGTAAAGGGACCCCTGACCATTAGGTCCAGTCGTGGCCGACTCTGGGGTTGTGGCCCTCATCTCGCTTTATTGGCCGAAGGAGCCGGCATACAGCTTCTGGGTCATGTGGCCAGCATGACTAAGCCACTTCTGGCGAACCAGAGCAGTGCACGGAAACGCCGTTTACCTTCCGGCCAAAGCGGTACCTATTTATCTACTTGCACTTTGACGTGCTTTCGAACTGCTAGGTTGGCAGGAGCAGGGACCGAGCAACGGGAGCTCACCCCGTTGCAGGGATTCGAACCGCCAACCTTCTGATCGGCAAGTCCTAGGCTCTGTGGTTTAACCTACAGCGCCACCCGTGTCCCACGGATGGACAATAGTGCATTCTAAACGGGTAGGAACCGAGTGCCAACAAACCAACGGTAGAGATTATGAACCAAATGGGATCTGAACTGTATGCAAACTAATGCAAACTGTATTCATGTAGAATGAACAGTGTTGTTATATGAAAAATTGGGGTTGGCTTTTACAGCCAAACTCCCAAAGGACTTTGTATCCCCTCTGTCCATTATCAGAGAAGAATGGATGGAGGCAGAACCAGCAGAAGAAAGCAATGAATATATTTATTTTCTGTAGCAACAGTTCCCCTCACCCTTGCAAGGAGGTGAGGACCCAGAACAAAGGTGGGTCCCAAACGTCTTTTAAAGGCTTTAGAAGTTGCCCAACCCCTTAAGCCAAAAGCCACCCAAAAGCATTATACAAGGAGTGCATGACTTGTCTCCTTTCTCAGACTTGATAATGCTTGCTGATTGCCTTATCCTGGCACTCTTTTGAAATTTTAAATATCCTAGTTCCTGAAACCATGTCACAGACCTCCCCTATTCTTACATAAAATATGCTCCTTTGACAAGATTTGAAGAATTTATATGGGAAAGGTTTTTCCAACATACTTCCTTTTACTGCAGGGAAAATATCTGGGGACATTCAGATACCCAAGATGGCTTCAGGATTGTTCTGTGTACTAAAATAGTCTGTTTTTTTCAGGGACCAATGGTCAATGTTTTTTTCAGGCTTGCTATGTGTGTGCACCTTATAACAGGGTGGAAGTGTTTTATGTAATTAATATAAACAATGACAAACAGAAATCATGCCGGTCACAGGTTTAATCCCTGGCATCTCCAGGTAGGGCTGAGAAAGACCCCTGCCCAAAATCCATGAGAGCCACTGCCAGTCAGGGTAGACCAGGGTTTCCCAAAC
The DNA here is from genome assembly GCF_964188315.1 of Podarcis muralis. Lineage (NCBI taxonomy): Eukaryota > Metazoa > Chordata > Lepidosauria > Squamata > Lacertidae > Podarcis > Podarcis muralis. The sequence goes on along the minus strand of NC_135673.1, from coordinate 13,693,296 downwards.
TTGGGTCTCTAGCTGTTTTGGACTACAATTCCCATCATCCCTAGCTATCAGGACCAATGGTCAGGGATGATGGAAATTGTAGTCCAAAAACAGCTGGAGAGCCGAGTTTGGGAAACAGTGGTGTAGATGATACCGAGCTTGATGGACAAATTATCTGACTCTGTACAAGGCAGCTGCCCATGTCCCTATTCAGAATCATGAGGACTAGAGTCTTACCTTGTATTTTCACTGGGCGGAATGTCAGACAGCAAAGACCTGCTAGCACTTGCCAAAATCCCAGGTAGGCTATTGTAACACATCAGGTTTGGAGGCGGACTCTGACCTTGGCTCCTCCAGAGCAGGACAAACAAGCCAGCTGTGATCTAACACTGCTTGTGTAAGGATTTCAAAGTGTTAGTAATTTCCCTCTGGAGGCCAACCCATAAGCAGCAAAGAGACTGCTTCCCTTCAAACCAGAATCTGCTTGTGCGATAATCCAATGTTCTGTTTGTTGTGTTTTGTAACACTGTTTGCTTTTGGAAAACTGTCCTTGAGGCAGGGAAAGGAAGAAGGAATCACAATGGACTTAGTTCCTCCCCCCTCCCAAAATAAGACAACACATTCCAGGAAAGGTTTTGTGAATAATGTGTGATTCAAGAATCCTGCATGCTTGGGGTTCGATGATCTCAGGGCCCTGAATGCCCTTTCCCCTAACTCCTAATATTTCAAAGTGGATTATTGTACTCAAGAAGACCAGCTATACAAGGTATGCATGTGCACTGCTGCATGTGGGAAGGTAAGAAGCTGCCTTAAACAGAGACCATTGGTCTGTTTACACTGACTGGCAGCCCCACTGCAGGGTTCCAGAGAGGGTTCTCTTCCAGCCTTCTCTCAAGATTGAACTTGCAAACTTGAGCATGCAAGGACTGAATTAAATGGAAACACAGGAAGCTGCCTTATACTGAGTTGCACCATTAGTCCATCTGGCTCATTGAATGGACAGGCAGCAGCTCTTCACAGATTCAGGCAGGGGATATTCCCATCCCTACTTGGAAAGTGAACCTGAGGCTGTTGTGAGTGAGCCCTGTGGAGACTTCTTGGCAGGGCTGCTCAGAGCGGGAGGAGTTGGGTCTTAGGGCGGAGTCCAGTGGTCATGGCAACATTGATCTGGATGCTGGGAAGAGTCTTGCCTCAGTGCCATCCGATGCCCATCCAAAGGCACCTTCAACCAGATTGGACCGTGAGCTGGATGCATTGACTCCACCTCCATTGTCAAGGAGAGAGTGCTGGCATGAGCAGACCCAGGAATGCATGTTTGTGTGCCCAGTCCTGAGGCTTCAGATGGATCCCATACAAATGACTGTGCCCACCCCGTTCTTCAAAAGGGCATGTCAGGGGGCATGTCAAGTGTGGGGACAACATATTAGTTTCCTCCTAACCATGGACCTCAGAGCTCTGATATAACTGCTGATCCATACGCCTTGTGTCTATGTTTGGGCAAAATTCTTAATGAATTTTGGAATAAAGTCTTTGGCAATAACTGTGTTGAGAGTCCATGCATTGCATTCATAAGTGGTAGCCAGGACAGGGCCTTTATTTTGTGCAAAGTAGATGCTCTGTGGTTGAATAATTGTCCTTCATCAAAATATAAAGTAAGGCTTCAGTCCTCATGATTCTGAATAGAAGTTGCCAGGGACTGAAGTTATATCGGTGCATCACATGCTTTTCATTAATATGTGCGTTATTATTCACATGTACCCTTAATATACACATCCACTGTTGCATAACTGAGGTGCAAAATTCAGAGAAGTGCAAATTTCAAAGGATACCTACATTTCAGTTCATGGATTGTTTTAAAGTGCCATTTTAATAGATTTGTATTAGTGGGATGCAGGTGGCACTGTGGGTTAAACCACAGAGCCTAGGACATGCCGATCAGAAGGTTGGCGGTTTGAATCCCCGTGACGGGGTGAGCTCCCATTGCTCGGTCCCTGCTCCTGCCAACCTAGCAGTTCGAAAGCATGTCAAAGTGCAAGTAGATAAATAGGTACCACTCTGGCGGGAAGGTAAATGGCGTTTCCGTGTCCTGCTCTGGTTCGCCAGAAGCGGCTTAATCATGCTGGCCACATGACATGACCCGGAAGCTGTACACCGGCTCCCTCGGCCAATAAAGCGAGATGAGCGCCGCAACCCCAGAGTTGGCCACGACTGGACCTAATGGTCAGGGGTCCCTTTACCTTTACCTGCATCCCTACCTTGCCATGATGATTAATAATAGCATATTATGAAAGCTGAGATATTTGTAAACATTGATGACCTGCTATCTTCAAAGGTGAACTGGGATTTAAAGAAACCTGTTAAAAACATTCACACAGCACACAGCCATATAAACATCAAGTCCTCTATTTTTAAAACCAAGACAAGAATTTTCCAAAGGCTTTCCATTTGAAAGAAATCAGTTGGAATAAAAGCACCTGTTTGAAACTGATTTGATGGCCCACTGTCATCTGTGGACTGCAAAGGCTGGCATTATAGCCAGACTAATGAGTCCTCAGGTCAAAGGTCAGAGAGAAGAAATGGTGGCTGGTGCCCACTGCAACTGCTAGGGCAGAACGCAGGGAGCCCAACACAAGGTGGAGCCAGAGTCAATGACAGACAGAGCCAGCTAATTCTAGTACTTCCCTCATCTTTCTCCCTGCAGAATTCTACAAGGGCAACACTGAAACTGAAGAGAAACCCAAAACAGGAAGAGCCACCTGCTGGATTGGAGGCAAGGAAAAATGCAGCCAAGTGAGGTCCGGTGGGGAGCAGACTGAGGTTGGTTGGGCAGATTCCCATTCACCCAAATAGGGCAGCCTCCACTACAGGCAGAAATTCTGTGGCGAAGTGAACTGTTGGGTGGAAAAGGATTGGCAGAGGCTGTTTACAGACAGTTATTTCTGCCAAGCAGTGGGTGAATCTTCTTTTTCACCACTTCTGTGTCATTAGCTCTGATCCAAGGAACTGATATTTTGACAAGGTAATGGGAAGAAAGGGAAGAAGAATTGCTGAAGAGGGTTCTCCCCATCCTTCTTTACTGCAGCTGCTTCCCCCACACCCCCACTCTAAATCAATGGAGCAGTGGAAATAAACTAGACCAGGTTGCATGGCATATTTAGGTTCAGTCAATCACGCGACTTCTGTTTCAGTCAATTCCATGGCTATGGGAAATTGCACATTTTTACTCCCCTTTTAAGGGCTACATGTTTTGGGGCAGAGGGTAAGGAGGAAAAGAGTGAAAATCTGTAAAAACAGCTCCAAAACTGCAAGCATAGTAACTGGAAGAAATTGTACTATCTGCCATGGGTGCCATCCATCAGATGTCCACCATTTAATGACAAAAGTGTTTATCGCATTTATAGGGCGTTAGTTTTTGGCTTTTCCACAATACAGTCTGAAGCTCTGTAAAGACCTGCAAAACTGGTTTTGACCTAAGACAATGGCAGATTCCCAAAAATGATGTACAGAAACACCACTGAACATGTCTTCCTGAGGATTTAAACTTTTTATATTTTGTTGAAGGTTTTACTTATTGCTGCAAAAAAACCCCCAACCAACCATAAGGACAATGACTGGTGAAATTCATAAAAGAATTTGAATACTATTTGCAGTGTTCAACGCTATCATCTGTACACTGTTAAACTTACATAACATTCTGTTCTGCCCCCCCCCCCCTTTAGACTCATTTGTCAATGTCTGTCCATGGGAACATCTCCTTAGGAAATGGGTGGATCTGGCAATTTTGGATTTTCTCCCTTTCTCTTTCTTCCAGTTCAGTTCTCTGCATTTACACACCAATCTGCAATTTATTTTAAAGTCCTTGTGAAAGTTCATTGGCATTTTAGTACAAATTTCTCCCGAACATGCACATTTTTTGCAAACTAATCTTCCCTAATACAATGCATTGCTGTATGTTATTTTCACCAATACAGTGGTACCTCCGGTTGCGGACGGGATCCGTTCCAGAGGTCTGCTGGATCCCGAAGTTTCCGCAACCTGAGGACCGCTTCTGAGCATGTGCGTGTGGCAAAACCCAGTCAAATACTTCTGGGTTTGCCGCTTTTGCATCCCGAAGTTTACGAAACCAGAGGGTTACGTAACTGGAGGTACTACTGTACATGCATTCCTAGGCACACTTTACTCCCAAGCTTGTGCATTTTTGTACACATTACTTGGCTGGAGAACTGCACTGCAAAGTTTGGAGAAGTGTGAATTTTGGGAGGGTGGCTGTGTTTGTTTGTATATTGTTTCAGAAAGCGCAGTGGGGTAGATTTGCCTTTAACTGCGAACTGAATCAAATCCCTCTTACATCCTGACATTTTCTCCATGGTATTGACCTTCATCTATCTTTCCCTCCCTCCGCGCCATGTTCCTTAAGCCTTCAGTTCCTTGCGCTGCCAGGGATGGTGCTCTGGAGCACGTTTAAGGAGGCCGTGTCACTTCCTGCTGGAGCAGCTGCTGGGCAGGCTCTGGAGGATGGATTCCAGGTTCTGCTTGTCGCTCTGGATCTCCGCCAAGTCCCTCTCAAAGGCCTCGATCCTCTCCCTCTGGGTTTCAGCCTCATGCTGCAAGGTACTCAGCTGCTGGCCCAGGGCACCAGATCCCGCCAGGTTTGACTGCAAGTGCTCCAGCTGGGTTTGGCTCAAGTTCAGTGCAGCTTCTGACAGAGCACTGTGGTCTATGTTGCCTGGCCAGGGAATGGGGTAAGGGGTGGGGATAGGAAAGAGAAACACATTTATGTATTATTATTTATTCCAATCATTTCTATACCACTTCACATTCTCTGCCCCCACCCCAAGCAGTTTACTACTTTAAAACATCAACTAAAATCTTATAATATGCTAAAATAAAACATGGCCAAATATAAAAATGAAACATTGCTGCTGAAGATCAAATAGAAAAATGCAAGGAAGATCCACATTTAAAGCATAATAATAGACAGGAAAGAAACATATTCCCTGAGCATAAAGCGGGGTATCCAACTAATATGTCCTGCTAGTGCGAAGATTTCCACTTACACCATGGGGCTTCCCCGCACTCCCCCCCCCTCACATCCTGCACCCTACAAATGAAAGCCCATTTGTTTTAAACTGTTTGGTTCACCTTCACCACTCCTTACCCTGCAAGAGTGTGGTTCTCTGCGTCTTTTTCTGACAAGAGCTCCTGAGAATGTGGTGAAGGGACCTGGTGAACCTATGCCAGCGAATGCAGCTACTTAAAAGGCACAAAGCTTCCCCTCTCAGGTAGCAATCCTAGCAAGAGGTATAAATGAAACCTCTATTCATGAGCTCTCTTTCCCTTGAAGTTCCTCAAAGCAGGGTCATATCTAACGTTAATCCTACACAGAGTGGACCCACTGTAGTTCATGGACATGATTGACTTTGGTCCATTAGTTTTCAATGGGCTTACTCTGAGTAAAGGCTTATCCACACTTAACTTTCCTCTGTTCTTTCCAGGCACAGAATGCTGTGCCTGAGTGCTGCCTGTCCTGCTCCACAGCTTTCCCTGCAAAAATCCACTCCTTAAAGGTCAAGTGGAGCAAATGGCAATCCGGGGGGGGGGGGGAACGACCCACAAGAAACTGAGCTTTTGAGCGCAGAACTGTGCCTAGAAAGAGTGAGGCAAAAGGTAAGTGTGGATAAGCCCTCAGACTTAGTTGGACTCAATCCTGCAACTTCTGCCTTGTTCCTAAAATTCCCAGTTTGACAATAGACAGATACCCCCTAACTATATTGTTGTAGACACTTGCTGAAAACTTTTTTTTTGTACCTAGATATGCAATCTAGATACCTCTAGGTGTTTTAAATGCTTTATTGGTTTTTATCTTTGATTTTAACGATGATGGCTCTCCATATATTTGGGTTTTTAAAATATATTTGTTTCGATGGTGATGGTTTTAGGTATGTTTGTCTTTAATTGGACTGCTGAGTTTAGCTGTGTTTTGTACCAATTTTATTTGGAGAACTTTTTCTATCAAGCAGTTTATGTGTTTTCTAAAGGATTAAAAAAACAACTCCCAAATATAAAAGCTGGGCACCTTTCCATACACTTTGCTCAACTGACATGCATCTTTTAGCATTGGAGGGTGTTCCTAATAATAAATCTGTAAAATATACTGCAGCTTTAAGTAAGGCTCAGGTATCTATCTCAGAGTCCCTGATTTCTTCTGTCTCATAGGCTCATAAAATTGTAGAGTTGGAATGGACACCCTAGGGTCATCTAGTCCAACCCCCTGTGATGCAGGAATCTTTTGCCTGAAATTAAGAGACTCATGCTCTACTGACTGAGATATCCCTCAGAGCCCTTAACCACAGCCTTGCGAGCAGAAAGCTTTGCCCATCATGGACCTGGTGGCAGGGGAGAAGTCTGCCTGCTTAATTTCTACCTGCCAGGCTTTTGTTCAAGGCACAACATTTGGCAAACACTCATTAATCCCCAAAGGCTATTGATTGCAACATTAGGATTAAAGTTCACTGTAGTTCTTAGAAACCGTTATGAAAAAAAGGTGACCAGTTTTAAAGGAAAGGCTGCCCTCTTGTGGTTGGCACAGGAAGTGCTGAGCTTTCAGCTGCATCACAGGTGTGCCCAGGATGCTACTGCAGGAGCAAGGAACTGGATCTGACGGGCATGCCAGATCTTTCATTCTCCTACACACACCCTGTAAACCAACTATGGCAGGTGGGTGGAGCTGCTGACCTGTCAATCACCTGACGTTATAAAGCTCAACATAGACAGTGAGCACCTTTGCAGAAGCAGTTTGAATCCAATCTGCACCTGCAAATGGACAAAACAGGCCACTTACAGCTCTGCCATTCACTGCTGCTCTTTGCCATTCCCATCAGCTGCTTGATGCATTCATTTCATTCTGCCTAACAACAGGGCCGGCTTTGTTCTCTGGACTTATGAGGTTCATTGCGCTTCCTTGAATTGCTTGCAACCAACTATTCTCAGACCACACTCAATGGAAATAAAAACAGCCAAGTGGTGTTGGTTGCTCACCGAGACTGGTGAGCAGGCTGTTCAGCGCCGCAATGTCCATTTCCAAGGAGCCCTGGGCATTTCGCAGGCTCTTCTCAAGATCGTTCATCTCCGCTGCAACCTTCCAATGAGATTGTCTATGCATTAGAATTGTAGGATTGGCAGGGACCACAAAGGTATCTTTTAACCCCTTGACACGTGTGACAGTGTCCTGGTCAGGGCTGGGGAATCTCGGGCCCAGAGGACAAAAGCAACCCTCTAGGCCTGTCCCTATCCAGCTCTTGGGGCTCTCCTCAGGCCCTGCCCTGCTCTCCTTGCCACACACCCATCTCCAGGCATTCTCTGCAACCTCTCCAAGTGCTTTTGCCTCCCTGGAATGCATCCTTAAACTGTGGTCATGCCTCTCGCTTGCCTGGATGGAAAGATGTATGGTGTGTGTGTGTGTGTCCAAACCTCTGGTTTTTGGATGGCTAGTATGTAATCTCCTGACAAAGGCACAGGTCACATCTGTGGCTCTGCCCAGTTTTGCCTCTGGCCACATCTGCCTCTGGCATGTAGGCCCCCACCGCCAAAAGTTCCCCACAAAGGAATGCAGCCCTTGGGTTGCAAAAGGTGCCCCCACCCTGAAATAGGCGATCAGTCCATGGATATGGCTCTAGAGATATATCAACGTAAGACATGGAGCCCATGTTGTAAAATGAGCCAGGGGGCAAAAGTGGATCCCGCAGGCTTCCCTATCTGGTCATTGGGACTGTGCCCAGGCCACACCTCTCACGGGCCCTACTCTGCGCCTTCCTCTAATGATTTCACATGTCCTTGAACTGGAATGATGCCTCTTGCTTTCCCGCACCCACCACATCCCCCATCAGCATTCGGCCCCTGAAAAGCTGCACATGAAGGAAGGCAGCCCTTGGGCTTGAAAAGGTTCCCCATCCCTGGCGCAAACAAATAATATTCAGAGTAAACCAAAGATTTATGGAAAGTGGGGTCATGCTGTTTAAAAAGGGATAGCACAGGAAACTTAGGAAGCTGCCCTATACTCAGTCAGATTACTGGGGTCCATCTAGCTCAGTATTGCCGACACTGACTGGCAGTGGCTCTCCAGGCTTTCAGGCAGGGGACATTCCCAGCCCTGCCTGGACATGCTGGGGATTCTGCATGTAAAGGAGATCCTCTGCCCCTGAGCTGTGGTCCTTCAACAACCCTAGCAGTGCACCCCCTTCAGCTAATGAATCCAAAGCATCACTGACTTGTCCAGGTCCAGCGAGGTCGTTGCCACGTTCTTCAGACTCGCGCTTCTGCCTGGAGGCTTCTGCCATGGTCAAAGCAACACGTGCCTTAAGTTTATCCACGCGCTTTTTCTCCCACTTTGCTTCTCTGAGCGTGTCCCGCGCCTTCTGTTGAAGAGGATGACAAAAACAGGTGAGGAGGATGGGTCATTAGAGGGTGGGAAATCTAAAAGAAATAGCAGGCAGGGTCGTGGTTAAGAGCATCACGCTAGGACCTGAGGGTTCAAATCCCCATTCAACATTGAAGCCTACTGGGTGCTGTGGGCTGCTGCAGCCTCTATGCTCAACCTGTGTGTTTGTAAATGAACACAAATAATATGGGGCCCTGAGAAACCCCCAGGGAACTCCTTCCAAAGGAAACCAAACCCAGGCAAGCCCTGTGCCCCTCTTGAAGACCTCACCCCTCAGGAGAAGTGGGCTGAACTTAACAGTAGGCCTTAAACTTCACAGGTGTGGGCTGTTCATACCTTAGCGCCTTCCTTTGCGACTAACTCTGCATTGTTGGCAGTTTTCTGGGCCTCAGCAGAGACTGAAAAGGAATCTCCCAGAATCTTCTGAGCTTGTCTGGTCTTCTTCTGGGCCTCTGCTATTGCCCGATCCCGCACAACTGTCATTTTCCTGTTTGTGGCAGACTGGCGCTTGTGACGTGCACCCAACCTCTTCATCCCTGATGGTGAGGGAGTAAAGAGCTTGGTTATCCTGATTATGATATTGAGATCTAGTGTGGTGTAATGGTTAGTGCATGGGACCTGGGGGACTATGGTTTGAAGAAGCTAAAATGGAAGGATATTTATTTTTTCTTTTGCTAAACTTAGGATGGAAATTGCAGCCAATGGGAAATGGGAACAGAATATATTGAACTGGGCTTGAATTAATGAATATACAATAAGCAAATAACTATAGATTACTGTTTTAATATATGACCATAGTGGAGAGACTCCTGTATGAATAAAGATGAAGGATTTATTGTTTCTCAACATGAAGGGTTGTTAAAGTTTTTGGAGGTAAAGTTGTTATGCTGGACTGGAGGAAGACAATTGTTGGCACTTATTAACAACAACAACAACAACAACAACAACAACAACAACAGGTGAACCCCTTTTAAACTTTTTGTGTGGAAGGGAAGGAATTGACTTGAGGCGTCTGGGTCTGATGACTGGGAAAATATTGCCTAGTAGAAGGAGGAGTAGCTGGATATCATTCTGGACTGAATACGTTGAATCAATCAATCTATCTATCTATCTATCTATCTATCTATCTATCATCTATCTATCTATCATCTATCTATACTGATTGAGAATAAGAAGTGCTCTCTCTCTCTCTCTCTCTCTCTTCCCCTTTCTTTTCTCACTCTTGTATTATTTTTATCTTCCTGTTTCCTTTTCTTTCTTTTCTTTCTTTTCTTTGTTTTTGCTTCTGTTTTTTTATGAGTCAATGAGGGCACTATATGCAAATGAAGGTGATGGCTAGTTGGTGAAGGACCCTGTGTGAGAGGCAGGGAAGGGAAGTTCCCCCAGGGTGGGAGGCTGAGATAAGAAAGGGAAGCTTCCAGCTGGGAGATAGGAGGGTCAATCCCTTTCTGTGGGTGACAAGAATTAAGATCTACCTTTACGGAACAGTAGGCATGCATTTGTGTAACTGCTACACAGACAGTTTAACGTTCTTCAACATCAACTTTGTTGGACTGGTCATGTTGTCAGGATGTCTGATTATCGTCTTCTACTCTATTCCCACCTCAAGAATGGAAACGAAATACCGGTGGATAACAAAAGTATCCTAAAGGGCCGCCACATGGAAGATGGAGCAAGCTTGTTTTCTCCTGCTCTGGAGGGTAGGACTTGAACCAATGGCTTCAATTTACAAGAAAGGAGATTCCGACTAAACATCTGGAAGAACTTGTTCGATAATGGAACAGACTCCCATGAGAGGTGTTGGACTTTCCTTCCCTGGAGGTTTTTAAGTGGAGGTTGGATGGCCATCTCCCATGGATGCTTTAGCTGAGATTCCTGCACTGCAGGGGGTTGGACTAAATTACCCTCAAGGTCCCTTCCAACTCTGTGATTCTATGATATCACTGTCCTCACAGGGGCCGATGGGAGTTTCAGTCCAAAAACATATGGAGGGTTCTAGGTTGGCCAAGGCTGATCTAGATATAAATCGAGGTAGCCTACTCATCAAGGAGGTAATTGATCAGGCACTCTTTTCTTACCATCCAAGGTAGCCAACAAGGTCTTTGTTTCGGAGAGCACAGCCTCCCCCTTTGAGAGCGATGAGGATGCCTGTGTGTGGGCGTCATTTGTCCTTTGCCATAGCTACAAAAAACAAAAAGGATCAGGGTTTTCTACCCCCACCTGTTTTGCCTATTTGTTTATTTCACAAGGTTTATATACTGTTTAATTATAATAAAACCTCTAACGAGCCACACACAAAAATTAAAACTTTAAAGCTATCAATAAAATACACTTAAAAACAGGTATTAAAAACATTCACAAGATAATTAAGTAAGGATTAAAAGATTAAAACACAGGTTGGCTTGACCTGAACAGCCTTGATTAAACAAAAATGAAGAAATTCTCTTAAGAAAGAGAGTGAGAGAGTGGTTGTTAAGAAAGAGGTCGGACTACAATTAATTGTAATAGTAGTCCCAAAATGCATTCACAGTGATCCAGCAATTATTTTTTTTACAAATGCAGGTGATTTGGACCATGTGCACTGAGAGCTCTCCCATTCACTGTGGAAGCTTCAATTGAGGGAGGTCTTCACACGTGTTCCTGTAGGCATAAAGGTAAAGGCAAAGGGACCCCTGACAGTTAAGTCCAGTCGAGGACGACTCTGGCGTTGTGGCGCTCATCTTGCTTTACAGGCCGAGGGAGCCGGCGTTTGTCCACTTCTGCAGACAGTTTTTCCAGGTCATGTGGCCAGCATGACTAAGCTGCTTCTCGCGAAACCAGAGCAGTGCATGGAAACACCGTTTACCTTCCCGCTGAAGTGGTACCTATTTATCTATTTGCACTTTGACGTGCTTTCGAACTGCTGGGTTGGCAGGAGCAGGGACCGAGCAACGGGAGCTCACCCTGTCACGGGGATTCGAACTGCTGACCTTTTGATTGGCAAGCCCAAGAGGCTCAGTGGTTTAGACCACAGTGCCCCCATCTGCAAAATGGATAAGTGTTGAAGCCATGTATGCAACCAGAAAACAACTCCTCCTCCAACTCATTCATTTGTATAAATATTCCTCAAGGTTTGTTTTAGCTATGTTCTGAGGATCCTGGAGAATCTTATGAGGTCAGTATTTTGGCATTGATCCTAAAGCATTCTCAGTCAAGCTGGGAGAGAGGGAATCCGAGGGTCATTTTCAGGATTCAATATCATTAAATTAGATTTGCCAATGTCACTTTTGGGGCTTTTCATGGCAGACGACCTCCTTTGTTTTCCACTTGCCTAAGAAAAGCAGCTCAGAGCAATATGCCCATTACTAACATGATTACTGTCTTAATTTTTCCTGCTGCTATTTGGTTGTTTTTATTCTGTTGAGAGACAGGGAGGTGTAATGGTTAGAGCACTGGCCTGGGACTAGGGAGACCAGGGTTTGAATTCCCACACAGCCATGAATATTATCTTGGGTCAGTAACTGCCTCTCAGCCTAACTTTATGCCAACCTAGCAGTTTGAAGTAGTGCAAGTAGATAAATAGGTACCAATGCGGTGGGAAAGTAAATGGCGTTTCCAGGTGCTCTGGCACTCGTCACGGTTCTCTGTGCACCAGTAGTAGTTTAGTCATGATGTCCACATGACCTGGAAAGCTTTCTGTGGACAAACGCCAGCTCCGATGAGCGCCGCACCCCATAGTTGCCTTTGACTGGACTTAGCATCCATGGGTCTTTTACCATTACCTACCTTACCTCACGGGACGCAGGTGGCGCTGTGGGTTAAACCACAGAGCCTAGGACTTGCTAATCAGAAGGTTGGCGGTTTGAATCCCTGCGACGGGGTGAGCTACTGTTGCTTGGTCCCTGCTCCTGCCAACCTATCAGTTTGAAAGCACGTCAAAGTGCAAGTAGATAAATAGGTACCACTCCAGCGGGAAGGTAAACGGCGTTTCCGTGTGCTGCTCTGGTTCGCCAGAAGCGGCTTAGTCATGCTGGCCACATGACCCGGAAGCTGTATGCCAGCTCCCTCGGCCAATAAATCAAGATGAGCGCCGCAACCCCAGAGTCGGCCACGACTGGACCTAATGGTCAGGGGTCCCTTTACCTTTACCTTACCTCACCTCACAGGGTTGCTGTGAGGGGAGAACCATGTACATCACCTTGAGCTCCTTGTGGGGGGGGGTAGTATATAAACTAAAAGCTTTTCTGTGCACGATTATTATTCATTCATTCGTAGCACCCTGAGGTGCCTTGAATGATGGTCAGGGGTGTTGTGGGCAGCCCTGGCTTCTGTCCCTCTTTCCTTCCATCCCTCCTTTGATGCCCTCTTGCATCTCTGCCTCCCAAAGGCTTGCAGAGCTGTTTGGTGCAGCAGCCCTGGTAGTACATATAATTTTAAGATATACTGTAGTTATGCTAACATAAGCATGCAAGAAGAGCCCTGCTGGATCAAGCCAGTGGACCATCTAGCCCAGCATCTGGGTCTCACAGTGGCAAACCGGATGCCTGTGGGAAACCCACCCACAAGCAGCACCTGTCTACAAGAGCCCTCTCCACTCCTGTGATTTCCAGTAACTGGTATTTAAAAGCGGTACTGCCTCCAGCCATGGAGGCAGAGTATTTTCATCATGGCTGGTTGATATTGAAAGCCTTCATCCTCCATGAATTTGTCTAATCCCCTTTTAAAGCCAGTTTGATTGCATTTTAATCTCTCAATTTATTTTGATGCTTTGTTATAAGATTTGTTTTTGCAATCTCAGGAGTGAATGGCACCCTCTTGTGGACACACGTTGCCATTTTTCCAATGTAAACAGCAGCGCTCAGCCAGAACACTGAGAGGGATTTTGTACTTTTTAGGATTGTATAGCAGCACCCTCTTGTGGACAAGTGTTGCCATTTGGTCAATGCAGACAACAGCACTCAGCCAGAAGAAGAGAGGGAATTGTGTCATTCCTGCCAGTGCAAATTGTCCTGGTTAGAAATGAGATGCAGCCCCAAGCAGAGAGTAACTCACTTGTTCCAACTCCTTCATCCTCTGAGCCACGCCCTCCAGTTTGGCCTCTACAATAAGAGATCCATTGGCCACCAGGTGTTTCTTCTGTTCTGCCAGGTGCTCCAGTTCATTGGCACAATGAGTAAGATTTTCAGCCTGCTGAACCAAGGGGTGCTGTAGGAAGAAATGCCAGAAGAAGTTTAATTTCTATTAAGCGATCTGACCCAAACAAGATGGTTTGTTGTTGTCATTGCCACCACTCAGTGGCTTTCAAACTGGCAATACAGTGGTACCTCAGGTTAAGTACTTAATTCATTCCGGAGGTCCGTTCTTAACCTGAAACTGTGCTTAACCTAAAGCACCACTTTAGCTAATGGGGCCTCCTGCTGCTGCCGCGCCGCCAGAGCACGATTTCTGTTCTCATCCTGAAGCAAAGTTCTTAACCCGAGGTACTATTTCTGGGTTAGCGGAGTCTGTAACCTGAAGTGTCTGTAACCTGAAGCGTATGTAACCCGAGGTACAAAAATGAAACTAAAAACCCCATAGAATAAAAGCAAATTAGTAAAAATGGTATGATACCCTTAGTAAAACAGCAATGGGAGATTATAAAAAGCAATCAGTGAACAACAGTTTTCTACCTGGGTATTAGTAAAGTTTCCAGGGGAAACTATAATTAAATTGGAAACTGTGTCAGCCAATAACAGCCAAATAGACTCCTCACAAGAATGAGGGATGTGGGGGAGAGAAAAACCTTTGCCACCTCATTTTTAAAGGTAAGAGCCATTCCCCAGATTCTTAAAGTTCATCCCCACAACCCAAAGTCACTGGGTTGCATTCAGCTACCTCCTATTCAGAGTAAATCTATTGAAACTAATAGGAATAAGTCATGTCCATTGGTTTCAATGAGTCTACTTTGTGTAGGACTGCCATTGGCTACAACCCATGGCATACCTCCCTCCACCCTTTTTTATGTGGCATGGTCCCGTGAAAGGGGGCAGGGGGTGTATTTAGTGCACATTTATTCCCCACTGCTCACCAGCTCTATGACACTGATCTGTGTGAGGTTCTTTGCCATGTTGCCCTGATGGACTGAAGCAAAAGTCTCCTCAGCTTTGGCTGTAGCCTCTTCCATCTGGAAGCCAAGCTCCTCCTGTGCCTTTTGGATTCTCTGGTAGCTGTGAGAAGATGCCAAAGGAAACTGTGAGCCAATAGGGCAACAAAAGAAATAGAAAATTGATGCAGCATACACAATCACGTGGTCTGGGAATGGAAGTTCCTGAGAAAGACCAGGGGACATTTTTGCTGATTCAAAACTCCCAGTCATTATTTCAGAGTCCCTGAAACCAAAATTTAAAGCTGACATCAAAGAGGAAAATACTAGCAAAACAATTAAGGAGCTGGGTTTTTCTTTTCTTTTTGCACCTCATTTTGCCTAGATCAAAACTTGAAGCAAATTATGATGGTCCCTCATATGATGTTAATTATATGCTTATGAAGATGGCCATAACATTTGTGGAGCAGATGAGCTGGACTGAAAACATCCTCATTGCCTTCAGTCTAAACATATCAGTTCCTCTCTGAGGTTAAGGTTTGTTGAGGGTCAGAGAACACTTGTCTGCATGCTTGCAGGAAAAAATGGCTGCGGATAGCACTGATTGGCTAATAATTAAGATGTTTCTAATACTGTATATCTGTATCTCCTGCCTCCTAGAACTGAGAACAGTGTAACTCAGGGTCAACAATATGATAACTGCAGATGCTTACAGGCTTTGCATTTGGGCACCCACTTGGCCACTGTGGAAAAAGGATGCTGGACTACATCCCCAAGAGCTCACCTCTCTTCCATCTGTCCCCTAAACTCCAGGTTTGCATTGTCCTCTATGATACTCTGCAGAAGGTGGTAGCTCTTCTTGGACAGGAGCATGGCCTTTTGGGCAGTGTCCTCTACCAAGGCTGCAGCCTCCATATGGCTGTGGAGAGAAGAGAGAAAACAGAGTGACTTTGGCATTGCTGGCAATTTCACCAGTCCAATCGCTAGGTAAAGGGTAAAGGGGACCCCTGACCATTTTGTCCAGTCATGGCCGACTCTGGGGTTGTGGCGCTCATCTTGCTTTATTGGCTGAGGGAGCTGGCGTACGGCTTCTGGGTCATGTGGCCAGCATGACTAAGCCGCTTCTGATGAACCAGAGCAGTGCACGGAAACGCCGTTTACCTTCCCGCCGGAGCGGTACCTATTTATCTACTTGCACTTTGAGATGCTTTCAAACTGCTAGGTTGGCAGGAGCAGGGACCGAGCAACGGGAGCTCACCCCGTTGCAGGGATTCGAACCGCCAACCTTCTGATCAGCAAGTCCTAGGCTCTGTGGTTTAACCCACAGCGCCACCCACATCCCTGTCCAATTGCTACTAGTTGATTAATTGGGTGAACTACAGTACTCAGGATTTTGGGGGGCAGAGGAATGTGCTTTAAACATATGGTGTGTACGCAGCCTTCATCGTACTCAGGGCCACCCCACTGAAATCAGTGAACACATTAGTCCATTCTAAGTTGGAACTTGTATATTCAACTGTGAATATGTGAAACATACCTCTGGGCCAGCACTCTAGACTCCTGTGCCTGGTGGGTCCAGTTGGTGGGCTGGTGCGACATCTCAGCAGGAAACTCCTTTAAGGGAAAGAGGGAAAATCCTCTGGTTTTCTGGAGAAAACTCTCTTCTCTGGCAATACACTTCTGAAAATAATATACTCCTTGCAAGCTTCCCATAAACACAAGATGTGGGGCTAGAACATCAATGGGGAACCTCTGGCTCAGGGGCCTGATTAAGCCTGCCAGAATCCCCATTTGGCCTGCCAGTCCATTCTGGCCAAGCTCACCTGCTCTACACTGCCTTCTGAGATGATGCCAAGCGTGCAGCAGGTAAAGACGTAGCTGTATATCAGGCTTCATAAGCTCTGACTATCAGCCAGTTGTCAGGATCTGTGAAGCCCAGCGGACAGTGCTCTACGAATTCCAGATACAGTGGTATCTGGTGGTCAGTGGGGCTGGTGGGGTGGAACAGGAAGCAGAGTCAGAGACAATGAGAGGCGGAGCCAACTCATTCTAGTTTTGTCCCTATCACCCTGCTATTTTTTCTATGGGCAACACTGAGACTAAGGAGGAGAAAGTTGACAGGCGTGGCCTCCCTCTGGACTGGTTGTAAGTAAGAAGGCAGGAAGGGCGGGGATGGAAAAGGGCAGACTGAGGTTAGTGGGGCAGTGCCCTGTTCTCCCTAATGGACCAGCCTTCAGCACACAGTGATCAGCTGATCTCTGGCACTTGGCGAGCTGTGCCTTTGCCCATGGACGCTTTTGAATTCTGCGCCATGCCAGCTCAACTCTCGGTGTGGTACCATGGCATCCAGTGTGTCGGTGGCCATCTGGATCTGTTGTTGTGTGGACTGCAGGATGGGCAGGATGTCAGTGAGGAGGAGGCAGCCCTTGGTGCCACTCTGGTTGTCACAGCCCATAATCTCACTGGTGTTCCTCAGCCGGCTCTCTGCATCATGCACTAGGCTCTCCAGCTCAGCAAGCTCTTCTAGGAAAGCCACTTTGGCACCTGCAGGGGACAAAAATAGTTCTTTGCAATGGCTACTTCACATGCTTGGGGCTGTGCCAGAGAAAAGCTGGATATGGAGCATTATGGGATATGTTTGGGGGGCGTGTATTGGATCAACTCCTTTGTAGTGAAGAGGTACATAGCGTATTGTGCATAGAGTGCAGGGCAGGAGGGTACAACATTTTAGCCTCTGCAATTGACCAGAGAACCAAGGGAAGCTGCTCCCTCTGCCTCGCAGGAAAAACATCATGGCTAGGGAGAGACTAACCTGGCTGTATCCATTGGTGAAAGAATGACCAGCTACAGGGCATTGTAAGGGCTGGGGGAGGACTGTAGCTCAGTGGGTGAGCATCTGCCTTGCATGCAAAAGGCCCCAGGTTCAATCTACAGCTTCTCCAGGTAGGGCTGCCTGAAACCTGAGACAGCTGCTGCTGTCCAGTGTAGACAACAGTGAGCTTGGCAGCCCAATGGCTTAAGGTAGCTTCTTACATTCCTTAGAGCTTGTTTGCTTCCTTCCTGGCAGAAGGAACACTTCTGGGAACTTTATAACCAATGCTTCTTTCAGGGGGCTCTCAAGGGTACACAGTACCGGCACCTTTTTTTTCTAGAAGAAAAGCACTGGTTAAAAGTGTGGCAATTACTGTAACAACTTCATGGTGAGTACCAGAACCCTTTTTCTAGAAGAAAAGCACTGTTTTTAAGCAAAAATCAGTTCTAGTTGTTGTCTTCCTCAATCTCAATTCCTTTTCCTTTTTGTTGTGCCTTTTAGACTGTAGGCCTGCCAATCACCTTTTCTCTCCCATTTTTGAGCAAGGTGTGGAACCAGATGGACACACGTGAAATGCACATGAAGAAGACACAGAATGATCCATTCATCCATATACTTGACCTTTTTCAAGGCAAATCCTAGGACACTCTTGAATTGCTAGTTTGCTTTGGGAGGATTCTCTGTTGGTGGGTCCCTTCTAGATATTTCATGTGCTCCAACAGAAAGGGAAGACCCCTTTCCCACCCACCCAATCTCTTTACCTTTCAACAGGTAACGGCTGTGGAGAGTGTCACCCCGTGGTGAATCCCGCAGCATGGCAGAATAATAACGTGCCCTCATCACGCCACAATTTGGTTTCTCCAACCATGACTCCATCTTTGTCAACTTGGCCTTCAAATTGTCTGCCTGCAGGGAGAAAGAGAACAATATGGGATGGCTTTTCAGGGAAGACATACATAATAGAAAAAGACAGCCTCACGGTGCAACCCTGAGCTTGGGTTCCACAACTTGCTGCTTGCAGAGGAAATGAGGCTGAAACAAGATGGCTTTTGGGAAGAAATGCAGACATGATAGTAAAAGACAGTGGTACAGTGCAAAGGGTAGAAAATAGTTTATTTTATTAAGTTTAGGCAACTTTCCTGGGCAAATGCTTGTCTAAAATGTCTTAAGCTCAGAAATGATGAGAGATAAAAAGGGCAATACGAAAATGTAAAACTTGAAACTACCACTCAACAACACAGTCTTAGAAATGAATACATGTATTCAATCCAGAAATTTATCAAATTTTTAAACTGTTCCTGGTTCTTGGCAATATCACAGGGGCCAATTAGCATCACACATAACCAGATGCTGCTTCATATTTGTATATAAATGCATCTAAATCAACAAAAATGTTGGTTGACTAGCCATAAATTTGACTAAATTACCTAAATTTAAGTATTACTGCCTAGCCGCAGTAATTCATGATGTAGTAACTTCCTAATTTGATTGCCACAATGCATTCTACATGGGGCTGGCTACCCTTGAAGACAGTCCAGATGCTGCAACTGTTAGAGCGCTGAGTGGTGTAGCCAATCACACCCATACAACACCAATTTTAAAGGAGCTGTACTGGTTGCATATATGTTACTGGGTCCAATGATGCTAACTTATGAAATACTTTAAAAACCTGGGACCCAAATAACGGAAGAAGTATCTTTTCTTATGCCAACCTGAACAGGCCCTAAGATATGCTAAAGAGTGTTGGGTCTACTGTATAGTGACATGGGATAGAACCTTCTCACCAGCGGCACCCCACTTCTGGAACTCCCTCCACTTGGAAGTTTATATGGCACCTTCCTTTGCCTTAAGACCTAGCTGTTCAGCCAGGCTTTGGTGGGTGTTCTGAGTTGAGTGGCTGGTGAGACCAGCTCAAAATGAAATGCTGTGTTTGCCCACAGAAATACAGCTATCATAATTGTTGATTTACATGTTTGGTTGCATTAACTGGTTTATGATTGCTATTGCTGTTGCTGTTGTTTTGTTGTTTTGATACCAGGGATCTTAAGGGATGGACAGTCGTCTAGAAATATAGTAAGGAAGTATTTTTGTTTTTAATGGGGTTAATTGGCTGACTATACATTTAGCAAATCTGACTAAAATGTCTGATTAGCTGATTGGCTGACTGACTGGCTGATGCAAGCAAGCAAGCAAGCGGTGGGTTTTACCTCTTCCTTCACGAGACTGTAGCAAATAGGGCACTCCAGGCACTGATTGCTCCCAGGGTCATAGAAGTGGTTCACTTTGCACTGGTCACACTTGTACCCCACAAAGCCGTGCTTGCACACACATGTGCTGTTGTCATGGCACTGGAGGGAGACAGAACCGAGCTGGGAGCAGTTGCAGGCTGGAAGTAAGAAAACAATATGTGTGACTCTTAATTTGGAGACAGCATGCATGGGAAGGAGGAATAGAAGGGGAAAGGACATAGTCTGGTGATAGAGCACCTGCCTTGCATGCAGAAGGCCTCAGGTTCAATCCCTGGCATCTCTAGACAGGAATGGGAAAGACCCCTAAGTCTAAAATCCCTAAGAGCCACTGCCGGTCAGTGCAGGCAGTACTGAGCTAGACAGACCAGTGGTCTAACTTGGAATAACATCCCACCTTTCCAGCTTTTGGGGAGGCTTCCAGAGGTGGGAAGAGAAATAGTGAGATTTCTTTTTAGGACAATGGAGTATCTCCAGCTCAGATGATTCTTAATATTTCTCAGGGCCACTTATTCCTGCAGGGTGTTCAATATCACTGTAATTTATGTGGTAAAAATGCATAGTTCATTCGCTCCCATAAGAGACAATGATGGGCACCAACTTAGATGGCTTTAAAAGCAGATTAGACAAATTCATAGAGGATAAGGCTATCAGTGGCTACCTGCCATGATGATTATGTTCTGCCTCCACCATCAGAAGCAGCAAGCCTTTGAATATCTGCTGCTGGGAACTCAGGTCCCTTTGTCCCCCCCTTAAAATGTTTGACGGGGCTGGAGGGACCCAAAGTTGATGGGCATTGCTGCCTTTCTTTCTATTCTACCTTTAGACTTTGTTTCCCAACAAGCCCTGTAAACGAACTTGTCAAAGGATTGCTGGATGGCAAGAGAGCAAAAACCATCAACATAATTTCTTATTTATCATTTCACCATTTACCCTCCCCATAAGTGGGCAGGGTAAATCTCTCCTCCTCCTCCTCCTCCTCCTCTTCTTTCTACCCTTTACCCCAAGGACCCAGGGCTCACTACAACAATTGAATCACAATATTTAAAAGCAATTTAAATTAAAGCCTACTGTCACCGAAATAAGGTGTCCTAAAAATATGCCCAAGCAGGCAAATACATAATTTTGCAGCAAGCACTTGTTGATTTGGGTTGGGGGGGGGGGAGACTACCAGATGCCTAGAAACTTGGGCTTGGAGAGAGTTGGGTTCAGAATAGCCTTGGACCAGCTGCTGTTTTTGAAAACAATCAACCTCACAGAACTGTTTTAGGGATAAAAAGTGGATTGAGTAGGGAAGAATCCATCTCACCAGTTCTAGGTACCTCTGTTGCTAGGACCTGCCCCCCATATTTTTTTTCAAACTGGCGCCCCTGCAGGATATCACCAATGGGGAGAGTGCTGTTGGGTCCTGCTTGCCGTTTCACACAGGCATCTGGTGGCCAGTGTGAGAATGAGATGCTGGACTAGCCTTTAACCTGATCCAGGCTCTTCTGCAGGATATTCCACATTGTGAC
The DNA here is from genome assembly GCF_964188315.1 of Podarcis muralis. Classification (NCBI taxonomy): domain Eukaryota; kingdom Metazoa; phylum Chordata; class Lepidosauria; order Squamata; family Lacertidae; genus Podarcis; species Podarcis muralis. Next base: position 13,672,247 of record NC_135673.1, on the reverse strand, counting down.
TAATTTATCAGTCTCCACCCCATCCTTTTATGGCAGATCCTCTTAATCAGTTGCATTCCAGTGGAGTGCAGGGAGGAAGCCCAAAGAGAAAGAGAGCCCTGCATCCATGACAAGACATTATAGCAAACTGTGAAGACGCTCAATCAGGCACTGGAGTTACCTCGGCATCCTTGGAATGAGAAGCCAAAGAAACCAGCCTGGCACTGATCACATGACACACCTTCCACACCAGGTTGACAAGAGCATTGCCCTGTGAGCGGGTGGCAGCGGCTGTGTTGAGAACCTACTGGGTGACATTGGCAACTGAGGAGGGGGAGAGAGGGAGAGATAGAGAGAAGAAGAAACAGCTTAGAACCAGGTTACTCAATGGCCTGCTCATATAATCCTGTCTCTGTGCCACTGGTTCTCAAAGGGTGTGGTTTGCCACAATGGTGTGGCAAGAGAGGATGGCAAGTATGGCGGGAAGATTCAAGGACAATCAAAGGAAAATAACAAACATCTCAAGGTAGTAGGGTAGATTATGCCATCACAATATTATTTTTATTTATTTGCAGAATATGGAAAGATAGCTTTTCAAAATCCAACAATGTTACGAGTTGTTTCTTTTTGTTTTCCAATGTATTTCTTATCAATAAAAATAGAAGTGGTACAAGCAAATGTTTATTCTGAAAATATGACCCAGAGGAAAACTTTGAGAACCATTGCTCTGCACTAAGATTTGCTTCCAGGTCCTTCTCAACCACACACTGTTAAGATTGGTTAAGTTGGCTCAGAAAAGATACCGGGCATCCTATGTGGTGTTAAAACTATGGGACTGCCTGCCTGCCCTAATTAATTAAATTTATACACCACTTGACTGTAAATAGAACCTCAGTGTTTTGCTGATAATTTTAATTTTTTATAAAAAATTAAAATTATCAATAAAACACTGAGGTTCTATTTACAGTCAAGTGGTGTATAAATTTAATTAAGTTTTGTTTTGTAAATATCTGTGAGGTTTCATTTACAATCGATTAGTACAGTAATTTTGAAAAAACAACAACCCCAAAATGGGAAAAACCTTTAAGGAAAGTACAACAAATACTATAATTATCAATAAAAGACAAAGTTCAGTGCCATAGCAAGAAATCTTAGCAAGTATGTATGACGAGGTTGTTCAGCTCCATAACTAGGGCATATTTGTCACAATATTGAACTCCAATCAGCAGCACAAAAGTAATCAGAATATGTTTAACCACAGACTAGGCTACGGGAAGAGGCTGTAGCTCAGAGGAAGAGCATCTGCTTTGCATGCAGAAGGTCACAGGTTCAGCCTCTGGCTTCTCCAGGTAGGGCAAGGAGAAAAACCTGCTTGCAATACTGGAGAGCTGCTGCCAGTCAGTGTAGACAATATTGAGCTAGATGGACCAAATGGTTTAACTCAATATAAGCCAGGTTCCTCCTATATTACATATTCCCTGCCTGATTTTTCTCTAAAAATCATTTTCTCCCCCACCCTTTCCTTCCTTCCCACCCACTCCACTTGATTACCTTTTGCAACCCTTTCTTGGCTGGAGGTCATAATAACCTGCTTGGCATTGGCTGCAGTCCCGCCCAGTCACATGCGGGAGGCAGATGCACTGACCGGTGACATCATCACAAGTCGCTGCTCCGTTGGTAGAGCCTCCAGGGTTACACTTGCAGGCTAGGAAGGATGAGAGGAGGGAAAATGCATTCTTACACTTAAATACTTGGTGGGCTAAACCTACTGGTCTTGACACAACCCAGGCCCCCCATTCAACAAGCAACCCATATTTGTTGTGTGCATTTAAAATCTAAATTTTCCATTATGCTGGCTTTTTTGTTTTTTAAAAAATAAATAGTTTTTATTGTTTTAAACCTGGGTGGGGAGCTTCTTTTGGCCTTAGGGCCACATTCTATTGCATTCAACATTCCAAGGGCCAGATACAAATGGATACTCCATCCTGGCAGTGGGCCACGGCATGCAGAGCAGACCGAGGCTGAGCCACTGCCAGGCCAAGTGGAGGTGGGACCCCAGCTCCTACCTGATCTTTGCTCTTTGCTGCGATGGCCTCACTACACTGTGGCGCTTCTGGGGCACAGTGCCCTCCCAAGCATGTGCATGCCCCCCAAAAAAACCAAAAAACAAAATAAAATAAACCCCAAACCCGGACATTTCCATTAAAATGTAAAAATCCGCCTGGATGGGCATGTTGGCCCCCCAAAACAGGATATGTCCTTATATGCAATTGTTCTAGAGCCGCTTCATAGAAGTGGCCAGGGCCAGAAGCAAAAAAAGGTGGGGCAATGAATGCAAATTTTACCTTTTTACAATAGGGTTGTTTCTACACACATTTACATCCCTCTCTATCCAGGCCAGGCAAAAACACTCCTTTAAAAATGATTAAGATAGTGTTGTCTGAGGTTTCCCACCTGTGTTGTAATTTATGATTTTGTGGAAACCATAATTTTATGATTATTTTTCCTTTTTAGTTGCCTTTGAAGTGTCCAGAAACATCAATTTGTTTAAAGAGGATTAGCTCCAGAAGGCAGCAAGGCTGGACATTCACCAGGACACCAACGTTAGCAACAGGGCCCACTGCTCTTGCTACAATTTCCATTTAGCACAGGAAATCCAGGAAGACTGGATGCAGCCTGAAAGAATTCTCAGTTTCCATATTTTGCGGCTTCCATGTTATGGGAGAGTCACTGAAGGTGTCGCGCCAATAAGCCCACGTGGAAGTGGGCAGGACACAGGGCCCCCTCTTTCTTTTAAAAATGGGGAAATAATATCTGAACTACGCCAATGTCAGAGCATCTCTCCAGACACAGGAGGGTGATAAAGGCATAATGAAAAGAGATACTTTCCAAGAAATATAGACTCCTTTCTTTATCTATGTTAATGACCAAAATCAAGAGCAAAGTTGGGAGTTGAACATTTGCAGTGATGTGACCTAGAAGTAAAGCAGCAAGCTGGAGAGAGAGAGACAGAGCAACATTTGAGAGCAATGTTTGATTTCTGTTTGAATCCAAGGCTGCAACTGTAGGAGAAACAAGACCCTTTTGGGGTGTTGATGCTGTGAACCCCTCCATCGTAGGCTCAGGTAGTATATATGTGTAAATATCATAAAAACACTACAGTCTCCACTGTGCCTCATTCCAAAAGGAAAAATGGACTTTGGGTAAGAGGCTGGAACCCCTGGAATACTTTTTTAAACTTCTGCATGCTGCTGGACCAAAAGGTTTCCAAGCAGCTCTCAGGATGAGTGGAAGGCCTGTACTCACGTGTACACTTCACAGCATGGTTGGTGGCTAGTGGATCTCCATAGAAGCCTTCCTGACACCTCTCACAGTGTCCTCCTGCTGTGTTGTATAAGCAGCGGAGACACTGGCCTGAGACAGGATCACAGTTGCCCACGGCATTGGGGTCCATGTTGCCGTTGCATTCACAGGGGCTGCAAGGTCGGACTGGACCATTCCTTCCCAGGGGGTCGCCGAAAAAGCCATCATCGCACAGCTCACAGAGTCTCCCTAGAGAAGAACATCAGAGGTAGGGAGAACCAGGTTTTGTCAACAAGTCCCGCCAAAAGAGACTGCAGATGGTACTGCAGTTCCTAAGAGAGCTGAAAGCAGTTTGCAAAAGGTATCACTTTCCAAAGCGTACACATGTAACGCAGGTGCTTTCTGGCTGAGTAGAGTTGGTAGGTTTTTGGAACAATAGGAATATAACTTGTTCATCCTGTTCTGTGGGATGGCTGCATTCACTATGCATTCACTAAGATTACTAATTCCTCTTTCAATCCATCTTCAACTGACTGGAAAATATCACTTGTTGGTCTCCTAGGAACCATTACAGCAGCAGCCCATCTGCCATTATTAACTCAAGCGGGAGAATTATTTCACTCTGCTCTGGTGTTTGTCATCATTGACATGAATCCAAACTTCCCTATAAGCCATAAAGACAAAATTGTATGTTCCTTTTCCTTCTGAAATTGATTTTCTGTCACTAATTGCAAATGACACAGAGGTATAAAATGTTTGTTGCTGATTCCATGAGTCAATGTTTAAAATAAACATAGAGGTTCATTCGAACAAAGACAGAGTGACAGAGGAGAATGGGAGAGAGCAAAGGCAGAAATATATCCCCAGATTTAGTCCCATAGCCATAAGGACCAGCAACTTGCACTTAAAAAACCCCCAAGAAGAACTGAGATTCTCAGAGGTGCCTTGAAAAGCAGAGAGAGCTAAAGGAGGAAGTGGGAAAGAGCATCTATTTACTTTTCAAGGGGAAATAAGGCACCCACCTCAGGACCAAGGGAGCAGTTTGTGGAGCAGGAATCAGAGGCTTCATGGTCACCAGCAAAAAAAACCCCACAGATTGGCAGATTGGCAACCACTGGTTTAACATATGAGCACAGCCCCAATAGTTATACGCACCTCTTTGTCCCAGTGGGCAGTGGGTACAGACCACCTCTCCGCTCTGTGGGAGAGCCAGGCAAGGCGTCTGGCCAGGGCAAGGGCAAGGCTTACAGTCATCAAAGCGGCCAGTGAAGGGGTTGCCATGGAAACCAGCAGCACAACGCTCACAGGAAGGCCCCTCTGTGTTGTGGAGACATTGGCAGAGGCCTGGTGGGAAAAGGAACAGGACAAGCCATCAGGAGTTAAGATAGGAGAAAAGGAAAAACAACTGCTTGCTTTCCCTAAATGTAATCATGGTTTTTGTTTTTTTTGTAAGAACAATATAACGGCCATTTTGGGTTGGGCAGGTAGTCCATCTAGGCTGGTGTTCTCTTACTGACCAGGGGTCCAGTTCAGATATCTGAATTAAATATATCTACATTTTATATTTGTACTTTAACCAACTAATCTCCTTGGTCTGCTCAATGGCGCAGCCCTCATTTGAAATTGAAAAATGGAGGTGTGGTCGGTGTGTTGTCTCACATGGAAGTTATTTATTTTTGGAAGTCCTAGAAATATTGAATGAACAGTTAGCTGTCCGGGGCCTGTCCCAAACATTCTTCTTGTTTTATTTCCAAAATGTATAAATCACTTTATGTTAAACACGTCAAAGTGGTGTACAAAGAGGGATGGTCCTTAAAACAAAATATAAAAACAAAGTAGAAACAGAGAGCTTTCTGATTCAGCGATCTAACTGGTGGACATAATAAAATTATCAATAAAACAGATAAAATAATAAATAAAGCACACACACGGAAATCAGCAAAACCATTTAACGTTCAAATAGAAGCTGGGCTAGCGTGAGGCTAATGATAATAATAATTCTTGTTGTTGTTATTTGTACCTGCCCATTTGACTGGGTCGCCCCAACCACTCTGGGTGGCTTCCAGTATATATAAAACATTGAACTTTAAAAAGCTTCCCTATACAGATGTCTTCTAAAGGTTACATAGTTACTCATCTCCTTGACATCTGAAGAGAGGGTGTTCTGCAGAGTGGGTGCCACTACCAAGAAGGCCCTCTGCCTGGTTCCCCATAGCTTCACTTCTGGCAGTGAGGGAACTGCCAGAAGACCCTAGGAGGTGGACCACAGTGTCCAGGCTAAATAGGCTGAACGGTGGGGGTGGAGACACTCCTTCTGGGCAACCTTCTGGGAACCACATGCCAGTGGTGGGCAGGGCCAGAGGCAAAGGTGGACACAGCAGTGCATTTAATTTTTTTACTTTAGGAAGCTAGTTTCTACACACAGAAACATACAAACACACACACATCTCCCTCCAGGCAAGCAAATGATACATTCCAACCAGGCAAAAAAGCTCAAGGAGGGTGTGAAGCAGGGCCAGTGAGGGTTGTGTGGCCTGTGGAGAGCTCCAAGGTCCAGACTAGGGCAGGGTAATGTATAGTTTTCAACGTTGTGATATGTTGTCTTAAATAAGGATGGAATTGTGTACAGGTGAACAGCATAATGTGCTGGCAACCACTACTACTTTGGTGTCTAAAACTTATAAAATCGTACTTACCTTTAACATATTGTTACAACTATTATTTTACAGAACAGGTGATTTTTAGATAATCATCTTTTCTCTAAAATAAAAGCTGTAGAAGTAATTAGAGGCATAAATATCAAAAGTAAGTTGGCAGAATGTTCCCTAATAGACCGGAGGGAGACACACAGAGAGAGAAGAGGATAAAGGAGGAAAGAGGCTTAAAAAACAGGGCAAGTTTTATTTCAATTACTTTTAGCTCAGAAGTAAATACTCCCAGTTTATTTTTCCATTGGACTAGCTGTGGATGCCAGAGTCTTGTGCTGCCCTCTTGTGCTGCCTTGTGATGGATAAACCGGACAGACTTTGGTAATCTTTCGAAAGCCAATAGTTGGCGCCCCCAAATAGATATTCTCAATGATTAATATTCCCAGAACTCTGGGTGTGGGAAGGAAAGTCCAGGGCTCTGGCAGTCTCCTTCCTAACACTGGGCAAGCATGTAGTAGCCCTCATGCCACACTCCTACAGTAATCCTTGCAGCCTGCACAAGGCTAATATATGGCGCCCCCAAGTGGATCTTCTCAATTTTGTGACACCTCAGATTTTATGACTGAAATGTAAAACTATGTAAAAAGGAGAACAAAAATAATGGAGGAATATAACCTACAACCAAAGCAGGTACTACATGCAATGTGTTATATGATATATGAGGTTCTGAGAATGACAGGCTAAAATGAGTATCCCACATAAACATAGGTCAGAAAGGAAAAGACTTGCAGCAAGGGCTACAACTGTGATTTTATTTTACCGATAATTTTGAAATTAGCACCTTTCACTTAAAATAAAAGTTGTAGAAGATACTAGTAGCATGTGTATCAAAGGTAAGGTGAGATAATGTTCCCTAACAGAGAGGAGAGAGACACAGACACACCAGCACACACAGAAGGGGAGCGGGGAGGAAAGAGACTTAAACAAGAGGCTTTTGTGCCGCCCTCCCCAAGATGGAAAAAATAGACCAGACTTCGGTAATCCTTTGAAGCCAATATTTGGTGCTCCCAAATAGATATTCTCAATTATGGATCTTCCCAATTTGTGCCGCTTTCACTCAGTGCCCTGTGAAGGAAAACTGTCAAGACTCTGGCAGTACCCTAGAGTCCTTCCCTCCATCCCAAAGATGGGAAAGTCCCCACAGAGTCCCTACAGAGCCCCACAGAGCCCCAGCACTGCCCTCCCCACAGCCACATAATCATTGCAGCCTATGCAAGGCAATATTTGGCACCTCCAAGTGGATCTTCTTAATTTTGCACCACCTTCATTTTTAGGAGGACTAAAATAGCATAGCACTATCTAAAAAGCAGAACAGGAATAGTAATGGGCTGGAAACACTTTTAAGTATCTCAGGATGAATATACCCTACAACTAAAGCAGGTCCTACGTGCAATGTATTATATCCTATATGAGGTTCTGCTACTTGAAAAGGCACAGATATTGACAGACTGAAATAATAATAATAATAATAATAATAATAATAATAATAATAATAATAATAAATTTTATTTATATCCCGCCCTCCCCAGCCGAAGCCGGGCTCAGGGCGGCTAACAACAATAAAACAGTACAAAAGTACAACATAAACAACATTCTAAAATCATTCATTATAAAAATTAATTAATTCAAGCCACTAGCAACCATTGGGCCAGAGCTCCGCGAAGATTGCCGAGGGAGGGAGTCAGGCTGTGCCCTGGCCAAAGGCCTGGTGGAACAGCTCTGTCTTGCAGGCCCTGCGGAAAGATGTCAAGTCCCGCAGGGCCTTGGTCTCTTGTGACAGTGTGTTCCACCAGATCAGAGCCAGAGCCGAAAAAGCCCTGGCTCTAGTTGAGGCCAGCCTAACTTCTCTGTGGCCTGGGACCTTCAAGATGTTTTTATTTGAAGACCGTAAGTTTCTCTGTGGGGCATACCAGGAGAGGCGGTCCCGTAGGTACGAGGGTCCTAGGCCATATAGGGCTTTAAAGGTTAAAACCAGCACCTTAAACCTGATCCTGTACTCCACCGGGAGCCAGTGCAGCTGGTATAATACCGGATGGATATGATCTCGCAGCGAAGACCCCATAATGAGTCTCGCCGCGGCATTCTGCACCCGCTGGAGTTTCTGGGTCAGTCTCAAGGGCAGCCCCATGTAGAGCAAGTTACAATAATCCAGTCTGGAGATGACCGTCGCATGGATCACAGTGGCTAGGTCAGGGCGAGAGAGGTAAGGAGCCAACTGCTTAGCTTGGCGGAGATGGAAAAATGCTGCCTTTGTTATAGCTGCAATCTGCGCCTCCATGGAAAGGGAGGTGTCGAAGATTACACCCAAACTCTTAACGGACGGTGCTGGCACTAATTGCGCCCCCGCAAGAGATGGGAGTTGCCCCCCCAATCCCATATCGCCCCGTCCCAGCCAGAGGACCTCTGTCTTCGAAGGATTTAGTTTCAACTGGCTCCCACGTAACCATCCAGCCACAGCTTCCAAACATCTGGTCAGTGTGTCTGGGGCCGAGTCCAGTAGGTCAGAAAGTTAAAGGGCTGCAACGAGGGCTGGGCGATGTCAACATTGTGATATGTCACCAGCTAAACATCGTGATACAACAGTATTTTTTAAATTATCACCTTTGGTCTAAAATAAAAGACACACCAGCATACACAGAAGGGGAGAGGAGAGGAAACAGGCTTCAACAACAAAGGAAGGTTTTTTAATATTAATTTTAAATCAGCAATAAATAATCCTAGTTTATTCTTCTACTAGAAAAGCAAGCGTCAGGAACATGGAGGGGGATGACTAACTTCTTTCAAAGTCAAAATATGCTGCCCCCTCCAATTGGATTGTCTCAATTATGGATTTTTCCAATTTTGTACCACCCTGGCATGGCACCCTGCACAGGAAAACCAGGCTCTGGCAGGGTCCCAGAGCCCTTCTCTCTTTCCCAAACCTGGGCAAGCACTTACCAGACTTCAGGCTTTTGGAAGGTGGTGCCAGGGCTCTAGCACCGCCCTCCCAAAAGCCACACAAAATGGATGCACTTTGTAATCTTTCCTAAAATGGCTGCGGCCTGTGGGAAGCTAGGATAGTATTTGGCGCCCCCAGGTGGATCTTCTCAAGAATGCATCTTCTCACCTTTGTGTGGGCAAGCCCTTAATAGGTTTCCGGCTTCAGTATGGTGGTGCCAGGCCTTTGGAAGCACCCCTAGCACCGCCCTCCCAAAAGCCACACAAAATGGATGCACCTTGTAATCTTTCCTAATATGGCTGCGGCCTGTGTGAAGCTAGGATTTGGTGCCCCCAAGTGGATCTTCTCAAGAATGCATCTTCTCACCTTTGTGTGGGCAAGCCCTTAATAGGCTTCCGGCTTCAATATGGCGGTGCCAGGCCCTTGGAAGCTCCCCTAGCACCGCCCTCCAACAGCCACACAAAATGGATGCACCTTGTAATCTTTCCTAATATGGCTGCTGCCTGTGGGAAGCTAAGATTTGGCGCCCCAAGTGGATCTTCTCAAGAATGCATCTTCTCACCTTTGTGTGGGCAAGCCCTTACTAGGCTTCCGGCTTCAGTATGGCAGTGCCAGGCCTTTGGAAGCATCCCAGCCTTAGCGCCGCCCTCTTCCAACAGCCACACAAAATGGATGCACTTTGTAATCTTTCCTAAAATGGCAGCCTCTGGCAGCCCAACATTTGGCGGCCCCAAGTGGAACTTCTTAATATTGCAATGAAGGCTGGGCGATTTCAACATTGTGATATGTCACCAGCTAAACATCGCAATATACGGATGTAACACAATGTCTAAAATAAGGATGAAACTATGTAGAAGCAAATGAACGGGATGATATTCTGGGAACGGCTATTACCTAGGGGGTCTAAATTTCATAAACTCGTACTTACCTTTAACATATTGTTACAACCGTTATTTTATAGCGCAGATAATTTTAAAATTTGCTCCTTTTCTCTACAATCAAACCTGTGCAGGCAATTAGTAGCCTAGATATCAAAGTTAAAGTGGGAGAACATTTCCCAACAGACATATGGGAGACACACAGAAGGAAGGGGACAAGGGAGGAATGAGGCTTAAAAAACAGAGCAAGGTTTATTTTTTGAAATAACCCCCATTTAGGGAAGTAAATAAATAGAGCACGTGCACACACGCGCACACACACACACACATACAAGCAGAGCTTTCCAAAGTTTTCATGCCTGGGACTCACTTTTAGGCATACATCATTTTGAGACACAGTAATTCAGTTTTCCTAGCAAACTGCAGGTTAAATGAATCCCTTTCCACCCCCCAGGAAAAAGGGGGGCGAGTATTTGGGTGGCAGGACACACTTACGCATTGCGACACACAGTTTGGAAAGCTCTGCACTACAGCAAAGCTGCAATCGCATTTGTTTTACTCAGCTGTGGGAAGGTTCTGTTCCGGCTCTGGCAGTTTCCCAGAGTCCTTGTGTTGCCATTCCAAGGGCAGATAAAAAGGATCCTTAAAATTTTGTGCCACCTCAGCTGGGCACCCTGTGCAGAAAAACTGCCCATACTGCTCTGGCTCTTGGAAGGGAACTCCAAGGCTCTGGCAGCACCCTAGAGCCCTTCCCTCCTTCCCACAGCTAGGCAAGCACTTACTGGACTTTCCACTTTCGGGAGGTGGAGCCAGGGCTCTAGCACCGCCCTCCAACAGCCACACAAAATGGATGCACTTTGTAATCTTTCCTAAAATGGCTGCGGTCTATGGGAAGCTTTGGTGCCCCCAAGTGGATCTTCTCAAGAATGCATCTTCTCACTGTTGTGTGGGCAAGCCCTTAATAGTCTTCTGGCTTCAGTATGGTGGTGCCAGGCCTTTGGAAGCACCCCTAGCACCGCCCTCCCAAAAGCCACACAAAATGGATGCACCTTGTAATCTTTCCTAATATGGCTGCGGCCTGTGGGAAGCTAGGATTTGGCGCCCCCAAGTGGATCTTATCAAGAATGCATCTTCTCACCTTTGTGTGGGCAAGTCCTTAATAGGCTTCTGGCTTCAGTATGGCAGTGCCAGGCCTTTGGAAGCACCCCTAGCACCGCCCTCCAACAGCCACACAAAATGGATGCACCTTGTAATCTTTCCTAATATGGCTGCTGCCTTTGGGAAGCTAGGATTTGGCGCCCCCAAGTGGATCTTCTCACCTTTGTGTGGGCAAGCCCTTACTAGGCTTCCGGCTTCAGTATGGCAGTGCCAGGCCTTTGGAAGCATCCCATCCTTAGCGCCGCCCTCTTCCAACAGCCACACAAAATGGATGCACTTTGTAATCTTTCCTAAAATGGCAGCCAATGGGAGGCCAGTATTTGGCGCCCCCAAGAGGATCTTCTCAATTTTGCAAGGAGGGCTGAGCGATATCTTGCTTTTCAACATTGTGATATGTCATCGCAATATATACCAATACAGCACCATGTCTGTGTCTGAAATATGAACGGAGATATGTAGAGACGAACAGGGTTACGTGCCGGCAACTCATATTAGTTAGGGGTCTAAAACTTATTCATTTTAACTTACGCTTAAGAAATTGTTACAACTGTGATTTTATATTACCAATAATTTCTAAAATTATACATTCTCTCTAAAATAAAAGCTGTAGAAAAAATTATCAGCTTAGATGTCAAAGGTAAGGTGAGAGAAAGCTCCCTAACATAGATGAGGGAGACACAGATTTTTTGGGGGGGGACAACAGGAAGAAAGAGGCTTAAATAGGGCAAGAATTATTTTTATTGTTTTAAACTCAGCATTAAATACCAGAGTAGTGGAGGCTGCCAAGCGAGCCACAGTAACATGCCAGGCTTGGGGGAGGGGAGGCAGAAAAGGCTTCCTGCTCATGCAACAGCACCAAATTTTGTGCCACCTAGGCAGGGTGACTCTTGCTTAAAAACTGCAGGCTCCGATTTGGCTCTGGGAAGAAAACTGGAGGGCTCTGGCAGTACCCTAGAGCCCTTCCCTGCTTCCCAAAACTGGGCAAGCAGTTACTAGACTTCCAGCTTCAGGAAGGCAGTGCCAGGGCTGCAGCAGCCTCCAAGAGCCCTAGCATCGCATTCCAACAGCCACACAAAATGGTTGCACTTTGTAATCTTTCTTAAAATGGCTGCAGTCTATGGGAAGCTTTGCCGCCCCAAGTGGATATTCTCAATTATGCATCTTCCCACCTTTGTGTGGGCAAGCCCTTAATAGGCTTCCGGCTTCAATATGGCAGTGCCAGGCCCTTGGAAGCACCTCAAGCGCCGCCCTCTTCCAACAGCCACACAAAATGGACCCAGTTTTTAATCTTTCCTAAAATGGCGGCCAATTTGGCGCCCCCAAGAGGATCTTCTCAATTTTGCAAGGAGGGCTGAGCGATGTCTTGCTTTTCAACATTGTGATATGTCATCGCAATGTATACCAATAGAACACCATTTCTGTGTCTGAAATATGAACGGAGATATGTAGAACGAACAGGGTTACATGCCAGCAACTCATACTACTTAGGGGTCTAAAACTTATTCATTTTAACTTACACTTAAGAAATTGTTACAACTGTGATTTCATATTTCCAATATTTCTTAAATCTGCACCTTTTCTCTAAAATAAAATCTGTGGAAGAAATCAGCAGCACAGATGTCAAAGATAAGATGAGAGAATGTTCCCTAATAGAGATGAGATAGACACAAATGGGGGGGAGGCAAAGGGAGGAAAGAGGTTTAAACTCACAATTAAATAACCCCCGTTTATTTTTCTATTACAATAGTGGAGGCTGCCATGTGAGCCACAGCAACCTGCCAGGCTTTTGGCAAGGGAGGCAGAAAGGGCTTTGTGCTCTTGCAAGAGCCTCAGATTTTGTGCCATCTAGGCTGGGTGCCCTGTGCATAAAAACTGCAGGTACAATATTGTGCCACCTTGGTGTGACACCCTGTGCAGGAAAACCAGGCTCTGGCATCTTCCTAGAGCCCTTCCCTGGTTCCTAAAACTGGGCAAGCACTTACTAAACTTCTGGCTTTTGGAAGGCGGTGCCAGGGCTTTGTGCCGCCCTCCAACAGCCACACAAAATGGAAGCACTTTGTAATCTTCCCTAAAATGGAGACCTCTGGGAGGCTAGTATAGGCGCCCCCAAATGGATCTTCTCAAACATGCATCTTCTCACTTTTGTGTGGGCAAGCACTTACTAGACTTCCGGCTTCAGGAAGGCATTGCCAGGGCTGCCTCCAGAGCCCTAGTGCCACCCTCCCAAGGCCGCACAACACTGATGCACTTTTTAATCTTTCCTAAAAAGACAGCAGCTTTTTGGCGCCCCCAAGTGGAGCTTGTCAATTTTGCAGCACATCAGATTTCTGAATGACTAAAATAGCATAGAACTATGTAAAAAGGAGGAGAACAGGAATAATGGACTAGAAACACTTTTAAGTACCTCAGGAGGAATATACCCTACAACCAAAGCAGGTCCTGCATCCAATGTATTATGGCATATATGACATTCCGCTACTTGAAAATGCATAGAGATTAACAGACTAAAATAAGCATCCTACATAAACATAGGTCAGAAAGGAAAAGTGCTGCAACTAGGGCTGGGTGATGTCTGGCTCTGGAAAGGAATATTCAAGCTTTGGCAGGGTCCTAGAGCCCTTATCTCTTTCCCAAAGATGGGCAATCAAGTACTAGATTTCCGGCTTTGGGAAGGCGGTGCCAGGGCTCTGGCATCACCCAGAGCTCTAGCGCCGCCCTTCCAAAAGCCACACAAAATGGATGCACTTTGTAATCACTCTTAAAATGGCATTCTCTGCGTGGCCAATATTTGGCGCCATCAAGTGGATCTTTGCAAGTATTTTTGGATGAAATAGCATAGTACTATGTAAAAAAACAACAACGAGAATAGGAATAATGGTCTCAAAACAGCATTAAGTACCTCTGGAGAAACATACCTTACAACAAAAGCAGGTCTTACATGCAACATATTATATCATATATGAGATTCTGCTATCTGAATAGCCAAGGAGATTGACAGACTAAAATGAACATCTTTTTTTTTAAAAGATGATATTTATTGAGAATTTAGAATTACAGAAAAAAAGGAAAAAGAAAAGAGAGAAAAAAGGAATTAAACAATACAAGTCAATAAAAAGAAAAAAGAGTACAAAACACACAATACATCAAAATCAAAAACAAAAGCAAAAAAAAAAATTAAAAACAAATCCAATATTCCCATATCTTTATCTTTCATTAACTTGTTTCATCAACCTCCTCACACCTCCCTTTTTTGTATTCTAATTATTAATTATCTCAGCAAATCCTTTCCATCTTTCACTATATTCTGTCCTTTGGTTGTCTTATTTTATTTTAACCTTATCTTATCATAAAAAGCCCTAAAATTTAAAAACTTATTTGTACATAACTCCTTATAGCATTTCTACTAAAGCCAAATAGTTTCATTCCAACATTTTTTCTAACACTCATTACTTTTACAATATTTCTCTAAATGAATTTTTAAACTTTCTTCCAATCTTCATCCACCGTCTCTTCTTCCTGGTCTCAGGTTCTGTCAGTCCTTTCTATCTATTCCATCTAGTCCATCAACCTGGTGATCTTCTGTCCGAGGCTCTTAACTCTTTTCCATGTCCCTTCTGCAAATCTTCTTCATATTTATACCTGCACTTTACTTTGTCTTCTGCTGATCTTGTTCTTAATTTCCTTCCTTTGTCATTGAGGAGTAGATCTCGGGGAGACTCCAACCTAACAATGTCTTTATCCCTTCTCGACAGGTCAGCCCATTCTCCATGGTCAGCACTAAAATCCAAAAGATATTTCAAAGCATGCTTCAATGTCCCTCCAAAGTTAAAGGCCCCCACAACTCCAGTCTCCCCCTGGCCCAAAACCAGATCCCAAAAGCCAGAACATCCCTGCATAGGGGGATCTATCCAACTTCCCATCTCCAATCCAGACGGGATTCCATATCTCCAAGTCTGGCTCACTCCAGATTCGGTCATCAGAAACAACAGCTTATGTTCCTGCAAGGCCGCGGCTCTCTCCACTTGTATTACTTGTATTACTTGAGGTTCAACAACAACCTCCTCCTTTGTCTTCTCCGCAGCTTGCCCTGTCAAAGCAGATTCCTGGGTCAGTTCCTGAGAAGGTTCTATGTAGGTGTCAGGGAACTGACATCAGAGACACGGGAGAAGGAGAGGGTCTCAGACTCTGCAGGTGAAGGTCCTAGCACAAGGGGGAGACTCAGCTCGGTGGAAGGGGAAGGAAATACGCGTTACACCAAGAGTCCAGGAGAGCAAGGGGGAGAGGAGGTGGAAGGGCTCCGGGATTCTTCCCTGGAAGTCAGTGAAGAGAGCCCAGGCACTCCGCTACCCACGCCCACACTGCACAGGAGACTCCCGCGCAATGAGAGGCGGAGATGATTAGGTGTCAAACAGCTTTTATGCTGGCAGAGGTTTAAGAAACGCCCACAGACAGATTCTGCCAGTGACTGAGGCAGTCAAGCGGAGATGGGCTGTGCAGTCCGAAGGATTTAACCAGGCAACCAAGCACCCAAACGGGGTTGGTTTACGCATGAGTAACTCCAAACCACTACAGTAGGTGTTCACTGTTTGTCCAAAATTATCAATTGCAGTAGTCATCAAATCCATCTTCTCATGAAGCTGTTCCAATAAGGCACTTGTTTTGCAAAAAGCAATCACTAAGGCTTCTTCTGTTCAAGGTCTTGTTCAAGGTCAATGTCTAGTTCTCACGATCTTTAATCTCTACAGCTGTAGAGTTCCCCAGGTCCACTCCAACAACAGTTTCAAAAGCTCCCTCTAGGGGAAACAATTTCTATTTGTATCCGTCCTTTTAAAAGCAGATCCAGCAACAAAATTACTTTCGTTTTTCAAATATTTTGTTCCTTTTAAGTGCAAAAGGAAACATTGGAATCAATATGTTTCTCTTATTTAACTATCTGTCAACGTACGTTTTATTCACAGTCAATGAACTTTCCCAAAACGTCTGTCTTCTTGGCAGCCCGTTCCCAGGTTCAAGACGGTACAAATTTATCTTTCTTTACTCTCTCTCCTGCAGACTTGAACAATCTAAGATTTCCCCCCTCTTCTCAAAATCAGGGACATCCCTGGAAAATAGGGACACTTGGAGGGTCTGGTATCACCCAGCCCTAGCCCAAACAAAAAGGTTTGGAGGGCTGCATTTGAGCCCCAGGTCCTAGATTTCTCACCCCTGTTTTATCTGCACATAAACCATCAGGTATTTCTGTTGAATAAGCTCCATTGACATGAATGGGCATTACACAAGAAAACAGCTTCCTGGAACTGGAGAAAGGATGCCTGTTGCTAGTAAGCCTGCTTAAATAGTTTCAACCACCAATAAATCACACCGGCTCATCATTTCCATGCTGCTTGGTTTTCTGTTAACCATCAGCAGTTTTAGCCCATAAAAAGTGGAGACAGCATAAAGAAATAAATGCAAGCTTCAAAATGGGATGCAGGTGACTTGCAAAGGTCTTAAACTTCAAATAGAGCATAGCCAGAGAACCTCTGATTATGAAGGGCCGTGTCTGTAGATTCAAAATGCCCTTTCTTAGAGACCGCTCCACGTAGACAGAAAAGCTGTTTCCAATACGAAATCAAAAGAGAATTGGTAGAAGAAAAGAGTGTAGAGCAACACACTTTTGCATGTGGTTAGGAGTGATATGTCACAACTGTAAACACAATTGCCATTATTAATTTTTGAAATTTGGTAAGCCATAAGAAAAGGTTCCAAGTGATGGCAAATACTGTGGGGGAACTGCCACAAAAACAGTAAAGTTTTTGGATCAGCAGTAGCTATCATTTATAGTAGCAGGAGCTGCAAGAAAATGTTGCAGCATGAAGTCCTCTTAGGGATGTAAGGAGGTAGCAGTTTCCATCCCATCCACCATTCACTGAAATCAGTGCTGTTTCCATTTCCCCACAGTTCAAGTTCCACTAGAGCCTATTTCATTCACTTCACTAGCCACTACAACTGAAACAAACAAGATTAGTTATGTGATTGATTTACATGATAACGCATTTGGATAATGTGTCTTATGTGATTTCTATTTTGTTTCCTTGATGCTAGTTGCTGACCGTAACAATAAATATTTTACTTGATTTTAGTGGAAGGAAATGTTAAAAGCAATGCATAGGTACCCCTGCCCATACGGGCCAGTCTTGACAGACTGTGGGGTTGTGCGCCCATCTCACTCAAGAGGTCCGGGGGCCAGCGCTGTCCGGAGACACTTCCGGGTCACGTGGCCAGCGTGACATCGCTGCTCTGGCGAGCCAGAGCCACACACGGAAACGCCGTTTACCTTCCCGCTAATAAGCGGTCCCTATTTATCTACTTGCACCCGGGGGTGCTTTCGAACTGCTAGGTTGGCAGGCGCTGGGACCGAACAACGGGAGCGCACCCCGCCACGGGGATTGGCGCTGAGGCTTTTACCCACAGCGCCACCCGCGTCCCAAAAAAAAGCAATGCATACAATCACATAATTATTTTTGTAGCATTTATGGAAACAACAGTGCTCATATTTGCTTGCTTGGTTTTAATTTCTGAACTTTGATGAACAAGCACATTGTGGCAATTTCCGCTCCTGTTTTGCAGCAGGATTTCCCAACATGTCTAGGAGCTTCTATTCAGGGGTTCAGTCACCTATGTTCTCTACCAAGATAATCCATTTCATTTACACCACCACCCACCATTCACTCGTGTTCTACACCCACTGAACACGCTCAGTTCACAATTTCCTGCAAAGGTGCATCTAACCAGTATAGCAAGCAACACAAGATGGGAACAAGGCTGTGTTGGCTGGCTTGGAGTTTGCTCTGGGAAACGGAGTTGCAAACAGAGCCGGGCAAATGGGGGCAAGGAAGAAGAGGGTGGATGTGGCAGGGCTGGAAGAAATCAAATGACTGGCAAGAGCCTATCTGACGGACGCACAGCTTGATTGAAGGAAATTAGAGCTGCAAGATCAAAGCCCTGGAATTGCATCCAAGGATTGCGTGGAACCAGAAAGGAGGAGACCAGACGCAGTGGAATTCCTCAGTAAAAAAAAGGCGGGGGTGGGAGAAGACAGCAAAGCGTTGTGCTGTTTCCATTTGGTAAAACAAAGGAACTTGTTAAGAATTTTCCTATTTTTTTAATATAAAAAGGAGCAATACAAGCCTTTGTGCATCTCAGTCATGTCCCATGAAGCAGCCCATATGTTGCAGTAACAGAGCACGAGCCAGATGCTGGCAGCCTCTAAGCACATGTGTGTGTGGTTTGTAGAATCACACACAACAGCCATACCTGGACTGGGTTAACTTGGTCACTGTGTGGACATGTCCAGTGATATTTTCCTTTCAGTCTGAATGTTACTGTCCATGTTAACTTTGTACAACTGTACCTCAGGATGTGAACGGGATCCGTTCCGGAGCCCCGTTCACATCCTGAATGGAACATAAGACACAATGGCGCGACGGCGAGTCTACGCGTGCGGAAGTCACGTTTCACCACTTCCGCGCATGCACGTGATGTCATTTTGAGTGCTTGCACAACGCGCTCCGTTACTTCCGGGTAGCCGCGCAACACAACCCGAACGCACTCAACTTGAAGCACATTCAACCCGAGGTATGACTGTACTGGAGAAATCCTGGGAGTACCGTATTTTTCGCCCTATAGGACACACTTTCCCCCCTCCAAAAATGAAGTGGAAATGTGTGTGCGTCTTATGGGGTGAATGCAGGCTTCAGGAAGCTATCCGCAAGCCTTGGGAGCCCGCGAGAGTTCCCACCGGGCTCCCACGGCTTGCGGAGAGCTGCCTGCATCTCCAAGCCTGGGCGCGCTGAGCAGTCGTGCCTGGGCTGCGGGTAGCTCTGCGCAAGCCTTGGGAGCCCGCAAGAGTTCCCACCGGGCTCCCACGGCTTGCGGAGAGCTGCCTGCATCTCCAAGCCTGGGCGCGCTGAGCAGTCGTGCCTGGGCTGCGGGTAGCTCTGCACAAGCCGCAGGAGCCCTCCCACGGCTTGCGCAGAGCTGCTTCTATCCCGAAGCCTGGGCGCGCTGAGCAGTCGCGCCTGGGCTTCGGGTAGCTCTGCGCAAGCCGCGGGAGCCCTCCCACGGCTTGCACAGAGCTGCTTCTATCCCGAAGCCTGGGCGCGCTGAGCAGTCGCGCCTGGGCTTCGGGTAGCTCTGCGCAAGCCGCGGGAGCCCTCCCACGGCTTGCACAGAGCTGCTTCTATCCCGAAGCCTGGGCGCGCTGAGCAGTCGCGCCTGGGCTTCGGGTAGCTCTGCGCAAGCCGCGGGAGCCCTCCCACGGCTTGTGCAGAGCTGCTTCTATCCCGAAGCCTGGGCGCGCTGAGTAGTCGCGCCCAGGCTTCGGGTAGCTCTCAGCAAGCCGTGGGAGTGCTCCCACGGCTTGCGGAGAGCAGCCTGTTCTGGGGAATGGGGTCTGGGGAACCTTGGGCTTCCCCCGCCCCAGCCCCGTGCCTGGGGGAAAAATAATTTTCCCCCCTTTATTTCCCCCCCAAAATACTAGGTGCGCCCTATGGGCCGGTGCGCCGTGGGGGGGGGGGAATACGGTACTTTTAAATGATGTTCCTGCAGTATGGGGACTAGGGGTAGGTGAATCTGCAAATTTTTCTAATTTTTCCCTTCTTAAGTTCAGCTCACCACATTTCCACATCAGTTTGCAACAAAAAAGGAGTCATCGTGAAAATTCATTTACTCTTCAATTGCTTTTGGGATATTTTATCAGAAACGATTCATAAACTGAAGTAAGTAATACAAATGTGAGAAATTATTGATTCTTATTTATTTATTCATTGCATTTCTATCACACCTTTTTCTCCAAAGAGCTTGAGTTGGTGCACATGGTTCTCCCCACTTCTCATTTAATCCCCACCACAACCTTGTGAGATAGTTTAGGCTGAGAGACTGTGACCAACCCAAAATCACACCTAGTGAGCTTCATGGCTGAGTGGGGATTTGAACCCTGGTCTCCCAGGTCCTTGTCTGACACTCTAACCACTATACCAAACAGGATGGCAGAGACAGAAAGAGAGAGAGAGAGAGAGAGAGAGAGAGAGGACTGACCTGTGTCAGGATCACAGCTGCCATGTTGGTTGCAAGAGCAGGGAACACAACTGACCAAGGGGCCACCGAATGGCACCTCCCTCTTGAAGCCAGGAGCGCAGGACTCACAGAACTGGCCAACGTATCCTTGCGGGCATATACATTCTTCGACCCACAGGGCAGGCTGAGAGAGGCCTGGGTGAGCTGACGTAAGCTGGACTTCCTTCAGGAGAATCCTACCTGAGGGGAAAGAAGGGAGACCCAGAGGGAGGAAAAGACTCAGTTGCACACCTAGTCATGGTGGCTGTGCTAGCAACACAGGCAGCTCCTTTACACCATCAGATCCTTCGGTCCATCTAGCCCATTCTTGCTTATGCTGACTGGCAGCAGCTCTCCAGGGTTAAGATCTCTCCTAGCCCTACATGGAGACGCCAGGGACTGAACCTGCAACCTTCTGCATGCAAAGCAGATATTTATCAGTGAGCTACAGCCCCTTCCCTATGTTCTACTTCCAGTGTTGAAGGTAGTCTGTCTCTGAATGCTAGTTGCTGGTAACCATGAATGGGGTGAGTTACTGTTACATTCAGGTCCTGCTTTTGGGCTTCCCATAGGGCATCTGGTTGGCTAAGTGTGAGAATAGGATGCTGGACTAAATGGACCATTTGTCTGATCCAGCAGGGCTTTTCTTAGGTTCTCAGCCTTCCAATACTCTTATTTTTCCTTCCCCTCTCCATGCATCCAAGATGCAGTAGAAGCCACCAACCTATATGCTGGATGGCTTTAAAACAGGATAATCATTATTATTATTATTATTATTATTATTATTATTATTATTATTATTTATACCCCGCCCTCCCAGGCCACCTTGCGGCTTGGGACCACCAAAGTGTTGTTATTTGTGGACCTTAAGGTCCTCTGTGGGGCATACCAGGAGAGGCGTACCAGATTAGACAAACTATCCACAATGGCTATGTTCTACCTCCATTTTGGGAGGCAGTATGCCTCTGAATACCAGTTTCTGGGAATCACAAGAGGGGAGAGAAAGGTTCTGCTTTCACAGACTTCCCATAATGGATGCCTGGTTGGCAATTGTAAGGACACTGGACTAAATGGGTCTCTGGTCTGGAACAAGCCAGGCTCTTCTTATGCTCTTATTCAAATTCAAGCTCACTTAAAACCACAGGTCTTGAGGAATTGCACATTTTACATGACTGCCTACACCAGGGACCAACTACACATAGCAGGTTTTCAAATGACTTACCTGGTCCATAACTGCTTTTGGCCTGGATCCGAAGCGCTGTCAGGTTGGAGAGCAGGCGCTGGAACTGGAAAGCCGACAGAGCTGGTTGCATTTCTTCCTCAGCCTCGTGAAGCCTTTGAGTAATACAGGATTGGAAGCACACAAAAGGGCTCATGGGGAAGCAGGATGAGAGCTTTAACAATGGCCTTATCACCCCCCAGTGAAATGACACTTATCCGACTTCTGTTTGCTCCCTTGTCAGACCTGAGCACTTGACCATTTAGTGGCCAAAGTTTTAATGGATCACAAATCAAATCTCTCTGATGCCAACTAAAAATTGACTAGAATTAACTGAAAAGTAATAAAGTGCACTGCCCTGCCCTGTGTTGGTTGTATTTATTTCTTTATATGCTCCTCAAAGCTCAAACAAAAAATGAGCTGGTTATAGGAGCACCTAACAATAACTTATTAATATTACTATTTAGTTAAGAGTGCTACATTAGGACCTGAGAGACCAGGCTTCAACACTCTCCTCAGCTGCAGGGTGACTTGTTGCCAGTCACAGCCTGGGTTGCTGTGATGATAAAAATGAGGAGGGGAAAAACATGCTAGCATTTCACTCCTCCGCTGCAAATACAGCTGTTGCTAGCAGCTCAGAACAGGTTCAGGATTTCAGGATTTCAGGTTTAGGATTTCAGCTTAGAAGATGTAAGCACTTTGCAAGGGGTTTGAAAAGCGGAGGAGAGGGTGGCCTGCCAAAACTCTTGGTGGGTTGGCTGTAACAAAGGGAGAGGCACCATGGCTGGTTCCTGTTTGTAGACCTAAGCCTGCTGCTCCTAAGAGAGGAGCAAAGAATCTTGTGATGTGAATGCTCTGTACACTGTAGGCTCAGGTTGTATATATGTGTAAAGAAACCATGTATCATAAAGACACTGCAGTCTTTGCTATGCCTAATTTACAAAGGAAATACACTTCGGGTAAGCACCTGGAACCCCTTGCACCACTAAGAGATCGGGGTGGCATGGAACAATATATGTATATAAAAATATAACATTTTTAAATCTAGAAAGCACCACCATGAGCAATGTGGTGCCTCCCAGGTGTTTAGGACTACAACTCCCATGATTCCTGACCATTGGCCATGCTGGCTGGGAGTGATGAGAGCTGCAGTTCATAAAAATCTGGAGGAAACCAGCTTGGCTACCCTAGTTACATATCACAACAAATATCACACATATATATTCACATGAGCAAAATAAAACTTTTTAAATTGGGTGACCGTGATTCTCTCTTGAACCTCTCTTTACTTTTCATTTGATCACCACAATGCATGCTTGAGAATTTTTACAATTTACTGTTTGCATGCTTGAGAATTTTTAAAAGGCTGTTAGATCAAAACACCTTGGCTTGTGATAGGAACAGGTGAGGAAGAATGGTAGAGAAAAAGATACCTGAACGCTATCATGTGCTCTTCACAGTGTGTGCCATTTCTGCTGTCTTCTGTATCGGCATAACTGGCTGACACTGAGATGCCATCCCCCTCCAAAACCAGCCCAATGGGGAAAGAATGGAAGTCAGGTGTGGTGCTTGCTATGCGGAAGAACACGGAGAGGGTCTGCCCGTAACTAAGCCGCTGGTCACCCAGGAACCTCTCTAAGGATTGAGAGGGAAATTCAGAGGAAAGGCAAAAGTTAGATAGTTTATTTATCACATTGCATTTATATCCCATCTTTTCCTCCAAGCAGCTCAAGGTGGTGTACGTGGTTCTTGTCTCTTCCCATTTCATCCTCCACAATAACCCCGTGGGATAGGTTAGGCTGAGAGATAGCAACTGGCAACTATCTCCCTGACAGCTTAATGGCCAAGAGGGGATTTGAAACCTCGACTCAGAGATCCTAGGCTGACGCTCTAACCAATACACTATACTGGGGCTGGATGAACAAATATCTCTATTTCGGTTTCTATCAGTTTTTCAGTTTTCCAATTTTAAGTTCAGTTTGCCACTTTTCCACCAGCTGTTTGTGATTTATTATTATTATTTAAAAACATTGCAAAAAATTGTCAGCATCTGTCAACGCTGTACACATTTTTGCCCAATAAATACATGATTTGCAAGCAATTTTCCATAAGGGAATGCATTTTTTGATGTTGTTTTTCAGAAAAATATGCATTCTTAGGTACACTTTCCCCTGTAACACACATGTCTTTTGGCTGCAGAACCTGCATCAGAAAATTTGGCAAAGTGTGAATTTCAAACGATAGCCTTGATGGTATTGTTCTGTGAAGTGTAAATTAGATAGGCTTCCATTAAAGCGTGGATTGAACACTTTGGGTTCCGCACCTTTGCCTCCATCACCCATTGATGAGGAATCTGACTCCTGGTCCCTGACATAGTCAAAGTGATGACCTCAAGCTGGAATGATACTGGCACCACAAGCTACTCTTGCAGAACAGTGAGCATCGAGTGACCAGCTTGCTATGTGCTTTTGGGACTGGCCCCAAGGGCAAATTCCTTCCAGAGGGCCATTTGGACCTAGGGTCATTATGATAAACTGCAATGGGAGGAGCTAGCAGCCTTGGGAGAAGGAATTTTCATCACTTCCTGCTTTGCAGATACTATACCTGGCGCTATAAAATCAGCCTCCTCCTCCTCTTGCTCCAGGAAAATCTCTCCTCTAGTCCAGCGGAGGGGGACCTCCTGCCCACTTGGATTTACTGCTTTCCAGCCATCGAGTCCTGGTAAAAAACAACAAAACACAAGCAAAGAGAGAAAAAGAGTGACAAAGCAAGTCTGGCTGACCTTGCAATTTAGCTCGCTTTTGCCTACAAGGTTGAACCTAGGATCTTCTACATGCAAGACAGATGAGCTACAGCCCTTCCAACAGGAACATAGGAAGCTGCCTTATACAGAGCGAGACCCTTTACTCTATCTAGCTCAGTATTGTCTGCACTGACGGGAAGCGGCTCTCCAGGATTTCATTCCCAGCCCTACCTGGAGATGCCACTGGGAGCTGAATCTGGGACCTTCTGTGTGTAAAGCAGGCACTCAAATAATATCCTTCCCTTCTTTCGCCATTCTTGCTCATGGAGGCCTGATGAAATTTCACCCTATAACTACATAGAATCAAAGAATTGTAGAGTTGGAAGGGACCACAAGCGTCATCTAGTCCAACCTCCTGCAATGCATCTTTCACCCAACGTGGGGCTCGAACCCACAACCCTGCGACTGAGAGTCTCATGAGCTATTCATGTTGAAACAGGAACTGGAGCTCTGGAAGAATGAAAAAAAAAAAACCCCAAACCAATTGTTACTTTGCACCACGATAGCCATGGGGAGAAAGCATCTGGATTCCAGACACTAAGAAATGTTATGGTATAAAGGCAAGCTATATGAACCAAGGAAAGGCATTACAACGAAATGTGTTGCTTCACCTTCCATTTTAAAAATAATTGGAACAGATTCCAATACGATGGGTATTTCATGCCATCCCTATTTGGGTGTTTTTAAAAACATATTGTTAATCAGTTAATTATTTGATTGATGTATACACCACTTAAGGGACGCGGGTGGCGCTGTGGGTAAAACCTCAGTGCCTAGGACTTGCCGATCGTATGGTCGGCGGTTTGAATCCCCGCGGTGGGGTGAGCTCCCGTCTTTTGGTCCCAGCTCCTGCCCACCTAGCAGTTCGAAAGCACCCCTAAGTGCAAGTAGATAAATAGGGACCGCTTTATAGCGGGAAGGTAAACGGCGTTTCCGTGTGCGGCTCTGGCTCGCCAGAGCAGCTTCGTCACACTGGCCACGTGACCCGGAAGTGTCTCCGGACAGCGCTGGCCCCCGGCCTCTTGAGTGAGATGGGCGCAGAACCCTAGAGTCTGTCAAGACTGGCCCGTATGGGCAGGGGTACCTTTACCTTTTTTATACACCACTTAATTGTCAATTTGTCTGTGGCAGCCCCATAGCTGTGGAACTCTCTTCCCATAGAGATGCATCTGGCAGCTTATGCAACTTGTGATAAATGATAAGACACACCTCTTTACCCCAGATTTTGACACTTGAGATATATATCTGTAGGATCCACCTTATTTCTGTGACTGTAACTTGTTTTAACTGTTTTTAATATTGTTGTAATTGTTGTAACCTGCCCTGGGACCTTAGGGTGAAGAGTGGGTAATAAATTGTAATAATAGTATTAGTATTAGTATTTTAGTAGTAGTAGTAGAAGAAGAAGAAGAAGTACTAATAGATTACAAGAATAAAGGTTGCCATATTTTGAAGAGGACACATTTGTCAACTTCTATTTTTAACTATGGATCGCTATGACGACTCTACCCATGAAAAAGAGAACGTTTCCTGGAAAAGGAGGACATTTGGCAACCCTATCAATAAAAAATCCACCAAATAGTAAAGAAATAAACATCTACAATTAAATAAAACACATACACACAAAGACTGTCAGGGCCGGCCCAGGACATTCTGCCACTTGAGGCACAACAGAAAATGCTCCTGACTCCGCCTTCATAGCTCCCCCTACCCGAAGGCAGTGGGGAAGTAAAATGAGACCAGAAAGGAATGAGTGGCAGCAGGCAGTGGTTTGTGGTGTGCTCCCTGGAGGCTGGATCTGCTACCAGAGGCAACTGCACCACCTCACCTCATGGGTAGCCTGGCCCGGCAGACAGTAATAGCATGTTCAGATTATTACGTTAACAGCTATGCACAGAATAATTCACACAGGTTTTCCATCGGAGCAGGAGCCCCTTGACCACTGGGCCCTGTGGGTTTTGACAGGTTCTATAATGGGCGTTCCTTGGGCTGCTCACCAAAGGGTGATCTTTCACACACAAGAGAGAGGTCTATGAACTTGCTTCAGCGCCATCTTGGATGCTGGATGGCGACTGAGCGAGCTACTTGATAGGTTCACACAGAGTCCAAGCTAGGTTCACACAGAGGCCTTCAGCCAGTGCAGAATAAACCCCCGCTGTGCAAAGGGAGAACAGGAGACAGAAGGCCTCATATGCTCCATTGGGTTTACTTTGGGTCACCAGCTGTGTACTCGCCCACATGTCTCTCCACTGGCCAAACAGAAAGCTATAACTCAGCCAGATACAGCTCAGAATTAAATAAATTATGAGTGCTGGGTTTACACAGCTGCTTTTTCCTTATCTTGAAGTTGCTGAGCCATTGATGCTGTGCCATTGGGGAGGCTTTCACATACAGTGCTACCTTGGTTTACAACTGCTTTGGATTACAACTGTTTTGGATTACAACCACGTCAAACCTGGAAGTGCATGTCCCTTTTTTTGGATTACAACCCTTTATTATTATTACAACCAATTATTACAACCCATTGGCGAAAGCACGCCTTGGGTTACAACCTGTTTTGGTTTACAACCAGACCTTGGGAATGGATTATGTTTGTAAACCAAGGTACCACTGTACAGTGAGCTATTTGCCTGGTCCCCGATGCTCTACAGTGCCACCCAAATAATGGCCAGATTTGGGTACTGCAGCTCAACAGTCCAGCCACACTTAGGCAATCTGGGGAGCCAATAGGGGCCTAGCTGGATTTATAGAACAGTTGCTTCAGGGTTGGCTCCTCACTCTGAGCAGCATGCTCAATGGGGCAGCTGCTTTAGAGATTAGTAAGTGAACTGGGATGCAGTGGCAGATATCTGAGCGATTCATAGCAAGACTGACAGGGGTATGTGATTTTCAATTGCTAAAATGCAGCAATTGCAAAATGGTTGCTTCTTCCTGCTCTAGAGTAGGGGTAGCCAATTTGTCCTACGGCTTGTGTGGGATTCCAGCTCCCATCATCCCCAACTAGCATGCCTAATAGCCAGGGATGATGGGAACTATAGTCCAACAACACCTGCAAGGCATCACTTTGGCTATCCCTTAGGTAAGGTTACCAGATTTTTTTCAATGAATCCGGGGACACTTTTCAACTTCCTATTAGATAGATGGATTTTGTCAGGGGACTGATTTGTAAATCCGGGGGCTGTCCCTGGGAAACGGGGACGTCTGGCAACCTTACCTTAGGGTTGCCCTACGTCCGGAATTTCCCAGACATAGCCAGAATACTGCAGTCGGAAGCAGTGTCTGGGCGGAAACCGCTGAAATGTCTGGGAAGATCTGGATGTATGGCAACCAATGTTGGAAGTCTCGGGTTTTTTGTGGATTTCCTTAAAAACAGCTCAAAAAATTCTTTTTTTTGAGATTTTGAGCTCAACAACTTTGGGCAAAACTAAAAGAAGCTCAACAACTTTGGCAAATATTGCCATATTTGAAATATAGCAACCCTACATCCCTGCTCTAGAGAGTCCTATGCCTCGCACTGACTCCACCCACAGACAGGAAGGCTGCCTTTTCAAAACTGCCAATCTGTGTTACCCTAATTCACACCTGTCTCAGTAAAAACTTGTAAAAACTAGTAGTGATGTGCAAGTGCTAATGCATACACCACTTTTGGCCCGAGAACTGGGCGGGCTCAGAAGGGGCTTAAGCATGACCACTGCCATGTGTATTGACTTTGAACGCAACCCCTACACAAACTGCCCGTACAGATTTTAATCCTTTAGTTTTCTTCTACAGCTATTTATTTATTTGTTGCTATTTTGCATAAACATGTGATGCCCTTGTGCACTTTACACTATGGACTTCTACTGCTTTAACTGTTTTTCTGTCTCTCCTGGGAGCCCTGGGATATAGTTGGGTTGAATGGAGCCTAGGGAACTTCAACAGAAATCCTACCACTTTCACTAAACTACAACTCCCAGAATGATATCAAGGAAACTGCAGCTGTTAAAAGTGCTATAAGCCCAACATAACGTTGTAGTGTGCTGATATACCCATATAGAAAAGTTCCCCAACTACCTTGGCTGAAGTCGGAGATGATATTGTGAACCTCATACCCCTGGGCCACTGTGCACGCTGTTGAATGGCCATAGCAGAAGCAGCTGGTGCAGCCAGTAGGGTTGTGGAGCTGTAGATTGAAGCTACCAGGTTGGCACCTGGACAAGAAAGAGCATATGTCAGTCAGCTTCATGGAGCAGACCAATTTTTATTGACAGTGTATCTTTATCCATGGAAGATAAGGCTACCACCCACAGCGGCTAAATTCTCCCTCCACTGTTGGAGGCAGTATGCCTTTGAACTTCAGTTGCTGGGAATCACAGGTGGGGAGGACGCTCAGGTTGTACTTGTGGGCTTCCCATTGGGATATCTGGTTAGTCACCGTGAGAACAGGATACTAGCCAGATGGGGCAGATCTGATCCAGACAGACTCTTCTTGTGTTCTTTGAGAGTCTTGGCTGCTCCCCATATTCAGGCTCATGACACAGTGCCTGCTTGCTTGCTTGCTTGCTTGCTTGCTTGCTTGCTTGCTTGCTTGCTTGCTTGTTTGTTTGTTTTTAAAATCAGGTGCAGAGAAATTTTGGCCCACCAGATGTTACAGAACTAAAACTCCTCTGATCCCTAGCCATTGGCCATGATTGCTGGGGCTAATGGGAGCTGTAGTTTAGCAATATCTGGAGGTGCTTTTATTCTCATCAATAAAAAAGACAGATCCCTCCTCTGAGGAGGTTACAGTCTTATGTTTGCACAGGGCTAGGAACAACAGAGGGAAAGGAAGAGAGGAAGGAGATTAAGATTACTCACCTGTTGCACAGGTACCCTTCTACCTTCTCTTTGCACCTGCAGTGTCCTGTGTTAGGGTCACATGTTCCTACACTGCCAGCTGCATCACAAGCGCAAGGTCTGAAAAAGGAGGCCAATGACACATACCGGTAAGTTGTGTCACTCAAACGAAGGCTGCAGTACAGCAGCGCCAATTCCAGCATGTGCGATGTGACCAGAGCAAGGTATCCACATGCATCCTGGCTGCTGGGGTGTGTGGCCTGGCCTGGCTGCCTCTTTGCCTGCTCTCTCAGTAAGGGGACTTTCCCAGACAACATCTGAGAAGTGTTGAAAGAAGGGAACTAGGGGAGGCAGCCAACCCTGCAACAAGAAAGCGTTGCTGCCCGCTAGGGATGGACAAATGTGTCAGTTTTGGTTTCTCCCTCTCCCCCCCCCCATCTTAAATTCAGTTATCCACAATTCTGCAGCAATTATAGGTTTTATATCTTCCTATATACCGTATTTTTCGCCCTATAGGACGCACTTTTTCCCCTCCAAAAATGAAGGGGAAATGTGTGTGCGTCCTATGGGGCGAATGCAGGCTTTCGCTGAAGCTTGGAGAGCGAGAGGGGTCGGTGCGCTCCCCACGCTGCGGATAGCAGCCTGCCGCCCGGCGCGAACAGCACCCTGAAGCAGAGCGCTCCGCGTGCCGGGCAGACATTGGCCAGCCCCACAAGCTTGGAGGACAGCAAGGAGGCGCAGCGCCGCCATCCCGCTGTTCCTCGACCTGGTTCGGTTTCCCTGACCTGGTTTTGGGGGGGAAATAAAGGGGGGGAAATTCCTTTATTTCCCCCCCAAAAATATAGGTGCGTCCTATGGGACGGAGCGTCCTATGGGACGAAAAATACGGTACATAAAAATGTAAGACTGTCATTACATAATCCCCATCAGAGGATTCATAATTGCATGGAGAGGGAAGGCGCAGTTGTAGGGGGTCAATGTGGGTGGAATGGCAGGAGGGCTGGTGACAGGAGTGAACAAGGGCACAGCACCTAGTATATGTAAAAACAGTCAAGAAATTTGTTAACATATGCATTTTTGCAAACAATTTCTTCTAATGTAGTGCACTTTGTATGTTATTTTGCCCCAGTAAATGCGTTTCTATGTGCATATTTTCCTAATACATGCACTTTGGTTGGAGAATCAAATCAAAACACTCTGAGAAGTTAATTTTGAAAGGTAGCCATGTTTCGCTTTGTGTATTGATTTGAGAAGTGCACCTTCCCACTGAAATGCAAACAAAATTGAATTTCTTCACCATTCCTAGCATCAGCTCAGAAGAATGGGAACAGGTGGAGAGGAGTATGCTGAAGAGTGACAATGGCTTGGGGCCCAGGAGGAATCCCAGCTTCTACCACCTGAAGTGGCCACCTCACTTTGCCTAACGGTAGAGCTAGTCCTGCCCCTGCCACAGTTCCAGGGGGATACTATTCCTCCTCCTCTCACCTGCACCCGCCTTCACTGAGGGAATGGAATCCATCTCGGCAACGCTCACACTTCCAGCCTGCCACTGTTGCTTTGCATTCACAGGCCCCTGAGCTGTCACACTGGGGATTCAATGAACCTGGGAAGATATAAAGTGTCAACAAAGGAACTGAGGAATCCGATTTATACTGAGTCAGACCATTGGCTCCATATAGCTCAGGATTATCTACATTGACTGGCAGTAGCTCTCCATTGTGGTGTAGTGGTTAAGAGCAGTGGACTCGTAATCTGGTGAACCGGGTTCGCTTCCCTGCTTCTCCACATGCAGCTGCTGGGTGACCTTGGGCCAGTCACACTTCTCTGAAGTCTCTCAGCCTCACTCACCTCACAGAGTGTTTGTTGTGGAGGAGGAAGGGAAAGGAGAATGTTAGCCGCTTTGAGACTCCTTAGGGTAGTGATAAAGCGGGATATCAAATCAAAACTACTCTTCTTCTTCTTCTTCTTCTTCTTCTTCTTCTTCTTCTTCTTCTTCTTCCAGGGTTTCAGGCAAGGGCATTTCCAGCCCCACCTGGAGATGCCAGGGAGGAAGCTGGGGAGAGCAGCTGATTGCTAAACCACTCTGAGAATTTTAGCTCTGTGAGGGGAATGGTGGGTTTCCTAACAACTCTCACCTCCCTGAACAAAGGATGCTTGGGGTGGAGGGGAGAGCCATGGCTGTTTAAAGTGGCATAATAATATGTGGGTGGAGTCTCTGTTGTGAACAATCTTGTATTAAAAACTCTCTCTCTCTCTCCCTCTCTCTATATATATTCATGTGCTACCAGTCAAAGAAGATAGCTAGGAGTTTTATGTCACTTCCCCCTTCCTGCCCCCCTACCCTTCATACTGCCTCCCCAATCTGCCTACCTGCTGGGTTGCAGCTGCAGGGCTGGCATGCCGCCTGGGTATCCCAGCGGTAGAAATTCTGGCGGCAGCGCTCACAGTGCGGGCCGTCCGTGTTGTCCTGGCAATTTCGGCAGTGGCCACCGTGCCCAGTGCGTCGGTATAACTCCCAGTCATAAAAGCACTCATCTGATCGGCCGCTACAGTTGCATGCTGGGCACAAAAAAACCCAAACAAACACAAGATTGTTTTGCCAGAACTTATTGTCTTAACTTTTATTGCCTTGGGGGCAGAGACTTCTCTGTTTTATTTTTGCTTACGGTATCCTGATTGCACTGTAGATTAATAATAATAATAATAATAATAATAATAATAATAATAATGGGTGCTCTCCAACATACTCAAGAGTTGACCCACTGAAATAAATTTTCCGAGGGGGAAAGGAACCCGGAACTATAGGTGGTCCTTCTGCTCTGAGGCTATTCCTTATGCTGGAAATGACCACAGTTGCCAGACTCCAACATGCCACTTACGGAGACACTCGTTGGCAGCCTCAGCGGTGCCCCGTGCCCATGGGCGGTCCTGATAAAACGGCTGGCACAACTCGCAGTCTACCCCAGTGGTGTTGTGCTGGCAGAGGCAAACCAACTGATCCTCTTCATTTGGGATGCATTCACTAGCATGGCCATTACACTTGCACCTAGGAGAGACCCAAACATGGACAACTGACCCTTTCAGTATTATTCACCTCTTCAGTTAGGAACTTCTCCAAAGCAGGGTAGGCTATTTAAAACAAAAACAAACCCAACAACATTCTCTGCGCTCCAGACCCCTCGTCTGTCCTGAATGCACCTTTGCTGAAAATGAGGAAAATACATTCTTCTCCTCAAGGGAACACATATGCTAAGCAAAGTTTGAGAGATAGAACACAAATCAAGTCCATAGCACCCTTCACCTCTTTTATCCAGGGCTTATCCCTGACCCCTAATCCCAGGACTCGCTGTGCTTGGAGTCTCTGAGGGTGGCCTGTTCAGAAGAAAACAAATCCCAGCTGCTTGGGAGAAAGAATCAAGACAGATAAAACCAGTGTGGTCCTTGCTGTGCTTTCATAAGACCACCCTCACCCTCCCATCCTCCTTTTTCTCTAGTGTGTTTTCTTAACACTGCAGCGGAAATGGGCAGAAAGAAAACCAGGAACGGGGGAGGTAGAATGGGGAAACATTTGGGACCATGATTTCCCCACCGCTATTTATCTCTCCCTCCACCCAAAGGACACATGTTTTGCTTCTTTAACCAGCAATCCTTATCCGGCCTCATTTGAAACACTGTATGAACTACAGTAAAGCATGATTTGCATGCAGAAGGTCCCAGGTTCAATTCCTGTTATCTCCAGGAAATTGTAAAATAGCCATTTGCTGGGACCCAGGAGAATTTCTTTGATTTCCAGATGTGGTGACCCCTCATGCCCAAAAAAGGGTAGTGGTCCTTGGGTTAGGATTTTACACTTGAGCCTTAAGAAGCGGGGATTCGTAAGACAGCAGGAAGTCATGATTTAAGGTTGGCAACACTTTCCTTTTTCCCAGAGAGCAATCACCCCTTCCCAATAAAAAAACCTACCCTTTATGATTGTCCTTTTCTTCTTTCCGCCCACCTTACCTGCCCCCTACGGAGAAGTCTGAGATGGCATAGTAGTAAGACTGCAGCACCTTGGGATCCTTGAAGATGTCATCCCCAAAGGTATTTAGCCGGTCCAAAGAAATCTTCAAATCCGTCCCGGTCACCCACTCCTACAGAATTACACAGGATCAGTATTGACAATCCACTGGGACCGAAATGTATGCTTTTTCCCTATAAAAAATAGGTGTTGGTACTCACCATGAAGTTGTTACAGTAAGTGCCACACTTTTTAACAACAACAACGTGCCGGTACTGCCTACCCTTAAGTACAGTGGTGCCCCGCAAGACGAATGCCTCGCAAGACGAAAAACCCGCTAGACGAAAGGGTTTTCCGTTTTTCGATGCGCTTCGCAAGACGATTTCCCCTATGGGCTTGCTTCGCAAGACGGAAACGTCTTGCGAGTCTTGCGATTTTTTTCGCTCCCCCCCTTTTTCTTAGCCGCTAAGCCGCTAACCCTTTAATAGCCGCTAAGCCGCTAAGCCTTTAATACAGTGGTGCCCCGCAAGTCGAATGCCTCGCAAGACAGAAAACCCGCTAGACGAAAGGGTTTTCCGTTTTGGAGGTGCTTCGCAAAACGAATTTCCTATGGGCTTGCTTCGCAAGACGAAAATGTCTTGGAAGTTCCTGCAGGGTTTTTTTCCTTCCCTCCCCCTTTTTCCCAAGCTGCTAAGCCGCTTATCAGCTGATCCGCTATGCCGCTAAGCCGCTTAACAGCTGATCGCTAAGCCACTTATCAGCTGATCCGCTAAACTGCTTAACAGCTGATCGCTAAGCCGCTTATCAGCTGATCCGCTAAGCCGCTTATCAGCTGATCGCTAAGCCGCTTATCAGCTGATCCGCTAAGCCGCTTAACAGCAGATCCGCTAAGCCGCCTATCAGCTGATCCGCTAAGCCACTAATCAGCTGATCCGCTAAGCCCGCTAAGCCGCTAATAGCGCTAATCCGCTAATGGGCTTGCTTCGCAAGACGAAAAAACCACAAGATGAAGAGAATCGCGGAACGGATTCTTTTCGTCTTATGAGGCACCACTGTAGCCGCTAAGCCGCTAATAGCCTTTTAGCCGCTAAGCCGCTAAGCCTTTAATAGCCGCTAAGCCGCTAAGCCGCTAATAGGGTTGCTTCGCAAGACGAAAAAACCGCTAGACGAAGAGACTCGCAGAACGGATTATTTTCGTCTTGTGAGGCACCACTGTACCTCCTAGGGGAGAAAGCACTGACCAACAAGAATGTTTGCAAAGGCTCAGATTCTAAGAGAAGAGGAGGAGCCTGGGACTTTGAAGGGTGGAGACAAGAACAGCAGACGGGGTATTGTTTTTGAAATATACTCTGAGTCCTGTAGTGATTTCATGCTCTTTATTGCAGCTTGTAAAACAGTGATTCAATTGCTCCCCAAACCTCAGGTTTTTATATACATTATTTACACAATGAGTCCTGTCTGATTGGCTGATTCTGCTTCCCTCCTGGAGCCTGATTGGTCTTTTCCTGCAGGCCAATCTGTTGTTGCATTCTAGGATCTTTCTTGCCTATTGTTCTAGGATTCAAGCTTAGTACATAACAGTTTTTGTTTGTTACTATTTTATATATTTTTGTGTTTTTATATTGTAAACTTCCCTGTGATCCTTGGATTAAGAAATGAATTATAGTAAGTGAGAAAGTAAGGAAATAGTAGGGGTGCAGGACATCTGATTGATGAAGAGCAGAAGGGCAGAGGCTTTTTAGAGTTCAAAGGCCACATTCCTACATGGGTTATATTTCTTGAACAAACCATTTAGAAGGTGTCAGTGGCTGTCAGTTCCATTCTGGATTCAGGGAGGCGGCCATGTTGGTCTGACGCAGTCAAAATAAATAAATAAAAATTAAAAAATTGTCCAGTAGCACCTTAGAGACCAACTACTGGACTATTTATTTATTTATTTCAGTTCCATTCTGCTTAGTCTCAGCACTCACCAGGGAGGAGGACAGGGACAAAACTAGAATGGGCTGGATTTGCTTGCCACTGGCTCTCTGGCTCCACCTACTGTTGGTCTCCCTGCCTTCCACCCTACCAGTCCCAATGGACTGTACCCCAGAGGTACAGTCTTTTTCAGTCCACAGCACCCGTGACCAATTACATTCTTTCTGTGACACCCCTGAGGGGCTTATGAGCCCAGTTATGTCACCCCTTGCCTGAGGAGCCAGCAACCCCTCACCCCTTTTCAAACACTTTCCCTTGTGGACTGTTCCCTCAGCCTCCTCTCCTCTCCCCTCTTCTTGGGAGTCCCCTGGACAGCTGCTACCCCTCCTGTACCCAAAAGAGGTGCCTCCTCACGTTGCCCCACCGGGGCCTGGGACAAGGATGCCCCCAGCTTTAGTGGCCCAACAGAGACTGGCCAAAGGTGAATGTGAGGCCAGTACCTTGGGGGACAGCAATGGCAGCAGCAGGCACTGCCAGGCCTGCATGGCAGAAAGGCTCCCCTTCAGCACCAGGCACTCAGCTCCCAGGCAGGCCTTGCACACAGCAAACGCTTGCTTGCTTGCTTCTCCAAGGTCACCTTAGCTCCTGGCAACCAGTACCCCCTGGCCAGCCCCAGAGGTACCATTTGCCAGGGGAGCGTGTGGCTGGGGATGAAACAAACAGCTGTGAAAGTCTTTGGGAGACAGAGATGTGAGAGGGCATGGGGGGGGGGGAGGATCAGAGGCCAGTGTTGCTCACGGCAACTGAGCATTTTTCAAGGCACCCAGGTTGCCATGGCACACTGACTGAAAACAACTGCTGTGGCCAACTGAAACCAACGGACTTCCTAGGTGCAGGGCCAGTCCACCTATGGGGCAGACTGAGGCAGCCACTTCAGGCAGCAGAACCTAAAGAGAGCCTAAAGTGGCAGTAGCAGGTTCTGGCAAGGCCTCTCAGGGTCTCACCAAAATCTCGCAATAACTCCTGCATACCGCAAAATCTTGCTGGAAAGCACCATCGCACTGTGGGCACTGCTGCCTGACCAAGGTAAGGGAGGTTTGTGGGGAGCTGCACCGGTAGGCCGGCACCTTCCTGTTTTGCCTCACCCTGCCTGCATGGGTGGGTGAGGTTAAACTGAAACACAGTTCCAAGATTGGGGAACCTGTGGCCTTCCAGATGCCAGGCCCCTCCAGGCTGGTCTTTTATTGCAGGCAAATTCTGCAACATGTTCTTCACAAAATCATAGTGCCTTTCTGGTGGATTTATTCTACAGTGGTACCTCGGGTTAAGAACTTAATTCGTTCTGGAGGTCTGTTCTTAACCTGAAACTGTTCTTAACCTGAGGTACTGTAGCCTTTTCAGGCCTTTTTGACGGGTGGGAAGAGCATTGTGCCCGGGGGAGGGAAGTGGGAGTGAGAAAGTAATTTTGAAAAGGCTTGAGGCTTGAGGCCTGCCTGGTTGGGGGGCGGGGTGACTACACAGGTTTTAGGGTATCCTAACCTGTCCTCTCCTCCTTCAGTACCACTTTAGCTAATGGGGCCTCCCACTGCCACCACACCGCTGCCGCCCAATTTCTGTTCTCATCCTGAAGCAAAGTTCTTAACCCGAGGTACTATTTCTGGGTTAGCGGAGTCTGTAACCCGAAGCGTCTGTAACCCGAGGTACCACTGTAGTTTGTTCTGCAGTGTTTCCTGATGACACTACCAGGCCGTTGTCCTTGTGTTAAGGGACCACCCACCCAGAGATTTGTACCTGGAGAATGGGACTCTGGTCAAAGCTGTAGGCACTAGGCCGGCCTTCAAGGGTGGAGAAAGCCACATTTCCCCCACTCAGTGGGGAAATGTCGCTGAACTCGTCTGTACAGAGCGCCACCCGCTCATCTTGGCCAGGCCGCAAGAACTGTCCTTCTGGCTTCCTGTATGTCTTCTCACACGAGGCGCTGTAATACTGGTAAGGGATCCAGGGGCTGTTAGAATGGCTCCGCTTATAGATGGCAAAGCTCTCTGGGCGGCTGGTGTGAAATTTCAACCTCACATAGGTGATTTCATAAGATTTTCCTAAAAGGGGAGAAAATAAAGAATGGTCAAGTATTCTTAAGTGCTCCACTTTAATCACTGTTATCTTTGGATGGGCTCTTTTTGTTAAAGTGATAAATTCTCCTCATCCCTAGGGGAGATTTGTTATTTGGCCAGTCATCACCCTGTCCCTGAACAGGGAACACTCCATGCTACAGCCTTTTTGTTGATGTGCCCTATTGTCTCTTCTAAAAAAAAATTACCTTGCTTATAAACATTCTGCTCATTCCTTTCCTGGAAAACCTATCAGCTGGGAATAGGAGAATCTGTCAATTTCAGTTTCTTGTTTTTCCAGTCTTAAACTCATTTCTCCACATTTCCACATCATTTTGTGAATATCTTTTTTTTTTTAACAAGTCCCCATGAAAATTCACCAGCATCTTAGGGAGAAAATTTCCTAATACACTTGTCTGTATACAATTTTGCCTAATGTACACACTTTTGCAATAAATTTCCCTTAAAATAATGCATTATAAAAATATATTTTTACTAATCTATGCATTTTCCTGCACACATGACCCTCACGTTTTTTTGTGTCCATAACTTGGTTTGAGAACTGCAATGCAAGATTTTGAGCATTTTGAAGGATGGCTAAGTTACGGTTAGTACAAATTATGGCCAGTTTGCCTTTAACTGTGAACTGAATCAATTTTCTCCAGCATCCCTATGTCTCGGCAGGACCATCTAGTGTTCTTGGAATAAAACACAGAGAGTTCCACTTTCCCCGCTATCTCTTGGATCTAAATGTGAATGTTTATTTCTTCTTCTCCTTCTTCTGCCCTAAATCAACAAGCAAAGGTCTTTCATCCACAGAAAGCATCGTGGCGCAGTGGCATCAGGGCTGTTCCGTGTCAGCAAAAGATGGAAAAAGCAGCTGGAACGGATTAA
This sequence comes from Podarcis muralis, assembly GCF_964188315.1. NCBI lineage: Eukaryota > Metazoa > Chordata > Lepidosauria > Squamata > Lacertidae > Podarcis > Podarcis muralis. The sequence goes on along the minus strand of NC_135673.1, from coordinate 13,634,431 downwards.
ATCATTAAGGGCCATAATGCAGTTACAGCAATCAGTGGGTTTAAAACAACAAAAACAAAAAATAGTTACACCCTTGCCCGCATCAGTTCATCTGCTGAGGAAACTCAGAACTTCCCAAAGGATTCTTTGACATGTTGTAGAATGCTTGTTCCTGTTAATGTGGGGTACTGCTGGTTGGGCTTCAGAGGTCTTACTGTCACCTCATGTGAATTGACTTTATGTTCTGGGTATCAAAACCCAATCCATCTTCACAGGGAACTCTAGGAATTGTAGCTTTGAGAGGAGTAGCGTTCTTCTAACAACTCTCACCACACAGAACAAGCTACAGTTCCCAGGAATATTTGGTGGGTGGGAGGAAGCCATGGCTGTTTAAAGCAGGGGTCAGCAAACTTTTTCAGTGGTGGGCCAGTCTGCTGTCCCTCAGACCTTGTGGGGGGCCGCACTATATATATTTTTTTTTGGGGGGGGGGGGATGAACCAATTCCCATGCCCCACAAATAACCCAGAGATGCATTTTAAATACAGTGGTACCTCGGGTTATGTATTTAATTCGTTCCGGAGGTCCGTCCTAACCTGAAACTGTTCTTAACCTGAAGCACCACTTTAGCTAATGGGGCCTCCTGCTGCCGCCACGCCCCCGGAGCACGATTTCTGTTCTCATCCTGAAGCAAAGTTCTTAACCCGAGGTACTATTTCTGGGTTAGCAGAGTCTGTAACCTGAAGCATATGTAACCTGAAGTGTATGTAACCCAAGGTACCACTGTAAAAGCAAACATTCTACTCATGTAAAAACACCAGGCAGACCCCACAAATAGCCCAGAGATGCATTTTAAATAAAAGGATACATTCTACTCATGTAAAAACACGCTGATTCCCGGACCGTCTGTGGGCCGGATTTAGAAGGTGATTGGGTCAGGATCTGGCCCCCGAGCCTTAGTTTGCCTACCCATGGTTTAAAGTGATACTATAGTGCTTTAAATGTATAGTGCAGAGTGGGGCCTTATTCTTTCAGTGGAAAATATTTGGTGGGAAGTATGTAGTGCCTGGAGTGCCTGGCGTGCTCTGGTCCATGGGGTCATGAAGAGTTGGACATGACTAAACGACTAAACAACAACAACAACATATAGCGGCAGGTGAAAGGCCAAAGCCACCGACGCCAGGTCGCAGCTCAACCACTAATTCCTTTCATTCCCACTGTTGGTTCGCGGGGACCTCTAAATTTCCCTGCTACCTATCCACTTCACTTTTCCTTTCAGGGACAGACATTTCCCCCTCTAAGTTTCAGTGACCTTTTAAGGGACTGCGTCAGAGCCTGAGGGTGCTGCACAGTGACGCCAGCCTGCCGAAAATAGTCCTCAAGAATTAGATCAACATGTGCACTGCTAGCCATTTTTTGGGTTGGAAAGAAGGTGACACAGTGTCTGTTTCCCCTTGTGGTGAGCAGAAACAGGATTTCTCAGTTCCTTCATCCTGCGTTCATATTATTTATTTTTTTATAAAAAGACAACAACCACCAAATCTTTTGTCAGCCGCAAGGGAAAGAATGCAACCAGTGAAGAGCCACTTCCCCGCTGCAAAATTATTTGCGATGAAAAAAGACGGCACAATCCGCTAGCCTCATTTGAGACCCTAATGAATCCAAAATGTTGAGAAAAGGCAATTATTCTGGGACTAAGGGGTGGGGAAAACAAACACTTAATTGCACCCATATGAAAAATGTCTGTGAAGGAGCTGGGACAATGCAAGAACCTTGCAGGCATGTGTTGAGTTATCCAACGGCTACTGCAAGGGTAGACGTCAGCATCTGTCATTGATTAGCAAGTAAAAGAAGAGATTTTGAATCCACCAACAGACTTTCTGTGCCCCTCACTTGGGCAGGGTAGGGGATTGGCAAGTAACCCTGGAACACATGAGGGGGAGATGTCTGTTGTAGGCGTTTCTGCGTCAAAAACAATGAGCAATTGAAGGCTCTTGTGAGTGCTAAGGAGTGAGTTTTTTTCTGGAGATACTGAAGGGTATGCAGTACCAGTACCTCTTTTTCTAGAAGAAAAACACTGGTGCTAAGCATTAAGTCACTGAGGAAGTGATCCCACTGGCCTACTACACTGTTCTTTCAGTTGGCCCATGCACAACTGAAGATGCACAATCAGACCTGCTTGATGGATTCCTGATCCACTCATGCAGTGGAATTGTGTCTCTGCATGAGTCAATTTTCTGAGCCCAACAAGAACAGTGACTCGTGCAGAAAAAGAAGCAGGTGGTCCTCAAAACTGCACTGATTTTAACCACAGATTTCAAAACAGAACTGATTGGAAGGAGTTTGTTGGGATTTCTGAGCAACAAGGCTGCTGTTAGTATTTAAAACAAACATTGTGTCCACACCCCTCAGCATCTAGTATTTAGATGCATTCTGCTTCCAAAGTTTGATCCTTAGCTCTCATGGTTAATAGCTGAATTTTGAAATAGATCTAGGGGTCCACAGTATGTTAGTGAATGGTGGAAATTAATTAACGGTAGTATTTAGATAATATTTGGAACATTGAAGCGAAGACCCCAATCTCTGCTGAGAGGTACACACAATTACAGCGGGTTTCAGGCTCTCATCTAGGGTTGTGTTTCTGTTGAGAATCAAGATGTGGAGGAGGCTGTAGTGTCTATAAGAAATATGGCTTAATTACAGGCAAGTTCCCATTTACACATGCACTGTTTGCATGTGACTGTGCACATATGCCGTGCCAGAATTCTGGAAGTGAATCCTGTAATTGCACCCTGAAGGGTCCTCTTGGCTCATGAAGAGACTTTCTCCAGAGCCCAAAGAGGACGTCCTCTTAGGTTGCTGTAGAGGGTCTCTTCAGGAGCCAGTGCCACAGCAGGGCTTTGCTGAGACCTTCTACCTAACAGCTGATGTGGGGGGTAGAGCAGTAGCAACTGCAAGCCACTGGCTTGTCCTCTGTGGGCTCTGGGATGGGTCTTCTCGGGAGCCAGGAGGACTCTCCAGGTGCTCCCCATTTTATGCAATTTCACGTATGCATACGGAGGTTCAGAACGTAACCCCCACATAAATACACATATTTACAGCTGAGTTTAGATGAAGGAGCTGCAGATCTTACAGCATTGCCATCTCACAGCACAGTCTGCCTCCTCTCTTATTTTCAATCCCAAACCTTTCTCCGCCCCAGTAACCACAGACCCAAGGTGTTCTCAGGGATGGGCCATCAACACTTCTTGTCAACTGCCTCTATCCTGGGTGAGGCCCTGACCTGGAAAAAGAGCTTAGCCTGTATTTTTTCACTGGCCTGGAATCTCCCCTTCAATACTCCAAATATTATCTAAATACTACTGTTTATTAATGACCATATATTAATGATTCCTTCGGAAGAAGGTAAGGATTTTTTGCTGGTCTGGATCGCGCCATCGAATTCAGCATCCTCGTTGTATCAGTGGTCCACAGATGACTCTGAGAAGCCTATTAGCAGGGGATAGAGGTGCCGGCTTTCCTTTGTGGAGGCGGTAGTGTGTTTGGGTGAGTTTTCAACATCCTGTTTAAAAATAGCAATGGTATTTACTTTGCCACTGTTAGACTCAACTGCAATTTGCTCCGGTTGCCGGAAAATGTGTTGTTCTTCAGCTAGGACAATGTGTACTTCTCCAACAGAGCCTGCGGGAATTGCAATCTCTCATAGATTGCCTACAGTCCTACACTAAGATGTTGCCAGGCTGTAACTCCTATCATCCCTCACCATTGACCATGTTGGTGGGAGCTCATGGGAGTTGGAAGCAAGCAACACTCAGAGGGCCACAGGTTCCTCCAGGGCAAGCCCAAACAATTTGCTGCTACAATTCCCTGAGTGGTTTAACAGTCAATCCCTTTTCACAGGGAAATTCTAACTCTGTGAGGGGAACAGGGGTCACCTTAAGATTCTCAGCACTTTTAACAAACTATAGCTCACGTAATCTTTTTTGGGAAGCTGTTTCTGTTTAAAGCGGTAAATGTATGGTGTAAATGTGGCCTCTGGGAACAGATTTTCTGTGAGGGAGGAATAACAGAAACAAATGGCAACCAAGTTCTGCTTCAGTGGACACTAGCTTGTTCCTAGTACAGTGGTACCTCTAGATATGAATGGGATCCGTTCCGGAGCCCCGTTCGCATCTAGAAGCAAATGTAACTAGCGACGGCACGTCTGCACACATGCGTGTCGCTTTTTGCCGCTTCTGCGCATGCGCGTGACGTCATTTTGAGTGTCTGCGCGTGCGGAAGTGGCGAAACCCGGAAATAATGCGCTCCATTACTTCCGGGTTGCCGCGGAGCGCAACTCAAACATGCTCAACTCGAAGCATATTCAACCCGAGGTATGACCATAGTCACATTCCTGTCCCCGTCCTCCCATGTCATGTCATCTCTAAGGGCTTTTAGAGAAGCTGTCTCTAAAACACATATTGTCTTTTCCTTGAAACACAGTACTGGGTCAAGCGGGGGAAAGTCTGGTTTAACCGAGGTGTCAGAGACTGGAGCTAGGCCAGCTCCTTTCATCCTAAGTAGAATGGCCAGTCCAAACATCCTGTCAATTTGTAACAGATGTGGGCGCATTCACAGGGGGTTGGGAAAGGAGTGACCTGTTTCAGAAGCAGACTGTTCCAAACTCTCTTGGCCTGAAGGGCCTCTCTTCTCTTGGGACTCGATGGCCATCGCTTGAACCTCCAACCCTCCACCCACCCCCTCCAGTTTTGCTATCTGGGAAGGGCAACAGTACAGCCCCCCCAAAACATAGACCATGCTAAATAGACACACACATAAAATTTTGTCCTCAGAGATTCAGGCTAGAGCAGTTACTGCTTATTTGTTTAGCAGTCATCAGAGATCATTCCATAATTGCAATGGAGCCAAGATTTGGGAGGGCAACAGGATATAAGGATATAATGAAATTGCTCAAAGCTAGCGAGGCACCAAGATGGTATGTGTGTTGCTATTGCTATAGTTACCAAATATATAGTAACTATACAGTCATCCCCCCACTTATGTGGGAGTTATAATTAGGGTTACCAGACGTCTCTGTTTCCCGGGGACAGTCCCCAGATTTGTGAATAAGTCCCTGGAAAATTCCATCCCTGGAATGTCCCCGGATTTCATCAAATGTCCCCGGGAAACGCAGCAGCGGCAGTCTCAGCAGCCCGGAGCAGTTTCCGTGCGCCGCTCTGGTTCGGCAGAAGTGGCTTAGTCATGCTGGCCACACGACCCAGAAGCTGTATACCGGTTCCCTTGGCCAGTAAAGCGAGATTAGCGCCGCAACCCCAGAGCTGGCCATGACTGGACCTAATGGTCAGGGGTCCTTTTACCTTTATCTTTACACCTGAGTTTAGATTAAGGTGGGGTGCATATCTTACAGCATTGTCATCTCAAGAGACATTTGTCCTTCATAGCAGCCCAGCACTGCAGACAGAGCCATCCTAAGCACCACCCCTTTATTCTTGCTCCCCAGCCAGTCCTAATAGCTGATGCCCTCCTGCTCCTGGATGGTGTCCTGTCTTTTTTTCTTCTTCACCTTCCCAGAATACATAGCCAATTGCACCACCTCCTGTCAGCTCCCCCCACCCTTTTTCTATATTCTTGTATGGCATTAGGGCAAGGCTAAGAGGGTGGTTAGGGACGCTGATGGTGCTGTGGGTTAAACCACAGAGCCTAGAACTTGCCGATCAGAAGGTTGGCAGTTCGAATCCCCGCGACAGGGTGAGCTCCCGTTGCTCGGTCCCTGCTCCTGCCAACGTAGCAGTTCGAAAGCATGCCAAAGTGCAAGTAGATAAATAGGTACCGCTCCAGTGGGAAGGTAAACGGCATTTCCGTACGCTGCTCTGGTTTGCCAGAAGCGGCTTAGTCATGCCAGCCACATGACCCGGAAGCTGTACGCCGCCGGCTCCCTCGGCCAATAAAGCGAGATGAGCGCCACAACCCCAGAGTCAGCCACGACTGGTCCTAATGGTCAGGGGTCCCTTTACCTTTAAGAGGGTGGTCTTCTCATCTAGGCAGTTCAGGACCTCAATACACACTGCCCAGGCTTGCACCCCAGGGAGGTCACTTCGGTGCTTCTAACACAGCCATTTGACTTCATCCCTGGAGGTACACTCCATTGTCTCTCGAGACAGATGGATGCCAACTGCTATTCAGGCCCCTCCCCATTACCTTTGCAACTCCTGTTTTGTGCAGACCCAGACACCTTCTTTGATGTGTGGATGCTTGGCCCTGGTTTCATAATGGTTTACATTCAACCAGCCCATCCAGACTAGTTTGCTTAGGCTAAACCCAGGATTTTCCATGTGTGGCACTTTTCAGGGGAATTGCTGCAGCGGTTATCTTCCCTTCAATATGCCCAATATTCATTTATTGCTAACATTCACTAACAAATTCTAGTATCCCAGAAATAGCAATATATACAAGTCAGTTAATATTGGGAAAGGTGGTAAGACCTTAGCACGGTAATAGGGAACCTGTGGACCTCCAGATGTTACTGGACTTTAGTGTCCGTCATCCCTGACTATTGGCCATGCTGTCTGGGGCTGATGGGAGCTGGAGTCTAGTAATGTGTGGAGGGAGGGCAGCACAGGTTCTCCATCTCCATCTTAGCAGAGAGGAATTATTATTTTGTCAGAGATAAGCTCCGTATATAACAATGGGTTTCTATTTGATTGATTATTGCTATTTTTCAAGCTTTTTCACTAGAATTCTTTTGGACCACACACATTTTTTTAGCTCTTTTTTATTTGTAGGCCACCTTGAGTCCCTGTCAGGGAATAAACTGGTATATAAATTAACAACAACAGCAGCAACAGCTATTATTTTACGGAGCACTTCAGTTGCAACAACAACAATTATTTTAAGGAGCACTTCAATTACTTGCTAATTTTTCAGGCTGACTATTGTCCACTGTCACAGGTGGAAGCAATATGCCTCTGAATTTGAACTGAATTTATTACGGTCCCAGACCAGACTCACATACCGTACTAAACAAATCAGAAACACAATAAAATTCAGTTTAAGTTAACAATAAATATAACAATAAACAAAACAGTTATGGCAGCAGTTAAAATATGGTTTAGGTCTTAATCTCTACAATATTATCCATAGTTTACTTCTAAGACCTTATTGTATAATGTCTCTGAATCGTAAGTGCTGGGAATCGCTAGGGAAAATAGTGTTCTGGCTGCAGGCTTCCCAGAGGCGTCTGGTTGGCCACTGTGAGAACAGGATAGTGCACTAGATGGGTCACTGGTACCATACCACAAACTCTTCCAATGTTCACATGTTGCAACATGAACACATGCATTCCAAAACAGAAATAGAGCCTATGTACTTGCACTTTTGAACTGCTAGGTTGGCAGGAGCAGGGACTGAGCAATGGGATTCGAACCTCCGAAAGACTTTTAGCAGGTGCTAAAAACATTCAAGGATACACACCTGACATCCATAGGCAGGGAGTTAGAGCCCCATTTGCACTACAGATTTCAAGGAGTATAATAGTGCTTTAAAAGCCAAATAATCCTGGGAGCTGTAGTTTCTTAAGGGTGCTGAGTGATGTTAGGAGACCTCCCTATTCCCCTCCCAGAGCTACAATTCCCCGAGTTCCATGGGAAGAGTGCTTGGCTGTTAAACCACTCTGGATATTGTTGCTCTGGGAGGGAAAAGGGGGTTTCCTAACAAAACACAGCTCTATTAACAATTTACATTTTCCAGGATTCTGTTTGAAGTGGTGTGAAACTCAATGAAATGTATAGTGCAAAGGAGGCCTTAAAAGATCCCATTCCTTGCAGCCACAGAATGAACATTATGTGGCAATTCTAAAAGTGCCAGTTCCACTTACAGCAGCTATCAAGTGGGCACATATGGGGTAGTTTATTTGAATTAAAATAGAAACTTTAGAAGCTTGTTGCAAGTTGATTTTCTAAATAATTCCATTACCCTAACCTAACAGAAATAAAAGGTTAAATGCTGAGACCCCAAGATAAAAACAATAAGGTAAAGTGGCTGAGGAGGGTTTCACCCTTTCAGATATAGGTAGGAGAGATCACCCCACTCATCCCTGAATTTCATCCTGCCAGCCTGCCTGCATGTGATGCTGAATTAAGGCTGTGTACACATCATTCATTTAAAGCACCCATCCACCCAAGAAACTTGGGAACAGTAGTTTAAGGGTGCTGGGAGTTCTAGTTCTGTGAAGGATAAACAACAGTTCCCAGGGGTTTTGGGAGGTGAAAATGTGCTTTCAATGTACCGTTTGGCGGCTGCATCTTAAAAAATAATTTCTGCAGTTTGCAGGGGAGAGGGGAAAAGGGAGAAAAACAAGGTCACTCTAACTTACCCAGGTGAAGGGTGATATTGACTGAGTTGGGGTGCTGAACCTCAAAGGCCATGGACTGGCTCTGCCACCACGTGGGCTCTTCCTGGCTATGGAAGTCTGTCAGGTAGGTGGCGTTGTGGTGGAGCACATCGCTGCCGGCATCACAGCGGTGGCAGAGTGTGGTGGAGTCTCGTGTTCCCATCTGGAGACAGTAATCCTCTGGTGGGGAGCCACATGTGTTGGACACCTGCGCAAGCCTCCCAAATGCGGCATTCTCAAAGATGGGCATACAGCGCTGTGCCCGTCCATGGGCATCATAGCATGAATCCATGGCCCCCATGGTCAGATGCAGGCCCAGCCAAACCAAAGCCAGACACCAGATAACCCCAGCCATGATCAGTCTCAAAGAAGCCACTGAAATGTCTTTACACAATCCCAGGCTCTAAAGAGCCGCTCACAATTCCCTCCTGCTCCTCCTCTGACTGAGCAGAGAGAATCCCACAGATCTTCTCTCTCCCAGTTCCATCTTGTGGACGGAGATGGAAACGTCACACTCCACATCCAAAGGTTATTTTGTAGGGCTGGGTGAAAATGGCCTCCCAAAATTCTCAGGATCAAAGAAAGAGAGAAGGGGACTGGATGTTTGTTTGTTTGTTTGTTTGTTTGTTTGTTTGTTTGTTTGTTTTGGAGGGAGGACACTTAGAGAAAAGGCCCCTAAAGAACCAAAATCTTTTATTGTGCTCAGATAAATCCCTTCATTGAGGCAGCACATCTTATGGTACTAGCAACTTTCCAAGGCCACATTCACACCATAAATTTAAAGTGCTATTGTTATAAGAATTTTAAGTTCATATTATTAAAAAATGTTCATAACTGTATATATAAACTACATGTCTGAAACCCCACAGATTAGGTCCTGAACAAATTGACCTCAAAGATTTCTCTGCCAGGTCAAAGTGGGAAACCTCCCCATTGTCTCTTTCCTCAGAAATCCTGTCTTCAGGGCACAATCAAGATATGAACAGGGTGTGAGCCTGTGACCTGTGACCTAGATTCAGGAATTAAGTAGTTATAATAACAAAAGAGAGGCCAAAATCCAGATAATGCAATCAGGTAACTTGCCAGACAGGAGATAAACAACGCACTCAGATTTCTGCTGTAGACTGACTGTTCTGTGATGTAGGTAAGATGCATCTTGTTATGTATTGGGCCACCAGGGGTATCATGTATATAGTTTTCACTCAGGTCCACGTCAGTTAATTTAGGCGGGAAACCCTGGGTTGTTGTTGTTACAATGTTGACAGTCGACTGCCTATAAAAGCAGGCCGGCTGAACGGTTTGCTGTTCAGTTCAGTTCCAGCTTACTTATAAGGAACTACTTGGAGAAATCTCTGTGTCATCTGCTATGTCCACCCACTATTTAATATATCTGGGGGGGTGGTCTTGGGCTACACCTCTTCTGTGATGTATGTATGATGTTTCTGGGGGTGGTCTTGGACTCCAGGCCGGGCAATTTAAAATGTCTATATAAGGGTGGACATACCTTGGTTCTGGGTCCTCCTCCTTCTCCTGTGTGTGAAAGGGGCACCCTGTTGCAACAGTTAATAAAGATCAGGCTTACTAGCTGCTTTGCTTCTCAATATTCTCTGGTTGGTCTCTGTTATTTTCTCCTACCGATAGAGAACCTACAACAGGACTCTGTATGGGCTCTTGGGTACCCCATAAGGGGAAAGGAGCAGTTTTATTACTTATAACAGCAATGATAGCAATTTAAACAGTCATGGCTTTCCCTAAAGAATTCTGAGAGCTGTAGTTTGCTACAGGTGCTGAGAGTCATTAGGAGGCCGCTATTCCTCTCACAGAGCTACAATTCTCAGAGTTCCCTGGGAAGAAGGATTGATTGTTTATACTACTCTGAGATTGTAACTCTTGGAGGGCAATTAAGGCTCTCCTAACAACTCACAGCACATGTAAAAAAACTAGAGCTCCCAGAATTATTTGGGGGAAGACATGACTGCTTAATGTAATAATAATAAACATAATAAAAACAAGAAAAAACACCAAAGAAAACCTATAAGCCCCACTCCCACAAGCATATTTAAAGGGACATAGAATGTTAATCCACCAAGGCCCCTTGAGATTAATCTACTGTAACAGTGGAGTCAGGGACGCGGGTGGCGCTGTGGGTAAAAGCCTCAGCGCCTAGGGCTTGCCGATCGAAAGGTCGGCGGTTCGAATCCCCGTGGCGGGGTGCGCTCCCGTCGTTCGGTCCCAGCGCCTGCCAACCTAGCAGTTCGAAAGCACCCCCGGGTGCAAGTAGATAAATAGGGACCGCTTACTGGCGGGAAGGTAAACGGCGTTTCCGTGTGCGGCTCTGGCTCACCAGAGCAGCGATGTCACGCTGGCCACGTGACCCGGAAGTGTCTGCGGACAGCGCTGGCCCCCGGCCTCTTGAGTGAGATGGGCGCACAACCCCAGAGTCTGTCAAGACTGGCCCGTACGGGCAGGGGTACCTTTACCTTTTTTTAACAGTGGAGTCAAGATCCTGGTGAATGCAAGCAATTTTATCCTCAAAATGCCTTGCAAACAAGTCACAGCAAGCTGCCATTCGTTCTGCCACCTCCTTCGGGCCAGACTGTAGCAGGCTCCATACTACCTGGGAAAGCTCTGCTGGACAGCACAATGAGGATGCAAAGGAGGCAGAAGAGTAAAGCTTCTTTGCTGTCTTCACTGCCACTAGGTAGGCTCAATGATGAGCCCTCACCAATATTCAATTGCATACAACCAGAGTTTCCCCCCACTTGCGTTCAAGCTGTCTTCCAGCCTGTTTTCTCATTCTAAGCTCTAGAGTATAGCAGGGAGCCGGTCACCTCTGCATGGATGTTGAAGTCCCTCAAAACCAGCATTCTGGGATTCCTCAGCACAGCCCCTGAGACCATCTCTGTCAGCTCAGGCAGGAGAGTGCTGGGCAGCAGGTAGGTGGATGATTGATTAGTGAGTGCCTATTTTGTCAGGGAGATAAAAGAGCCAGGTTTTGCTGAAGAATGTTAAATTGGGGGTTTCTCTACCCTTCCTCAAAGAGAACATCCCTGTAGAACACCCATTGGTGTGCGGGCCTGTTATAGAAAGAAATAGGGTTGGGTTTTGCTGCCCAACTCCCCAAGGAACTGAGTCCCCCAAGTCCATGATCCGTTAAAGATGAATGGATGGAGGAGGCAAGATCCATAGAAAGCAAGGCTGATCTTTATTTTCTGTTGCAACAGTTTCCTACCCTCCTTCCATGGAGGTAGGAAAGACTCAGAACAATGGTGCGCAAGCCCCTATAAAGACTTTTGAAATTGCCCACCCTGTAGCCCAAGACCACCCCCCAAAACATCATACATGCATCACAGAAGGTGACGGTCTCCAGCAGAAATTTGAGAGAGAGTGTTGCCTCTCTCCTGTCAGGATACTTGATAATGCCTTACTTGATTGCATTTTCTGTGTAGCCTGGTCATTCCTTTGAAATGGTAAATGCTTTAGTCCTGTCCTTTTTTTCTAAATAAATGATTAGGGGTACTCTCATTTTGAATCAGGAAAATCACCATTTTATAGTTCAAATCAGGGGAAATAAATACAGTAAATAGACAAAAGTACAAAGAACATGCATTACCTCATATTACACAACATCTTTTATTTTTACAGAGTCCTCAATAACTTTACACTTCTTTGCCGGCTGTGATGATGAAAAATAGTAATTTTCCTACTCATATTGAAATACTACCTCTCAGTTTTAAAATTTTAAGTTTCTTCTCCCGATAGATTCATGCATACCCCTTCGTCCCCCCAGAAAAAAGCACTGGGTACATTTAAACAAGGCTTATCAATTCCCCAGATGTTCAGTGTCCAGAGCTTCAGTGTCTGGCACCCAGAAACTCAGGTGAGTCTGGCACCCACAAACTCATAACATTTCACTTCCTTGCAGCCTAAGGAGGCCTAAAGGTGAAGTCATAATACTGGACAGATTACTACAGGGTGTTGAGAAGGGTTATTTTTAACTATTAAGTGAGAGACAGCAGGCGTAATCTAGGCCAGAAGTGTTTTCCATTGGTGACCCCACCATGTTGAAAAGTGTGTATGTGTGGTGTTTCCTGTCCTTTCCAGAAATGCACCGTGCTGGATGGAGCCAGCTCTAGATCTTTTCTAAATAAATGAAATAAGACTGCTTAACCTACCGAAAGATATATTTGAAAAATAAATATTAAGGGGAACAATGCCCATTGTTAAGCAAAGTAGCTAAAGTAACGGTGTCATGTCCTCCATTGTGACACGTCCCTCTGCTGAGTGACTTTGGGATGAGGACTTTGGGAAGAGAAACTATTTGAGGATAGTTCAGGCGAGAAGAGGTAGTTTGTGAGTAAGCAAAAATGTTTTCTAACACAAAGAAGAGACACTCTTCATCTAAAGTGTAAGTAGGATTCTTAATTCTTTCTGCATTCTGCTTCTTTTGCTATCCCTCAAGATTTAGAAACATAGGGAACCTTGTCATGGTTAGATTAATTTTTAAAGATTGTCCTCAGGGCCACCTTAGATGCTTTGAGGGAAATGGCTTGCCTTCTCCTTTGTGGGCATCATCACAAGAAGGGCATCTCCCAGTTTTGGAGGGACTTTGGACAAGATGCCTTCCTCAGTGGGTTCAACTGTATGCTGCACTCTCCATTAGAGGTTTCTGAAAGCAAGTTCAGCTGCCAGGTGCCCCAAATTCAGTCCAGAGATCGAGAGTATCAAGGAAGTAACCAGAATCCATTTCCTGACTATTTCCCCTCTTCTTCCCTAGGTTTCATGGTCTGTGCAGGCTGCACGGGCTGCTGGCCGCCTGCTGTCATGCCCGTAAACTCCATCCCCTGGCCTGGGAGGAGAAGGTGAAATCAATTTATGTTCGACCAGGTGACCGGGGGATGGATGCCACCAATGCTGATACGGATGCTGGGTGTTGATCTTTGTTCATGAGGAACAGTGATACCAGAGAGAATCTGGCTCACTTGCGGGCAGGGAGGTGGGGAGGAGAAGCAGCACTGGACTCCAATACATCTCCATGCCTCTGTCCCACCCTTCCTTCAGCCAGCCTGCCAAGGTGGTCCTGACCTTCAACCCCTCTACGGAGGTCTTATGATTTGCTCCTCCTTGTTCCTACAACACCTTGTCCAAAACCCTCCGTGTAAAATAACAACTTTTTCCCCAGTGTGACATCACACACACGTTGCCCTGGCAACTTGATGCTCAGTTACCCTTTTGACTTGTAGATGGTTTTTGTGATGGGTTAGTAGCAGGGCCATCATCTCCCTCTGTCACTGGTGGAGGAAGGGGGTTGCAGGGGGTGCGGTTTGCCCCAGGTGTCATCCCTGAGGGAGGTGACATTGCCATCCCACCCCCGTGGGACGCTTGCCCCACCCCCAGGTGCACAGCAGCTAGCTCCGCCTGTGGCCAGTCCCACCAGCTAAAAAAAGGAACAGGAAAAACAGTGGTGATAGGAACAGTCTGTCCTAATGGGAGAACAACTAGCAAAAGAAAGCAATTTACATAAACAATTACAGTACCTTAAATATGCACCTTAAATATGGCACTTTCACTCATGACTAAAATCAGATTAGCAATATGTTTATGGAGTTTTATAAATATGTTTATAGAGTTTTATATAACCAAAATAACCCTTTACCTAAAATAATAATAATAATCATAATAATAATAGTGAAAAGACGTGGTATCAAACCTTTAACAAAGAAAGCGCCACAAAAGATAACATTCTGCAGAAGAATTGATCAAGCTGTTAACAAACTGAAGTACTGTATAATAAGAGGCATTGACCCGATGGGCTTGGCAAATCATTTTTTAAGAAATACAGAGACCTACTCACACTTTATATTTGTCAACTTTATTTATCCATCTGGCAAGAGGAATCAGTCACTGATACATAGTTGATCCAGAATAGCTGTCCTACTAAGGCCAGGCAGAGATAAAGCACAGGTGTGTTCATACAGGCCAATTACCAGATTATATTCTTCTCCATTGAAGTTGCACATTAAAAAGTAGTACTTAGAAATTTAATCCATATAGCCGAAATATACGCCTAGGGTTGCCCAAAGAGGGCCAGATTTGATGGAGTAAACATGTGTGAGGGCCGACCAGTTGCAGTTTTGCAGTTGTTGAGCTTTTTTATGATTTTACCCCCAAGTTGTTGAGCATTTTTAGAATTGAGGTTGTTGAGCTTTTAGGATTTTACCCCAGGAGATAGATGGCCACAGGGGCAGGATTAAACCAGAAGACCATTTGTTGAATGTGATTCACAGTGCCTCACCAAACCATTCTTCTTGGCTTTATGTTCCTTAGGCACTCCTGTATACCCCTGTATATCCCCATTGTTCTGTCCAGACACTGAAGTCCAGCTCTGAGGGCCTTCTGGCGGTTCCCTCACTGCGAGAAGCAAAGTTACAGGGAACAGACAGAGGGCTTTCTCGGTAGTGGCACCTGCCCTGTAGAACGCCCTCCCACCAAATGTCAAAGAGAACAACAACTACCAGACCTTTCGAAGACATTTGAAGGCAGCCATGTTTAGGGAAGTTTTTAATATCTGATGAATTATTGTATTTTAATGTTTTGTTGGAAGCCGCCCAGAGTGGGCGCCCAGCTAGCTGGGCGGGGTATAAATAATATATTATAAATTATTATTATTATTATTATTATTATTATTATTATTATTATTATATTTACAAAGCCTTTGATGGTCTGGAATTCTGTTATCTCTTAACATTTTGCAGACATGACAACTAGGCAATCACCTTATTATAGCAATAGCTAAACTCTATTCAAATAATTCAGCTGCCCTAACAATAACAGACTCCTCAGCAATTGCAATCTGGAGGGGGGCAAAACAAGGTTGTCCCTTGTCCCCACTGCTCCTCACCTTCTCTCTTGAACCATTCACTAATATCTTATGTCTTAATCCAAATGTAAAAGGATATTCGAGAGAGGGCAAAGAGCATCTGTTGACAATGTATGCAGATATTGTTGTGATGATGAAAGGCCCTAAGGGGTCAGCCTGTGCATTAAAGGAAGAATTAACATCCTTTTCTGAAGTGGCAGGTTTAAAAGTAAACATTGGAAAATCAATGCTGATGTTTTTCAGTCTTCCACCACTGATTCAAATACACACCTGTCATATTCTTAATACACCAATGTGCTGCTCTGCATTTAGAGACTTGGGTGTGCCAATTCTAAAAATCATGAACCATGAATCTAAACTGAGTTATCCCATTATTTTAAAAATAAACACGGACTTTTAAAAGTGGAACAAATTTACAGTTTCCATTTTAGGCTCTTGCAGCAGTACATATCATGTTAATTCCTTGTTTTCTGTTCCTCTTTCGGGTCCTCCCTACTTTTCTCCAACTTCCAAATGGCAAACTAAAATTGTTTCATATTTCAAGTTAAGTCTTCAAGGTTGCCCATGAAATCTTATTTTTATTTTTTTATTTTTAATGAAGGTGGTTGAGGTTTACCAAACCTCTCGGTATACCATGATGCATTCCAATAGACACAGCTAGGTTTCATGATTATGAAGGATGGTAAGAAATGGATCAGCTAGAAGAAAAACAAATAGGCCTAGGTCTGCTATGTGCTTTATCTTTCAAAAACCTTAATCCTTAAAATTACTGCCCAAATGAATAACCCATATTTACAAACTAAATTGAGGATATGGGAAAAATGGAAGTCGAATCTCCCCAGGTTGTTCACTGCTCAGTGCTCTGCAGGCATTTGCCAGTCTGAAAGATTATACTTGAAAAGCTAAAATAAGGAACAGGGTAAAATTGGGTTATTTCAGACTGTGATTTTTTTTACAGGAGTAAGACCAGTAACTTTAAGTGTAAGTGTAAAAATGGGAATTAACTTTAAACAGGCTTCAAATTCTACACATTAAACATTTACTAAAGATTCTGATAAGTTAAACTACATGCAACTTCTTTTGAGTGATCCAAGGTGCCACTAGATAATGGGGATACCCAGGAAATAGTATCAAAAATTTATGTTCACTTAATATAGAACCAATTTGGGGACTCATCTAGCCTAAAATCAATATGGGAAAATGATCTAAAAGTAACAACGGAAGACTCAATTTGGAAAGGCATATGGATGAACAAACCCTTCAAGTCTGTCTGCAAATATTAAAGAACTTTCACTTAAAATCTTCCACAGATGGTATAGGACTCCATCCCAACATCACATCAGCTATAAGCCCCTAATATTGGTGTGGATATGATGCTAAGGGGACAAATATACATTTATGGTGGACTTGTTCCTGTATACAGGTTGTTTGGTCCCTGGTTCACATACATCTAACAACAATAATAAAGAACACAATTGAATTCACTCCAGATCTTTTTATTTTAACAGTGTTCCAAGATACAAAACAAACAAAAAAACAAAAACAAAAAGTAGTATCTAAAGACCTCATCACTTTGGTGCAGTGTGGTGGGATTTTATACAGTATGTTATTAATACTAATTGAAGTTAGTTGATTCCAAAAGTAAATAAGAATGTTTGCCTATCCTGAGAATATAAGATGGTGTTGTCCTGTTTGTGGATAGAATACGGTGTATATTATTCAAGTTCTGTTGGCTGGATCTGTAGTTTCAGGGAGGGGCAGATCCTATGTGAGAAAGCAGAGGGATGCTAAGAGATTGCAGTGACCAGCCTCCTGGCCCAATGCAATACACAGTGACCAGCCTCCTGGCCCACCCTATGTCCACATAGCGTTGAAGCTCAGCCACTTGCTTCCAGGTCATTCCCCAAGAGGCCCTGATTCTTCATCGTCCGCCATCGGTCCTTGATCGCCACAGCCGTCCGGTTCTTAAAGGGGAATGCCTGGCAGATGGCTTTCCACCTCCCTTCCCCAAACTTCTTCACACCTTCCTTAATCCACTGAGACTCCTCTGAAGTCCAGATCTAGAAAGAAGAGGGCACAGGCTCTCGTGAGCAACCATCAAGTGCTGCAAGACTTGCCCCCTGCCCCCATGACAGAACGACAGATACCCCACCCTCTGGAGATGGCTCCATGGCTGTTGCTAACAGAGGATTACCGCTGACATGGGCTGTAGCCCAGTGACTCACAGCAGGCAAAAATCTGGCCCATTTTTCGAGAGATTAAACCCAACTTGATGGCACACTCTCCACACTTAGTTCTCCTTCTGCAAAATGTGGGTAATAAAATTCAGCCACCTTACAGTGTGGTTCAAGAGGCTATCAAAGATAGCAGATATGACGTACTGAGATTGCCCAGGCTTCTTGGAAACATCTGGGTATCCAAGACTCTTGATCAGTGATGGCCAAACTTGGCCCTCCGGCTGTTTTGGGATTACAACTCCCATTATCCCTAGCTAACAGGACCAGTGGTCAGGGATGATGGGAATTGTACTCCCAAAACAGCTGGAGGGCCAAGTCTGGCCCTCACTGCCCTTGATTAGTTAACTAGGAGATGCCCCTTAGTCCCGTGGTTGAACACGCAGAAGATCCCAGCTTCAAACCTGTGACATATCCAGGCAGAGCTGCGAAAGAGACACCTTGCCTGAAAGCAATAATGAGCTAGATGGACCAGGATTCAGCATATGGCAGCTTCCTATGTTCCCATTAATGGGGATTTCATCAGTTACTTCATTTGGGAGAGGGGGTCCTCATCAACTGGCCTCCATTTAGAGGGGTCTTATCAAGGCAGACCTATCTGTCCTCACTGGTGTGCTCAGCTCCAGACTGGGTGTAGGCTTGGTTACCTTCTTTTTAGAACCCAAGGCGGAAGTGCTGCTGCTGCTGCTGCTGCTGCTGCTGCTGCTGCTGCTTTTTCCCTTCGATTCTGAAACACAAATTCAGGATGCATGGAACCACTCAGTAAGCTGGTTATTGCTACTGGCTCAGTAATTGGGAGGTTTTACCACTACTGTCCCTCATCAGAAATCCAGGGTAGTGGTCAATTTCTACCCAGCCCTTGGCAGCATGATGCGTAGGCAGCCAACTACTGATGAAACTACGTTGGGGTTGCCAGACATGCCAGATATGTCCTCTTTTATTACCGTATATACTCGAGTATAAGCCGACCCGAATATAAGCTGAGGCACCTAATTACAGCACATAAAACTGGGAAAACTTATTGACTCAAGTATAAGCCGGTTCACCACACAACAAAACTGGTGGTGACGGCAGCGGTGGAAGAAGAACAATCAGCCCAAAAGGGCTGCTTTCGGGCTGCTTGTTCCTCCACCGCCAACAGCGGCAAAGGCGGAGGAGGAGAAAGGAGCAGCCTGAAAGGGCTCCTTTCGGGCCGCTTGTCCCTCTGCCGCCACCTCTGCCGCTCGCAAGAGCAGGCATAGGAGCCGTGATTAGGAGAGGCACAGCGCAGCACCTCTCCCAACCCCAGCTCCTGTGCCTGCCCTTGCAAGAGGCGGGTGGGACCAGCGGCTAGAAAGGGCTCTTTTCGGGCCACTCATCCCTCCGCCACCACCGCACTCGATTATAAGCCAAGGGGGGCTTTTTCAGCATAAAAAATGTGCTGAAAAAGTCGGATTATACTCAAGTATATACGGTAAATGAAAGCTTGGCCGACTCTATTCACCACTGCTGCTGCCAGCCCAAGCTGGGAAAAGAGGCACATGGGTGCGCTTCTTTCCCTGGCTCAGGCTGTCCTCTTTTTTGCTCTTCAAGATATGTGCACAGAGCCATGGTTGAGCATCCTGCAGAACAAGAAGCCAGTCTGAGGCAAAAGGCAATGATTTTGTCCGTGCTGCTGCTGTGCACTTGGAGCAGGCAGTCCAAATGTTTTACTTTTTTGAGCCAAGAGCTGTACCCCAAAACCCCTCTGCTTACTGTGTACAGGATACTAGCTGCTTCACCAGGTTCCAAATCTATGGAGCAGACAATGGGAACTCCAAGCTTCTGGCATTCTGACATTCAGAGGAGAGCCTCAGCTGCTTGGCCGCTTTGCTCTTTTGAGAGTAGCTTTGCTATATTTCTGCAATAGCAGCCTTGGGGCAAAGAAACCTTGATCATGCCAAGCACCCAAACCCGAGCAAGCAGATTCAAACAGTTGCTGCTTACCCAGGTGTCGGGGGTCTCTGGTGGTCTCTGGCCGGTCCCGGTCCCTATGAACCTCTTCACCACCTGGGAGATCCTCTTCTTCATTCTGATCTGGACAAATTAGTCTCCTCTTAGCTAATCTGAATGGAACAGGGAAACACAAGTGAGGAAAGACTTACCCCACAAGGAGATGGGACAGGACTGAGCTGCATCAGTTAATGTCACACATAACCAAGTTGGGGGGTTCCCGCTCTCTGGCCCCATAATCAGTGTGCTTAGGGACCCTGAGCATTCACTAGGGTGTGGCCTGGAGGCAGCATGGTTCTCCTCCTCCCTTTGGCACTTGGCTGCGTGGAAATCAGAAGCCAAACATGGATGCGAGGCCATCCTCTGAGGCGAGCATCTGCAAAAGAAAGAAACCTCAGCAGGTTGCTCCACAAGTTTTGCCAGTTTATGTTGCTGACCTCACCCCAAAGACCTTGCTCCCCTGGCAGCAGGTGCAATTTGAGTTGGAGTGCTGAGAGCCAGAAGTTGTATGGCAAAAGAGCTGCCCAGCATGGCCAAGGAGTCAAAACTGGAAGAGGCCATAGGCTGCTAACCTGTCCGTGTCACTGGAAGCTGCTGAGACAGTGGCATCAGCAACTAGAGCAGGCTCTGCAGCTCCACTGGTTTCTTCTTCTGGCTTTGAAGCTGCCTGGCACTCATCAACCACTTTAGCAACTTCCAAAACAGCTCCCTTTGCCTCCATCAAAAGCCTTGCAACTGTCTCACGGCCTCCCTCCAGAGACTTTGGCTCTTCTTCCACTGTATTGCTAAGCCCTCCCTCAGGCCTGGGCTCTTCCAAAGTCTCATCAGATCTTCCCACAGATTCAGGCTTATCTGCTGCTGCTGCCAACTCTGAGGTTTCTTCCACCATTTCCCCCTTGCTGGCCATTTCCAAAGGATTGAGCCCGGTCTCCATCTGATCGTCCAAATCCATTTTTGCAATCTTAAACAGAGAGTGTGAACACAGTTACTTTCTTTTTCTTTTTCTACTTCTATAGAGCAGCCATGCCCAAGCTGGTGCCCTGAAGATGCTTTACCTACAACTCCCCTAAGCCCCAGGCAGCACAGCCTCAGGATGCTGGAGCTGTTGGGTATTGCTAGTCCAAAACATTGTCAGGTTACAAGCTTGATATATGTCTAATGTGACATTGCAGCCCTGTTCTGTTCTGCAGTGGGGCACTTTGCTCTTCACAAAAATATTTCCCAAACACATAATAGTTAGTCCAAGGAAAAAGCTGGCTCACATAGTTTTCCATCACCACACGTTGAGTGACAGTGGCTCTCCAGGGTTCCAAGCAGGGGACATTCCCAGTCCTAGCTAGAGATGTCAGGGATTGAACTTGGGACCCTCTGCATGCAAAGCAGATGCTCGGCTACTGAGCTATAGTCCTCCCACTACTACAACAATCAAACAACCCCCATGCCCTTGCTTACCTCTAGGAGAAAGGGCTCAGGGGCACTCCAGCAGCTTTCTAAAGACAGAAGGATTCTCTGCTGGAAAACTTTGTCAGAGAAGTTCAAGATGGCTGGATGACTTAAGTTTTTCCTTTGGATGATTCTCTGCAACATTGACCTCATTTTCTAAGAAAAGGGAAATGTTTTTCAGAACTTGCAAGCAAATTGCAGCGCAGGGCAGAGATAAAAGCAATTTTTGCAGTCATTAGACGTTTAAACAAAGCAAGCCAAACCACAAGAGCAGTCTAGGTAATGTCACTAATGCATGAAAGTAATGATGGCTAGAGCACAATCGGTAGCAACATGTGCTGCTTGCAGATATAATTTTTCTCATTACGTAAAGAGGAAAATAAACTCCTAAGTATTTAAG
Organism: Podarcis muralis; assembly: GCF_964188315.1. Classification (NCBI taxonomy): domain Eukaryota; kingdom Metazoa; phylum Chordata; class Lepidosauria; order Squamata; family Lacertidae; genus Podarcis; species Podarcis muralis. The sequence goes on along the minus strand of NC_135673.1, from coordinate 13,613,137 downwards.
ACACTCACTGAATTGGAGAATGTGGGAAGGACAAACCATGACTCTGCTTTGTAGTGAAATGACCCTACAAGAGGCACATTTCAACAACAACAATTGCAACATGAACTCATACCTGCTGAAAGCTCACCTGGGAACTTGGGTCCTTTGTCATGTGTTTATTCAAGATCATTCTGGCTTGTCCATATTTTTTGTTTTTTTATGCTGGTTATGACAGCCTGAAGAAGAAAGACAAAATAATGGTTTGCAAGGAAGACTTTGGGGGAATGTTCCTACTGTTTGGGAGCAACTCCCCGGCAGTTTTCTAGATCTGCTTTACATTTTCAACTCAGTGGGTTTTCATTGTGTAATATTAGATCACTTATTCAAGAAAATTATTTTTACATTCAAGTAAGGCAAGCTACTTAAATATCTGTAGGCTAACAACATTGGAATAATGTATGTCTTAGGAGAGTCAGTCAAGAAGCCAATTTTTCCTGGATTACCCTGGATTTCCGGAAGAAGGAAAACATGCTGAGTTCCAATAAACTCAGGCACCTTTGAGCATATATTTCTCTCTCATTTCATCCCACCTTATAGGAATCTTGCCTCCTTGCTTCTACTAACTTTTGTGAACTTATTGAAAAGCTTAATTTAAGCATGGAGAAAAATAGGGAAGAGTTAATCCTGGCATTGAATTAGAACCTTAATTAAACCCCTTCTGAAATATACTGCATTTTGAAACTTAAAGACAGCTGTCCTCAGACTTTCTAACTAGGCTGAGAAACAGTCATCAGTGCCTACAGAAGAGGAAATGCTAACACTTACCGCTTCCTTTATCTTTTGTCTTATCTCTTCTGCTACCTCACTGTTTAAGTCCAGTTCGTCCTTCATCTTATCCAAAATAACAAGGGCATCTTCAAGAGGCATTAACTTGGTCTCGGGATCAATGGTCCAATCTTCATCAATCTTAGACAGAAACTGCACCATCTGCAGCTGAATGCCAATACATTTCTCTTCTGCTAGGGGCCGTGCAAGCACAGCTGGAGAAGAACAAGACAGTCCAAACAGTCACTGAGCAAAATCAGATAGTTCAGCAAATCAGGTGTAATGAGGCTTGGGCCAGGGCACCAAAGCCCTGTCCCATACCTTATACCCCTGACCATATACAGACAGCCAACTTCATCCCAACATGCCCTTTGGCCCAGGAGTATCCATATATACACAAACACATGGCTTTCTAGTGTCTTCATCTTTGTGGTCAGATATTTTGTTGGGGCTCCTGTTTTGTAGGGCAGAAATGCAGTATGTACAGATTTTATTTACAGACATACAGAAATAATTACTGTAAGAAAATGGGTGGTAAAGTAGTTGAGCTTCTTAAAACTATATTCCAAAGGTGCTAGGCCATTCCTAGCGGTTGGCTTCTGGAAACCATCACACTCAACTACAGGCCATACCCAAAACTCATTAAACTCATTCTCTTAATATACGCATCAACATTCTCCAATTTGAAATAGATTTCAAGAGGGCGCTGAAGTTTTCAGGTACAGTGGTACCTCGGTTTAAGAACAGTCCTGTTTAAGAACAATTTGGTTTATGAACTCCACAAAACTGGAAATAGTGTCTCAGTTTGAGAACTTTACCTCAGTCTAAGAACGGAATATGAATGGTGGAAGGGCACCGGCGGCTCAAGGTCTCATTAGGGAAGGTGCACCTCGGTTTAAGAACCATTTCGGTTTAAGAACGGACTTCCAGAATGGATTAAGTTCATAAATCGAGGTACCACTGTACTTAGGAGGCTAAGGGTGGGTGGGGGGATCCTCACTCTTCTCGTGACCATCTGTGATGGGCTTTAGGAGGCATTCATTTAAGGGGGCATGTATCCTAACCATCTTGCTGAGAATCACAACTGGCTGTTTTCAGACCTTCCTTTTGGGTTCTGTGCTCTTGGTTAGTTGTACGTTGTGCCTTTTCTTTTAAAATCGGTTCCCTTAATTTCTAAAGGCAAATGACAAACATTCCAGGGATATAGATTGTATTATATTTTAAGTTGCTTTAGGTTCACTCTTTCTTAAATGAAAACACCTAATGACTATTAAATGTGACTATTAAATGTGACTATTAAATACGTAATAGTGACATAAGTGGAACCGGGGCTATTAGGCAATATATTTTAATGTTTGATGTTTTAGTATGTTCTGATTTACTGTATGCTGTGAGCCGTCCAGAGCGGCTGAGGAAACCCAGCCACATGGGCGGGGTATAAATGATAAAATTATTATTATTATTATTAGTTATTTACATTCATGTTCCTCAGCAGGAAGTACAGTGGTACCTCGGGTTACATACGCTTCAGGTTACAGACTCCGCTAACCCAGAAATAGTGCTTCAGGTTAAGAACGTTGCTTCAGGATGAGAACAGAAATTGTGCTCCGGCGGCGCGGCGGCTGGGGGAGGCCCCATTAGCTCAAGTGGTGCTTCAGGTTAAGAACAGTTTCAGGTTAAGCACGGACCTCCGGAACGAATTAAGTCCCCGAGGTACCACTGTACCTTGAGAATTCTTTCACCCAGCGCCAATCTTCCCCAAATGCCCCTTTCGTAAAACTAGCTGGTCTCCTCACCATAGACGACGTCCCGCAGCTGGCGAAAGTCCCGGCTGCGGCCGGCCCGGAAAGCCTGAAGGGCCTGGTGGACGTAGAAGGGGACCGTCCAGCGGTTCACCGCCTCCTCGAGGGCCTTTTCGCGAGCCTCCGCGGCTCCTTCGGGCGCTCCGCAGCCACCCTCCTCCATCGTCCCTCCTACCGTGCGCCAACACGCCGGGAAGGGGGCGTAGCGCAAGTTGCACCCTTTAAGGATTCCTGCCCCTGACGTGGTCGGTGGGCGAGGCAGGAGGGCGTCGGGGGGGGGGGCCGCCGAGAGCATCGCTGGCTCAGAGCCCGGGACCCTGGAGTCTCAGCGCATCCCGGTCCCAGCGGGGCTCTTGGCTCGCTCCTCTGCCTGGAGGCCCCCAAAGCGCAGAGGGTGGAAGGGAAGGCGATGGGCAGCGCGCTGCTTGCCCAGGGAAATCCTACACGTGGTGATTTGAGCCCTTAAAGGAAACGAATTCCTTCCTCCATGTCCAGGTCTTCCAACAGTGTTCCCCATCTTCAATTTGGGCATCCACTTAGTCCTGTACTGAGAATCATCTTCCCTGCCTCTTCCACTCGGTCTACAGAAACGTCACACCCTGGAGATTTGCTTTGTGTGGTTTGCTATACTGCCCTTTCTCTTCCTGAGAGTCAGGAGTGGAGTTTCAAGACAGCCCTGGGAAGTAGGCTAGGGCAAGGCTTGCCTGAGGCTACCCAATAAAGGTTGCCCTCCCCTCCACATTGATTTTCCAAATACTCTTTCCTCCTCTGGAGGAGCAAATCCTGCATTTCAAAGGGTTGGACTTGATGATCCTTGAGGAACCCTTGCAACTCTGCAAGTCTATTAAATCAAGGGGGCAGCCGGGCAGCTTCCCACAGACATCAGACAGAGAAATCAGACTTGGGGAGGATAGAGGACGGAGCATAGCAGCCTCGAAAATAAGGGATCAGCAAAATAGCTGTCAACTTTCGGATTTGAAAATAAGGGATCAGCAGCCTCACCTGTCCCGGGGACAGTCTACGGAATATCGAACAATCCGGGATAGCAGCGGGAAAGGGCGGGAAACGGCGCTCAAATAAGGGAATTTCCCGCAAAAAAAAAAAGGAAAGGTTGACAGCTATGGGACGGAGCACGAGGGCACTGGCTAAGGAAGGGAATGCGCCCCCGGTATCATCCCTGAGGTGGGGGTGACATCGCCGCCGGGCCCCCCTAGGATGCTCGCCGCGAGTGGCACCGCCCCCGTGGGACTGTCGCGGCAGGCGGTGCCGCCCCCGTGCTCGCCACTCCGCCCCTCTGGGACGATCGCCCCACCCCCGGGTGCACAGCATGTGCGCTGCTCTGGGTACCAGCTCCGCCTCTGCACTCATATATCCCCAGCGGAACCACACCTCCATGCCCCTGATATTTAGTTGCAGGTAGATATTTAGTTGATATTTAGTTGCAGGTAGATATTTAGTTGATATTTAGTTGCTGGTAGATATTTAGTTGATATTTAGTTGATATTTAGTTGCCGTGTTGGTCTACCGTAGTCGAAAGAAAAGAAAAGAAATCCTTCCAGTAGCGCCTTAGAGACCAACTAAGTTTGTTATTGGTATGATCTTTAGCGCGCATGCACACTTCTTCAGGTACACTCAGTACAGTGGTACCTCGGGTTACAGACGCGTCAGGTTACAGACTCCGCTAGCCCAGAAATAGTACGTTGCTTCAGGATGAGAGCAGAAATCGTGGGGTGGTGGCGCGGCGGCAGCGGGAGGCCCCATTAGCTAAAGTGGTACCTCAGGTTAAGAACAGTTTCAGGTTAAGAACGGACCTCTGGATCGAATTAAGTTCTTAACCCGAGGTACCACTGTATTTAGATAACATTATTTATAACATTTAGATAACATTAGGTTAGGAACAACTTTTACAAGGGGTAGAAACATTACAGAGAGGTTTTCCTAGCTGACCAAGACGGAATAGGGATGGGGAGGAAACAGGCAATCCATTTTTATCTACCCCTTTACTGCTGATTCTTGGTCAGGCATTTTTCCTTCCATACCTTTTGATCCATATGTTTTTTTCCAGATTCCAGACTGTTCCGGATTTGATTGCAGTTTATTACTACTTTAATTAATTAATTAATTAATTAATTAATTAATTAATTAATTTTCTAAATACAGCCTTTCATCCAAAGATCACATGATGGTTCAAGACATAAAAGTTTTTCGGGTCCCTTGGGGTTTGGACATTTGACAGAGGACTCCTGTCACTGGACTCTTGGCACCTCCAAATCTTCCTGTTGGATATTTGTTGGCAAAGGGTTGCTCCAGCAGATTGTATTCATACATTGGTCATTGAAAGAAAGGAAGGAAAAAAAACAGAAGGACTATATGAGGACAACCCCAACCCCAAACCCTGCTCACCATTTTTAGTTTGCTTGGACAGAGCATGAACCAATTCCATAATTCCATATTATGATATCTCAACATTAGGTAAGAATGGGATGGCGTGCTCCTTACTCAGGTCCTCGCTGATTGCTCCAACTGAGTTCTTGAGAGCGCTTTCGGGGGGGGGGGCGGGGGGGAGTGGGAAAAGAGGAAATATAGATATGTATCAAGAGTAAAGCAGCCCGAGAGCGCGGCTGACATATGTCCGGATTTTCCCGTACACACACACACGGGATACGAAAATAGCAACCGGGGGGTGTTTTAGGAAACGCAAAAAATGCTGTGCCCTGCCGCTACCTTTCCTCCCGAGACTCCTCCCTCCAGGCCAGATCTCCGCTGTGCCAGGAAGCCTGGCTCTCTGGGAACGTAGTGCCAGCTGGAGCTGCGTCAGCATCGTAGGATCCTAGGCAGCCTTGTCAAAATCAGGCAGGCGTCGGGAAGGAGTTCCTAGTCCACAGGCAAAGGTGTTTACACAAAAGGAGCAAGGCGTGGGTGGCTTAAGGTGTTTCTGGGCATTGTGCAAAAATACATAAGTATCTCTTTCATAAGTATGCTAACTCCTGAGAGAGAGAGAGAGAGAGAGAGAGAGAGAGAATGAGCCCTATTCCAGGACTACTGTCGTGGGTTTATTTTGGCGTTTCCGCTAAAAAATGCTCAACAACTTTCATGGTGTCCTGGTTTTTACCTTTCGGAATATAGCAACCCTGTCCAAGAGCTACAAACCAAGGAGGCCCAACATATTGGTATCAAAATAGATTCAACAGAGTACAGATCTAGATCTGTGTTAATTATTTGTTGGGAAATCTGGAGACTTACACATAGTGGGGCTTATGTTAATTCAGAGTAGAGAGATACCTGCGGATTGGCCAGCATCTACTGATGTATTGGTAGAGTTCCTACTCCTGAAATAAATGAATTAAGAGGGATTGATGGTTCTACAATAAAGGAAGTCATTTCACTGCTTGGACATCTGGAACGAAGACTCGAAGAGACAGGGCTTTAGTAAAAAAAGAAAAAAGGCAAAGGACCCATGACCGTTAAGTCCAGTCGCAGACAACTCTGGGATTGCGGCACTCATCTCGCTTTACAGGCCGAGGGAGCCGGTTCTTTTTATTCCATTGTAATTTGACTATCCTCAACAAACAGTAGCGAACTATTATTTTATTAAAAATAATAATTTTTAAATGATTTCAAAAATGTATAAACAAAACAGTAAGTTTTCCTCATTCTCCATCCTCCCACCCCTGAACAGAAGACTTACCATATACCATATTTTTTGCACCATAACACTCACTTTTTTTCCTCCTAGAAAGTAAGGGGAAATGTCTGTGTGTGTTATGGAGGAAATGCCTACGGGTGGCATGCCTACGGATTTTCCTCCTCTAAAAACTATGTGCGTGTTATGGTCGGGTGCGTGTTATAGAGCGAAAAATACGGTATATATAAGATTTTGCCATACGTCCATGTGTGTGGTCGGTGGCTGCCTGTCATCACGATGTTCATTTGAATATTTTATGGTGAGATACCAAATAAAATGTCTGCATCAGCTGTATTGTTCAATGCATGTACCCTCTTCATTAGTTTTTCAGTTAGGGTAATTGTTCTTACATTCTCTCTCCATGGTGTGATATGCAGATGTTTCTTCCAATTCTGTGTTATAAGTAATAGTGTGGCCACCAGAAGGAAAATAATGATCCTTATATAAGAAAGCAAGTTGGTCTTCCTTAAAAATTGTTAATAACCCAAACTTTGATTACACAGCACTTTCTGATTTCTAATATTGCTTCAATGAATAGGTAAAGGGACCCCTGACCATTAGGTCCAGTCCTGGCTGGGGTTGCGGCGCTCATCTCGCTTTACTGGCCTTGGGAGCCGGCGTACAGCTTCCGGGTCATGTGGCCAGCATGACTAAGCCGCTTCTGGTGAACCAGAGCAGTGCACGGAAATGCCGTTTACCTTCCCGCGGGAATGGTACCTATTTATCGACTTGCACTTTGACGTGCTTTCAAACTGCTAGGTTGGCAGGAGGCTTCAGTGAATATTCCTCCCCATAATGTCCACCTTATAGGGAATGTTGTACCAGTTGCTCTGCATCTCTCCAGTATGCTGGCAAATATGTTTTGTCTATGTAAATGTCTTAAGGGTGTTTAGATGCCATCTGCCATCTGTGAATTAACTTGACTGAGTTTTCTCTAAGCCTTTTTCTTTACATTTCACAGTTAGATTTCTTTCTTTCTTTTAAATAATGTTTTCATTTGTTTTTCATGGTACAGAAGATACATTTTGAGAAAACAATTTCCAACAGTAAACAACAAATAACTTGTCCTGATAAAATTACAGACTTTTGTCATGCTATGTAATAAAGTTGCATTTGATTGCTCCAAAAAAATCATGCCACATTTTCCCATGAGTGTTGGGTGGATTCCTGCCACAGTCAGAACAAGATATGTGTTCAATAAACATTTGCCCTATGTTATGAAAGGAATAGGGATTGTGTTTGCCACTTGGCCCTGACATGTTGTTTCTCTGCCAATGTGACTGAAGGAGCGTTTCCAGCCCCATCATTCATCCCGGACACTGAGGTCCTCCTAGGGTCTTCTGGCGGTTTCCTCACTGTGGGAAGTGAAGTTACAGGGAACCTGGCAAAGGGCCTTCTCAGCGGTAGCACCCTCCCTGTGGAATGCCCTCCCTTCAGATGTAAAGGAGATAAAGAACTACACAATTTTTAGAAGTCCTCTGAAAGCAGTCCTGTATTGGGAAGTTTTTTTATTTGATGATTTATTATGCTTTTATATCCTCCTGGAAGCCTCCCAGAGTGGCTGGGGAAACCCAGCCAAATGGGCATGTCCTATTATTATTATTATTATTATTATTATTATTATTATTATTAACCATACTCTGGTACACCAAGAATCAGTGTTCATCCCAACACCAGTTTTCCAACATCTGGCTATCTCCATATAGCCAGCTGTCAACATAATGGCTAATTACGGTGGTACCTCGGGTTACATACGCTTCAGGTTACAGACGCTTCAGGTTACAGACTCCGCTAGCCCAGAAATAGTACCTTGGTTTAAGAACTTTGCTTCAGGATGAGAACAGAAATTGCATGGCGGTGGTATGGCGGCAGGAGGCCCCATTAGCTAAAGTGGTGCTTCAGGTTAAGAACAGTTTCAGGTTAAGAACGGTCCTCCAGAATGAATTAAGTTCTTAACCTTAGGTACCACTGTATTAGGGTAGTCTTGAGCGGGTGGGATCATAAGCCCAAGTAGTGCTAGTGCAGGAGACATTTCAATTGTTTTGTTATCTATAATTCCACCCTCATTTGGGCCAGGACATGCCATATTTACACCAGCTTTACAATTTCCCTCGCAAGATTCAACGTCTTACTAGCTGCAGTTTTGCAAGGTAGATTTTAGAAAAACCCCTACTCTGAAAGATACAATACTGCCCTTTCGGCACAAAACAGGTCGAATCCATCACACACGTTTTGTTTTATTTCCCATTCTGTGCAAAAATATATGATAAGTATTTGGGCCCCTTATTGAAGGAGGGGATTTATTGCACTGATTCTTCCAGGGTGTCGTATCTGCTGAACAATTGTAGATTGTGGATAAAGTGGAAATATTTTTGAGTGATGCTATGAACCTCACAATGTCTGGACAGGTTTGTCCTAAACTATCTTCTACTATGTTTCGTTAACTGTATTGTGTTCTGATCCATGTATATGATGCACTTTTTCTATGCCAATAAACGAGATTGGTTGATTTAATTGTTTTGTTATGTAACAAGCTATTTCTTTGAAGACACAACCCCGAAAAGGTTTGGTGATGTCACAAAACCACCACATATGGAAATATGTAGCTTTGACTGTGCAACCCCTCCGAAAATTAGGATCAGCTTCCTTCAATATTCCGGATAGCATGACCAGTGTATAGCGCCACCTAAGCAGAAGTTTTAATGAGGATTCCCTAATTTATGCAGAAACTGATTTCAATGGTCTCCTGGACCACAAAGTCATCCCACAATGATATGATTTTTATACCGGATCTGAAATTTCTATATTTGCCCTTTGGTTTGTGAATCAAATGGATTAGTTGAAAGGCATTGTAATAAGTTTGGAGGTGTGAGATTTAAACTCATCATTTTGAACACTTCCATGAATAATTTCGGAGCCTAGTACAGTAGTGTGTCCTCCCCCTCGTGTTTTGTTTTGTTTTGTTTTGTTAGTTGAGGTGCATGCAATATTTATTCAGAATAAATACAATTATAAGGTGCGGGAGGAGGGGTGGAGAGATAGATTGGGAGGGGGAAAGAAGAAGGTAGTAAACTTTAATTCATTTACATAGTGTATGTGTGAGGTTTTCTGTGTCAGCTCTGGCAGGGTCCTAGAGCCGTTCACTCCTCCCCAAAGATGGGCAATAACTTTATAGACTTCCGACTTTGGAAAGGCGGTGCATGGCTCTGTGCCACCCTCCAACAGCCACACAAAATGGACGCACTTTGTAATCTTTCCTAAAATGGCGGGCTATGTTAGACCAATATTTTTGGTGCCCCCAAGTGGATCTTCTAAATTTTGCAGCACCTCAGATCTTGAATAACTGCTATAGCATAGCACTATGTAAAAGTACCTCCAGAGGAATATACCCTACAACGAATGCAGGTCCTACGTGTAACAGGTCCTATATGAGTGGCAGCCTCTGGGAGGCCAATATTTGGCACCCTCAAGTGGATCTTCTCACCTTTGTGTGGGCAAGCCCTTACAAGGCTTCCAGCTTCAGGAAGGCAGTGCCAGGACTTTGGCAGCATCCCAGAATCTTTCCTGAAATCGCTGCCCCCAAGTGGAACTTCCTAATTTTGCAACTAGGGCTGAGCGATTTCAACATAATGATATGTCACTAGTTAAACATGGCAATATACTGATGCAACACACTGCCCACGGACTGCAAGAAGATCAAACCTATCCATTCTTAAGGAAATCAGCCCTGAGTGCTCACTGGAAGGACAGATCCTGAAACTGAGGCTCTAATACTTTGGCCACCTCATGAGAAGACTCCCTGGAAAAGACCCTGATATTGGGAAAGATTGAGGGCACAAGGAGAAGGGGACGGCAGAGGATGAGATGGTTGCACAGTGTTCTCGAAGCTACCAACATGGGTTTGACCAAATTGCGGGAGGCAGTGGAAGACAGGAGTGCCTGGCGTGCTCTGGTCCATGGGGTCACGAAGAGTCGGACACGACTAAACACTGGTTAAAATAAGGATGGGACTATGCAGAGGTGAATGGAAGGGATGATGTGCTGGGAACTGCTATTACTTAGGGATCTAAAATTCATAAAATCGTACTTACCTTTAACATATTGTTACAACCTTTATTTTATGGTACAGATAATTTTAAAATTCAGACTTTTTCTCTAAAATCAAACCTGTGTAAGTAATTAGTAGCCTGGATATCAAAGTTAAACTGGGAGAATATTTCCTAAGAGGCACAAGGGAGACACACAGAAGGAAGGGGACAAGTGAGGAATGAGGCTTAAAAAACCAGGCAAGGGTTATTTTTTGAAATAACCCCAGTTTAGGGAAGTAAATAAATAGAGCGCGCGCACACACACACAAACACACAGAGATTTCCAAAGTTTTCATGTCTGGGACACACTTTTTAGACATACATCATTTTGAGACACAGTAGCAAACTACAGGTTAAATGAATCCCTTTCCACCCCCCAGGAAAAAGGGGAGCGAGTGTTTGGGTGGCAGGACACACTTACGCATTGCGACACACAGTTTGGAAAGCTCTGCACTACAGCAAAGCTGCAATCGCATTTGTTTTACTCAGCTGTGGGAAGATGCTGTTCGGGCTCTGGCAGTTTCCCAGAGTCCTTGTGTTGCCCTTCCAAGGGCAGATAAAAAGGATCCTTAAAATTTTGTGCCACCTCAGCTGGGCACCCTGTGCAGAAAAACTGCCCATACTGCTCTGGCTCTTGGAAGGGAACTCCAGGGCTCTGGCAGCACCCTAGAGCCCTTCCCTCCTTCCCACAGCTAGGCAAGCACTTACTGGACTTTCCACTTTCGGGAGGTGGTGCCAGGGCTCTAGCACCGCCCTCCAACAGCCACACAAAATGGATGCACTTTGTAATCTTTCCTAAAATGGCTGCAGTCTATGGGAAGCTTTGCCGCCCCAAGTAGATCTTCTCAAGTATGCATCTTCTCACGTTTGTGTGGGCAAGCCCTTAATAGGCTTCCGGCTTCAGTATGGTGGTGCCAGGCCCTTGGAAGCACCTCAAGCGCCGCCCTCTTCCAACAGCCACACAAAATGGATGCACTTTGTAATCTTTCCTAAAATGGCGGCCAATTTGGCGCCCCCAAGAGGATCTTCTCAATTTTGCAAGGAGGGCTGAGCGATATCTTGCTTTTCAACATTGTGATATGTCATCGCAATATATACCAATACAGCACCATGTCTGTGTCTGAAATATGAACGGAGATATGTAGAGACAAACAGAGTTACGTGCCGGCAACTCATACTACTTAGGGGTCTAAAACTTATTCATTTTAAATTACGCTTAAGAAATTGTTACAACTGTGATTTTATATTACCAATAATTTTTAAAATAATACATTCTCTCTAAAATAAAAGCTGTAGAAGAAATTATCAGCGTAGATGTCAAAGGTAAGGTGAGAGAAAATTCGCTAACAGAGATAAGGGAGACACAGATGGGGGGGGGGGGCAACAGGAAGAAAGAGGCTTAAATAGGGCAAGAATTATTTTTATTGTTTTAAACTCAGCATTAAATACCAGAGTAGTGGAGGCTGCCAAGCGAGCCACAGTAACATGCCAGGCTTGGGGGAGGGGAGGCAGAAAAGGCTTCCTGCTCATGCAACAGCACCAAATTTTGTGCCACCTAGGCAGGGTGACTCTTGCTTAAAAACTGCAGGCTCCGATTTGGCTCTGGGAAGAAAACTGGAGGGCTCTGGCAGTACCCTAGAGCCCTTCCCTGCTTCCCAAAACTGGGCAAGCAGTTACTAGACTTCCAGCTTCAGGAAGGCAGTGCCAGGGCTGCAGCAGCCTCCAAGAGCCCTAGCATCGCATTCCAACAGCCACACAAAATGGTTGCACTTTGTAATCTTTCTTAAAATGGCTGCAGTCTATGGGAAGCTTTGCCGCCCCAAGTGGATATTCTCAATTATGCATCTTCCCACCTTTGTGTGGGCAAGCCCTTAATAGGCTTCCGGCTTCAATATGGCAGTGCCAGGCCCTTAGAAGCACCTCAAGCGCCGCCCTCTTCCAACAGCCACACAAAATGGACCCAGTTTTTAATCTTTCCTAAAATGGCGGCCAATTTGGCGCCCCCAAGAGGATCTTCTCAATTTTGCAAGGAGGGCTGAGCGATGTCTTGCTTTTCAACATTGTGATATGTCATCGCAATATATACCAATACAGCACCATGTCCATATCTGAAATATGAACGGAGATATGTAGAACGAACAGAGTTACGTGCCGGCAACTCATATTAGTCAGGGGTCTAAAACGTATTTATTTTTACTTACACTTAAGAAATTATTACAACTGTGATTTCATATTACCAATATTTCTTAAATCTGCACCTTTTCTCTAAAATAAAATCTGTGGAAGAAATCAGCAGCACAGTTGTCAAAGATAAGATGAGAGAATGTTCCCTAACAGAGATGAAGGAGACAGATTGGGGGGGGGGGCAAAGGGAGGAAAGAGGTTTAAACCCCAAATTAAACAACCCCCGTTTATTTTTCCATCAGAGTAGTGGAGGCTGCCATGCACGCCACAGTAACATGCCAGGCTTGGGGGGGGGAGGCAGAAAAGGCTTCCTCCTCTTGCAAGAGCCAACCAAATTTTGTGTCACCTTGGCAGGGTGCCTTTTGCATAAAAACTACAGGCTGCAGTCTGGCTCTGGGAAGGAAACTGCAGGGCTCTGGCAACCTCCTAGAGCCCTTCATTTCTTCTCAAAACTGGACAAGCAGTTACTAGACTTCCAGCTTCAGGAAGGCAGTGCCAGGGCTGCAGCAGCCTCCAAGAGCCCTAGCATCGCATTCCAACAGCCACACAAAATGGATGCACCTTGTAATCTTTCCTAATATGGCTGCGGCCTGTGGGAAGCTAGGATTTGGCGCCCCCAAGTGGATATTCTCAAGTATGCATCTTCTCACCTTTGTGTGGGCAAGCCCTTAATAGGCTTCCGGCTTCAATATGGCGGTGCCAGGCCCTTAGAAGCACCTCAAGCGCCGCCCTCTTCCAACAGCCACACAAAATGGACCCAGTTTTTAATCTTTCCTAAAATGGCGGCCAATTTGGCGCCCCCAAGAGGATCTTCTCAATTTTGCAAGGAGGGCTGAGCGATGTCTTGCTTTTCAACATTGTGATATGTCATCGCAATATATACCAATACAGCACCATGTCTGTGTCTGAAATATGAACGGAGATATGTAGAACGAACAGGGTTACATGCCAGCAACTCATACTACTTAGGGGTCTAAAACTTATTCATTTTAACTTACACTTAAGAAATTGTTACAACTGTGATTTTATATTACCAATAATTTTTAAAATAATACCTTTTAAAAAAAAGCTGTAGAAGAAATCAGCAGCATAGATGTGAAAGGTAAGGTGACAGAAAGTTCCCTAACAGAGATGAGGGAGACGCAGATTGTTTGTGGGGCAACAGGAGGAAAAAGGCTTAAACAGAGCAAGATTTATTTTTATTGTTTTAAACTCAGCATTAAATTACTCCAGTTTATTTTTTTACCAGAGTAGTGGAGGCTGCCATGTGAGCCACAGTAACATGCCAGGCTTTTGGGAGGGGAGGCAGAAAAGGCTGCAGGCACTGCAGGCACTGATCTGGTTCTGGGAAGGAAACTGCAGGGCTCTGGCAGTGCACCTCTCTTCTCCGCAATGCTGCAGAAACAAGTACTAGACTTCCCGTTTTGGGAAGGCGGGGCCACCCTAGCACCACCCTCCCAAAAGCTATACAAAATGAATACACTTTGTAATCTTTCCTAACATGGCACCCTCTGGGAGGCCAATATTTGGTGCCCCCAAGTAGATCTTCTCAAGTATGCATCTTCTCACTTTTGTGTGGGCAAGTCCTTACTAAATTCTGGCTTCAGGAAAGCAGTGCCAGGGCTGCGGCGCCTCCCAAAGCCCTAGTGCCGGCCTCCCACAGCCGCACAAAATAGATGCACTTTGTAATCATTCCAAAAATGGCAGCCTGTGCATGTCCAATATTTTTGGCGCCCCTAATTGGATCTTCTGAATTTTTCATCACCTCACATTTTGGAATGACTGCAATAGCCTAGCACTATGTAAAAACTGACTGAAAATAGTGTAAAGTACCTCCAGAGGAATATATCCTACAACAAAAGCAGGTTCTATACGCAATGTATTGACAGACTGAAATGAGCATCTTACATAAGCATAGGTCAGAACGGAAAAGAGCAGTGCGATGTTTACTTTTGAACAGCATGATATGTCACTAATTAACATCACTATATACCACCAATATAACACCATGTCTGAAATAAGGATGGAACTATGTAGAGGCAAACGGGGTGATCTGTTGGCAACTGCTACTGCATAGGGGTCTAACCTTTATATATAAAAAATTCTTACCTTTAGTATATTGTTACAACTGTTATCTTATACTGCAGATAATCCTAAAATTATCATCTCTTCTCTAAAATTTAACCTGTAAAACTTATTAGTACCATAGGTATCAAAGCTAAGATTCAAGAAGGTTCCCTAACAGCCAGGAAGGAGACACAGAGACACATGCCCCCAAAGAAGGGGAGAAGGGAGGAAAGAGCCTCAAACAACTGAGGTAGGTTAATTTTTTTGAAAATAACCCAAGTTTTGGGAAGTAAATAAATAGAATGCAGAGGAATCCCACCCTCTATTTATCTATTCTCTCCCCACCCCCACTCCACACAAGTGCAAAGCTGCAATCTCATGAGGTTTACTTGGTGTCAGGGGCTCTGGCAGCATCCCAGAGCCCTTTTGCCACCCTTCCAAAGGTAGAGTCTGGGTGCCCTGGGCAGAAAAATTGCCAGGGATACTGCCACAACTCTGGCTCTGGGAAGGAAACTGCAGTGTTCTTGAGCAGCTCCCTCCTCCGCAATGCTGCACAAGCAAGTACTATATTTCCGGCTTTGGGAAGGTGGTGCCAGGGCTCTGGCATTCCAGAGCCCTAGCGCCGCCCTTCCAAAGGCTACACAAAATGGATGCACTTTGTAATCTTTCCTAAAATGGTGATACAACGAGGCTGGGCGATGTCTGCTTTTCAACATTGTGATATGTCACTACCTAAACATTGCGATATACCAATACAACAGCATGTCTGAAATAAGGATAGAACCAGAGCATTTTTTCTAGAATAAAGTGGAGGAACTCACCATGAAACATTTTGTTTGTTTATTGCAGCCCTAGTCGGATTGCCACCTTCCCTGCCCAGTACCTAAAAGTAAGATGTGGTTAATAAATTCAAGCAGACAATGATCTGAATGATCAAGCATTGGGTGTATATCCATTCTAGTCCTCCCAGACAAAAAAAAAATTAATAAAAAAGGTAAGGGAATTCAGCTGTTCCCCAAGTCCCTACTTAAATACCGCCCCCGATGGATCTATGTAAATGTGAACAGGGTCCTGTGCTGGCAACTGCTACTACTGAGGGGACTAAAACTTGTAATGTTTTCTTACCCTTTAAATATTGTTACAACTGTTATTTTATATTACAGTACATGAAAATTGAATATTATCACCATTTCCCTAAAAACAAAAAAAAAATCTGTAGAATGATTTGCAGCATAGATATCAAAGGTAAGATGAGAGAATATTCCCTAACAAACATGAGGGGAGAAGGGAGGAAAGAGGCTTAAACAACTGGGACAAGGAATTGATACAGAACTTAATCAAATCTGAAATTCTCCCACAGAATATATCTGATCATAACCCAGTATATTTAGAGTTAAAGGGTAAAGAGGCTAGAGTACTTAGATGGAGAATGAACGAATCTCTATTTAATGATCAAAAGATAGTGATTAAGGCAAAAGAAACAATTGAAGAGAACTTCAAGTGGAATTTAAATAAAGGGACAGCTTTAGAAACGGTTTGGGACGCAGGGAAAGCCGTCATGAGGGGCTTTCTAATTCAGAAAAACAGCCATCAAAGAAAAGACAAAGAGAAAAAGGAGGAGATTTTAGTACAGTTAATGGAGAATGAAAGACAATTAACTATTAAGCCAGGTGATGAGATTATAAAACAAAATATAAAGTTATTACAAGCCCAATTTTCTATGATAGTAAACCAGGAGATTGAGTGGAAAGTTAAAATGTTGAAACAGAAGAGTTTTGAATCTGCTAATAAAATAGGGAAATATTTGGCCTGGCAACTAAGAGAAAGGAAAAAACAAAATATGATCTGTAGGATAAGGGATGGAGACAAGATAGTGGAAGACCCAAATGAAATAAAAAGGTTGTTTCAGAAATACTATAAGGATTTATATAGAAGAGGTAAGGAGACAGGCTATGATATAGAACGCTATCTGAAAGAACATCATTTACAACAGATATCAACCGAAGAAAAAGAATTACTAAATCAGCTGATTACAGAGGAGGAGGTAAGGAAGGCAATATCAAAGATGAAAATTGGTAAAGCGCCGGGGCCAGATGGTCTGTCAGCTAAATATTATAAAGTATTAAGTGATCAAATAAGCCCAACCCTATGTGAAGTGATGAACAATACTTTAAAAGAACGGAAGACCCCGAACACCTGGAAGGAAGCCTATATTACATTAATTCCTAAAAAAGATGTGGATGTATTAGAGGTGAAAAACTATAGGCCGATTTCATTATTAAATAACGATTATAAACTGTTTGCGGATGTAATGGCAGAAAGATTTAAAAAAGTATTAAATAACAGAATCCATAAAGATCAAACGGGCTTCCTTCCAGGGAGACAATTGAAGGACAACGTAAGAAATGTGATAGATATCATTGAATATTTGGAAACCAGAATAGACAAACAAGCCGCTTTGATTTTCATTGATGCCGAAAAGGCCTTCGATAACGTTTCCTGGTGCTTCCTGACAGAAAATCTAAAAATGATGGGGCTGGGTGAAAGATTTAGAAAAGGTATAGAAGCTATCTATAATGAACAAAAAGCTAAGCTAATAATAAATAACTCGACATCAGAATTTTTTGACATATCTAAAGGGACTAGACAAGGCTGCCCCCTGTCTCCTCTGTTATTTATAACAGTACTTGAAGTACTTACTAAGAGACTGAGAGAGGCAGCGGAAGTGAAAGGGATTAAGGTAGGGACTAAAGAACATAAGATAAAAGCTTTCGCGGATGATATTGTATTAACTCTAGAAGACCCGAAAAATAGTATGAAAGAAGCCTTGCAAAAATTTGAAGTGTTTGGAGCGGTGTCAGGCCTCAAGATTAATAAAAATAAGACTAAAATGTTGACTAAAAATCTAACTAAGGAAGATATTGTAGAACTAGAACAAAAGACAGGAATTATGACAGCAAAGAAAGTGAAATACCTTGGAGTGTGGATATCAGCGAAAAATATTAACCTATATAAGGATAATTATGAAGTCACTTGGAAGAATATTAAGAAAGATATTGAAATCTGGGAGAGATTGAGGTTATCTTTTCTGGGGAGGATAGCGGTTATCAAAATGAACGTTCTCCCCAGAATGTTATTTTTGTTCCAAACCATTCCGGTACTAAAAGGTCTAAAGCAGTGTAAAGAGTGGCAAAGGGCCTTAGCGAGATACATCTGGCAAGGCAAAAGACCACGAATAAAAATGAAAATATTGGTGGACAAAAAAGAAAGAGGGGGATTCTCTCTACCGGATCTAAGTTTATATTATGAAGCGGCGTGTTTATTGTGGCTGAAGGATTGGATAAGATTGGAAAATAGGGACATCTTGGACTTGGAAGGTTTCGATAACAGGTACGGGTGGCACTCGTACCTGTGGTACGAAAAGGTGAAAGTTCATAGAGGCTTTCTAAATCATATTTTTAGGGGACCACTATTCCAAGTATGGGAAAGAAATAAAAATATATTGGAAAGGAAGACACCTTGGTGGATTTCACCAATAGAGGTGTTAACTATAAAAAAAAATAAACATGGAAGGGAAGAATGCCACCTATGAAGAACTAACTTGGAAGACAGATCAAGGGATTAAACTTAGACCATATGAAGAGATCAAAAATTTATTTACAGGGTGGTTACAATACCACCAAGTAAATGACCTGCTAAAAGAGGACAAAAAGAAAGTAGGATTTGAAGATAAAAAATCTAAATTTAATGTAGAAGTTATAGAAGGTAAGAACAAAACAAAAGATGGTATACAAAAGATGGGGAGGTGAAGGAGGCCATGACTAAGTGGGCGATAGACATTGGATATAACATTGATTTTGAGAGGTGGCTGGAACTATGGAACAAGAATATGAGATTTACGGCATGCACGGCACTAAAGGAAAACCTGTGGAAAATGATCTACAGGTGGTATCACACACCAGTGAAATTAGCGAAGATTTATAAATTGAAGGATAAAAGATGCTGGAAATGTAGAGAGGCAGAAGGTGACCTCTACCATATGTGGTGGTCGTGTTGCAAAGTGAGAGGCTTTTGGGAATTGGTTTATAATGAACTTAAAAAAATCTTGAAATATACATTTCCCAAAAAGCCAGAAGCTTTTTTGTTAGGAATGGTCGGTAAAGAAATTAAAAAAGAAGACAAGATCTTGTTTCTATATGCTACAACAGCTGCAAAAATTATGTTAGCACAAAATTGGAAATCAGAAGTAATACCCAATATAAGTGACTGGCAGGTTAAAATGATAAATTATGCGGAGCTTGATAGAATATCAGGAAGATTAAGGGACCAAGACGAACAGAAATTTCATGATAATTGGAAGAAATATTTAATGTATATGGAATCTAAATCTCAGGTGACACTGGCGGGGTTGAAATAACTCTAACAGCGGGAAAGGCCTATGTAAAAGAGTTAAAAAGTATGCGATTATATAATTTATTCGATACTTACCAAAGGAGAGGAGGGAAGTCCAAGGCTTGGTTGAGACTAACTCAGTTATGTATTTTATTTATGATTGGTGAAGTGGATATAATTTGTATAAGGTATGTGGTGGATTTTTTGTTTATGTTTTTTCTGTATATATGTGCAAATATGAATAAAAATTCAATGTAAAAAAATAATAATAAACAACTGGGACAAGTTTTTTTTTTTTTTTTACATAACCCCAGTTTAGGGAAGTAAATAAATAGAGGAATTCCACTCTACATTTATTTACCTCCCCCCCACTGCAATCTCATAAGGTTTAGTGGGATAGTGGCAGCACCCCAGAACCCTTGTGCCACCCTTCCAAAGGCAGACAATATGGATCTTCTCAATTTTGTGCCACCTTGGCTGAGCGACCTGAGCAGCGCTCTGGTTCTGCGTAGGGAAGTCCAAGGCTCTGGCAGTGTCCTAGAGCCCTTCTGTCCTGCCCAAACCTGGGCAAGCAAGTACCTAGCACCGCCCTCCATGGATGCACTTTGAAATCTTTCCTAAAAAGGGTGCCTCTGGAAGGCCAATATTTGGCACCCCCAAGTGGATCTTCTGAATTTTGGAACACCTCAGATTTTTGGCTGACTGAAATAGCATAGCACTATGTATAAAGCAGAACTGGAATGATGGACTGGAAACAGTTAAGAACCTCTGGAGGAACATACCTAAAACAAAAGCAAGTCCTGCATGTAATATATTATGTCACAAATGAGGTACAGATACTTGAAAAGGCAGGAAGATTGACAGACTGAAACGAGCATCCTACATAAACATAGGTGATAAAGGAAATGTACTCCATCCAGGGATGGGAGATGTCTGCTTTTCAACATTGTGATATTTCATCAGCTAAACATCATGCTATACCGCTATAACAGCAAGTCTGAAATAGGCACGGAGCTATGTAGAGGCGAATGGACACATAATTCTTAAATTAGCAGCTTTTATCTAAAATAAAAGCTGTAGAACTAATGAATAGCATAAATATCAAAGGTAAGGTGATGGAACGTTCCCTAAAAGAGAGGAGTGGGCACAGAAACACACACACAGGAGGGGAGAAGAGAGGAAAGAGGCTTAGAAAACAAGACAAGTTTATTTATTTTTAACTCTGTAAATAACACCAGTTTACTTTTTTCATTGGAATAGTGGTGGCTGCCAAGCAAGTCTCAGCAACATGGGAGAGGGGGAGGTGAGGCAGAAAGGGCTTCCTGCTGTTGCATGGGCTTAAGCAGAACTCTGGTGTCAGGAGGTGTTGGGGAAGTAAATAAATAGAGAGCAGAAGAAACCTACTCTCCCTTTATTTACTGCCGCCACACAAATACACCTGATTAAAGCCTTGATCGCATAAGGTTTATCCTCCCCAAGAAGGATAAAATGTGCAAACTTTGGTAACCTTTTGAAGCTAATATTTGGAGCCTCCAAGTGGATCTTCTGAATTTTGCAGCCCCTCAGATTTTTTTGATTACTGAAATAGCATAGTACTATGTAAAAAGAAGAACAGGAATAATGGACTGGAAGAAGCATTAACTACCTCAGGAGGAATATACAATAAAAATAGGTCCTACCTTTTTACCATTTTTTTTAAAAAAAATATTTTCCAAATTATTATAAATCAAACCAAATTAATTTAATTTACTACAATTTCTTAAAATCAGGTTTCCCACTCCTGTTCCAAACATATGGTCGTCATCATTTCCTCACATAGTCACACCATTTCTTGTTTAGAGTCCAGTTCATATGTGCACATGGTATCCCAGGCAGCCAAGGAGACACAGGTACAGGAGTGTTGAATATTCATTAATTCCCCATTCCACTTAGAATAGGGAGTTCTGTTCATCAGAATCCCCCTTACACTTGAGCAATATTGTGCAGACTGCTCCATGCATGGAAACTTAACACCCCACAATCTAATATCCTAGCATCCCAGTGCAGAATAGGAACTGCTCAGAGTTCTTGAAAACAGGAAGATTCAACAGAATGATTATGATGATGCAAAATAATTTATTGCCATCTCTATGACAACCATGGAACTTGTGAGGAAGGAGACTATTATGATGCCATCATGTAAGATGGAAGTGTAGAATAAGAACTACTCAGGGAGGAAGGGGGTAGAAAGAGAAATAAATTCACTCTTCCTGGTGGTACCCGACTGTTATCACGGGCTCCCTTTACACAGCAGTTGGTCATATTCCCTATAACTGTAGGGGCAAAACCTACATTTTTGAAAAGGATAAATTGGAAGGGGAAAAAATCCTATCCTCCCAGCCTATTTAAACTAGGCTAAAACTCTTCTTTCAACACTCAGTTTTCTACACTGGGGCTTTGTTTTTAATATTGAAGTGTATTCTGTCCCATGAGCCCCAACTACCATCCAAAATGGTAGAGCCTAGAGTTTACCACCTCATCAGTTGTTGTAGGAACTAGGCCTAGAAGCCTTCAAAAGGCCAACTCAGAAGAACATTTTTGATGCCTCAATTGCGGAGCCCAACTCAAAGTACAGGCTGTTCTCTTGAAAGCTGTAAATGAAATGTGGACAACCATTGGCCCTAGGGTCCACACACAGTCTCATTTTATGCATCCCACATGTCTCCTGAATTTACCGGTAATCCCTTTTCTTGTATCCTAACAGAGCTTTTCTTTTCATTATTCACCCCAGCTTTGTTAAATGTCTCCCCATCTTAATATATAGTTTCAGAATGATTGGAAGGATAAAAATAAATTTCGTGTGTGTGTGTGTGTGTGTGTGTATTTCTTGCTAGCACAGCATACGGGGGGAGGGGAGTAAGGTGTAATGTCCCCCCCAAAGTCTGAGAACAAATTCATAGGTTCTACCAGCAGTGTGGAGAACTGGAGTCTATGATATATGAAACCAGAGAGACAAAATTGTCCTGAGTTATCTAATCCAGAATAAAAAACTGCCCTGTTTCAATTTTCACTGAGGCTACCTCAAATTAGTTTTCAGTCCTGTGTAGATGAACTGCAAAGGTGAGGAGCCCCAGCCTCACCATCTCTCACTGGAGAAGGGTGGATGGGAAATGTGCATAAAGATGAATGTATTAGTGAAAATAACACAGAAACATTAGGAAAAAATGCTTGCAAAAATGTTTACACTAGTCAAAACTGCAGAGAAATATGTGTTTTAATACAAGAAATTGACACCACAGTGCTGTAGAATTTTTGTGAGGGGTTTTAAAAGTTTGCAAACTGCTTCATAAATATGGAGAACTTGATTAAAGATTGGAAAAATGAGAAACTGAAATGACCAAAATTGACAAGAGCCTTCCATTCCTGGTTGACACAAACCGGGAATCTGCTTGAAAGTAGAACAAATGCCTCTTCCATCCCCCTGCACTCCTGGGCTTCTCTTTTCTGTCTTGTTTTGCTGTGTGTGCATTTTCAAAATAACCCATCCCAAAGCTCCTATTTCCATCACTGATTGTTTGGCTGAGGCTAGTCTGTGCAAACATTGCACAAGCCTTCCTCCGCCCTTCAGCTCCTTTGGCAGAGCCCCCAGCTGCAGCAGAAAAATACCCTTTCCCCTGAAATTCCCCACCTCACTTGTTTAAACTCTCTGCCGTTTGTTGATTCTGCTCCATGACACGAAAAGGCCAAAAGGAAGCCCAGAGTTTCTCACTTGCTCCGAGGTGTACATTGTAGATCCTGCTGGTATCATCATGACCCTAAATACCTGGGTGGTATTTTGTGCAGTGTTCCCCTTGGGAGTTTGCTGGCTGTCAAGAACCCAACGGGTAAGTTTGACCTCTAGAAAAACAGGACTGCAAGGGAAAGAGTTCGTTTCCTCCTGCAAAAGAAATTCTTGATGGAGTTGATCCAGCTCTTTAAATAAAACTGTGGGGTAGTTCAGTGGTAAACCTCCATTAATTTGCCCTCCTCAGCTTTGAGCCTGCTCCCTGCTCCCGCACCTCTATGAATGGCACCATCTAGTCAGCAGTTTTTGTGTGGCTAGTTTCATGCATGGAAAGAAGCACTCAGTCAGATACTAGGTTGAAAAAATATATAAGCCCAGATCATTGCAGTGGGTGAAGGGGGAATGTATTGCTGTAGTGTTGTCTCTGAACAAGACACTTAAAATTTATTTATTATGGCACTTGGACCTCTTTAACAACAGACTTGTCAGAGCAGCTTACAAAGATAAACACTAAGATGGCCCCAGCCCTCAAGTATCACAATCTAAAAACACACACAGCACACAAGGAAAAAACAAGAGGGTGGGAGGAGTAGAAAGTTCAAGCACAAGTCCTTTCAACTGCAGTTTTTATTTACAGCCAATGTCAGCAGAGGTTCTGGCACGCTCTCCAATACTCCTCAGATGAAAATAGGGACATTTCTCCCCACCTCCCAAGTGACCCTCCTCAAATCCCCATTCCACCCCCCCACCCCCCAGCATTTCCTATCAGAAGAAGGGTGGGTGCCATCACCACTTCACCAATGGGACACAGCACACACGCCTTCCACCTTCCTGGAAAAAAACACCTTAATCTTTATTTGATTTTATTCTTTGGTAGATTTACAAAAAGAAAAATACACCAAAAATATAAAAGATTTGCAAGGGATTATGGGGGGGGGGGTTTAAATAAACCTTTTACAAGCAACACAAGCTTACTTAGAATGTTAGGGGTGCCTTTTGGGGTAAAGGCTCCTGACACTTGGCTCCTTTTAGAGCTGGGCTATTTTTTTTGTTAAGGGTCCTGGCTATTTAGTTTCTATGTCAACACGGTACCTGTATTTGACCTCTTTAGTTACACAAAGGCCTGTTCACAAAGGTAGCCGTTAAGGAGACAACTGTCAGATAATATAGGGACATGCCAGACCAGTCCCTATCCTCTTGACAACTATGGGTTCCCAAGTCCTGCTTTAAAATCACAATCAATGACACACAAACTAGCCATCTCTTAAGCAGCACACACACATCTTTCATTCCAAATATGTGACTACACTTTCTTGCTTTTAAAAATGGCCCTCAAATACACCCAACTTAGGAGGGTGGGTAGGGATTGTGTTATGTACTGAGTTGAATAGGATCCAAACGGCAGCAGTCTGATTGGTCCTAGAACAATAGGATCCAAATTGCAGCAGTCTGATTGGTCCTAGAACAATAGGATTCAGAATGCAGCAGTCTGATTGGTCCTGGAACAATGCAGCAGGAACCACCCAATCATGCTCCAGATATAAGTGAATCCACAACCTGATTGGCTTACAGTAGAATTCCAGAATTAGCCAATCATGTGCAGCCCATTGTGTAAATAATGTATATAAAGCAGATACTTTGAGGGGACTTTCATTCATTCCTCCTCACCACTATGAGCTGAATAAAGAGCATGAAAGCACTTTGCGACTCTGAGTATATTTCAGATTGGGACCCTCCGTATTGCAGTTTCATCAGGCAGGCTGTCATCTGAAGAAGGCCCCTCTGGTTTACCCCTCATGGTACCCAGGTTCCCTGTCTGCATTGGAGGGGCTGCTCTATCATCCAACTCCACTTCTTCAAAGGGCATCCCATCAAGCCAAGAGTCAGGTCCACACATTCATAGTTTCTGACTCTCTCCCTGCCCTCTCGCCCCTTGCAGACGTTTCTGGATTCTTTGGAAACTCATGACACTTCCTCATATTTTGGCACCAATTCAATTTTTGAAGGTAAGAAGTTAACTACTACCCTGCTTTTGATTTAGCAAGCCCAGTCTGGGTTCAAATAGGTTGTCTGCTCTGCAATTGCAGGGGGGAAGCCTTCTATTGGCTACCAACTTTGTAACCTGGGTTTGGAGGGAAGAGGGGACGCTGAGTGTGTGTGTGTGCGCGTGTGTGTGTATGATTATTAAAATTTGTATACCACCCTATACACACGGGTCTCAGGACAGTTCACAGGATAAAATCACAACAAAATACACAATCAAAATGAAACAAAAACCAAATAGCACCCCCCCTCACACACACACACATTGTAAAAGAGCATTTGAATGTCAGTCAGCCAAAGACCTGGTTAAAGAATCACTGCACTTGTTTGAATTCTTCATCAATATCTATTGCTTTTATTAATGCCAGGTGTTTCCACTCCCAATTTCCACAGTGCCAGAGTTCAAAGTGGTATACCTGACTTGCTCCTGTGAAGAGGGCCATGCTGGACGGACATCTTGCAAAACCCAACTTTGCTCATTCAGAGCCTCAGGGGAAGTCTTTGCCTTCAAATTCCCTGATGACCAAGCCCTCTTTTCCACTTCCTTCGTGAGCAACCGAAGGCTGAGCTCATCCAACAGTTTGCTACGCCGTTTCTGGGGCAACTGTTTTGCTGGGGGACAGGTCCTCAGTCCTCCAGGTGCAGAAGGCCGAATGACATATTGTGAAGGGCAGCTGGTGAGTTTAGTCTCAGAATGTTTTAGAAAGCAAAGATCCCCCACGAGGCAGGCAAATGTCACATTTCTGAAAGTATCTAAATACATCAGCTTGAGCTCCAAGATTGGCAGTGGAGGCCCTGTTGGTGATGTTGCCTTTGGGGGTTACCAAGTTGGTGCTGACCTGGGACAGGGCCTTCTCGGTGGTGGTTCTCCATTTGTGAAATGCATCTGGCTGATAGATACTGTTTCTGGCAACTTTGAAATTATTAACTGTGAGGATATGTGATTGTTTCTATATATTTTACAATGTTTTTTTAATGTCGTTAATTGAGATGTATTACTTTTTGGGGTGGGTTTTTGGTTTGCCAGCCTGGACTTCTTTGACAGCTAGGGAAGAATATAATTTTAATTTAATAATCATATCACATAGTTAAACTATGGAACTCATTCCCAGAGTAGGCAGTGATGGCTACCAATTTGGATGGTTTAAAAGAGGACTGGAGAAACTCACGGAGGATAAGGCTTTCAGTGGCTCTGCCTCCACAGCTGAGGCAACAGTACTTCCGAATACCAGTTGCTAGAGTCTGCCCTAAGGGAGAGTGTTTCCTGCAGGCCACTGTGAGAGGCGGATGCTGGACTAGATGGGCCTTTGGCCTGGTCAAGGAGATTCTTCTTACTTTCTTATGTTTTTACCTCCCCGTAGCAAGGATTTGTCATTGTCCATGGTGCTAAAATTCACATTAAGCCAGTTAGAAGACAAGACCAAGGGCTGCTGATGGGCCCACTCCTTCCCAAACCTCACATCATCTTAAGGACCCAACAGAACAACAAAACAACACAGACAGGTAGGCATTTTTGTCAGAGCCTTGTCAAGAACCAGGGGGTCTGGTCTGCGTGTCAGTCTATGTTGTTCAGAGTAGGAATGGGGAAGAAATTCAGTACAGTAAAGGTGAACCTACCTGTCCTCTGAAACAATATGCAAGTCAAAATGCAGGCACCCCCTGAAATTCGCAATGCAGGTCTCCAGCCAAGTAACACTTTTAAAATCACATATAGTATGTATGAAATACGTTAGCGATAATGACATCCATAGATCTGAAGGCAGCCCTGTTTAGGGAAGCTTTTAATATTTGATGAATTATTGTATTTTAATATTTTGCTGAAAGCCTCCCAGAGTGGCAGGGGAAACCCAGCCAGATGGGCGGGAGTATAAATAATAAATTATTATTATTATTATTATTATTATTATTATTATTATTATTATTATTAACTGGATTATATCAGAGAAAACTGTGTAAACAATGTGTATATTAGGAGAACAAAGGAAGCAGCCTCATATCGGCTCTGAGCACTGGTCCAAATAGCTCAGTACTATTTACTGGCTGGCAGAAGCTCTCGAGGGGTTCAGTCTGTGTGCTATTGCAGGGCGGAGGTTCCCGTCCCGATACCGCAGAGGGGCTGAAGGGGACGTGAAACACTTGGAGCTTTTGGTTGTGGTGGGCCCAGATGTCTTTCACTTCCACAAAGAAGATACCGAGAGGTACATCCTCACCAACGTGAACATTGTGAGTTGCTCTCTGGCTGTATGCAGGTGGTTTTTTTTCCTCTCTCTCCCTTCTTTTCCTGTGGCAGTTTGTATCTTTTATGTGATGCTACACTAAAATTTTTTAAAAGGTCCTGCTGGATCAGGCGAAAAGCTTATCTAAGAGCAGGATTCTCAGATCCCAAGGGCCAGCCTGATGCCCTAACAAGAAGTTTGCAAGCAGGGCATGAACACACTAGTAGCTAGAGCACAAAAAATAGGAGTAACGCAATGATATCTATACATCAATAACATCTAGCAAACTCTGCCAACATCCTGATAGCGCTGGAGGTTTGCTTCCTCCCCTCCACCCACAGTAAAACCCCTGCTTCATCAGACCAAACATTTGTTTTATTTTAGCACTCTGTTTCACTTCCATGGGACGCGGGTGGCGCTGTGGGTTAAAGCCTCAGCGCCTAGGACTTGCCGATCGAAAGGTCGGCGGTTCGAATCCCCGCGGCGGGGTGCGCTCCTGTCGCTCAGTCCCAGCGCCTGCCAACCTAGCAGTTCGAAAGCACCCTCGGGTGCAAGTAGATAAATAGGGACCACTTACTAGCGGGAAGGTAAACGGCGTTCCGTGTGCTGCGCTGGCTCGCCAGATGCAGCTTTGTCACGCTGGCCACGTGACCCGGAAGTGTCTCTGGACAGCGCTGGCCCCTCTTGAGTGAGATGGGCGCACAACCCTAGAGTCTGTCAAGACTGGCCCGTATGGGCAGGGGTACCTTTACCTTTACCTTTTTTTCACTTCCATTGTTGGCCAGCCATGGGCTTCCAAAAAGCCAAGCCTCCTCCTTTGCTCTTCCTCCTTTCCCCCCAGCAACTGGAATCCAGAGATAGTTTGCCCCTGGATCTGGAGGTTCCATTCAGTTAAGCGTTTGTTATGTATTAGGTTTAACACATTTTATGTTACAAGGCACGTTCTAACCAATCATATAAGCGCTGGTAGACAAACGTTCTAATGGCAAGTAAGCACATGCCCTTTCAACTGTCAACTGTCAACGGTCAACGGTCAATGGTCAGTTCATGCTTGGCATTATTATCGTCCAGTCAGTTTGGTTCTTGTGTTCCTATGAGTGAACTGTTGTCACTGACAAATGTTGAATAAACATAGTTGAGGAACTTGTACTGCCTTGGGCTTCTGACTTTTTCCGAGCATGTAACAGCGTTTCTGAGACTGTTTTAGCTCTCACATTTATTGCAACAGAGAATGCAAAAAAACAGTGTTTAAAAGGTGGCCCTTTCCTTCCAAAGCTTCACAGAACAAGTTGAAATGGCTTGTGTTCTGCACTGTGATTCATCTACAGCTGTTGATATGCTCATAGCTTTGTCTTAAACCAGGGACTTGTAGCCCTCCATGTAAAGTTAGATTAAAACTTCCATCTGTGATGGTTGGCTATGCTGGGGCTGATGGGAGCTGTAGTCCTACAATATCTAAGAGAGCCACATGTTCCCCACCCTTGCCTTAAGCTTTCTTTCTTTTTCTCAACAGGGAGCAGAGCTTCTTCGAGATGCGTCACTGGGAGCACAGTTCAGGGTTCACCTAGTCCAAATGATTGTCCTCACTGAACCTGAGGTATAAATAAATGAAGACCGTGTTGGCTCTAGGCATGGGCGATGTATCGATTAATCACCCGAAAATGGTTTTGAAACCTGCATCACAGTGACAAATTCACGAGTTTAGGCAAGGCAATATACTGTGAAAGCCAGCAGGTGTCACCAGTGTTTCATGCATGGCCTCCTCAGTCCTCAGCTCTCCTCAGAGAGCCATGCAAGGCCACCTGAGGCCTCCTCCCTCCCTCCCTCCACTGCCCAGCCATCCCCATAGATACAGGAGTGGTCACTCACTCGCTCGCCCACCTGCGCGCTTGCCTGCCAGCGCCATCCCTTCTCCAGCCAAACAAGTGGGCTGCCTCCTCCTTTCTGCCTCACACTTGGCGCTGGGAAGCGGAGGCATGGCCGAGTCCTTTGAGCCCCTGAGGAGGCAGCACGCAGGGAGCAGCGGCAAGAGCAGTGCTAGCTCCTCTTCCTCACCTCCAGGCCTAGGCCTTCATGGTGGTTTGGTGGTAGCGGCGGTGCCCATTTCCCCTCAAGCGGCTGCCCGAAAGATGGAGGTTGTGGGACTGGTTGTAGCGCTGGCACCATGAGGCGCAGCATGAAGCAGTGAGGAAGACTAGAAGGGAACCAATGCGTCTGCTTGGGGGCAATGAGAGGTGCTGAGGTGAGGTGATACTGTCGGTATATGCTGTCCTGCCAGTGCAGATAGAAACTACAATGTGGTACAAAGGAGGAATGGCTGTGGAGGGCTGGCTGACTACTGTACTGAGATAGTTCAAACCACTTTGAAGTCCTCCTTCCTCTTCATTTTCAGACATCATTATATATATATCACTATATCACAATGTGGAACGCTCTGCCTCATGAGACCAGGGCCCTGCAGGATCTGATTTCTTTCTGCAGGGCCTGTAAGACAGAGTTGTTTTGCCTGGCCTTTGGCTTGGCGCCAATTTGATTCCCTCCCTCTCTTTTTTCTTTTCCTTCTCCTCCTGCGAGGAGGCTACATTTTAATATTTTAATGTTTCAATATTTTAATGTTGTATTTTAATTTTGTTTTTAAGTTGTAATCATTCAACTTGTTTTTATTATTGCTTGTAAGCCGCTCTGAGCCCGGCCTTGGCTGGGGAGGGCGGGGTATAAATAAAAATTATTATTATTAATGTTTGGCTGGTGATACATCACAATGTTGAAAAGCAGGTATCACCCAGCCCTAGTCAGCTCCAGGTTTTAGTTGACCCTGACGCATGACACCCTCCGTAGGGACCTCTCGCACAGTGAGTCCGTCTCCTAAATGCATCAGGTTCTAGGGACTTTTATCAGTAGCGCGCCCTACTGGGAACCTCCTGGCCTATTAAGCTCATATGGATCTGTGTACACTCAGATCCAGAACCCTCGTCACGCAGGAACAAACTAGCACTTACATTACAATATTAAAGTGGGCCGTGGGCCAAGATAGGATCAATAACTCGTGAATGGTAAATGAAATGAATCCAACTCACGAATGACGTCCCTAATTGGGTGGTTGTTGGCCATTGGGATGGGTAGGGGGAGGCAAGGAGCCCAAACAGTAGATGGAGCCCCAGTCCATGACAAGCAGAGCCATAGCCGTTGAGAACCAGAGACAACTAATTCTCATTTGTGCCCATCCTCCTCCCTGCTGAGTTTTACAAGGGCACCCCTGAGAATAAAGTGGCCTCAGTGAACACCCTCTCTCTAGGAAGGCATCAACATCTCTACCAACATCACTTCCTCAATCATCAGCATTTGCAAATGGGCTGGGAAAGTCAACCCTGAGAATGATTCGGATCCTCACCATGCAGATCTAGTTCTGTACGTGACCAGGTAAATTAAGCTCTCTCTCCTTTCTTTGAGTGATGTGTAATGGAAGGTGGACCATAGGCCCAGTGTGTTCCAAGTTTTGCTTGCCTGAACCTCTCCCGTGAGCACATGGTCCCTACATGGATGGTGTGAGAGCACCCAGTGCTGGAACTTAGCAGTTCAGTAGGTCTTACAATGCCCATGGGACTGCAAAGCAGCTCTTGATAGCCTTGTCCAGGGACAGAAAAAACTGTGGCCCTCCAGACTCTTAAGTCCCATCAGCCCCAGCCAATACAGCTAGTGGAAAGGGGATAATGGGAATCGTAGTCCAACAGCATGGGGAGAGCCACTGGTTTCCTATCTCTCCATCTGCCTGGGCTCCTCGAGACAACATATTTACTGAGCAATTGCCCTGATCTGCTTGCACAAAACTTACACAGAGGTTAGACAATGCCTGTCTTTATTGAACATCCATCTTGATTTGCTTGCAGGAAGTTTATATGTCTTTCCATTAGTCATTTCTTAACGCTGCACTTTTCAATGCATCCCCCCCCCCCCACTTTCCTAACTTCAAAAAAGTCAAACTTTGTTTAAAAGTAGATTTGTTACGCTAGGGCAACAGAGTTCTTTAATCCCACTTTGATTGTGCACACCTAAATTTTCCAGTATGCACTTGCACTCCCACAAAACACATTCTGGAGGAGCTTCCCCCCCATTGTTCTAGTGTTCTTCCTCTTTACCTGTTTTGCTTTAGATTTGACCTGGAATTACCTGATGGAAACAAGCAAGTGCGTGGTGTCACTCAGCTGGGCGGGGCCTGTTCCAGTTCATGGAGCTGCATCATCACCGAGGACACTGGATTTGGTCTGGGAGTTACCATTGCCCACGAGATCGGTCACAGGTCAGTGGGCAAGGAATTAATCTCACCATTGTTATTTATTGAACTTGTATACAACCCTTCATCCGAAGATCACAGGGCAGTTCACAACATTAAAAATACCAAATGAAAACACAAAATGCATGATCAAAAACAAATCAATAACCCCCCCTTTCATAAATGCATTGAAAAGGCCATAGAATGTTTAATCAGCCAAAGGCCTGGTTTTAGAGAAATGTTTTTGCCCGGTGCCTAAAGATATGTAATGAAGGCTGGAAGTCCTCTTGTGTTTTGAGGGAACATACAGAGCTAAGGGCAAATCCCCGGCATACATTTAAAGCGCATCCAAAACACATTTAAAACACATGACTTTGCTCAAAGAATCTTGGGAGCTGTTGTTTGCTGAGGGTGCCTGGAAATGTAGCTCTGCAAGGAATAAACTGCTTTGTGCTTTGTTTGTATACAGCCTCTGATATTTTTTCTGTGATTTCTGGGCATAGCTGTCAACCTTCCCTTTTTTTGCGGGAAATTCCCTTATTTCAGCACCATTTCCCGCTGCTTCCTGCTGCTATCCCGGATTGTTAGATATCCCGTAGACCAGTGTTCCCCAACCTTGGGTCTCCAGCTGTTTTTGGATTACAACTCCCATCATCCCGCGCTAGCAAGACCAGTGGTCAAGGATGATGGGAATTGTAGTCCGAAAACAGCTGGAGACCCAAGGTTGGGGAACACTGCCGTAGACTGTCCCTGGGACAGGTGATGCTGCTGATCCCTTATTTTCAAATCTGAAAGTTGACAGCTATGCTTCTGGGTGCTTTTATTTCACTTTTCTAATTTAAAACCATGCAATACAATTCAAACAGCAAAGAATGTGTTATCTATTGAAGTTCTCACCCTGGCCACCAGGGGTATTGTGTACGTATATAGTTTTCACTCAGGTCCACGTAAGTTAATTTAGGCGGGAAACCCTGGGTTGTTGTTACAATGTTGACAGCCGGCTGCTTATAAAAGCAGGCTGACTGCTATGTCCACCTACAACTTAATAGAATGAACACTTTATTTTAATATATGGTGTGAATACAGCCAGAGTGCATGATCTGTCTTCAACCTGGAAAAACTGGGGGTTGGGGGGGGGGAGTTACAAGCATCTGTCTGTACCCACGTACATATCCAGCACTCACATGTATTCATACACACATTACAGAGAGATTTGGGCTCTTTTGCTGGAGTTATAATGTGTGTCCATTTACGAATGTGTGTTTTACCCTTAAACCTATACCCATAGAAGTTCTTGCACAAAAGAATAAAGCTTGGTTTGTTATATGAAATGAAAGTGACAGAATATATAAATGCTACTTCAGACAGCAAAATTACTATTCAGCTGGCAGCAAATTCTTTCATATGTCCACACCTTGATCTGAAGAGTAAAAGATTCCCCAATTGTTTTTAAAAACCTAGAAAAGTGAGAATTTTGCTATAGAACTCACACTGAAAGTAAAGCAGAGAGCAAGGCGGGGGGGGGGGGGGCGGAGTACACCCAACCTTAAAGCAAAGCAGGCATGGGAGCGCTGAGTAAGTTCCTTGCTGTTGGAGCTATGAGAGCTATCTAACTTGAAAATCTAGGGAATTTTAAATTCACCCAAAGCCCTCTAGTGGAGAAGGGGGGGGGCTTGAGATGAACAATTCCTAAATTTCCAGAGTTATTGTGCTATTGATCTTATCTCAGTTTCTTGCCTGCTTCCCACTCTCTGTGTTTTGCTTAAAACAAAAGGTTGAAAGAATATGTTCCAAGTAAGCAATTGACTAAACCTGGCCATCCTTTTTTTCTACCTGCTGCCTTAAAATTATCTCACCATTAACTTGATGCCATTCATTCAGGTGTTGAACAGACTTTAGTGGCAACTGGCGTCAGGATGTCTTCCTGCCTGGCTTTTAGAATATGTTTGTGATAAGGCAGGTACAAGGGTCAAGCAAGGTTCATGCCATGATTTGCAGTAATAAACCACAGAATTTAAGTTCAGATTCATTCTCTCATTCTCTCTCTCTCTCTTTCTCACACACATACACACACACCTATTCACACTTCCTTCCTTTCATTCCTTCCCTTTTTATTTTCATTGCAGCTTTGGGATCCAGCATGATGGAGAAGGGAACCGATGTGCAGGCGATGGGCACATCATGGGCTCTGAAGGTGGCCACAACAGTGTGGATTTGACCTGGTCCGCCTGTAGCAGAGAGCAGTTCTTAGCCTTTGTCAGGTAAAAGGGCCAAGGGGCCCTTCGGACCATGTCTTTTGCAACCTCTTGGGCAGTGGTGGATCGGTGTTCCTTGGGACTGGTAGGAGCACAACAGTAGGGAGAGCCAGCCAACATCAGGCAGAGCCAACTAATTTTTGTTTTCCCCCCATAATCCGCCCTGCTGAGTGCTCCCACCCCCTGGAATGATTGTAAGTAAGAAGGCAGGCAGGTGGGATATGCCGGAGGATGGGAAGACTGAGATTGGCAGGGCTGTGCCCTAAAGGTAAAGGTAAAGGTACCCCTGCCCGTACCGGCCAGTCTTGACAGACTCTAGGGTTGTGCGCTCATCTCACTCTATAGGCCGAGAGTCAGCGCTGTCTGCAGACACTTCCGGGTCACGTGGCCAGTGTGACAAGCTGCATCTGGCGAGCCAGCACAGCACACGGAACGCCGTTTGCCTTCCCGCTGGTAAGCGGTCCCTATTTATCTACTTGCACCCATGGGTGCTTTCGAACTGCTAGGTTGGCAGGCGCTGGGACCGAACAACGGGAGCGCACCCCGCCGCGGGGATTCAAACTGCCGACCTTTCGATCGGCAAACCCTAGGCGCTGAGGCTTTAACCCACAGCGCCACCCGTGTCCCTAGGGCACCTCCTAATGGACCATCCTTCACTTGGTCCTGGGCACACAGTTAATGGGAACAAAACACCAGGCAAGAGAAGTCACATACACTTTTTATAGATCATTTTAAGAATGGGATTCTGGGATCACATCAGTCTATATACAGGAAGACCACCACTAGCGCTGTGGTCTAAACCAGTGTTTCCCAACCTTGTGCCTCCAGCTGTTTTTGGACTACAATTCCCATCATCCCTTGCCACTGGTCTTGCTAGTCAGGGATGATGGGAGTTGTAGTTCAAAAACAGCTGGAGGCACAAGGTTGGGAAACACTGGTCTAAACCACTGAGCCTCTTGGGCTTGCCGATCAGAAGGTTGGCGGTTTGAATCTGCGTGATGGGGTGAGCTCCCGTTGCTTTGTCCCAGCTTCTGCCAACCTAGCAGTTCAAAAGCATACCATGCTTTTAGTCATGCTGGCCCCATGACCCGGAAAGCTGTTGGTGTACAAACACTTGTTCCCTCGGCCTGAAGCGAGATGAGTGCCGCAACCCCATAGTCGTCTTTGACTGGACTTAACTGTCCAGGGGTCCTTTACATATAGACATGGAGAAGTTACAGTGGTACCTCTGGTTACGTACTTAATTCGTTCCGGAGGTCTGTTCTTAACCTGAAACTGTTCTTAACCTGAAGCACCACTTTAGCTAATAGGGCCTCCCACTGCTGCTGCACTGCCACGCGATTTCTGTTCTCATCCTGAAGCAAAGTTCTTAACCCGAGGCACTATTTCTGGGTTGGTGGAGTCTGTAACCTGAAGCGTATGTAACCTGAAGCGTATGTAACCCGAGGTACCGCTGTATTTCAGGATCTGTTCTCCACAGGGTGTGGGGAAATAAAACTGGGTAAATATCTCCTGCTATAAGGGAATCTTCCTTTTCCATCCTTTTTTTATTATTATTACTATAATCTTACTAACTCATCAATAGCAAAGCCCCAGGGCAAGTTAATGATTCATATAGAAGCAGTGCCGGAGCTTCATGCTCTGGCAGGGGGGGGGGGGGGGGCGGAGAGCAGGCGGGGGCGGGGCTGGCACGCGTCCTGGGGGTGGGGCACACCGCCTGCAGGGGCATGGCGCCCAGCGTGGGCGGGGGGAGGGGCAGCCGCGATGACACCCTGCAGGGATCGCTCTGCCACGGACAGTGCGCTCCCCCCGCACTCCTCTTCCTTCGCCAGTGTATAGAAGTCAGTGGAAGCCACTGAAAGCTGAGTCAGCCTTCAATTTCATAGCCCCACTTCCTTCATCTGCAAACACTAAACTGCACTCCCTGATAGCTCAGCCAGCTCCTATCTGAACTTCATAGCCCCACTTCCTTCATCTGCAAATACTAAACTGCACTCCCTGAGAGCTCAGCCAGCTCCTATCTGAATAGCCCATCCCACTTCATCTGCATATTATAAACAGCCTCTCCCGGAGTGGCTTTGCTCAGCCCCATAGAACTCAATGACAGCCAGTGAGAGCTGAGGTAAGACTTATCTGCATAGCCCCATCTCCTTCATCTGAGAGTTGAGTTATCTCCTAGCTACATGACCCCGCCCAGAGTGGCTCGACCATTAAGCGGACTGAGGTAGTTGAAGCCCCCAAAGGCAATATCCCATTTTGATTTCAGCAAGATTCATGCAAATTGGTGCAGATACAGGGACCGCTTTTCCACCAGTGGTGGAGGTAGCAGGGCGGGCAGAGAAGCAAGTACAGCAGCAACCAGGCAACACTTTCCCTTCTGCTTCAAGCAGCAAAACAGGCCACCACTCGTGACTCCACCTCTTCTATCTGCATAGCCCTGCCCTAGCATCTGGACTACGATGGAACCCATTGGTATTTGTAAGAGATCATTGGTGGGCTACGCATTTAATAACAGTTGGCACTCCTTGAAGCTAATCCACAAGCAATTTTTCTGTCTTGGTTTTTCCCCAGTACAGGCCAAGCAAGCTGCACAAATGACTTGCCAGACCTCAAGGACAATATCCCAGGAGGGAAGCCAGGCCTTTATTATGGGGTGGATGAGCAGTGCAAAACGGCCTTTGGGGGCGGAGCTACAGCTTGCACTTTCTCCAGGCACGACATTGTATGTATTACATTTATCTGCTGGGTCCTGCTGATATTACATGCAAATAGTAATAATCATAGCATTTCCAATTCAGTTACGTATTGCATTTTTATCTCATCTTTTCTTCAAAAAGCTCAAGGTGTCATACATTCCACTCCTCCCTTCATGCCCGTCCTCCCCCCACCCCATATTTTATCCTTGCAACAGTTCTGTGGTGTAGGACAGGCTGAGAGATGGTAAGTGGCGTAAGATCAGCTATTGAGCTTTGTGGCTGAGAAGGGGATTTGAACCCTGGTCTTCCAGATCCTAATCTGACACACCACCACACTGGCTCTCAGATTCACTTTGCGTTTTAACATGTTCAAAGCATGTCATGTACGTTATCTTTGTCATATTGGACAACACCCCAGCAAGGTAGGCCAGTGTTATGGCAGTGTGCTGAGGCTGTGGGAGTGGTTTCCCTTACACCCCCCACTCCCATGTTTTCCCTAAGTCAAATAAATAATAGCCAATAAAGCAGCAGGGTACCTATCTTCCTGCCCCCCTTCTCCTATTTCTAGGACATGTGCAAAGTTCTTTCTTGCCACACTAATCCAGCCGACCAATCCAGCTGCACTCGGATCCTCATTCCCCTCCTGGATGGCACTGAATGTGGAATCAACAAGGTAAATGGGTCTTCTGATATGAAACGGCAGTAGAATGGGGATTAGGACATTGTGGCCTTCTAGATGTCTAGCTCCCTGAATGTTGGCCAGGCTGCCTTGAACTGATGGGAGTCCCATCAGTCTAAGGAACCTGTAGTCCTCCAGATGTTGTGGTCATGGGTGATGGGAGTTGAGAGTCCAGCTACATGCATTTTGCTTAGCTTCTCTGTGGCCCTTCTGGGTTCACACCTCCATGGCCTTAGTTGTGCTGCTGTCCTGGTGCTTGATGGCCGTGCTGTTCTCACTTCCAGTGGTGCTCCAAAGGCCGCTGTAGATCTTTGGAAGAACTGATTCCTATTGCAGCGGTCCATGGGAAGTGGTCTACTTGGACTGCCTTTACTGCCTGCTCCCGGAGCTGTGGTGGGGGAGTCGTGGCCAGGCGGCGACAGTGCAACAACCCCAGGTGAGTAAGTCTAAGCAGTGTTTTTTGGGGGGGACTGTGTTCAAAGGGAGCCATAGAACCTGGGAGAGAGTTGGATGCAAGGGGACTGAGGATGGTGGGGCAAAGCTCCATTCGCCCCAGTGGGACAGCCTCTGCGGCACTTAATTGAAACGAGATGTGTAAATGTCTGCTTAGTAGCGCAGTGCATATTCATAGGTCCTTCCGTGACTCCTGGGCAAAGCTGCTTGATGGCCAGGTGTGTCCTGGGTCTGTGCTGACCAGCATCTTGTCTATGCTCAGAGAGCAGCTTCGCTTCAGAAACTGGGATCTGATGGGTCACACACCATGCATTTAAAGCATATTTCACTCACCCAATGCAAAGAATCCCCATGGAGCTACAATTCCCAGCACCCTTAAGAAACTACAGTTCCCAGGATTGGGGTCAAGACTTGCTTTAAATGTACAGTGTGGGTGTGATTAAGATCCTCTCTCCTCCTGCCACACATACAAAGGTGTCCTTTCCTTCCAGACCTGCTTTTGGTGGACGTCAGTGTGAGGGAGCAGACTTGCAAGCCAAGATGTGTAATGAACAGGTAGGCAGGCAGCCATTTTTGCTTCTGTCCTCTGTTTAAAAAGCCCTGGCAGCTTTTCATTTTGTAAATAGCAGGACACTCTTCATATACATAGGCTCTGTGTTGTCTTCCATGATTCCATGGACATGTGGAATGTACCAGTTATGCCAGTTTCTAGAAAATCACAGGAGGGGAGAATGCTGTTGCACTTAGATCCCACTAGCGTGCTTCCCATAAGCATCTGGTTGGCCGCTGTAGAGAACAGGATGCTGGACTAAATAAGCAACTGGTCTGATCCAGCAGGTTCTTCCTACATTGGTGAGGAGGCTAGTTCAGCATCCACAGATGTGGACCTCTAATTCCTAGTTTTGTGTCAAGTTTCTAGTCCTCAAGCTGTAGAGAAAATCTCAGGTGCACAGAAAGCTGCCTGATACCAAGTCAGACCATTGGTCCAGCTAACTCCTTATTGTCAATACACTCTTTGGTAGCAACTCTCTAGGGTTTCAGGCAAAAGCCTTTCCCAGTTCTACATGACTGTCCACCCCTGAGCCATACAGCTCTTCCCAATGGAGCATGTATAGAGGTTGCAATAATAATAATAATAATAATAATAATAATAATAATAATAATAATATACCCTGCCCATCTGGCTGGGTTTCCCCAGCCACTCTGGGCGGCTTCCAACTAAATATTAAAATAAAATATTCTATTAAACATTAAAAGCTTCCCTAAACAGAGAAAGAACATGCTCCAGATAGTAATGGATGGTCTTAAGGTAGAAAAAGGCTACATAATGGAATTGCATGGCTGTGGTCCCTTGCATACGGGACGCGGGTGGTGCTGTGGTGTAAACCACTGAGCCTAGGGCTTGCCGATCGGAAGGTCAGCGGTTCAAATCCCAGCGACAGGGTGAGCTCCTGTTGTTCAGTCTCAGCTCCTGCCAACCTAGCTGTTTGAAAGCACATCAAAGTAGATAAATAGGTACTGCTCCAGCGGGAAGGTAAATGGCGTTTCCATGCGCTGCTCTGGTTTGCCAGAAGCAGCTTAGTGATGCTGCCCACTTGACCCAGAAAAACTATCTGCGGACAAATGCCAGCTCCCTCAGCCAGTAAAGCGAGATGAGCGCTGCAACCCCAGGGTTGTTCGCGACTGGACTTAACTGTCAGGGTCCCTTGCATAAGAGTATTAGCAACTAGAATTAGAATACAGTATGTGTGTACTTGCTTAAATTGAAGTATAGTTGGTGGACACAGGAAGGGTTAAGTACCCCATCTTCCCACCTGCCAATCCATCTCTAAAAGCACTGCCTCTCTTTTGATTCTATCTCCACAAATTCAGGTTTGGGACATGATATTCATTCCTTAAAAGCCCCTGCTTGGAATTAAGCTCCATTTAAATGAGCAGGACTTGCCTCCAACTCCAACTTGTGGTTAGAAGAATGAGCCATTTACTTGTTCCCCCAAAGCAAAGGGCAGCCCAGCTGTCATGGTGATAGGAACTGGCATGTTTGATCTCAGCCATTTGATCTGTCTCCTCTTCTACAGCCCTGCCCAACGACAACCCAGGTGGGTTTCATGGATGAACAATGTGCTTTGACAGATATGAAGCCACTTTACCTCAGCCTTGAGTTCCCATCCTTCTATAAGTGGGTGTCGGCTGTTGGCTACACCAAAGGTAATCCAAATTTGGGAGTTTTATGAAAAGGTGGTGGGGAGGGGAGTTCTAACATTTTCTCAAAAACCATTTACGGTAAATTCATTGTCACACTAAAACTCTTATGTACTTTCTACCCATCACAGGAGACGCCATGTGCAAACACATGTGTAGGGCATCTGGGAAGAATTTCATGGTGAGCCGAGGGGATCGATTCACAGATGGAACAAGGTGTGAGCTGAGCAGCCCTGCAGAAGAGACAGCAGTTGGCCTGTGTGTGATGGGCAGCTGCAGGGTAAGGACAATAGCCATGCAGAGGTGTGCCAGAGAACATCTGGCACTTCATTAAGGCAGGCAGGTCCTGGAGTTGTTGTTTTTTATCCTGTGCCTTTTTCTGTCTTGCACCCATTCTTAGTTTGTCTCCTCAGTGACTCAGCCCAGTGAAGCTTTCCCTATAATGTATCTCCAGGACAGGAAAAGCCTTGCTTGTGCATTTATGTAATTATTATGATTCATTTGACATTAGTTGCTCCCTGCATAAAAATATGCTTTCCAAAGATTAAGAGCTGAAGGCGTAACATAAAATCAGAAAACAAGGATTTGTTATTGAACATAAGAATTTAAGAATAGCCCTGCTGGATTATCCCAGTGACTCATCCAGTCCAGCATCTTGTTCTTTCAGATGCCCCAGTGGGAATCCTACGGGGAGGAACTGAGCAATAACCCGTTAAAAGAAGCAACCTGTTAAACACACTCAGTTTAGTTTTCTTGGCTGCTGTTAAAGGCACAGGAGCAAGGCTGAAAGGAAAATTATGCTTCGCTGTAAACAGCCTTACTAGAAAAATTAACCAATAAACTGAAAATGACACGGGGACAAACAGAAGAAGAAACCTTTACCTCGGTATGGCTCCCCTTTATCACATACACAGCCCAACAAGACAATGACAAAAATCCACCAACAGCATACAAATCAATATAGCTAACCTGATCCAAAACACCCACCTACCCCACTTACACATGAAAACAAAGACCACCACAGCCAACCACAAATGAACAACCACACCCTAGGCCAACCCCAACCTCTCTCACCACCAAAGGAACACAAGTGAACAGCAGAGAACCTGCACAAGCAACGCTGACACCAAACCCTACATACATTAAGTAAAATAGAAACATTGCCACCCGACCCCATCCCCACCCATCTTCCCCCTCCCCCTCCCCCTTTTCTTCCTAATGTCTCAACAAATGAAACTGATTTGTAAAAATGTTACATGGAAAAAATACGAGAGAGAGACATTACACATACTCCTGTAAATCAAGAAAATCTTTAATAAAAATACATTTTTTAAAAAAATATGCCTCCCTGTTTTCCCCATCATCCAGTTGCACAGAAGAGAAAGGGACCTTAGGAACACAGGAAGCTGCCTTATTCCATGTCAACCCCTTTGTCCATCCAGCTTAGTATTGTCTACACTGACTGGTAGCACTCTCCTGGATTTCAGACCAAGTTCTCCCCCCAGCTTTACCTGGAAATGCCAGAGATAGAACCTAAGACCTTCAGTGTGCAAAGCAGAAGCTCTGCCACTGTAGTGGTTCTTCCACTGGCCACTGTGAGAACAGGACATTGGACTAGATAGGCCTTTCACTCTTCTTATCTAGTAAACTGCAGTGGGCTGCACAGAATATCCATTTCTTGGGGGAGGGGGAATGGCAATGCTTAGAACACCCCCCAAAAAAGACCCCCCCCAAAAAACCTGCAACTCCCCCAATAAGTAAAAATATATTAAAAAAACAGGCAAGCAACTCCCCCGCAATAGACAACACTCCCCAAAGTCCAAACAACTCATTTTGGGGGAGGGAGAAGGAGGGGCAGAAACTAAGGGGTGATGGACTGAGGGCCCTATGGTGTCCGTGGGCACCATGCTGGGGACCTTAATCATATCCTATCACTGCATTAAGCCAGTTGTGGCTCCATCATCCCCTGGGCGCAACTGAAGCAGCTTTCCTTCTTTTTTGCCCAGATGTTTGGTTGTGACGGTAGGATGGATTCTGTGAAGAGGATGGATATGTGCCGAGTATGTGGTGGAGACAACACTACCTGCTTCGGTGTGAAGGACTCTTACGCGGAAGGAAAATCCAGAGGTATAGCACTGCTCCTTCTCCTTTTCTTTTCTAATTGTTACATTTTCATTATTCTTTTTCCTCCAAGAATGGAGCACACTGTTTTCTTCATTACATTCATAACAAGCCTGGAAGGTAGGTTAAGCCGAAATATAGTGAGTGGCTCCTGGTAGGGATGGGGAAGAAATCAGGTTATCTCAAAACTGAATTTGCAAACTGAATTTTTGCTTGGATCTAAGTTTAGTTCAGTGATTAAAAGTAAAAAATTTAAAACCAAATTTTGCACTGGGATGCTGAAATCTTTTGGCATAGCTTTGGCATAGTTTTGAATGTCACATGGCTGGGGCTGTAAAAAAGCAGCAACTTCCATTCTGAGCTGTTCTTAATTTTTATAATGAAATATTTTTAGAATGTGTGATTATTTGACTGTTTGATTATTTGATTGTTGTTAGCTGCCCTGAGCCCGGCTTCGGCTGGGGAGGGCGGGATATAAATAGAATTTATTATTATTATTATTATTATTATTATTATTATTATTATTATCCCAACCAGCACTGTTTCCTTGCCCCTGCAGTTCGGTTTCCACCAGATAATATATTATTTGCCTTGCTTTCTGCTATTTCATGTAAGTTAAATAATAATTTCCATATAACTGCCCAGAGTGACTGGGGAAACTCAGCCATATGGGCAGGGTATAAATAATAAATTATTACATTATTATCATATCACATGTAAGTTAAAAATTTAATGCAATGAACAACATAATAATTTCCTCATCATTCATTTAAATACAAAGGAAGCACAATTTAAACTGAGGGTGCATGAAAGCAAGTAATCAATTACACATCCTTTGCAGACTGAAAACACCACCAATTACCAATTGGTATTTGCTGGATTGATTTACATTCTAAACACAGG
This sequence comes from Podarcis muralis, assembly GCF_964188315.1. Classification (NCBI taxonomy): domain Eukaryota; kingdom Metazoa; phylum Chordata; class Lepidosauria; order Squamata; family Lacertidae; genus Podarcis; species Podarcis muralis. Next base: position 13,570,514 of record NC_135673.1, on the reverse strand, counting down.
CCAAGCAAATAAGCACCAGCAATTTCTGCTTCTATTTTTAAATGGAATTTTCACTTTGCCTGGTTGTGCCTCAATCCCACACATTTTTAGCTGCAGACATCTTCTCCTGCCTCTCGTTTTTCCTTTCTTGGATCTTCTTTGGTATAAATGTGCCCCGTTTCTCCCTTCTCTTTTGTCCCCCTTCCAGAGTACGTTACATTTTTGAGGCTCCCTCCTAACACCACCATGGTCCATGTGGTCAACCAGAACCCACTGTTCACGCATTTGGGTGAGTTTAGTAATGCAGCTTTTTAAAAAAAAACAACTGAAATCCTTTAAACATATAAGACAAAACTACAGATAGTAAAGTTGCTTTAAGATTACCACAACCAACCTCAATAATTTCTAAAGCAAACCCATACGAGATTTCCTCGAGAATGCAAACATTTTGCAGGGGGAAATCAGTCCCAAACCAGAAATATACATTTGCGTAATTAAAGTGGATTAAAGTGCTCTGTTGCTCTAGCACAACAAATTCACTTTTTAAAAGAAAAATATGACTTTTTGTGGTAATGAAAGTTAGGGGAAATGCATTAAAAAGTAGAATAAATGAATAAACACCACACAAGAAAATCAGGATGAATGCTCTCATTTGATGTATAACCTCCCCGCAGACAATTTTGAACAGCAGCTCAGTTAATAGGGTACGTTGTCTGGCCTCTGCATAAACTTTGCCCAAGGAAATCAGGATGAATGCTCAACAAACCCATCATTTTGTGGGAACCCCAATATTCCAATGTAGCAACCACCCGTTTCCTTTAACCAAAAACCAATCCAAAAACAAATGTCTTGGGAGTGTGCCTACTAAGCCATGCTTTCGCAAAGCTCCATTTTTAATATGCTTATATTCACAGCAAAAGCTGTACCAATTAGATGTGGAGAATAGGGCTGGGCAAACATTGCCCGAAACTGGGTTTGAAACGGGTCATAGCGGTGACAATTTCAGTTTTAAGCTAGGCAATATACAATGAAGGCCAGCAGGTGTCGCCAACGTTTCACACATGGCCTTCTCAGTCCTTAGCTCTCCTCAGACGGGGGGGGGGGGGGAGGGGGGGGAGGCTCTCTCGCCTGCCAGTGCCATCGCTTCTCCAGCCAAGCAAGCAAGCTGCCTCCTTCCTTCTGCCTCACACTGGGTGCTGGGAAGCGAAGGCAGGGCCACGTCCTTTGAGTCCCTGTGGTGGGAGCACATGGGGAGCAGCACTGGCTCCTCTTCCTCACCTCTGGGCCTTCATGGTGGCTTGACAGTGGCACCAGTTTCCCCTCAATCTGCTGCCCGCAAGATGGAGGTAGCGGGGCTGGCTGGGGCGTCGGCAATGTCAGGTGCTCCGTGAGGTGCAGCAAGGCCCATGGGGTAGGCTAGGAGGGAGCTGGTGCACCTGCTTCAGGGTGGCAAGAGGCGCTGAGGCGAGGCGATGCTGTCGGTATATGCTGCGCCATTAGCGCAGCAAAGGAGGAATGACTATGGAGGGCTGGCTGGCTACTGTACTGAGCCAGTTAAATCTGCTTTGAAGTCCTCCTTCCTCCTCATTTTCAGACAACATGATATATTACTCTACTGCGATGTTTTGCTGGTGATAACATCACAATGTTGAAAAGCGGGTATCTCCCATCCCTTGTGGTGACACATTGCTGTTGCCTCCTTCTAGGTGTGAAGGTACAAGGGCAGTATGTAGTGGCAGGGAAAGGCAGAATCTCTTTCAACATCACATATCCCTCGGCCCTGGAAGACAATCGGATAGAATACAAGGTCTTTCTCACTGTGGAGAACCTGCCAAGCTTGGAGGAGATTCATGTGAATGGGCCAACGCAGGAGGACATAGAAATACAGGTAACACGCTACAGCCTGATAGAGAGGGCTGGCAGGCCATTTGGCCTGTAGGCCTGAGTTTTCCCACTCCCTGCTTAAACCCATTGAAATCAGCCAAGCCATTGGTTGATCTCTGGATGCCATTCAAACCCTGGTTCCTTTTCCCTTCTAGGTTTATAGGAAATATGGGAAGGAGTATGGGGCTGCCACTAGCCCAGACATTGCCTTCAGCTACTTCAGACCAAGTGAGAAAGAGGTACATTCATGGGTACCCCAGCTTGGCCCCTGCTCCGTGAGCTGTGGGGAAGGTGAGGCACATTGTTTTCTGGCTCCACACTCAATTGTGAATGGGACATTTCTGTGATGAAGTTATTTGAGCGCAGAGGTGGGATTGCTCTCCAGGGTGCTGATTTAGAAAAGGTGCACTGGGGCAAGTGGAACACTGTCTCACCAAAACCTCTGTCTACCTTCTTATTTAAATCTAGTCCACAGGCCCTGCCTGTCAGCTTCCTCCTTAGTTGCAAGGGTTATTGTCATTGGCTATGGCTCCACCTCCTCTTGGTCTTCTTGCACACCCCACCGCTCCCAATTGACACCACTGGGTGTTATAGCCTCAGGTCTCCTGCAAGGGGTTGGATGAGGAAGGTTGAGAATTTCATTTGGTCCACAGTTCTAAGTGGACTAACCTGATCCACCCTACTCAGGGCTAAAAGGCATTAACTTTCCAGTTTTGCCACTCTCAAATTCCTTGAGTCAAAAAAAAAAAAAAAAAAAGTGGCAATATGTGTGCTTGGGGTTGAGATGTGCACAAAAATGAGCTTTTTTTGGATTAAATTTGTACAAAGATTCATACGTCACACGGCAAAGTATGTACTGAAAAGCAATTAGTTGTATCCAGCTAGGTTCTACTTAGAGTAGACCCATAGAAAATAATTCACCTGTTAGTTGTGGACATCTGTTTTAATATTGTCTGTCTTGTCACCTATAGCTGTTCTGTCCAATCAGCACTGACTCCCCTCTTTCCTTCTGGCAAATCCTGATCTCCTTTACACTTCATATTTTGCAGGTGCTCTGAAGGTCAGTTACTCCTGTTTTGACAAGGCAAGGAATGAAATGACGGATGACCTACATTGTCAGAAGACCCCAAGGCCCCCTGCCAGGCAAGAGCCTTGTGCTGTGGCCCCCTGCCAGCCCCAGTGAGTAAAGGTCCTGCTAGTTCTCTTTGTGGGAAAGGAAGAGCCCAGGTGACGCATGTTCATCTTCAAAAGCCTCTGCATAGCCCATTGCTGCCATCACTGAAAAGGCTAAAGTAGGGTATCAGTGGTAGAACATCTGCTTTGCATACAGAAGGTTCCAAGTTCAATCCTATTAGGGCTGGGGATGCCTGAAATCCCAAGAGAACCACTGCCAGCGTGAGCAGAGAATATTGAGCTAGGTGGACCAATGGATTGACTGGGTACAAAGCAACTTTCTATGAAAGGGTTGTAGCTCATGGTTTCCATGCAGATGGTCCCAGATTTAGTTTCCAGCATCTTCAGGTAGGGCTGAAAAGAATCCTCTGAAACTCCAAAGAACTGTCAGTGTAGACAGTGAGCTGGGTAACCAATAGTCTGGGTCAATATAGGACAGCTTCCTATGTTAGTTATGTCCTAACAGTAAATATAGGTTAATTTAGGAGATGTGCACATATTGAAGCTATCTCAGAAGACCAACTCTGCAAGAATCCACTAGTCCTAATATTCCAGTTTGGTTGCTAGAATTGGCTAGGCAAGTGTGGTGCAATGGTCTTACTAGGTGGCACAGAGTCCCAGGAAGAGCATCTTCCTTGCATGCAGAAGGTCCCAGGTTCAACCCCCAGCATCTTCAGCTTGGGCTGGGAGAGATTCTCTGCCTGAATGCTGGAGAGTCACTACTGAGCTAGATAGACCAGTGGTCTGACTCATACAAGGCAGCTTCCAACATTCTTTTTTATTTCATCCCCTGTACTCAGAGCCACAAGGACTAGAATATTGCTTTCTTTTCAAGTAAACTGCAGCAGCTCAGAATCTGCTTTGCTTGCAAAAGGTTCCAGGTTCAGTCTCCAATGGCATCTCCAGGTGGGGCTGGAAGAGACCCGTCTGAAACCCTAGAGAGCCACTGCCAGTCACTGAAGACATTACTGTGCTATTCGAATCAATGTTCTGAACAGGGCTGGGCAATATCTGGTTTTCAACCTTGTGATATATCACCAGTTAAACATTGGTGATATACCAATACATCCCAGTGACTGAAATAAGGATGAAGCTTTGTAGAGGCATTGGTTGGCTTTCCCCACATTGTGATTTTTGTATAGCACATAAACACGCACACATCATGATTTGTGATATATTGCCAGGTCAAGAATTATGAAACCGATATGATACGGACTTCAAACCAGTTCTGGGTATATCGCCCACCCCTAGCTCTGACTCTGTTATAAGGCAGCTTCCTGTGTTCCTGATGCCACTTCCTGCATGACTGTGGGTGGGTGTGACAGGCCCTTCCTGTTTTCTCCAAGATGGGTAGCAGAGTACTTTGGGCCCTGCAGCGCCCCCTGTGGCGGTGGTGTGATGGAGCGACTGGTTTACTGTGCAAAGGAAGAAAGAGGATTGAATGTGACCCTGCCTGATTCAGAATGTGTGGATGCTCTCAAACCATCAGCTGTCGAGTCCTGCAACACTGAGATGTGTCTTCCAAGGTAAGTAAACATATAAGTCACCCATAAGGGACAATGGGTTGTCCAATGTCTTGGCCTCCTGTGATTCTTCAGAAGAGCAAGGAAGAACTGCAGAAGTGTGCAGTGATTGGTGAAGATGGGTGGTGGCACACACATACACCTGGAACCATGAGTCTTTTCATTGGTTCACAAAATTACATTGAGGGTTTTTTCTGATCTCGCCCAACTACACCAGGGAAACTTTGATCATTTCTAAGTTAATCCAAGGAGAACATAGGAAGAGCCTGGCTGTTGGTCAGACCAAAAAATTTAGTCCAGCACCCTGTTTTTATAGTGGCCAACCTGATTCCTCCAATGGCAAGTCCACAAGCAGGACCTGAGTGCAACAGCAACTCTCCCCTCTTGCAGAGGCAGACTGCCTCAGAAAATGAAGGGAAAACAGAACCATTGTGGTTAGAAGCCATTAATAGCATTATATTCCATGAAAGATTTGGAAAGCTTATCCATCTCTCCACCCACGAACCCACAGTGAATACAGAATCTGTTGCAGAGAAATCCAGAAGTGGCCAAGGCCATTCTGTAATGGCTGTTACTTCCTATCCAGGTGGAAGGAATCAGAGCCAGGCCAGTGCTCTGCGATTTGTGGCTTGGGGGTTGCCCCAGTGAATTTGACTTGCGTTCAACTCTGGGATGGGGTGGAAAGTACCGTGGATGCCAGCCTGTGCCTAGCGGATGAGAAGCCCCTGGCCTTTGTGTCTTGCATGGTGAACATCTGCCCTTTGGGATGGAACACGGTACGTAGAGCATAGGAGGAGACTAAAGGTCAGTCTAATTAGGGTTGCAGGGAAAGCCCAGTTTAGTTTGTGTCTGAAGAGAAATCTACCTAATTTGCCATTTCAAAACAATATACAAACTAAAACACAGCCATGGTTCAAAATTTGCACTTCTCCGAGTTTGACAATGCAGTTCTCCACGTATACCAAAATATGCATGTATTAAAGTGTGTATAAAAATGCATATAATAGTGGAAAGAACATACAAAATCCTGTATACCTGAAGGAGCGTCTCCACCCCCATCATTCAGCCCGGACACTGAGATCCAGCGCCGAGGGCCTTCTGGCGGTTCCCTCATTGCGAGAAGTGAGGCTACAGGGAACCAGACAGAGGGCCTTCTCGGTAGTGGCGCCCGCCCTGTGGAACGCCCTCCCATTAGATGTCAAAGAGATAAATAATTACCTGATATTCAGAAGACATCTTAAGGCAGCCCTGTTCAGGGAAGTTTTTAATATGTAACGCTGTACTGTTTTAACACTGATTGGGAGCCGCCCAGAGTGGCTGGGGAAACTCAGCCAGATGGGCGGGGTATAAATAATAAATTATTATTATTATTATTATTATTATTATTATTATTATTATTATTATTATTATTTAAGAGAAAATAGAAATATTGGGGGAGATACAATTGCAGTTGAATGTAGCCACTGTATGCTAACAGCTCAAGCCATGTCTGATACACTTATTCAGCTTTTCTCTCCATCGACTCTTGAGTAATATAGCTTTGCAACTGACAGAAACCCCAGCATATTTGTGACATGAAATGGTTTTCTGGAGGAGACCGTGTTGACAATGTAGCCTATTAAAATAAGTTGGTCAAGTACATAGGTAGGCAAACTAAGGCCTGGGGGCTGGATCTGGCCCAGTTGCCTTCTAAATCCGGCCCACGGATGGTCCGGGAATTGGTGTGTTTAACATGAGTAGAATGTGTCCTTTTATTTCAAATGCATCTCTGGGTTATTTTTGGGTAATAGGAATTCGTTCATTCCCCACCCCCCAAAAAAATAGTCTGGCCCCCCACAAGGTCTGAGGGACTGGCCCCCTGCTGAAAACGTTTGCTGACCCCTGGTCAAGTATGTAGCATAGATGCATCCTCAAACTGGACGCATCAGCGCTACATACTTCATTAGCCTGGGAGCTGTAGTACGATGAAGCTGCTGAGAAGATCCCTGTGCCAAAACTGGAGTCCCCTGGGTTCCCTAAAGGGGAGCCTTGACAGATATGTTACATTCCACATCCTAACTTGTTTCCCTGCCATGAGATATTGTGCTCTTCTGCAGCAGGAAGACATGCCCCGCTCAGAGCTCTTGGTCCCGTTTTGGCCTCATAAGACTGGAAATCGCTCAGTGTATGTCTGGAGCCCTTTGGCTGGAGCATGCCCTGTCACCTGCGGGGGAGGTAAGGTGGTTTCCTAGGTGCTTCTTGTGCATTAATGAGCTCATCAAAGACTATTTTGTGTATTATCATTTTCCAGAAGGGAGCTTTGTCTTGACAACACTCTTATCCTACACTAATTGTTTGTTTGACTTCAAAGCATTTTCATTCTGCTCTTCAACCAAAACAGCTCCCAGAGTGGCTTACATATGATCAATAAAGCAAGACAATCCCTGTCCATAGGCTAACTGTCTATCCTGAGTGATGTGACATGAAAGAAAATAGGGATGAGGAGGGAAGAGGAAAAAGCAAGCTCAGGGACTGGTTCTTAATGTTAGATGGAATGCCTGATGGAATGCAAAGGCCATGGCTAGATGGCAGTTGAAGGCTGGAGAAGCCCAATGGAATTGGTCTCTCAGCAGAGCTGATGTAGTCCCAACCCTCACTCTGCTGCAGCCTGATGGGATGGCTGCTGCCCAGCTGAGAGTTGAGACGAAGCCAAATGCAACTGATGTCTTAGTAGAGCCAGTAGAATAGCTCTGTTATTCTCTTTATTCTCTTTATTCTCTTTTTCTGCTGCAGTCCAATGGAATGATCACTACTAGTTGTATGGGAGCCAAAGATGACTGGTGGAGTAGCCCTGCTTCTTGTTTCTTTCCCACTCCTCTGCATAGCTGTCAACCTTTCCCTTTTCTTGCGAGGAATCCTATTCAGGAAAAGGGAATTTCCCTTAAAAAAAGGGAAACGTTGATAGCTATTCTCTTCTGCAGCCTGACTGGATGGTGGCTACTAGGTGACAGTTGAGAGAGAACTAAAATCAATTGGTCTTTCAGCAGAGCCAATGGAATAGCACTGCTTCCCTTCTGTGCTTCTGGCTTCACAGCCAGATGGAATGGCTGCTGCCAGGCTGAGAGCTGAAAAGAGGGAAGATCCAGTGTCCCTGCAAGAAGGAATTAAAAGAAATTGGATCTCATCAAGTGGGCTCCTGGCGGGAAACAAAGGAGTTTTACATAATCCATTCTGGCCACTTCTCTTTCCAGGCTTGATGTGGCTGAGCTATGTCTGCCTGGTCTTTGACACCAGAGAGGAAGCAGAGGAGGAACGTTGTAACCAGGCACCAAAGCCAGCGAGTCAGCTGGAACTGTGTAACCCCACGCCATGTCCAGCAAGGTAAAAGTGCATAGCATGAGCATAAGTATGAATAAATCTTGTAGATCTAGCCTTGTATTCCTTTCACAGGCCCTTGAGGCACATTCGCAGCCCGGAAGAAAGAAAAAAGAATCCACTCATGCGTTTACAAACGATTCCTTGCCTGATGGTCACCTGGAGATTATTCCTGCTTGCCACCGGTGACTGGATCCGTGGTTTTGTCACAAGCCCAAGGAAGTTGATGGAATAAGTTGATTTGTGTCTGTCTCCTCCTTTCCTGCGCTCTCTCCAGCTGGGAAGTGAAGGAACTCTCTCCATGCCCTGTAACCTGTGGTGAAGGAAAGATACCCCTCTCGGTCCGCTGCGTCCGGCGAGACAAGAACACAACCCGGACTCTTCCTCACTCGAAATGTAGCCGGATACACAGGCCAGCTAGCAGCAGAGAATGTGCTATGGAGCCATGCCCAGCCAGGTAAGTGCCAATCGTTTTGAGGGCAGTGGCCAAGGAGAGCCTTCTTTGTCTTTTATGATGAATTCACAATCTCTAGAGCCAGGTCTGGGATTGGCCTGTTAACAGTGGGTGGAACTGAGGGTGGGAGTCACATGTTGGCCCCCGGGTGCTTTTGATTCAACAACTGGGTTCTGTTGTTTCCACCTGCCAGGTGGTCCTACAAAATGGGCACGTGTAGCACCAGTTGTGGTAGAGGCGTGATGCGCAAGGTCCTGTACTGTGCACGAGCAATGGGGGAGAAGGCGGAGGAAGAGATTCTACCAGACGCGGTCTGTGAGAGTTTGCCTCGCCCTGAAGAGCAGGAAGTGTGCAACCTGGAACCATGTCCCCCAAGGTCATTCATTAGTTGTGGATTCATTTAACTGGAGTCTTTTCCTCATCACCACAAATATTATTTTGTTATTATTTAGCCAATTTATAGACTGCTTATCTATCTGTACTATATATCTAGGAAAGTTGTTTTTTCAGTGTGCATTTGAATATTGCAACCAAATTTAGCATGATGGTTCCTGAGGTGAAGGAGCAAGTTTTTGTCTATATTGGAATACAGTTGAAAGCAATTTTGAATTAAGATGGTGGACTGAACCTTTCAAATCTTCAATGATTTTCTTTTGTTTCTTAGAATTCCCAAGGCATGCCAGCTACGAGGCTGCTAGTTGTGCATAAATTATATTCAAATGGTTCAGACTGAGACGAAGACACTAGAACAACAACAACAAAATGTCAAGGGCTCCAAAACATGCAACAGCTCTTTACACATAAACAGATAAACAAATTATACACATAAACAAATTATATGTAAAATGCTACATATAATTTTCTTAGATTAGATGTTTTAGATTGAATTTGAATGTGGTGTGTAAATTGCTCTGGGCTGTATTTATGAAGAGCAGTATAGATAGATATAGATAATCTGATATTCCCAAATGTTTTGTGCAAAGTGGAATGATAGGAAGGCCCTGTTAAAATCTGGGGATGGTGCGGAGGGCAGTTGTGTGTGTTCACTTGACTCACTGATCAACTCTCTTCTCTCTCTCTGAGAAGGTGGAAAGTGACTAGAATGGGTCTGTGTTCCTCCTCCTGTGGACTTGGGGTAGCCACCCAGTTGGTGACTTGCATGCAGCTTTCTGGGGGACAAGAGATTGAGCTGGCTAAGAGCCAGTGCCGAGAAGCAGAGAAGCCCCCCTTCAGTGTGCCTTGTGTGATCCGGGTCTGCCCTTATGAATGGAGGGTCACCAAATGGACACAGGTAAACCTTTCAGTCAGGGGTGGGGAACTAAAGCATTGGGGTCACCTGGCCTCTCTATCTGGCCAGCAAAACTCTTCCCAGGCCACACACCCCATTGGCCTTGCTTCACATCTCAAGTGCTTTTGCCTGGCTAGAATGTGTCCCTGAAGTCTGATAATGCCTCTTGCTTGGATGGAAGATGGAGACAGGGTGGGGTGAGTCTGCAAAATTTCCATCCATTGCTTCTCCTACTTATGCCTCTGGCCCCAACATGGAATGTGGCCTTCAGAAGGCTGCCTAGAAGGGAATGTGGCTACAGGGAACCAGACAGAGGGCCTTCTCGGTAGTGGCGCCTGCCCTGTGGAACGCCCTCCCATCAGATGTCAAAGAGATAAATAATTACCTGATATTCAGAAGACATCTTAAGGCAGCCCTGTTCAGGGAAGTTTTTAATATGTAACGCTGTACTGTTTTTAACACTGATTGGGAGCCGCCCAGAGTGGCTGGGGAAACTCAGCCAGATGGGCGGGGTATAAATAATAAATTATTATTATTATTATTATTATTATTATTATTATTATTATTATTATTATTATCTCAGGCTAAAAATGGTTCCCCACCCCTGGTTCAGGCATTCAGAGATGTGTTGGAATTAGGACAGAGCTGGGTTGCTCTCAAGAACCCCCCTTGGCATTTGCCAAGGCCCCCTGCCCCTCTCGTTATTATTTTTTACTGTGAGGACTTGTTCTGTGGGCATTGCCTGCTTTTTTGTTAGTCTTTGTTTTTTGGGAAAGTGGTTAAGTGTTTTGCCTGTTTAGAGAGGGAGATTCAGTATCACCAGCTTTTCTTCTGTGAAATGGGCATTTTGTGGTGCCCACCACAGTTTTCTTAGATTTCCAGATGTGACCTCCAGCCCAAACTGGTTGTGGGGAGCCCTGGGTTAGACTCTTCGACTAGAGCTAGATCAGCCTAGCTTCAAATCCCAAATGCCACCCTTGTGGGAGTCATTCTTTCCCAGCCCACCCTTCTCACACAAAACAGGGAAAGCCATCTGTACTGCCTTGTGGTCTCTGAGGAAAAGGCAGCATAGAAGTGTCATAAACCAATGATGGGAAAGTTGGGAGTGATGTATAAAAGTGTTTCCTGCCCATATTATTCCAGGGCTCCTCTCACCTGTGAATACTTACTGTGCATTTAAAAATAGCTTCTGGGTTTCTCCCTCCAGTGTTCTGCCTCTTGTGGGAATGGTATTCAGACACGACAGGATTTCTGCATCAATCCCGAAACTGGGGCATGGGTGAACCCCACCTTTTGCATGCACTCCCCTAAGCCTGTGATGCTGCGAAGTTGCTCCGTCGCTCCCTGCCTTGAACAGGCCACAGCAGGTCCGGTCTCCAGGACAGATCTCAGGACTTTGCCGCCTCCTACAGAGCAACTGATGGCTGCAGTGACCATTGGCCCTGAAAAGCCACACCATAGAGCTTTGGACCTTCCACAGCCTGATGGACTAGCTCCTTCCATGAAACGATTTGAGGATATACTGTGGGACGCTGATGAGTACAGTTGCGCAGCTTGTATTTACTTACGTGTGATTATCACTAGATTTCGCCTTTTAACAGGGGCTGCCAACCCCTTTTAGGCCAGGAAGTACATTTGTGAGGAAGTGCGATTGGTGGGGCATATTTGAGAGACCACCTCTTTCCCTACAGACTCTCTTGGGTGTTAATATCAGAAAAGCCTTCAAAAGTTCAGGGGTGGTGATGGCCTGGAAGAGAGCATTCTCTGTGGCAGCCCCTAAGTTTTGGAATTCCCTCTCCACAGAGGTCCATCTGGCTTCTGATCTATACAGCTTCCAGAGAAAGCTGTACAGATGTACTTTTTTACCCTGGCTGTTGACACCTGAGTTGTGTGTGGTTTTGGACCCACAGTGTACCTATCATTGCTAAGTGTTCTTAGTAATAAATTCCAAATTGTTGTAACCCACCTTGGGACCTGCAGGAGAAAGGCAGGTAATAATTTAACAATAATAAATTCATAAAATGGCTGTTGCAGGGCATGACATAATGGCTTCAACGTAAGAGAAGCTGGTTCTCTGGTACTGAGCTATGCCCTCTTAAGAACATAAGAAGAGCCTACCTGATCAGTCCAAGGGCCCAGCTAGTCCTCTTCTCACAATTGCTGATCAGATACACTAATGGGAACGGCATTCAGAAGCATTGCTGCCTTTCTTCCTTTGCAGGTCCCTGTGGGCAGCTGTTCCTAAATTCCACTGGGTTCATCAACATGACTGGTGTGCAAGCCAGCGACTGCATTGTTGCCATTGGCCGCCCCTTAGGAGAGGTCCTAAGGGTCCAAGTGCTGGAGAGCTCCCTGAACTGCAGTGCAGGTGAGTGTTTGGTTCATAGCATTGGAGGACATGAGACCTGGGAAGCCACCAGTTCAAATCTTAACTCAACCAGGAGATGCTAGGCTGAAATAGCTTCTCCACACTATTCTGTGGCCTGAATTGAGATTACAGCTGCCTGCATAGTTATGTATGTCCCCGACAGCTCAGGAGGGGAGAGAAATCCAACTGAATTTTTGCATTGAAAGACAAACCTATCATAATTCACCTTTTCTGAAACAATGCATGACCCAAAGCACAGCCCTCCTTCAAAATCTGTTTTGCAGTTCTCCAGCCTCAAGTAATGTGTGCAGGGAAACATGCTTTTGGGTGAAGTGCACATATAAATAAATATATATATTAGTGAAAATAGCATACAAAAATGGATTTCATTAGGGAAAGGTGCTGTGCCAAAATATACATGTATTAAGCAAAATTGTGGAATATTCTGCCAATAGAGATTCAGCAGGCACCTTGTGCTTCAGCACTTGCTGGAAAATTTTCTATTCTGTCAGACTTATACAGACGATTAAGAAAACATATTTCTAGAATAGTTAGCTGATTCTGATGTTAACTTTATACCAGGTTCCTATTGTATTATTTCACGTATAGCAGTTTTTAAAAAATGAATAGTGGTTTATAAATATTTTTACAATTAAGAGTACAAACAAGCATGTGCATATAAAGATAAAATAGCAGATTATAAGAAATAGCAGCTAAATGTTCATGAGGACCTTTTTAAAAATTACACACTGATGCAGAAATGCAGTGAACACAAAACTGGAAAAATTAGGAACTGAGAGGTACCAAAATGGACAGAATTAATTGCCCTTCCCTACTATCAGCAGACAATCTCATTTTTTTATAAAATGGTTGTGGATGATCAGTCTGACATGTTCCCCAGCATCCCTTGTCTTTTGCTCCAGGTGACGTGATGTTGTTTTCTACACGGATGATGTGGCGGACAGGCTGTAAGAAGCTGGTGCATTCCACCATAAACACCAGGACCAACACACTGGTGGTGAGACAGCGCCGCCTGGGTCCTGGGAATGGAGTTTCCCTTTGGTACAGCAGCAAAGTGGCAGCTAAGAAATACCATCAAGGTAGGTTGGGTTGCATACTGAGCTGGCTCCACTGGAAGTGAAAAAGGGAGATCTAAGAAGGGCTTAAGGGTGGTGCTGTGGGTTAAACCACAGAGCCTAGGGCTTGCTGATCAGAAGGCCAGCGGTTCGAATCCCCGCGTGACGGGGTGAGCTCCCATTGCTTGGTCCCAGCTCCTGCCAACCTAGCAGTTTGAAAGCACGTCAAAGTGCAAATAGATAAATAGGTACCGCTCCGGCGGGAAGGTAAACGGCGTTTCCGTGTGCTGCTCTGGTTCGCCAGAAGCGGCTTAGTAATGCTGGCCACATGACCCGGAAGCTGTCTGTGGACAAACACTGACTCCCTCGGCCAATAAAGCAAGATGAGCGCTGCAACCCCAGAGTCGGTCACGACTGGATCTAATGGTCAGGGATCCCTTTACCTTTTTAAGAAGGGCTTAGGTTTCCATGAGAGACATGAGGTCTGTGGCTGGATCCTCTGGTGTCTTTTTCAGAGTGTAAAAATAGGTTGGTGCACGGGCCACCCTGGCCAGGCACTTGTGTTAGGGGTCGGGCGCACCACTGGGCAGTGCACTCACCCATGGGAGCGTACCACTTCCCTTGCTTTTAATGTTTTGTTCTTGTAATGCAACTACAGTCTGTTTTCACTGCTACTTTGTCTCTGCCTTGCTCTGAGGAAGGGAAAGCGGGTCCTTTCACAGAGTGAGGCATTTGGGAAGGGATAGTCTAGGATATGGGTAGGCAAACTAAGGCCTGGGGGCTGGATCTGGTCCAATCGCCTTCTAAATCTGGCCCGCAGACAGTCCAGGAATCAGTGTGTTTTTACATGAGTAGAATGTGTCCCTTTATTTAAAATGCATCTCTGGGTTATTTGTGGGGCCTGCCTGGTGTTTTTACATGAGTAGAATGTGTGCTTTTATTTAAAATGCATCTCTGGGTTATTTGTGGGGCATAGGAAGTCGTTCATTTATTTCCCCACAAAAAAATATAGTCCGGCCCCCCACAAGGTCTGAGGGACTGTGGACTGGCCCCCTGCTGAAAAAGTCTGCTGACCCCTGGTCTAGGAGAGTTCCTGGATTGCTTTCATTTTTCCAGGGCAGCTAGGCATTCTCTTTCAAAAACATTTTTAAAGTTTTAAAGCACAAGTAAAACTCTACCACAAACTCCTGGACTCATTGCTCTCTTCTGCATCCATTTCCTTAACCACAGATTGCGACGTGCAGTTGTTCGGTCCCAGTGGGAGAATAGTGACCCCTATGCCTTTGGCAGGCTGGGAACAACAAGGGGCTTGCAGGACATTTGTTGACGTGGCTCCAAGGCATCGCATTGCCATTCACGCTGCATATGTGGACCCAACAGCTGACTCCAACCAAACACACTCCAGTTACATCTCGGTGAGAAAACTGCACAGAGTAAGGGTCCAGGTGTCACACACTAGGAGAATAAAAGCAAAACATTAATCAGACGCAAGGGTGGGGAACCTGATCAGCACTCAATTTACAGCGGTGTGGGTGGTTCCTTCCGCACAGGGCGCTAAGCCATGGGGGTGCAAACCAACAACAACAACAACCTATATTCATATGGGTACCTACTGAGAAGATCCACTGTACCAAAAGGAATTATTGTGAAAATAAAAAATATGGGAGGTGGGAAGGGCAAGCCAGATTTTGTTCTCACTCAGGGCGACATATTACGAAAGTCCGCCACTGACCTATTGGTTGCATTCCTTCCTGGACAACTTTCTGGGAGCCATTTACCCATGGTGAGCAGAGCCAGAGGCAAAAGTGTGTGGAGCAATGAGTGCAAATGTTACCTTTGTACAGGAGGCTATTTTCTAACATGCAATCAGATTTTGTTGTTGTCTTCTGCTTTTTCTTTCTCCCCCCATCTCTGCTCCTTTTCCATTAAAATGCTGCTTCTACCCTGGACATTTATGGTGGAAGAGCCACTCTTGGGACCCCTCCAGAATCCATACTAGGTTTGGGTTGTTGTTGGTTTTTTCCCTGAAATCATGTAACTTTCCACACCACAAATGTTCTGGTTTATTTTTTATCCCACATTTGTTGCCCTGTAGCAGAAGAGTTACCCTTCCAGGTAGTAATAGTGTGGTTCCATTTTGGGGAAGCATTGCAGAACAACCAATAAAGCAGAAGAATGTGTGAACAGTCCAGGATAAACCCACCACCAATGCAACAAATGTAGGACAAAATAAATAAATAAACCAGAACGTTTGTGGTGTGAAAAGTTACATGATTTCAGCAGGAATTTTATGGGACATGTGCTGACTGGAAATGGAGCAGTAGGTCCGTCTCGAAACATCTACAGGTGCAAAAGTGTGGTCGTGTATAACCCTCCTGATACCATCATAAGCACAAATCAAAATGAACGTAAAGTAAAACTGGAGAAATGAAGGAATCCTTAGGCACTGTGAACATAAAAGAAAGCCTGTTGTATCAGGCCAATGGCCCACCTAGTCCAGCATCCTGTTCTCACAGTGACCAACCAGGTATCTGTGGGAAACCCGAAAACAGAACCCGAGCACAAGAGCACTCTCCCCTCCTGTGGTTTCCAGCAAATGATGTTCAGAAGCATTGCTGCCTCCAACTGTGGAGTTAGAGCATAGGCAACATGGCTAGTAGCCATTGATAGCCCCCTCTTCCATTAAATTTGTCTACTTCTCTTCTAATGTTGCTCAAGTTGATGGCCATCACTGCCTACTGTGGGAGTGAGTTCCATGGTTTAACTCTGCACTGCAAAGTATAGTTGAACTGTTGTGGATGTCACGTTTCTGGGTCTTTGGCTGACCTGACCTTCCATTCTTCAGATCCGAGATGTCAATGCCATGAAGACCGCAGTTTTCCATGGAAACCAGCCATTCTACTGGGAGTCAGTTGGGAGCAGGGCCGAAATTGAATTCAGCAAAGACTTTGCCAGCGTCGGTTTCCAAGCAGAATACTGGGTAACTTTGCCCAAATAAACACAGCCTCAAGTTGTTTCAAGGGCAACTGTTCATCCAAGGGTTATATAGCCAGGGGGAGTTAGTAAACACAGTTTGTCTTGTAAGAGGGATGAAAAGTGATATCTACTGAAAAACTCTTAGAGGTTGCAGGAGCCCTTCTCTTTTTTTGCACCTGTTCCCATTGCTGTGGAAGGGAGGGGCTTCTCATGCCTGAACTCACCCTGGCTCTGCCACTGTCTCAGGTGGGGATCTCCACCGATTCAATTATTTTTCCTTCAAATGCTGCTGCTGTTGTTTTTGAGCAGGGTTAGTCCTGCTCCTCTCATGTGCTAAAGTCAACATACACATACCTCTTGGAGATCTGCCAATAAAGTCTTTATATGGGTGTGAACCTGAAAAGTTATTAGCCTGAAATTAATAATCCCTGCACCTGTGTACTGTATCATGTAAGCCTGAGTTGGCCAATCTCTGCTGTCCTCTACCTAGAAATTATTATTCCAAATGCCTGTGATTTATAGATGAGGTGTATACAGTATATTGAAAAATGCAGTGTGTTCAAATATGTTTGCAGTTGTGTGTGTTATGCATCTACACTCACTACACATACAGGCTTGGCCATGGCACACTGGAGGATGTGTAGACACAGTTGCAAATGCAGGTTTTCCAACTCTTGAATGTGAGGCAAATAGTGTTGGAGTTTGGTATATATTTTCCTATATACTTAAAAATCAAAAGCTGTCATCATACAGCTCCCATCGGAGGATTTGTAGTGCTGCATCACACTTCTGGATTTGCCTGGTCAGGGTGGGGGAAGGGAGCAGAAGAGAAAGGAAGTTTTAAAATTGTGGTTTTAAACAGTAAGAATTGAAGGATGCAGGGATGGAGAGAGACAGGAGCTGTGAGAGGGTGGAGGGGCAGGCAGGCGGTAGGAGGGATTAGCGAGCAACACTAGCAGTGGCAACAGCCTTGAGTCTCTGTGTGTACACAGCAGAGTGAAGGAATAAATAGTTTGATAATGCTGCAACTTATTACAAGTGTTGCTTTACTCCCAACACTCCTTCTGAACAAAGTGTGTCTGGTGGTCCCTGGGAAGCGGATTAGTGAGACTGTCTGAAAAATATTCTTAAAACTGAGGTGGCATGGGTGTAGCGGGGGGGGGGCGCTGCCCCCTAAACCAAGTAAACAAATAAAAATGCTTAACTAACCGACCAATTGCATTGCAGACAACTTGGTTCTGCCCCCCCCCAACATAAAGTCTGGCTGTACCCATGTGAGGTGGTGTAAATAGTTCTCTTTTTCCCATTATCCTCACAACCAGTCCTTTTTATCTAGAAAAAGAGGTGCAGGTACCCTTGAGTACCCCCTGGAAAAAAAGCATTGCTTACAACCAGCCTGTGAGGCAGAGGTTAGGTTAAGAGAATTAACTGCCCCAAAAGTCACCCAGTGAGCTTCATGGCTGAATGGGTATTTGAAAACTTCCATATCCTAGTTCAGCACTCTAACCCAGAGCTTTCCAAGCTTTTCATGTTGGTGACACACTTTTTAGAAATGCATCATTTCGTGACACAGTAATTCAGTTTTACTAGCAAACCAGAGGTTAAACCTTTCCAGCCCCTAGAGGAGCGTGGCGGGAGCATTCGCGTGACACACTTACACACTGCAGCCGACACACTAAAGTGTTGTGACACACAGTTTGGAAAGCTCTGCTCTAACCATCACACCGCACCAGCATCTCCTTCCATTTGCACTGAGAGGCAAGATTTTAACATGTTTCAAAATTCAACTTCACATGAAAATTCAGCATCACATCTTAGAAAGAGCATAAACATCGTTATGTATTTGCTGCTATTCCTCCCCCTTTCTTTTTCTTTTTTTTTAAAGGGGTGTGAGATCTCTCAGCTACCAGTTTCCTATAGCATACCCTCCAACACTGTAGGAACATACTCCATACCTCTGACTGGGTTGCCCCAGCCACTCTGGGCAGCTTCCAATATATACAGTGGTACCTCGGATTAAGCACCACTTTAGCTAAAGGGGCCTCCCGCTGCCGCTGCACCACCGGAGCACGATTTCTGTTCTCATCCTGAAGCAAAGTTCTTAACCTGAAGCACTATTTCTGGGTTAGCAGAGTCTGTAACCTGAACAGTATGTAACCTGAGGTACCACTGTATATATAAACATAATAAAACATTAAACATTTACCAAAAAACGAAACAAAAACCACCCCTATACAGGATTGCCTTCAGACGACTCGGGGGTCAGATAACTCCATACCCTCCAACATTTCTCCAATGAAAACACGGACATCCTAAGGAAAAGTGGGACATTCTGGAATCAAGTCAGAAATTGGGGCAGCTTCTTTAAATCAAGGACACCCCTGGAAAATAGGAACACTTGGAGGCAGTTTTATTAAGTGGCTTCAAAATTAACAAGGGAGTTGCAGCCCTTAACAAACAAAGGTCAGTCTACTTTCCCCTCCTTAAGTCTATGGATGAGAGATGTAGACAGCCCCTCCCACTTCATCCTCTTGCAGAGGAGGAGGGGACCCAGAATGCAATACAAAGGGAGACGCTTGGGGGGAGATAGCTGGTTGGGGTGGGCGGGGCTGTCTCCATTGTCAGCTGGAGCTGCTTTTAAAGGGACAGTGGGTGGGCAGTGGGTGTACAGCGATGCGCTGAGGACTAGGATCCTGCCCAGTGCTGGGGGCGGGGGAGAAATTACAGCGGCAAGCAGCAGAGGAGAAAGGTGGATTTACCTGTCGTTTAACACACATACCCAAAGGCAGGATGAATTCCCATGAAGAGCAGCCTCAGTCAGATGCAGCTACTGCTGCTGCTACCCCGTCTTCCACCGATGATGACGATGGGATGACCTGGTGGTACAAGTGGTTATGCAGACTGGCTGGCATCATTGGGGGCATCTGTGAGTATTTCCTTTACTCCTCCCACCCCACAGTTTTTTCCTCCAGTGATTCCCCTATCCCCGCACCTCCAGAGCAGTCTCAAGACCCAATTTGCCACCTATGCTGGGGGCTTGCTTTGCACCGACTGGCTGATTTTGTGTCTTTGGGGATTTTTGCTTTAATTTTCTCTCCTGTAGGGGGCGGGGGAATAGCACTACAAACTTTTTGTACACATGTTTTTGGGGTGGGGTTTTTTTTTATATAAAAAAACATGTTTTGTCACTCTTCTGTTGTGAGCTGTCAAGAGGACTAACCTCTTTACTGCCTTCGTTTAAATATAGTTAGTAGGTAAATAAATACCTACATCAGGGTGTGCAATATGCAAAACAGATCAAAAGTGCAACAGGGTAGTGCCTATTTTGCATTAGCAAATGTTTGTATTTCTGCATTTCATTTTGGTGTTTGATTGAGTTACTCAGAGTCACTTCATTGGTTTTTTAAAAAATATATATATTAATATCCCACCTTTTCTCAAAGGAGCTCAAGGCTCTCCCCCTCCCCATTTTATCCTCGCAACAACCCTGTGAGGTAGGTGAGGCTGGGAGACAACAACTAGTCTAAGCTCAGCCAGTGGTCTCTCTCCTGGGAACTGTAGTTTGCTAAGGTTGCTGAGAGTTGTTAGATGACCTCCTATTCCCTTCACAGAGCTACAGTTCCCTGAGTTCCCTGTGAAGAGGGATCAACTATTAAACCACACTGGAATTGTAGCTCTGTGAGGCAGAGGCATGAGAACTGGGACCTTATTGGTGGTGACTCCATGCTTGTGACACACCCTTTCAAGTTATTTGCATATGTCTGCCATCAGTGCAGCTGGACTTTTTATATAGAAACCACACATTTCCAGGATCTTTTTCCTTGAAAGATTTAATAGGGCAACTGGCCTGAAACTTTTGTTTTAGTTTTGTTGCTGGCTTTTTTCTAATATTAAGTTTGTTTTCATTCACTACAATGGCCCTTTGCTAGCCTGTGGGTTAGTTAAGGGACCTGGTTTGACTGGTTCTTGATTTGTTTTTGTTTTTAATCGAAATGTAATATTGCATTTTGTGTTTGCTGTAAGCTGCCTTGCAAGAGTGTTGCTCTAAAAGGTGGCCTGGAAACATTCAAATAAATAAAAACAGATAGATGGAATGAAACTCTTCATTCACCCTCTCTTCATTCAAGAATGGAATGGAGGGCATGGCTGCCCAGCCAACTGGGTACAGGAGCACTCTGTGCTGTACCATTTTGTTGCAGAGCCCATTTGCTCGTTCTCTGGTATGTTTGCATTTCTAAGCAGAGTTTACCTTTGTAGAAGTCAGTGTTTTTAAAAAGCGTTTTGCAAAGGCTGATTAAGTTGGGGACAGTGCCTGAGACACTTGCTTACGACTTGAAAGAACTTCTTCCTTGTTGCACCCAGCCCTGGATACCTGTTCCCAGTTGCTTCTCTGTGATGTGATTTCTTACTCATGGTTTAGGGCACACCTGATAGCGGGGTTGAACTTTGCTGCTGCTGTACTTTGCTCCCTATGTTTAAACTTGTTGAGTAATCTTTCGTCAAGCTGGTATTCCTGACCCCCAGGCTACTCTTTCTGTTCCTTGGATCTCTCTTCATGCAACATCCCTCACCAGCCAAGTGTTGACCCCTCCTTGAGCCAAGGCACCAGGTTGCCCCCAAGATTGAGGGGGCCCGACATCACAGGCACGATTCATGTGCAACTTCATGTCCTCAGAAGGAGGCCAAGCACTCCGGCGGAGGCTGGGTGCTGAAACTGCGGCACACACAGGGTCCCCTTCAAACAAATATCGAGGAGAGTTTTTCCCCTTGAACTCTGATAATGCTTCCTACATGTCTACATATGGAGGTTAGAGAGGGGTGTGTGAGGCTGTAGAATCTGGCCTACTGTACAAAAATTCACATTCATTGTCCCAGCCACTATTCTCCTAGCTTCATGGGTGAGCTGGCTCTGGCTATAGTAGAATTTGGCTGGGTTCCACTCTCTGCTTCTCCTCCCCACTTGTTAGGGAAAGTTTCACCTGCTAAAATTCTCAGACCTTTGGCTGCTTTTAAAGGCAGCACTCCCCCCTGCCCCTCCCCACCCACACAAAAAAGCAACTATGCCCTGAACAGTCCGAAAATAAGCCTTGGAACCACCTGGGATTTGGTCCTCATTAAACTTGCAGCAAGGTTCTCTGCATCCGATACAGCATCAGACCCCTTTCGCGGTCGTCAGCAGGTAACTTAATCCCAGTATTATGCGACACTGCTCATGAAAAAACAAGGGCCAGCAGAGCTGAGTTGACAAGAAATAATGGCACAAAGAAAACAGATGCACACAGATGCACTCAATTCTCCCACCCCACCCCCCAAAAAACCCTACAAAAATTAGTTTTGGAAACATTGTCAGAGTTTGTAGAGAACAAATGTCCAGTTCTCAAAGCTCTCGGAACCCAGTCTGGTTACGTCCAGGAGAATCACATCAAAGTTTTTCCTCTGCTATGAAAGCGGAGCGTAACCTTAGGCAGGTGACTAGCCCCCGGTGTCAGAACCTGTCCTCAGAATAGCCACAAAATTTTGTGATCATCATCATGTGATGTCATGTTGCAGCTTCATTTCTCACAATCCATGGTTGAACTGTGGAACTCACTCCCACAAGATGTAGTGATGACAACCAACCTGGATGGCTTTAAAAGAAGATTCGTAGACAAAATCGTGGAGGACAAGGGTATGGATCCCGATGTTCTACCTCCACTGCTGGAAGCAGTGAATACCATTGTTAGTGTGCCTCTTGGAGTGAAGTCAAACTGCTGTGACCTTCTGTGATGTGCAAGCCTGGGCAGTATTTGGGGGTCCTGGGTTGCCCAGATTACAAACCTCTCAGCCTTGCCGATGTGGTCCAGAAGAAAGCAGAGCAATATGTTTGGCACCAGCTTGGCTGCAGGATTTGCTAGAAGGAGGACTGCGAGGTGCCATCCATCCATCTTAGGGACTCCAAATTTGTGTAGGATTTACTCCTTAGCCTTTCCCGCCCCCCTGAAGATATCCCACAAGACAGTGGAGCTTTAGGATCAGAGTTTTTCTTCAGCTAGATGGGCTAACTTCCTAGAAGAGTTTGGATTTGATATCCCGCTTTATCACTACCCGAAGGAGACTCAAAGCAGCTAACAATCTCCTTCCTCCCCCACAACAAACTGTGAGGTGAGTGGGGCTGAGAGACTTCAGAGAAGTGTGACTAGCCCAAGGTCACCCAGCAGCTGCATGTGGAAGAGCGGAGACGCGAACCCAGTTCTCCAGATTACGAGTCTACTGCTCTTAACCACTACACCACACTGGCTCTCCTAGGTTGATGAGCCCCATCTGCCCCTCACTTCTCTCTACAACATGAATGCAAAACGCCTTCTTGACTATTGGACCCAGTATTGGTCTGATCCACTCAATCCACCAGAGCCTGTCTTCACATGCAGGGGAAGTCCCTGACTCACCAAGCGTTTGAGACCCATCAGCTACCTTCACCTGGTTAGCTGGCCAGTTGAAGCTGCTCCTGGGTTGTGGCCACTGTCACATGCTGGCAACTTCTAGGAGCCACAGGTGAGAGCTGGAGGTGGGGAGGTGGACAAGCTACCCCAGAAGTAGCATGTTATTTCCCCTGCCAGAGGTACTGCCCCTCCCCTAACACCTCATACACCCCAGTATATACCAGTGTAGACAGAACAGTTGCTGGGAAATGCAAGTAGACAGAGTGTGCTGTTGCACTCAAGACCTTATTGGGAGCCTCCCAGAGGAATCAGGTCAGTCACTGTGAGAACAGGATGCATTGACCCACCAGGGCTGATCTTAACATTTTCTACCTGCTTTGTCCATTCAGCGTGTGCCTTTGCTGGCCTCTTTAACTGTGTGACCATCCACCCTCTCAACATTGCAGCTGGCGTTTGGATGATGTAAGTAAACTTGACTTCCTTTACGGTGACTATTTGTTTCGAGTACCGGGGTTCTGCAAGTCAACACCAGCTGAGATGAAAGTCTGTTGCAAATGCAGAGGCAGGCAATAAATGATTTGTCCTGGTGGGATGTGTGGCCATTGCACAGCCCACTCAGCACAGTCTCTGGCCTTCCTGCTAGTCCCCGCCCCCCCCCCCCCCCCGGCTGAATCTACACAGGTATAAAAAACACTGTGAAAGTGCTTTTTTTTAATTAAAAAAGTAGTAAAGTATATATGGAATTTGCCATTAGCTCACCAGTGCCACCTAGTGTCACATTTGTTTAATACACTTAAAATGCACTTAAAACGTTATACAGTGGTACCTATGGTTGCAAACGGGATCCGTTCCAGAGGCCCGTTTGCAAAATGAGCAGAACGCAATCCGCACCTGTGTGTCTGCATGTGCACGGGTCTCGATTCACCGCTTCTGCGCATGCGTGTGACGTCATTTTACACACCTGTGCATGCGCGAGTGGCGAAACCTGGAAGTAACCCTTTCCAGTACTTCCGGGTCGCCACAGGACGCAACCTGAAAACGCTCAACCTGAAGCAAACGTAACATGAGGTATGGCTGTATTTGCAGCTGAGTCCCTGTGGCTCCGAAAATAGAAAACCGTTCAGAGTAGCTTTGGGAGAGGGCCACAGCTTACTGGTAGAGCAAGGCTTAATCCCTGGCATCTCCAGGTGGGGCTGGGAATGTCTGATACTCTGGAGAGCCACTGTCAATCAATGTAGACAGTTCTGAGCTAGACGGACATGGGGTCTTACTGAGGACTAGGCAATTCCATGTGTCAACTGGCCATTTGTTCAGAACCACGAGGACTAGAATCTTACCTTATTTCTAGGGAAAGAGCCATAGCTCAGTGGTAGAGCATCTGCTTTGCATGCAGAAGGTCCCAGGTCCAATTCCCAACATCTCTAGGTATGGCTGGGAAGTCTCTTGCTCTTAAATCCCAGAGAGCTGCTGCCAGTTTATTCTATGCAATTTTAATTGAAAATATTTTAAAGCCACTTTTCTGAGTAAATGCCCCAGGGCAAGCAAGGTGGAAGATTTAAAACAACAATGCACTACAAACTGGAAAACTTTTAAAACACTACAACATTTAAAACACTTAAAACTAGAAGTAAAATAAAGCACAGAACCCAAGAAAACATAATTGAGTCAGACCAAGCTAACAATCACCGTACCTGGAGGGTCGGCTGCATTTAAAGGCACACCAACCACACCCACACTTTCTGAAACAACGAGAACTGAAACACAGCCAAATATTGAAATTTGTGCTTCTCTGGATTTTGCAGTGCAGTTTTCCAGCCAGCTCATGTGTCCAAATTTGCATAGACAAAGGTAAAGTCTGCCTATCAGTACATAGATCAGTGAAAGTAACATATAAAAATGCTTTATACAGTGGTACCTCAGGTTAAGTACTTAATTCGTTCCGGAGGTCCGTTCTTAACCTGAAACTGTTCTTAACTTGAAGCACCACTTTAGCTAATAGGGCCTCTCGCTGCTGCTGCTGCCACCACGCCGCCGGAGCACGATTTCTGTTCTCATACTGAAGCAAAGTTCTTAACCCGAGGTACTATTTCTGGGTTAGTGGAGTCTGTAACCTGAAGCGTATGTAACCCGAGGTACCACTGTATATGGGGAAATTGCCGTCTTGGCTGTCTCTTAGTCCAGACCCAGGTCACTGAGCCTGAGCTTCCACAGCCGCTGCCTGCCATGAACCACCAATGGCAGGATTGGCAGCAACAGCAGCAGATATGTTCTATGCTTAAGGTAATTTTTTATTCTCTTGCTAGTTGTGCTGTTTTAAATGTGCATTTTATATTTGACATTATTAATGTTTTCTTTTGAAATCTTTAAGATAATTTGTTTGTTAACATTGCTGCGTTAAATGGGCATTCTGTAGTTGGCTTCTTTTGCAATGTTCTGTTTTGAAATCTTTAAGATAATATTTTAGTTTCCTGTTAAATATCATTGTTTGAATGTATACTTGAATTTCTTTAGTAATGTTTTATTCTGGATTGTTTTATCTGATGTTTCAATGTCTGTTCTAAGCTGCTTTGAGATTTTTTAATTAAGAGTATAAAGCAGTAGAGAAATGAATAATAATAGGCAAAAATTCATAACAAAATGTGCACATAGGAAAAAGTTTGGGGGTGATTTTTCATGTGGACTTTTTTTTCTCAAAAGAAAATATTGCACATGTGTAGAAACATAGAGAACTGAACTTAAAATCAGAAAAATGAGAAATTGAGAGAAACCAAAACTGGCAGATTTGCCCATTCCAATTCCAGTGGATCTCAAATGCCTTGGCTCCCGAACAATACGATTCCCGAACGATTGAAACCCAAAGGTGAGTGTTCCAGTTTTCGAACGAGTTTCGGAAGCTGAAAGTCCGGTGCAGCTTCCGCAGCCTCTGATTGGCTGCAGGACGCTCCTACAGCCAATCAGAAGCCACGCCTTGGTTTTCGAACGGTTCTGTGAGTTGAACGGAATTCCGGAAGGCATTCTGTTTGAGAACCAAGGTACGAACTGTACTAGCTAAATAGCCCTCTGGCCCCAGTAAGGTTATAAAAGCTTAGAACCTAAAGCAGCCTAAGAGTTTCACTGGCTGTGGTGTCTAGTACTTTTGAGAAAAGGCAGTTGACATGGTAGAAGTTCATAAAATTATGCATGGCATTAAGAAAGTGGGTAGAAAAAAGTTTAAATCCCAAAGAAGCAATGCTTCTTTGCAATGCCACAGGAGAAGAGACAGCTCTTGTCCTTGGCTTCTGCTTGTGGGTTTCCTGTTGAGGCAACTGGTTGGCCACTGTGAGAACAGGATGCTGGACTAGATGGGCCATTGGCCTGATCCAGCAAAAAATTCATGCGTTCACCAGATGGGCCTTTTCATTATGGATGGGGTGGGTTCTCTCTGGTTTTGAGTGTGACTTCTTGCCCCAAAGGTTGAATGCCTTCGTCCTTTTCCTGTGCGAGGCCCCCTTCTGCTGCCAGTTCATCGAGTTTGCAAACGCTGTGTCAGCAAGGGCAGACAAACTGCGCCCATGGCAGAAAGGTGCCTTCTACTGCGGGTAAGTGTGTCTTGGGGTTGGGAGTGTCTCTGGATTACCAGTATTGTGCCAGAGGGATTCAAGTGCATACCAGAGCTCTAAGTTTGCACAATTAAAGTGCTCTGGCATAACAAATCCATGATAAACACAACAAAGCATACTCTTTGTAGTTTGGAAGGTGACGATGACTAGTGAGAAGAATCACAGAATCATAGGATTGTAGAGTTGGAAGGGACCATGAGAACCATCTAGTTCAAACCCCTGCAATGCAGGGATCTTTTATCCAACATGGGGCTCAAACCCACAACCCTGAAGTTAAAAGTCTCATGCTCTACCAACTGAGCTATCCTAGAGTTCTCACATTATATATATATATATATATATATATATATATATATATCACATTTGTATCCTACTCTTCAGCCAAAAAGGTTCCTAGAGCAGCTTGCAATACAAACAAAACAAGACATGTCCCTACCCACAAGCTTACAATCTAACAAGAACACGCATGACACACAAGGGGTAAAGGACAAGGAGGGTAGAGGAAAACAAAAAACACAAGCACAGATTTCTAGACAGTTGGTCCTGTATTAACCATCTGGTCCTGTATAGGGTCAGGAGGTGCCTGATGAAGCTGGGCCTCAAGTAAAGCTGATGAAATGAACCTGGCTTCCTGGGGTGGAATGGCTGCCCTCAAGTAACAGTTAAGGAAGAAGAGGCCTAGTGGAGGCTGGCCTCCTCCCTGGGAAGAGGGGTTGATAATTAAAGAACTCTGGGAATTGTAGTTCTGTGAGGGGAATGGGGGTTTCCTAAACATTCTCAGCTAACTACAATTCTTAGGATTCTTTTTCTGAGGGGAAGCCATGACTGTTTAAAACTTATCTAATAAAGCTTTAAATGCATGGTGCAGATGTGGTGGCCAAAATCTTTTAAATCTTTTTTTTTTAAGTTAATGAGTGTTGCCTGGCGTATGCTTCCTAGAAAAGTTGTTAATGGGCAATATCTCATATTTGGAGTAGACCTGTTCAGTCATTTGTCCAGTAACTTTCAGTGAATCTAGTCTGACACTGACCATCACCCAGTATGTTTAAAATACAGATATACAAATTGTTCTAAACTTTTCCCCCTTGAATGCCTTTGGTTCTTGAAGCTGGGTATGTTTTCCCTCTCCACAGACCCCTTTCCAATATCTGGTTTGTATGTAACGTACCCTAAATCTGGTTGTGTGATTAAAACGCATTGTAATTCATGGGTATGCCTAACTTGGGTTCATTCACTTCAGTAGGTCATTTCAGTGACCATTTGGAAGTGAAAAATCTGAGATCACAAGATCCTGTACCAGCAAACGGTTGGTCCACATTTGGGTCCTTGTTTTGCTAGGCATCCTGTGTTGAAGTGGATTGCAGCACGACACTGCCTTAACTTCACAAATTTCCTCTCTTTCCCCCCAGGATGGCGATATTCCCAGTTATACTGAGCCTGACTCTGACAACTTTATTAGGCAATGCCATTGCCTTTGCGACAGGAGTGCTTTATGGACTTTCAGCATTAGGCAAAAAGTAAGAGAGAAGAGTTTTCCCTCCCTCCCTGTTTCAGCCAGTGTTTCAGCTGGTCCGTCTTGGGTGCTGTGCCTGTCAAAACCACCACTCACTCCAAGCTCCTATGCTGTCTTTTGCCTTTTGCAGGGGAGACGCCATCACGTACGCAAGGATGCAGCAGTTGCAACGGAAGCAAACAAACGAAGAAGGGGTGACAGGAAGTGTCGAACCACAGGCCGTGTGACATCGCCATTCTTTTGAGGCCAGTCATTCCCATCTCATTGAAAAGCAAAGCTTGGGAATTCACTCCAGCCTTAGAAACTGGCCTTGGAATCCTGTGCTGTGAAACTCTTTCAAAACTTCTAATTTCAAGCCGGAGAGTGCAGAATGAAAACATACCTTCTCCTTTGTCCCCAGAACATTTTTTAAAAAACAAAAACACATTTATGCAACACTGTGAATCTTATATGCTGCAGCTTTAAGGGGGCAGGATTTAATGTGGGGTCCTCCCTTCTCCCACCCTGCTCCTTTCTCAGGTTGGTGTGGAACCAAATAGGGTGAACAAGCCCCATTTGTCACATCACTGTGGTGGACTCTTAGCCGCCTGTGTTGCAACAGCCTTTTGATACAGTTTTAGCAGCTCAATACGGTACTTCTGAGATCATCAGAAGCTACATTCTGGGCCTTGATTTTATTTTGACATTTGGGGTGATGGGGAAGCTATTTGGGGAGCTGGAAAATGTGGTACCAAATGAATTCTAGGACCTCAGCATTGAATATTTGAGCCACCAACCCAGTCTCTGATTTGGTGTTCTCTCTTAGAGTTACAAACTTTGGGGGCTTGATGGACCTTGCTGTCTTCCTACTTTAGAGTTTCTCCCCCCCCCCCGCCCCCGCATTGCAGAAAATTATTCCCCTGATGAATTTTTAGACCTTTTTTTTTTAGTAATTTTAGAACTGACATTTCTTTAGTAATTTAAGAACTGAGCAAACTGTGTGTTGATTTGTGAGATGCATTAAGGAGAGAAATTACTTGAAAACCCTTATTTTGTTTGCATTTGGTATTTTTCCTTTTAGGATTCTTCAGCAGTGGGAGCGGGGGGAGGACTAGCTTTTCCTGTGGGGGAAAAGGATAACTTTTTGGAGTGATCCTGGCTTCCAAGGGTGGAAAGGGCAGCCATTGTTGCATCCCAAAGTCTAGCAAAGGACCCCCTGCTTCCTTGAGAGAACTGTCACCCTCACTTTGCAGCAAAGATGGCCAGAGGTGGCATGAGAGAATTATTGGTTTACAATACCTCAAAGCATTTCAAGTTAAGGGCCTCGGTAAGCCCCTTCCCCGTCCCCTTGAGCTGCAATTATAGGCATTTTTTGTACATGTAAAAAGCACAAATCTTAGATTCCATAATGCAATACTGTAAAATGGTTCAAGCAGCTGGCCAGTTTTGTTTCTGGTCACTGCTTTTTATAACTGGGAAAAAACTTCCTTGCCCTGAAATGCTATGCAGTTGCAATCTTCTTTGCTACTGTTTAACCTGTTTTACTACTTGATAATTCCACTTTCCGTATTTATATCCTGTAGCTAAAATTTAATTTATTATTCCTTTTCCTTGTAATTTGCTTTGGAAAGCATTAAAAAATGTATTATTATTATTATTTATTTGGAGTTCCTCGAACTGTTCCGGTGGGGGATCTGTTCTCTTGGGGTATAGAACATGAGACAGGTGCTTTCATTTGCTGGGAAACAATTTCTGTCTAGTAGTGTTAGGTCACTGTCTTTTTAGGAAGAGGAAGATGGGGCTAGTTGGGAACTGAGCAGGGCACAGAAATAGTGTGAAGAATTAATTAAGTCTATAGATGTAGTTGATAGAAGGGCGTGTGAGAATCTTACTTGCCAGATGCAATGTTGTGTCCCACCGCTAAGGGTCAGTATTTTCAAATGCATTATCAACAAGAAGTGATGGTATTATAGGCTTCCTTTAGGAGGAAATGCTTTGCTAGAGATTCCCGTTTCTTGTTGAAAGATAAGGTTTCAGAGGAAGGGACCTTTGTCAAAAAGCTCACCCCGTCTCTGAAGATTGAACAAAGCTGGATCACTGCCATTTTGAAAGAGCATAAAAGAATAAGGCAGTCTCTTCTCAGGCGTAGTTAATTTTTGTGAATAATTATTGGAGACTCTGGATTCTACATTGTAAGAATTTCTTTTTCTTTTACTGTACTGTATAACGGATAATATTTTCTTGTTTCTAGGGTGCATATTGCACAGTATTGTCTGATTTTTCCCTTCAGGTGTTTTTTTTAGCATGCAACAAACATACCACTTGTATTCACCAACACCATCTTTCAAGCAGATGAAAATGCAATAATTTAATTCTAGGGTCCCTTCTGAAATTAATTTATCTTGTAATTAATGGCGGAATGAAAAGCTATTGTTTGAAAGACAGTGCATGCACCCTAGTACAGGGGCACAGAACCCTTGTCAGCCTGAGGGCCACATTCCCTTTTTGACAACCTTCGGGGCCACATACCAGAGGCAAAAGTGGGCCAAATGACAGGTGTAACATTTGTACAGTAGGCGAGTTTCAGCACACACACACTCACACACGCCTTACTTTCCTCCATCCTGGCAAGCAAGCAAGAGGCACCTTCAGGACCCTGGGACACATTTCAGCCTGGCAAAACCACCTGAGGATGTGATGCAGAGCTGCTGAAGGGTGTGGCTTGGGGAGCTTTCTGAAGGCTGGCTAGAGAGGCCTGGAGGGCCACAGCTGGCCCCTGAACCTGAGGTTCTCCACCCCTGCTGTTAAGGGGCCTCAGCAAGAGCTGTGCTGGATCAGACCAAAGGCCCATCTATGTCAGCATCCTGGTCTTATAGTGAACAACCAGGTGCCTGTGGGAAGCTCACAAGACAGACCCAAGCACAACAGCACTCTCCTCACTTGTGATTCCCAGTAACTGGCACTTAGAGGCAGGATGTAAACCGCCTTGAGAGCTGCAGGTATAGGGTGGTATATAAATTCAATTAACAACAACAACATCATAGCGGCTGTGGCCAGTAGCCTTATTACCCTTCACAAATTTGTCCTAACCCATTTTAAAGCCATCTTTGCTTGGTGCCCCTCACAGAACAACTCTCTGGAGTAAAATCCATAGCTCAACTATGTTCTGTGTGAAGAAGTCCTTACGCCTGTCTCGTGAATTATATGACGCACTAGGGGAGGGTTTTGTGTAGAGTATGTCCCCTAGATGTTCATGGACTACAATTCCCATCAGCCCCTGCCAACATGGCCAATGGCCAGGGATTCTGGAAGTAAGATTCTGGAAGGCAACTGGCTGGTTATCTCTGGCCTACAGGATAAGCAACCATGGGCAGGTGGCCTCCTCCTTTTCAAGGATGTGAAGCTTTAGGGCCCATGAGGCAAATGAAGCAGCCCAGCTTAGGCAGTGGAATCCCATGGGTTAGTGCTGGGGTTGTGCAGCTGTGGCTTCCAGGGAGATTTCGCTAGAAGTCACCATGCAACTCCAGTGAGGCTTTGAGGGGGTGCTGCTGCAAGGGTGCATCTTCCCGTTTCTCCTCAGTTGGCAAAATGGGATGGGCCACTTCTGTGAAGCTGAGACTGCTGGCTTGCATCACTGGTCTACGGGGAAAGGGTTGATCTGAGTAAACCAGTTTTTATTCTGTGTAGAATCCTTGACAACCACCAGTTTACTGAACCTGCCTGTCACTGATCCTCTTTTTGTGTATGCAGTGAATAAAAAGACCATTCTACCTCTGGTAATAAGTTATTCAGTTTCAAAAGCTACTTACTACAGAGGAATGTGTGTGTTTGTGTATGTATGTGCTTCCTGCTGCTAAAGAATGTACTCTGGAAACAGAAAAAGCAGGATACATTCTATAGAGCTGATTCCTGTGGATTAAAGAGCTTCTGACCCTTTTGATCTTTTCAGAGCTATTTCAGACTTAGAGGAGCTACTTCCTATCTCATGAAAATTGCACGTGTTTCACTTTTTCTGAAAGTTCCCCAGTACAGAATTGGGTGCTTTGCATAGCTTTTCTTTTTAATCACCCCAGGTTCTAACCATCACGATTCCAGAAGATAGCTTGAAAGTATGCTGACATGGATGATGAATGTTCAAAAGACCAAAAGTGAGGGGGAGGCATCCAGCTATGAGGGTTGTGCGGAGTCTTGGTACTACTGAAAAGCTCCTACTTCTTCTGTAGTTGTTGAGCTTAACCTAGTCCAGGCATGTCCAAAGTCAATTTTGGGTGCCTAATCTGGCCCGCCAGTCGGTTTAATCCTGCCCCTGTGCCAATTTATTTCCTGGGGTAAAATCCTAAAAAACCCTCAACAACTTCAATCCTGAAAAAAGGTTGACAACTTTGGTCGGCCCTCATGGCCCTTCACTTCATCAAATCTGGCACTCTTTGAAAAAAGTTTGGACACCACTGACCTAGTCCATAAAGCCCTCCCCCTTTTCTCCATTCCCCTCTTGCGCTCTCTTCTTTGCCAAACAATTATTCATTATTTGAAATATGGCACTATTAAAGCAAATATATGCGTATGTGTGCTTGGGCTGCAAATACAGGAACAGAATGCAATGCCATTTGCTGACATTTTAAATACATAAACATTCTCCATCTAGTTCAATTAATAGTTGGGGCTTCCTCTTCTCCTTAGAAGTAGTATGAAACCAATATGCAGTTAAAAAAGCTAAAGCTGCCTGTGGTTAATGCACATAATGCATTCTGATGCTTGGCGTTGGATTCCATGGTGTGGTCGTTGGGGCTGCCAACTTTTTCAACTGGTTCCTGCAGCTGTGCCTCTCACTTCAGTTTTCTGAGCAGATGGCTTTTCTGACTTTGCTCTCCATGATATGAAAAGAAACCCCTATTTATTTCTGCCAGTGGGATTTGGGTCCTTGACAGACTTCTTAAATGCTATTGGCTAAACATCTTAAGGACTGGGGCCCATAGCAATGTAGTGTTCTTTTCCATTTCCATTGTCTCTCATGAACCAGGAAAATAGGTGTGGTGATTGTCAGGTAACCTGCTAGACCCATGCTGAGCACATGGGGAAATGACAAATGGTGCCTCTAGCCAATATTTTGTAGGAGGGATTTCAAACACATACTGAAATGTCAGATTTGCTTAAATAAAGAACTCAGTTGCTCTAGTTCAAATAAATCCATTTTAAAAGGGGGGGGGGAATGGAATGTGTGGTTTGAATAGTGATGGAGAAGTCCATTGAAAAGCCTGGGATGAACAAATGACTAATTGCACCCATGGCACTTTCTCAAAATTCCAGATATGCTCACTGGCTCACAGATGTTAGCGGCCCCTGATTTATAATGTTCAAAATGCTTCCCACACATCCTAATAGCAGCCCTTACAATAACCTTGCAAGGTAGGTCAGTATCATTGTTTTCATATTGCAGACGGAGGGAGCTAATAAAGAGAGAGTGGCTTGCCTTCAACCATTTAATAAGTTTGTGACTGAGGCAAGGTTCCAGCTGAGAACTTTCTGTTGTTTATTGCAACCTCTTAGCTGCCATGGCATCTGTCAGTTTTAAGGAAATTAATAAATGCATATGAGCAAGATCTCACTATATCCGCCCCACCTCCCATCCCAGTTTAAGGACTGGGGAAACTTGGATAATAAGTTGTCACAGTGGTCAACCTGTCATGGCCTCAAAAGTCTCTCATTTGCTTATATTGTAAGGACTTGAATTGATGTTGAAAGTCCATTTAAGGTGGTGGAAAGATTCCATAAATTATTTCTGCCCAGTCCTGAAGTATGATTCAATCTGCTCCAAGGACCTTCCTTTGGTTTCGGGAATGAAAAACGTGAAGATAAGGTTCACTATGCAGATGGCCCCAAAGAAGAAGAAAGGAACCTCCAGACCATACTGTGCCTGGAAAAGAAAAAGAAATTATCCTTTGGACAAGCAGAGAAAGAGGACATGGGGCAGAGTGAA
Source organism: Podarcis muralis (assembly GCF_964188315.1). Lineage (NCBI taxonomy): Eukaryota > Metazoa > Chordata > Lepidosauria > Squamata > Lacertidae > Podarcis > Podarcis muralis. The sequence continues at coordinate 13,536,952 of NC_135673.1, read as the reverse complement.
AAGTACTTATTTATGCATTAAATCTATTTCCTAGATGCTGCTCCCACTTTTGACTGTGGCCTTGCCCACTAGTCATATGTGGCCCCTGTGGTAAAAAAAAAACATTTCCCAACCCTGCTCTAGACCCTGGTGAGGGTACTGAAACTTTGGCTTCATTCACACCACTATGCGCCATGGTGGTGCTATGATGCCACTTTAAACAGTCATGGTTTCCTCCAAAGGATTCTGTGGGTTGTACAGTGGTACCTCAGGTTACATACACTTCAGGTTACAGACGCTTCAGGTTACAGACTCCGCTAACCCAGAAATAGTGCTTCAGGTTAAGAACTTTGCTTCAGGGTAAGAACAGAAATCGTGCTCTGGTGGCGCGGCAGCAGTGGGAGGCCCCATTAGCTAAAGTAGTGCTTCAGGTTAAGAACAGTTTCAGGTTAAGCACGGACCTCCGGAACGAATTAAGTACTTAACCCGAGGTACCACTGTAGTTTGTTAAGGGTGCTAAAGGTTCCCAGGATCAGGGGTCAGACTGTTAAAGCAGGTTAGGACTGTGTAAATGTTACCAGCTTAAAACACCGCTAGGTCCTTTTTCTCAGTTTCACCTGAAGCTGGGTTTGTGGGGAAAACACATCAAACCATAATATTCCATAAGAAATGACACGATAGATACAGATTGTGGTGGGGCTGCACTGAAGGTGAATGGGGGTGCGTACACAGCCCCTTTCTGTGGCATATCTTGCAACATGTATGAAGTCTCTTCTTCAGGGCCGTCTTAAGCATATGCAGCGCTGGGGTCCAAAGATCCACCTGGCGCCCCCCCAAGTCGACCTTTTTTAGGGGGGGACCCCAAAGTTGCTGACATTTTTTAGGGCGGGCTGGCGAGGTGCACACAGCAGAGCTGGCTGGGCCGGCCACCTCAGCAGTAACAGAGGAGCCTGAGGCGGCAGCGGCGGCAGAGCAAGGCTGGGGCCAGGCGCCTGGGGGGAGGGGTGGGCAAGGAGAGCCCAGCACAACAACAGTCGAGCCCGAGGTGGCGGTGACTGAGTGAAGCCAGGCGCCTTGTGTGAGCAGCGTGCTCTGGGCGGGCCTCTTGACGGCCCACCAATCCCAGGCACGCAGGAGAGTGGAGTCAGCCGGCTGCCTCAGCACCTCGCTTGCCCGCTCTGACGGGCTCTGCTCCACTCGGCAGCGGCTGTCGGCTCTTCCCAATCCCCGGACTCCAAATCTCGGCCCCAGACTCTCGGCCTGGCGCCCCTGAGAGCCCGCGCCTGAGTGCCCCGCACCCCTTTCACCTATGAGTAAGATGACCCTGCTCTTCTTCCTCTACTTACCTTAACCAACAGAAAGACTTTTGTCAAGACAAAGGCAGTCAACCAGCTCACAAGCACACACAGCCCAGACACTGTCCCTCGGGCCTTCAGTGGGAGAATCTCAGCCATCAGCAGCCAGGTGATGGGGCCCCAACCGATGGCATAACCTAGAGACAGGAAAGAGGAGCCCCTATGAAAAACCTGGAAGAGGTGAGGCCTCAGGCAAAGCTTAATGACTAGTCCTTCCTCAAACATGTTAGTGTGGCAAACCAAAACAGCTATAAATGTCAATTTTGATTTAGTTCTGTTCTATAATAGCAGGTGTAGGGAAGCTTTGGCATAAGGAGAGCCCTGCTGGCTCAGAGCAAAGGCCCATCTAATCCAGTATCCTGTTGTTATAGTGGCCAACCACATACCCCAAAGGGAAGCCAACAAACAGGTTCTGAGCACAACAGCATTCTCCCAACTCATGTTCCTCAGTGACAGGTACTGGAGGTAATACACTTCCATCATGACTGGTAGTCATTGACAGGCTCCTCTTCCTCCATGAATTTGTACAGTACTCATTTAAAGTCATCCAAGCCGGTGGTCATCATTGCCTCTTGTGAATTCCATAGTTAAATTATCTTACTGTGTTTCTCTGATCTCTCCTGCATCTTCCAACGTTCGGCTTCACTGGATGTCCATGAATTCCAGCATTATGACAGACAAGAGAAAAGTTCCTCTCTTTCCACATTCTCCACACCTTGCATAATTTTATACTATAAATGCCCTGTGATCCTCAGTTGAAGGATGGTATATAAATTTAATTTGCAATAATAATAAGCCACATCAAGCTACTGCTTAAAACATTCAGAGGGTATCTGGGTGGCTTCCTGTTCTTGACAATAACATACCTACAATGAAGACCATGGTGGCGATCAGAGGGATGACGGTGAGGCCACTTATCCAGCTGGTAGCCAGGCCCTCGTGGCTACTACTGTTAACCATAATTGCTGAATTATGGGAATATTGAGGTATGAAGTGGATGTAGAAGCCCAAAGTCAAGTTTGAGGCAAGCATAATGATGGCTGTCAAAAAAGAAGAACAACAGTGTGAGATGTGAGGTTTTTTATGTCTGGGAATTTCCTCAACCTGCTCATTATTTCACACCCAGTCTCTGGATCCTGACATTCTAGGGAGATGGCCCTGTGGCTAAGAACCTACTGGGTTTTCCCCCCTGTAAAGTGCTTGGGGTAGGAGAACTTTGGCCTACCCCATGGATGTTGCTGAACTACACCTACCATCCCTAGTGTAGTTTAATGACCAATCTCTCTTCAGAAGTAACTCCAGAATTGTAGCTCTGTGAAGGCCATAAGGGGTTTCCTTAACAGCTTTCAGTACCCTTAACTACAGCTCCCAGAATTCTTGTGTGCAAACCATGACTGTTTAAAGTGGTATCATAGTGGTTTAAATGTGTGGTATGAATGTGGCCTAGGCTGGCAAAGGCAAATGCTGCAAAGCACCAGCGGCCCATTTTACTTTATTGGGTATCTGGTTTGGGGGGTGATGGGGAGAGAATGCCCACCCGCACCCCACATGTTCAGTGCTTTCAATTTAATACTTTCTCTCTCCCCGCCCCTCTCTCCCCCACCCCCCAATGATTGAGCCAAACAATTCCCCAAAGCTGGTTTTGACTCTGCAAAATAGATCTATAGATGCACCAGGTGGGGTGTAATAAGAGTGGACAAAACCTGCACCTGAGATACACAGAAGAACCTTCCTTCCGACTTTGTCCATTGAGAAGGTGGCAACTGCCACTGATGCTAAGCGTACGGCCCCCACGATAACAGCATCATATTGCGGCTCCTGCAAAGGTAAAAGGAGAAACAATTTAGCGTATCTGAGGCTCCTTCTTCCCCGAGTCAACATTTTCTTAAAACAGACACACACAGCGAACAGGAGATAACTGGCCAAACTGGACATGATAATAAATCCTCCCCCGCCCCCAACCCATTTCCCCTTTTTCTCGTGTCTGTTTAGGTTGTAAGCCTGAGGAAAATGAGAGTTGTTTTTTTTTCTGTTACGAGAACGAATTTAATAAACTAAGAATGATATTATATTTTTTCTTAATCAATAGCGGATGTGGATGAGGAGCAATTTTTTATGGTGATTCCAAATGCCACATTTAGCTTAATGTCTAGTTTGGTGCTGGGGTGTGGGGAACGTACAGGTTGTAAAGGTATTTTATTTTATTTATCACCTCTATATGCTGCCTTTTCTCAAGGTGGTGTACATCGTTTCCCTCCTCCCCAATTCATCCTCACAAAAATCCTGTGAGGTAAATTAGGCAGAGAGATGGTGACTGGCGCAAGGTCACTCAAGCAGCTTCATGGCTGAGTCAGGATTCGAACCCTGGTCTCCCAGGTCCTGGTCCAACACTCTAACCATTGTGCCACAATGGTAGAAACTAAACACACAGTGAACAAGCAGCGCCCTCACTTCTGTAGGCTGATTTGGTATTTGATTCCCTCAATGCTGTTAAATTAGAACTCCCATCAGCCCATCAGCATAGGTAATGGTCAGGTGAGTTGCGGGGCAGGGGCTATCTGTATAATGAAAAACTTTAATAAAAACATGGGGAAACACCCTCCCCTTGGGCAGTGATACTGATGTAGAACAGAATGTCTCTCCTTTCATCTGAGGAACGTTGGAAGGCATGCTTTAAAGACTAAATTACATCTGCTCCATAAATTTAAATCACTCTCTTACTACTTTAAGCAGTCATGGCTTCCCCCAAAGCATCCTGGGAACTGTTATTAGGAGGCCCCTTCACAAATGAGAGTTCGCAGGATACTTCAGTGGAAGCCAAAAAAGGAAGGCAGTGGGTGGAATGGGGGTGGGGACAGGTCCTGAGGAGAATTTTGGATAAGTGGCTAGCTTACCAATATGACCTCTGTGCTGTTAAATATCACCTGCAAGTATACAAGAATGGGGGTAACCCCTGAGAGCTGCTGCAGGAACCTCATCAACAAGGTGATAGCCAGCGGTTTCCAGATGTAGGGCTGCTTGATCTCTCTCCAAGAAACTGGTCTGTTCTAAGGAAATATGGATACAAACGACTCAGACAGACCCATTTCACACACATCCAGGAACAAGGTCAGGATTTTGTGGAATGGCCTCCAAGGAATGGAATGGTGCCTTCCCTTTTGCTTGGCTCTCCCTTTCGATAGACAATTGCTCCTCTGTGTAGGGAGCCTTTGGCCTTCCAGAAAGTGCTGAAGTACCATTCTCCCCTGGGAGTTGCAGTTCAGCAGCACCTGAAGGGTCAATGGCTCATCACACCTGTTCTACATCAAGAAGAAGACAGATTCACATCGCACTTGAGGATTCGTTCCCTTCCAGATGAACAGAGGAGGAATTGCTGTGGGAAACTATTTCCATTCAGGGGTATATTCTAGACTTGGCCAACCTCGTGCCCTCTCGGTAGTGGCGCCCTCCCTGTGGAACGCCCTCCCACCAGATGTCAAAGAGAACAACAATTACCAGACTTTTAGAAGACATCTGAAGGCAGCCCTGTTTAGGGAAGCTTTTAATGTTTGATGTATTACAGTATTTTAATATTTTTTTGGAAGCTGCCCAGAGTGGCTGGGGAAGCCCAGCCAGATGGGCGGGGTATAAATAATAAATTATTATTATTATTAATATTACTAGATGTTTTGAACTACAATTCCCACCAGCCCCAGCAAGCGTAGGCAGCTCGGCAGGCTATTTCAATAGCTTCAAAGGTGGGGAAGACAGTCCAGGGGAGCCAGGGTCGTCTTAAGCATATCTGGCACCATGGTGCAAGGATCCCTCCGCTGCCCCCACCCCCACGTTTCCTTCTAGGCAGGCAGTGGCTGGAGGGCAGCTCCTCCGGCGGGGCGGAGGCTCCTGGTGTGGCGCGGCATGGCGGAGGCAGGTGAGGGCGGCGAGCTGATGTTGGGAGGCGCCACGTCCAGCCTCTGCCTCTTCCCTTGCACCCTCCAGAACTTGGTGCTGTAGAGCCCCACACCACAAGCCTTTATGGCTAAGACACCCCTGGGGAGAGTGTGCAATACGACTACCATGTTAAGTAATTGTAGCTTTAAAACTCCAGGCCACTTTGCAAAGGAATCTGCCAGACTGCAGATTCTAAAATGGGCCACTGACCTGCCCCTGGTCATAATCCTCTTGGGTTGGATTAAGTACTGTACTTTTCCATGTATAAAACTATGTTTTTTACTGAAAAATTATGTTTAGAAATAGGGGGTTGTCTTACACATGGGTAGTGCCTAGCGGAGACATGGGATTTTCTTAATTTTTAGTCCCCCAAAATAGGGGGCATCTTATACACGGGGGCGTGTTATACCCGGAAAAGTACAGCAAGTGAGAGAAATTTGGTTTGGTTACCAAGTTCACTGTTTCCAAAACAATATACAGTGGTACCTCAGTTTACGAACTTAATCCATTCTGGAAGTCTGTTCTTAAACCGAAACTGTTCTTAAACCAAGGTGCTCTCTCCCTAATGAGGCCTCCTGCAGCTGGCGCCCTTCCACGATTCGGCTTCCATTCTTAGACCGAGGTAAAGTTTGCAAACCGGGACACTACTTCCAGTTTTGCGGAGTTCATAAACCGAATAGTTCGTAAACAGGGCTGTTCTGAAACTGAGGTACCACTGTACAAACTAAAACACAGCCCTCCTTCAAAATTCACACTTTGCCAAATTTTGCAGTGCTCCACTTCAGCCAAGAAAGATGTATAAAAATGAAAATGCCAGGCAAAGCATCCATAAAAATGCATATATGGGTGAAAATTGGTTCAAAAATGCATTGAATTAGAGAAAATTGGCCTTGCCAAAAAGGGGGGGGGGGATTAGGCAACATTTCATAAAAAAAATGTGTACAGTAAGAGAAATTCACACAAAAATGCTGACAAATTTTCACAGGAGCTTTTTTTTTTTTGTAAGTTGCAAAAGGATGTGAAAATGTGGAGAACTGAATTTACGACTGGAACAAAGGAACTGAAATTGACATGTTCGCCCATCCTTCCATTGCACACCTGCTCACTGAAGCTTTCCTTGATTCGCTCGTATTCCCACCAGTACTCTGCATTTGCTCCTCTCAGCCATACCAGGGCATCGAGGGCCTTATCCTCCTTCCCCTTGGAGACCAGAAAACGAGGTGAGTCAGGCATGAAAGACAGCAGTACGATCATGAGAAGGACGGGCACCTGTCCAGCCACCGCCATCCAGCGCCAGGGAACAACGAGGCCTGCAGTGGGAAGAGGACAGCTGCAACAGTAATAAACAACCATACCCCTCTATTCCCCATGTTCAGAGATGGTGTAGTCCACACTTGGGGAACCTTTGGGCCTCCAGATGTTGCTGAATTACTGCTCCCATCATCCCTGGCTGTTGGCCATGCTGACTGGGGCTGATATAGTTCAAGAGTATCTGGAGGGCCAAAGATTACCCATGCCCGTTGTAGTCCATTATCAGCTGGAAGACACCATGGTGATTGCCCCAGCTTTGGGCACAACAGCTTAAATGTACGGTAATTCCGGTCCTTTTTATCATCTTGGGAAGGCCTACAACATTACTGCTGGATCCCCTTTCTCTCTCCATTCCTTTACCAGGCAGGCTGATTCAAAAACCTTACATGTTCTGACTTAATTGGCAGGCGCCCTGAGCGACTGCATTATCTCTACCCAATCTGTTGTTTCGATCTCGGGTTTTGCAACCAAGAGCCTGACTGAGACATTATCGGCTCCCCAATCCTGTCCAGTGTGTTTGGTCTTCCGTGGGCACTTCCTGGCTCTTGCGTTACGCAGTCCTTGCCTCTTGAATGTCAACCTGAACATTTACAGAAAAGGTTGCCTGGCCCCTGAAAGAATAACCTGAAGAGCCTGTGTGCTGCAATGGTTGAAGAGTTGGACTACGACCTGGGAGGCCAGGGTTCAAATCTATCTGATTCCAACAGGAAGTGCCTTTCGTGACTCCAACCATTGGTTCATCTAGCTCAGTAATGCCTGCACTGGATGGCAACAGACCTCGAAAGGTTTCAGATGCAGGTCTCTCCTAGCCTTAACTGGAGAAGCTGGGGACTGAACATGGCACGCAAAGCAGATGCTCTGTTATGGTGCTATGGCCCTTTCCAGGAATATAAGAAACCACCTTATGTTGAGTCAGCCCATTGGTCCATCTAGCTCAGCGGTTCTCAACCTGTGGGTCCCCAGATGTTGTTGGACTACAACTCCCATCATCCCTGAGCTCTGGCCTTGCTAGCTAGAGGTGATGGGAGTTGTAGTTAAACAACATCTGGAGACACACAGGTTGAGAAAGGTTGATCTAGCTCATTACTGTTTGTACTGACTGCAGCAGTTCTCCAAGAGTTTCAGACAAAGGAATAAGAGCCTGGTGGATCAGGCCAATGGCCCTTCTAGTCCAGCATACTGTTCTCACAGTTGCCAACCCGATGCCCCAATGGGTAGCCCGCAAGCAGCACCCAAGATCAAGGGCACTCTCCTCTCCTCTGGAGTCTTTCACAGCCCTACCTGGAGCTACTGACTATTAAACCTAGGACATTTCTACATGCAAAGCAGATGCTCTGCCACTGATCTGAAGCCCACGCCCCAGACATTGGCTAAGCTCTGATAACCAATGTGTGTTTCTGCCAAAGGTCTGAGAAAGGGTTAAATGCAGAATGACTTCAAAAGATCAGATAAATAGCTTGTGAAATTTCCAGTGTTTCTCCAAACAAATAAACAAGGAGTCACTGGGTTGGAAACCCTGCAATTTGGGGAGGTCCTGAGCTGGTCTTACTTGTCCAACCAGAAGACTAGGCCCCTGTATTGGAAGAGGGGATGCAAGACTCTGGCAGGGGGAGGAGAAGGATACCTTAATCCTTCCAGAACAAACAAAGCATTCCAATCATCTCTGAAGCCCAGTTCTCCTGTCTGAAGACACCACTGATCTAAGGACCACCAGCCGCTCTATGTTTAAGCCAATAGTCTGACGCTGATCCGTTCCTCCAGAATTCACATCTATTACTTGCCTAAAGCATAGAGGAAAAGGGCACCCAAGACGGCCATGATCTGAGGGCAGGAGCCCAAAGCTCCCCGGACTCCAGGGTGAGAGATCTCAGAGATGTACACCTGGAGGGACAGAAAAGGAAGGTAAGTTGCCAGAATTTTAATCAGCAGAACAGGGGTGTGTGTGTCCAAGTAGGCTTTGCACAGAGTAGACCCAGTGAAATTAATGGACCTAAGTTAATGGATGTAGCCACAGTTAGGGATGGATGAATCTATCAGTTTCAGCTTCTCTCAGTTTCTCGTTTTAACAAGCATAACATCAGTCATCCACATTTGTACATCAGCCTGCGTTGTTTTTTTATAAATAACATGTCCTCGAAAAAAATTCATCAACATTTTTTGTGCAAATGTCTCCTACTCTACATGTTATTTCTGAGCAGTTTTGCACTTCTGTAGGTTATTTTCACTGATGTATGCATTGATGCACTTTACCTTAGCACATACATTTTTTGAGGCATTGCGTGGCTGGAAAACTGTAGTGCAAAATCCAGATGAGTGGGGATTTTGTAGAATGGCTGTGTTTTGGTTCAAATATTGTGTTGGGAATTGCATTTTTTTAAAGTTTACATTTGAATGAGAACTTAATTTCTCCCCTGTTCCTTGCCACATACTGTCGCATGCAATATGCCTCTGACTCCCAGTTGCTGGGAATCATAGGTGTAGAGAACTCTGAGTTGCACTCAGGGCCCTACAAAGGTAGGTTAGTATGAAAATCAAACAGCTCATTATTGTCAACACTGATTGGCAGTGACTTTCCAAGATTTTAGCCGGGGAAATTTCCCCAGCCCCATCTGGAGATAACAGGGACCTTCCACATAAAAAGCAGGTGCTCTACCACTGAGCTACGACTGTTCCCCTAAAATTAAATTAAGCTTTCCAGTCCTTATGGTTCCGAATAATGGTCTGGTCTAAATGGAAAAACTTGGGAAGCTGCCTTCTACTACGTCAGATGCACTGCTCCAGTATTGTTGACTTTGTTAGTGGCTCTCCAAGATTTCAGACTGGGGATATTCCCAGCCCTACCTGAAGATACCAGGGGTTGAATCTGGGGCCTTCTGTATGCAAGGCAGATGCTCTCCCATTGAACTACAACTCAGGACACCACTACCTCCAACTTCCCTATTTTATATATTGCTTAACCAAATTATACTTGCTCAAACAGTAAATGGAAGAGGAGGGAGGTGTGTGGCAAAGACAATTATCACTTTACCATCCAGGCTCTTGGACACATGCCCGAAAGCAGCTGCAGAGGCAAGAGAATCTCTATGACCCATCCAAGTTTCAGTGTGGGCTTGGCAATGCCTGGATGTTTTCTGGGAAAAGGGACTGGTTATTACACCACTCTCAGAATGGTGGTTTTGGGAGGTGAACAGGAGTCTCCTAATGACTCTTGGCACCCTGAACAAACTACCGTACACTTCCCAGGATTCTTTGGGAGGAAGCCATGACTGTTTAAAGTGGCCTCAAGGTGCTCTCAACGTATGGTACACAATTTGAGTTTGCTGGAATGAGATTGAACCTCAAGGAAAAGTACATTGTTGACTTACTGGGATGGAAGCAGAAGTCACTCCCCCAGCAAATCCTGTTAACAGCCTGCCCACCAGCAGCATCCAGGTCCCTTGGGCGCTGGTCATGAAGAGATATCCGATGGCAGATGGGACAGCAGAGAACATGATGCTCAGCTTGCGGCCCAGGTAGTCGTTGAAATACATGGTGCCCAAACCACCTGCTGCGACTCCAAGGGTGAACACAGACTGCCAGACACACAAAGAAACAGGGGCAATATGTTAGGAAAGCAAATTTGATCATGATGGTGGCCTGAAACCATAGAAATAGGAGTGCAACTAGTAAGCTTTGAATTCAGCACCCTGAGAAATCTGGTCTGGGGGGAAAATAAATTTTCTATGATGAAGGAAAGATTTGAGGGAGCTGGGTATGCATAGCATGGAGAAGAGCATTCTGGGAACTAATATAAGGTAGGGCTGCCATATGTCCGGCAAACAGGATTTGGCGGTATTGGTTGTTTGAGATTTTGCAAAAAAACAACAACACCTCAACAACTTTTGTTCGAATTGCGTCCGAAATATGGCACCCCTAATATAATGGCCGAAGTGCTACAACATGGAAGAAGGAGACTCTTGTTTTCTGTTGCTCCAGAGGGCAGGATCTGAACCAATAAATTCAAATGATTAAAAAGAAGATTCCGACTAAACGTAAGGAAGATATTTCTGACAGTAAGAGCTGTTTGAGAACAGTGGAATGGACTCTCTCAGGAGGTGATGGACTCTCCTTCATTGGAGATTTCTGAACAAATGCCAGGTGGCCATCAGTTGGGGAGTCTTTAGCTACAATTCCTGCATTGCAGGGGGTTGAACTAGATGACCCTTGTGGTCCCTTCCAATGGCGGAGCTTCATGCTCTGGCACCGGGGGCAGGGATCAGGCGAGGGCATGGCACACCGCCTGCAGGGTCGTGGTGCCCAGCACGGGTGGTGGTGGGCAGCTGCAATGGCACTCCATCGGGATTGCGCTGTCGGGGGTGGTATGCTCCCCCTGCCCCCCTCTTCCTCCGCCAGTGGTCCCTTCTAGCTCTCAGGGTGATTAGCTTGTCCTATATAGAACTATGAGTATTTTGCCCAGGAAGGAAGCATCACAAGCAAGTCTAGTGGGTTGTATGGTCTGTTCATTAAAGTTATGTTTGTCTTTGGAGTCGGCAATGACACCTGAACAATTACTCTCACTAGAATGAAGATTACAAACTAGGGGGGCTGGGATAGGTTGTGGAAAATAGGCAGAGCTAACATGCCTCTTAAACCCACCCATCAACTATATTTAAGTATCTTTGCATATTGTTAAAGCCTCAGTGTAGGCGATGTTAAGAGAAAGAAAGGAAACATATGACATTATGGTTTAATCAACAAAAACCTCCCACATTGTCAGACAGGAAGGCCACTTTTAACACAGCCTCCTCTGCTAGAGCAACTCACTGGAGCCAAAGCAGCAGCACCCAGTGGATGTATTTATCTCTCTGCCCTACTGGTTAAAATTAGCATCCGTGGACTAATCTGATGGATTTGCAGATCGCTTCCCAGATTAAAATTCTTAGGCCTAATCATCTCTGCAAAATGCACTTGTTTAATTTTGCAGAATCCTAGAGTTGGGCAGGGTCTTGTAGGCCATCTTCTAATTCAGGTCCCTGGAAAATCTTCCCAGGCCACAACCCTCACCAGCCCTGCTTTGCATACTCCTCGAGTGGTTGAAATGAGCTGGATGAAGGCAAATACCTCAAGGAATTGCCTCTTTCCATATGAAGCAACTTGGACTCTGAGATCATCTTCTGAGGCCCTTCTTTGTGTGCCTTCTCCACGAGAGATCCGGAGGATGGCAACACGAGAACGGGGCCTTTTCGGCAGCGGCTCCCTGTGTGTGGAATGCTCTCCCCAGGGAGGTTCATCTGGTGCCTTCATTATACACCTTTAGGCACCAGGGGAAAGCATTGTTCTTTAACCCATGCCTTTGGCTGATTGACATTTGCCCTTTTAAAATGTGTTGGGGAGGAGGGGATTATTGGATTGCTTTTGTTTTTATTATCTATTCTCTGTTTTATGTTCTAACTGCCCTGAGACCTGCAGGTATATAAAGTGGTACCTCAGGTTAAGAACTTAATTCGTTCCGGAGGTCCGTTCTTAGCCTGAAACTGTTCTTAACCTGAAGCACCACTTTAGCTAATGGGGCCTCCCGCTGCTGCCGCGCCGCCGGAGCACGATTTCTGTTCTCATCCTGAAGCAAAGTTCTTAACCCGAGGTACTATTTCTGGGTTAGTGGAGTCTGTCACCTGAAGCTTATGTAACCTGAAGCGTATGTAACCTGAGGTACCGCTGTATATTCATCCATTCATTCATTCATCCATTCACCCCGCCCATTCTGGGCGGCTTGCAACACATATAAAACCACAGAAAATCATCAACCATTAAAAGCTTCCCTATACTGTCATACCTCGAGTTGAATGTGCACGTTGAGTGTGTTGAATGTGAACGGAGCACGTTACTTCTGGGTTTCGCCGCTCGCGCATGCGCAGACGCTCAAAATGACGTCACGTGAATGCGTGGAAGCGGCGAAACGCGACCCACGCATGCGCAGACGCGCCGTCATGTCTTACGTTCCATTCAGGATGTGAACGGGTCTCCGGAACGGATCCCGTTCGCATCCCGAGGTACCACTGTACAGGATTGCCTTCAGATGTCTTCTAAAACTCGTGTAGTTATTAATAATAGCATTTGCATTGTAGTTCCACCCACTTTTGCCTCTAGCCCCTCCCACAACTGCTTTGCAGCCCTTGGAAAGTTATCCAGGGGGGAATGTGGCCCTTGATATATATATATATATATTTATACCCTGCCCATCTGGTTGGGTTTCCCCAGCCACTCTGGGCGGCTTCCAACAGAATATTAAAATACGATAGTCTATTAAACATTAAGAGCTTCCCTAAACAGGGCTGCCTTCAGATGTCTTCTAAAAGTCTGGTAGTTGTTGTTCTCTTTGACATCTGGTGGGAGGGCATTCCATAGGGCGGGTGCCACTACCAAGAAGGCCTTCTGCTTGGTTCACTGTAACTTGGCTTCTCGCAGCGAGGGAACCGCCAGAAGGCCCTCGGCACTGGTCCTCAGTGTCTGGGCAGAACGACGGGGGTGGAGACGCTCCTTCAGGTATACTGGACCGAGGCCGTTTAGGGCTTTAAAGGTCAGCAGCAACACTTTGAACTGTGCTCAGAAACGTACTGGGAGCCAGTGTAGATCTTTGCAAAAAGGTTCCCCACCCCTATGCTAATCCAACCACAAGGCCATAGAAGAAAACTTAAGAGTAAGAACATCTCCAGGGCTCATCAGGTTCCAGCTGAAGACTTCCAAAGCAGAGGAGTCTATTCCTCCTCTTGGTAATTGGTTTGTTGCTAAGCCTCTCTTACTGACAATATAATTTTCCTAACGTTCCATCTAAACCTGCCCTCCTGTACCTGAAGCCTATGAGATCCACTTCTGCCCTCTGGAGCAGCAGAGGACCATTTTGTCCCCTTACAGATTTGAAAAATGCAATCATGTCCTCTCAACAACCCTGCAAGCGAGGTAGAGTCGACTAATCCAAGATACAGCAACTTGCCCAGAAATAGAAGGCATATCCTTGCTTCAGCCTCACTCCCTCACTCAGCTTGGATTCTTCCATTGCAAAGGTTGAAGCAGATTCTGGGGGCCAACAATCTTTTGGTTGAGCCCAGGGCTGCTGGGTCTCCTAAGGCTCACGTGATGGCATATAGACCAGGGGGTGGAGCCTACCAGGATGGGGTGGGGCTTGGTCAACATGGAATGGGCCAAACCACAAAAAGGCACACACACCCCGTCACCATCAGCAGTGAAAGAGTGAGTGAAGATCTACATCAGGAACTAGGGGGATGGGGGGGGGGATAAGGACATTCTTTGGGAACAAGGGTGGGTGGAGACTAGCAGCACTTCCTGTATAGCAAAAGGCTGCTGTAGAAGTGGCATGGGGGTGCTGCCAAGGAAGTGGCAGATTTGGCCTCCAAGAAGCATGCTGCAGCTGCCACTGGGTAGAAGCAATAAATTTATTGGAGGGTGGATCTGTTTCCCCCTCCGAGTCCTTCCACCCTTGTGGATCCTGCTTCATAGGTGGACCAGCCCTGGCTAGCAGCAAAAGTTCCCAAGCAGAAACTAGACCACCCCATCAGTCTTAGATTTTAATATTTCCCATGGAGACCCAGAGAAAGAAGCTAAAACCCTGCAGCTTTGGGTCATATTTTGAGACCTGGCACCCCTTGGGAACACTGCAATCCAACCGATGGCATGCACCTCTCAGGTCTATTTCTCCCGCCTTTCCTGGTGGCTGGCCATTCTTACCCCAAACCAGGATGCCGTTGCCTCTGTTAGTCTTAAGTTGCGGACCAGAGATTTTTCCAAAGCAGGGATGACCGGGGAGGTGTAGACTAAAGCAAAACCAAAACTAAAGTTCCCAAGCACAGCAGCGAAGGTGGCAAGGAAGAGCCGATGGTTTTTAAGAGTCCTGGAAAGGAAAGGGAGAGAGAAGAGAACAATTATGAAATGACTAATGTGGTCCATCACGGATGTTGATGGCAAGAGAGTTCCTGTATTTTTATGAGTTTGGTGGAACATAGGAAGAGCCCGGCTGGATCAGGTCAAAATTGGGTGGCCAAGGCAGCCATTGGCAGCATGCCCCTACCAGGCTGTCAGGCTCCTAGCAACTTGCCCAGGGTTGCCAGGTACTGGTTCTATCATTGAGTGGAGCCTTTCTCTTTTGCAGCCCCATCTTATCATCCTAAACTCCATGCACCTGCCCTCCATGCAGGCTGAATCCAACCCTCCAAGTCTCTCTGTATGGCCCCCTGAACTTTCTCCAGGCTTCGCACCGCTCCTAAGCCACACCCTCTTTTAGTGCTTTTTCTTGGCTGAAATGTGTCCTTGAACTCTTATGTGTTAAGTATACTTGTTTAATTGACACTGAAATGGTGAATGCCTGTATGTATATTACTAAGGGTTGAACTGGAAATTTCCGAAACTAAAGAAGAGCAACAGGAGCTTTCTGCTCTCTAGCAGGTTGATGATTAACTGTTGATGTCTTCTGGTTTGTCTCGTGACTGACTTAGATCACATGAAAGAGATAGACTGATCTTTTATGCATATGTTAATCTGCGGGGGTCTCTGTTTTGTGTGAGTTGAGTTCTCAAGCAGCCAATAACAAAGGATGTGATAATGAGGTCTCTCCTAAAGGGAAAACAGCTCCAGGCTGTAATGGAGGTTGTGGGAGAGACAGACCCTTAGTTTCATATTTTATAAGAAGCCCAACCTGTGTTGGGACAAGCACATGACTGTAAGGAATTGTTTTGGATGTATCATTAATGTTTTTGTACCTGTTTTGAAAGAAGATCTGGTTAGTAAAGCTTTGAACAATACTTATGGGTCTGGGCAGCGTTTTTCCCCAAGAGGAGTTAGTTTTAATGCATCCAATTGCTTCAAGCTGCACAATATTAATATCTGCAATATTATCATGCTTCTTGCTTTACATGTGTTACTTCACCCGCTTTTCCCTCTGGCAAATCTGGCCATTGCTGGCATGTAACCCTTGCCAGAACTAAATGTCTTGCCTCAGGCTGAAAATGTTTTCTCCCACTCCTGGGTCACAGAAACACAAACAACACATTATCAAAGTACATGATGTTTTGTACAGGAACCGTAAGCTAAACTGTCAGCTCCCTAGCCACCACCACCAAGAATCCTGGGACCTGTAGTTTTCCCTCCACAGAAGCACAATTCCCAACACCCTTTCAAACTACAGTACCCAGGATTCTTTGGGGGAGGGTGAGCCATGTGCTTTAAACATGCGTTAGATATGCTTTAAAAGTATGGTGTGGATCTGGTGCGGGATGAGGAGGAGCAGCTTAAGCCAAAAGTACAGTATTCCAGGAAAGTGGGATTTAAGGGGGAAGAGTTATAAGCAAGAAAGGTGTGCCTCTAGGCATAAGAAGGGGGGGAAAGGGAGATGAAATTAGCAGAGCTGTCTTAAGAGAGGCAGAAACTGTACCTGTAATATTCTTGCTCTGCCTGCTGAGCATCTTTCTCCTTCAAGCTTTGATAATCTTCTCTAGGCTCCCTGCAGAGGAGCGGCTCTTTGCTGCGGGGATCCAGGGTGGCTCAAGGTGTGCCTTTCCCTCTCAGAGAGAGATGGAGATGCAGCTGGAGGGCACAGAGCTGTTTGCCCAGTTGTTCCCCCTCCCTCTGCACCCTGAGATGCTGCTTGCCTTCCAGCAAACCTTCCTTCCCCAAATGGGCAAGGAAAAAGCAGAAAAGGCAAAAATAATAGTAACCGTGGAAGAGACACCAAATGAAGTGTGCTATGGGGGGGGGGAGATCTCTGTTCTGGTTGGTCTAGCAGCAGACCAAAAAGAGGAAGTCAGGGAGGATAAGCAAACAGGGTGTAGAAATAAGATAACAGAGGAGGTATCATGCTTGAGCTGGATGACAAAGATAGGCAAATCAGATGGGTGGGATACAAATAATAAAACGATCATTATTATTGTCATTATCCTTGTTATGTTAGAAGAGAATCTAGCTCCCTTGGGCTGTGTACATGCCATACATTTAAAACACACATCTCCAAAGGATCCTGGCAATTCCAGTTGACTCCTCACAGAGCAACTAATTCCCAGAAGCCATAACAATGATGGGGGGATGTGATGCATGCTGTGTATGCAGTGTTTGTCCTCCCCCAATAGGTCTCTCTCCCAAGGTCAACTGGGGGAGGCTGCACCCTGCAGCTAAGCCCCTCCCACCACCTTCCCTCAGTTCCACCCACCGACCCACCCTGTTCCACCCTAACCTATGGGCATTCCAGTATCTGTGGCAAAAATCTTATCACATGCTGGATCCCTGACAGGAATTTTCCCAAGTCCAAGACCCCTTAAAGATTCCCACCCAGATGCTGCCTAAACAATTTCGCCAAAGAAGAGCCCATGACCCTTCCCAAGGAAGGTCTATTCTACTATCAAGCAGCTCCTTCTGTTAGGAAATCTCTCCTAAGGTTCATTGTGAATGAGCAAAGCTTGACATAGGTCTGAACCCAGTTTGTTCTGCAAGTAACTTGTGCCCATAATTTTAAGTGGGTCCACTCTGTGTAGGGCTAGTATTGAATACAACCCAATGCTTTTTAATAGTGACACAACAGGCTATCATTCAGTAGGTGATGTATCTGTTTTTTACTAACCCACTGGTGGTCTCCCCCACTCAATTGCCACAAAGCCTTGAAGGAGGATGAAAGCTGTCCACAGGATCAGCCCAGCCATTTGACTGCAGCATCTATATTTTCTGGGGATTGGGAGACCTGTGGCCCTCCAGATGTTGGTGGGCTCCAGTTCCCATCATCCCTGATCTTCAGCAATGCTGGCTGGGACTAATGGGAACTGGAGTCCAACATCTATACACAGGGCCACTGAGGTTCTCCATTCCTCACAGATATACTGCAGCCACATATACTGGGATCACATCACATGAAAACAGCAAGCCATGTGTATGTGAGAAACTAAGAAGTCTTAGGGGCATTAGAACCGCCAACCTTTTTCTTACCAGCTTTACTCTTGTGCTATCTTTTTAACTGGCCAAAAGCCCTCGGTCTTCCTGAACTGCTGTGTGCTGGAAGTGGGGGAAACCACAGGCTGCATTTCCCCCACCTCTCTTTGGAATAGCTCAACCTGTTGAATTTTTGCTTGGTGCGCAGGTGGTGCAGGCGATCGACTTAAAACAGGGCATGGGGCACCTATAAGGGTGGTTCATTCTGGGAATCTCCACTTTCAGTGGAAACAGCCAGCTTGCTTTTGCTTTCCAAAAGAAGCAGTGCAAACATTATTGCCTAGTTACTGGTTAGGACTTGCCAAACCTTTGCTAATTTGCGTGGCTTGCCTGGCGGCTTCACTACATACTTATAGGCACCAGGCAAAAAGCTTTCTTTTTAGCCGGGCTTATTAACATTCCATGTTCTTTTAAATGTGTTTGGTTGAATGGGGTTATTGGCTTGTTTGTTTGTTTTTTGTTCTTGCTTTTATTATGTGAACTGCCCTGTGATCTTTGGATGAAGGGTGATATGGAAATTTAATAAATACCAATAATTATAATAGTTCAGCTACTGTGCTGTCTTTGAATCTTATCCACTGCACTTTGGGGGGGGGGGGCTTTAACACAAAGGCATGGGAAACCTGTGGCCTTAGAGAGGTTGATGGTTCCTATCTCCCTTAGCCAGCATAACCTGTGACTAGGACTGGGGGAGAAGTTAGTTTCTGCACATTTAAAGATGAATCTATCTGATTTGAACTTTCCAAAACCATGTGCAGATCAAAACACAGTCTCCCTTCTCGGAATTTTGCAAGCCAGATCTCCAGTCATGTATTGTGTACAGAATTCTATATATTGGCTTGAAGTGTGCATAAAGATGTCTATATTAATGGAAACAAGATACAAAGATGTTGGGGAAATTGCTTTGCAAGAATATGTATATCAGGCAAAATTGCATAGCAAACTGTTTATATTAGGAATAATTTGCATCAAAAGGCTGCTGAATTTTCAGGAGGACTTAAAAATAAATAAATCGCAAACCAATGTGGAAAGGGGGGGAATGAGAAACAAAAATTGATAGGTTTGCCCATCCATACCTGCTAGTAACAATTTGTGGAGGGAGGTTTTGAACATGTCCAGAGCGCATCTCTCAATCCACAGAGCAGCAGGAATTTGCCATTAGGATTGCTGGTTCCTCTTTTCTAAATGGCAGCATCATATATTGTATATGCTGGAGGCTTTGTTGTCATGCTGGGAAATGTTTCATGCCCTAATTTTTTGTTTATAACACATTTAATTTTTTTGCACAGGAGCACAGTAGTAGGGGGACACACAGTGTATAATAGGTTGCATGTAGGGACTTAGCTGTAGTGTATTCAGTTGCATGTATCTTAGTAGCAGAGTACATGTCTCACATTTGAAAAGGTGCTAGGTTAAATCCTCAGCATCTCCAGGTCGGGATAAGAGAGACTCCTGCTCAAAACCCAGGAGAATCTCTGCTAATCAGTGTGGATCTAGATGGAACAATAGGCCTGAATTACTGTAAGGCAGCTTCTGATGTTGTTGGGATGAGATCAAGCCAGGTGTGACTTCTCTGCAGAACCTATACAAATGAATTCAGCCCTGGCTTGTACGCACTCATTATGCGTTACGCCCAAAACGAAGACGTACTAGCTTTAGGACCTGGGGAAAACTGTGCCTTGGAGGGAGGAGATCTTCTGTTAGTTGCATACCTGTGATAACATCTACCTGTATGCAGATGAGAGGTGTCTGCAGGGAAGTTGGCGATGCCAAGCAACTTTAAATGCAACAAGGGAACCTTTCCGTGGGGGAGTGGAGTGTACCCCATTTGTACATGGAAAGGGTTGTAAGTATTTGCTCCTTTTCAAGACTTGTTCTCCTTGGTTCTATAATAACTTTTTTGGGGAGAGGTGGTGGGGAACGAACCATTTTATGTTTCTTGCAAATCTAGAAAGTGCCAGGAATCTGAGAACTTTTGCCAACTTTTGCGCATACAGCAAAGCATGAAGTAAAGGAGAGTCTAAACATCTCAAGAATGAAGACAAGAGGTGATCCCAAATATTTTAAGTAAATAAAACCAGACATCATTTTTGGGATGGTGGGCAGATAAGGTTATCAGGTTTTGCACAAGCGCCTGTAGCTATGCTTTTAATGGGCATTGTCTGAGCTGCAGCCAGAGGAACATCAGAAGCTGCCTCAGTCCGAGCCAGACAATTGGTTTATCTAGCTTGCCTTGTCTACTCTGACCAGCAGAAGCTCTCCAGAGCCTCGTTTGGGTGGGGTGGGGTGGGGGGTCTCTCAGCTCTACCTGGATATGCCATTGGAGATTTAACCTGGCACCTTCCGCATGCAAAGCAGATGCTCTACCACTGAGCTATGGTGCTTTCCAGGAACACAGGATACCTGCTTTAGCCCAAGTACTGATCGACAGCAGCAATCCAGAGTTTTAGGCAGAGGTGTCTCCCAGCCCTACCTGAGGTCCCAGGAACTGAACCTGGGACTTCCTACATGCAAAATGGTGATGCTCTTCTGCTAAGCTACAGCCCCTCCCAATAAGATGGCTAGACGAATATTGTTAAGAGTTGGGTCAGAGGGAGACCCCCCCCCTAAACCCAAGCAATTAATTAAGCTAGCTAATGTCTGGGATAGGAATGGGAAATGCAGGCTACAGAACTGTGTCAGAAAAGGAATCCATGGGCCAGCTTATGCAAACCAGTCTGGCCTGGCTGGTTGACTGCAAACCATTATGAAACGGTGGCCAGGTACTATACATCAAAGAAGGTTCTCAGGTCTGTGCAAAACAGGAGTGACAGGGAGGGGGCGCTGAGGTGACAGGGGAAAGTATAATTTCACAGGAGGCTTGGGGTTTTGGCAAGAGGCGTGCCAGGAAGGAGAGCAAAGGCTAGTTCTCCATGAGCTGATGGGAAGGCCAGAACTTTATGGGGGGGTGGGGGGGTGTAGAGGTCAGAACCACTTTGGCACTGGCTGGAGGAGGCTGTACCAGGAGCCATGACTGGCTGCTGTTTGGGACCCAAGTTTGCTGAAGATATGAGAGGGGCAATGAGAGACACTCCTGGGGTATAGTGTTCAGCAACTCCTCCATGGCAGATATCCAGGTGTAAACATGTGTTAATAAGACATATTTCTTAAAGATACTAACCTCTGCTGTGCCTCGATCTTCCCAACGGAGACACAACCTTGGGTGAACACTTGGAGCCCCAGGAATCTCTTACAGCTCATGGGGATTGGAGTGGCGTGTAGCACTGGTGTTAGATGTGGGATCTGTGTTTGCCCAAGAGCAAAAGTGAATGGTAGTGTGCATGCAGCTGAAGAACTATTGCTTTAAAGTGATTGAATATACACTAGCAAAAGTGGAAACTCAGCAGAGAGCTCTTCATTTTTCTCCCTCTTTAAAACTTTGCCTTTAGCCTACTTTGTCCCACCTCACTGGGGTGGCCAATGTTTATTGATCACTTTGTAGACAAAATGGCACCTTTCTCTGAGATTATCCTATAAAAACTGCCAGGCCTTTTTTTTTATGGCTCATAACAGATCATAAGAGTTTATAAGCATTTCAGTGCTCACATTCCCTTTATTGCAAAAGTTCAGAGTCAAGTGCCGATCCTTATATAGCCACATGACAACACCCAGACACAAGAAAGCAGGCGTTGTATCCCCAAACAAGTTCGGAGGAACCCCATTGTTTGCAGAAATACAAAAATATTGGGGGGTGCAGAAATCCTAAATTGAGGGAGCTCCCCGCCCCCAAATACTTCCCAGTTAGGACTGAATGTACTCATTGATCAGCCTCCTTGGAGGGTTAGTAGAGGCTGGTCCGTTGGCATGCAGAGCACTGCCTCCACCAATCTCACCATGCCCTCAGCCACCCCCCAACCTACCTGCCTTCTTACTTGCTGTCAGTCTATGCCAGGGGAAGACGGAAGTTTTTAAACTCACAAGTGTATATATAAAGGTCTAACAGCCTATATTTTCATGCTTTACTTTGCTGCATGTGCTGTGATTTTTAAATCTCTGCTGGGGTTCTTTCACCAAAGAGTACAATTTATTTTTGCTCCTGTGGGAGGAGAAGGTAAAGGTAAAGGGACCCCTTACCATTAGGTCCAGTCGTGACCGACTCTGGGGTTGCAGCGCTCATCTCGCTTTATTGGCCGAGGGAGCCGGCGTACAGCTTCCGGGTCATGTGGCCAGCATGACTAAGCCGCTTCTGGCGAACCAGAACGAGAAATGCCGTTTACCTTCCCGCCGGAGCAGTACCTATTTATCTACTTGCACTTTGACGTGGTGTGGTGTAGTGGTTAAGAGCGGTAGTCTCGTAATCTGGGGAACCGGGTTCGCGTCTCCGCGTCTCCGCTCCTCCGCTCCTCCACATGCAGCTGCTGGGTGACCTTGGGCCAGTCACACTTCTTTGAAGTCTCTCAGCCCCACTCACCTCACAGAGTGTTTGTTGTGGGGGAGGAAGGGAAAGGAGAATGTTAGCCGCTTTGAGACTCCTGAAGGGGAGTGAAAGGCGGGATATCAAATCCAAACTCTTCTTCTTCTTCTTCTTTTGAACTGCTAGGTTGGCAGGAGCAGGGACCGAGCAACAGGAGCTCACCCCATTGTGGGGATTCGAACCGCCAACCTTCTGATCAGCAAGTGTCCTAGGCTCTGTGGTTTAACCCACAGCGCCACCCAGAGAAAGGAGGAGAAAGGTGGAGCCAAATTACTCCCTCACTTTCCTATGTCTCTCTCTCATTACCAGCATCTCCAGGTAAAGATTGGGAGAAACCCTTGCCTAAAACCCTGGAGAGCCATTGGCAGTCAGAGTAGAGAAGACTGGACTATATGGTTTTTTTGTTTTGTTTTGTTTTTTTGCTGCTCAGGTGGAAAACTGGGGGCTTTCTGATTTCCCCTCAGCTTCCTTTTTTAATTTTTTTAAAATTTTTTAAAAAATGATATTTATTAAGAATTTAAAATTACAGAAAAAAGGAAAAAGAAAAGAAAGAAAAAAGAAATTAAACAATACAAGTCAATAAAAAGAAAAAAGAGTACAAAACACACAATACATCAAAATCAAAAACAAAAGCCAAAAGAATTAAAAACAAATCCAATATTCCCATATCTTTATCTTTCATTAACTTGTTTCATCGACCTCCTCACACCTCCCTTTTTGGTATTCTAATTATTAATTATCTCAGCAAATCCTTTCCATCTTTCACTATATTCTGTCCTTTGGTTATCTTAATTTATTTTAACCTTATCTTACCATAAAAAGCCCTAAAACTTAAAAACTTATTTGTACATAACTCCTTATAGCATTTCTACTAAAGCCAAATAGTTTCATTCCAACATTTTTCTAACACTCATTAATTTTACAATATTTCTCTAAATGAATTTTTAAACTTTCTTCCAATCTTCATCCACCGTCTCTTCTTCCTGGTCTCGTGTTCTGTCAGTCCTTTCTGTCTATTCCATCTAGTCCATCAACCTGGTGATCTTCTGTCCGAGGCTCTTAACTCTTTTCCATGTCCCTTCTGCAAATCTTCTTCATATTTATACCTGCACTTTAATTTGTCTTCTGCTGATCTTGTTCTTAATTTCCTGCCTTTGTCACTAAGGAGTAGATCTCAGGGAGACTCCAACCTAACAATGTCTTTATCCCTTCTCGACAGGTCAGCCCATTCTCCATGGTCAGCACTAAAATCCAAAAGATATTTCAAAGCATGCTTCAATATCCCTCCAAAGTTAAAGGCCCCCACAACTCCAGTCTCCCCCTGGCCCAAAACCAGATCCCAAAAGCCAGAACATCCCTGCATAGGGGGATCTATCCAACTTTCCATCTCCAATCCAAACGGGACTCCATCTCTCCAAGTCTGGCTCACTCCAGATTCAGTCATCAGAAACAACAACTTATGTTCCTGCGAGGCCGCGGCTCTCTCCACTTGTATTGCTTGAGGTTCAACAACAACCTCCTCCTTTGTCTTCTCCGCAGCTTGCCCTGTCAAAGCAGATTCCTGGGTCAGTTCCTGAGAAGGTTCTGTATAAGTGTTCACTGTTTGTCCAAAATTATCAATTGCAGTAGTCATCAAATCCATCTTCTCATGAAGCTGTTCCAATAAGGCACTTGTTTTGCAAAAAGCAATCACTAAGGCTTCTTCTGTTCAAGGTCTTGTTCAAGGTCAATGTCTAGTTCTCACGATCTTTAATCTCTACAGCTGTAGAGTTCCCCAGGTCCACTCCAACAACAGTTTCAAAGGCTCCCTCTAGGGGAAACAATTTCTATTTGTATCCGTCCTTTTAAAAGCAGATCCAGCAACAAAATTACTTTTGTTTTTCAAATATTTTGTTCCTTTTAAGTGCAAAAGGAAACATTGGAATAAATATGTTTCTCTTATTTAACTATCTGTCAACGTACGTTTTATTCACAGTCAATGAACTTTCCCAAAACGTCTGTCTTCTTGGCAGCCCGTTCCCAGGTTCAAGACGGTAGAAATTTATCTTTCTTTACTCTCTCTCCTGCAGGCTTGAACAATCTAAGATTTCCCCCCTCTTCTCCTGCTTCCAAGGGGGGTTTAGTAGTTTTAGCCAATGGAGATTTAATCCTTTACAAAAAAACTTTCCAGACTTTAGCTTGCAATGTCTTTGCTTCAATCTATTTACAAAAGCGGAAGGTGGACTTCCTGTTTAGAACCGTCCCGCTTCCGTGCCAAATTAAGATGTTTGATAATCCAATTTTCCGTTCTACTCAAGGGTAGTTGTTTAAAGTCCAATTGTCCACAGGAAACAGTCAGTGCTCTCCGGCAACAGCAATGCGGCTCCACTCCGTGAAAAGAGCAGTCGATTCGAAGCACGTGCTGCTCACCCCACGTCGCTCCGGATCCCTGAAACCGGGTTTCGCCGCGAGTAGGGGAGGCGCAAACGGTGCCAGCCGAATCCCACGTCCACAGGCTTCACCCGCCTGTGGTTTTTAGTGGGTCTCCGCCTCGCCGTGGCGGTCCAGACCCTAATTTCCACGAAGCAGATTCCTCCCGATCAGAGGAAATCCGCCATTGCCGGAGGGGCTAACCCAGAAGTCCTGGGAAGACTGGACTATATGCACCAGCCATCTGACTTGGGATTAGGCAGTTACCTATATTTCAGTCTCGGCAGCCTACTTTGTGTATCTGACAAACTGGGCTCTTGTCTATGCAAATGTTTGCCACAGAGAACGTGTTGGTCTCTTAAGGGGTCTCAGGGGTTTTGGCTGTTTTTGCTACAAGAGGCTAATTTAACTGGGCCACTCTCTCTCCTCTTTTCCTTCTCTCCATACTCAGTAGGTGCCAGATGTAAGAGAGATGTACCTATAGATGAAGATTTGTGGGAAACGACGCTCTATACAGAGAATGGCTCAAGACATGTCTGCACTCCAAGCTGAAAGTAAGTCGCTGGTGTAGGTGTGGCAACTTCTTGGCATTGTCTTTTGCATGTGATGTGCAATAAACCTTTGGAACTCACAACCACAAGGTGTTGAGATGGCCGCTACCAAATATGGTTTTTAGGTAGAGGCAAATAGGTCAAGGTGGCATACACACTTCTCCTCCTGTTGCTTTTATTCTCACAACAACCCTGTGTGGTAAGTAAGGCTAAGAGTGTGTGACTGGGCCCAGGGTGACCCAGCGGGCTTCATGACTGAGTGAAGAAATGAACTCTGGTCTCCCATGTCCTAGTTTAGCATTCTAACCACTACATCACACTGGCTCTCAGAGAAGGGGTAGAGTTTTAAGGGGACAAAAGCTGGAGACAAGGGCATCCACTGGGGTGATTATTAATGCTTCTCTGTATTAAAATCAATCCAGACCCTACAAATAAAAGGTCAGCACAGCAGGCAGAGAAGTTCCAGCTATGTTGGATTTTGAGCTGCAGGGAACATTCCAAAATGTGACCCTCTCCCTTCAGAGTGAAATGGTACAGCCATACTATTTCAGGTCTCTACTACCTCGTTCAGTGCTATGCTTACGTGTGTGTGTGTTGTTTTTAAGACCCTGCTTCTGAGCTTTCCTTTCCTTCTCTGTGCTAGAAGATCAAGACATGCAAAGGATGTGGAAAGATGTTGATGATGAGGAGACCTATTTGTTTAACTGTAGAAACTTCCCTGAAGAACCGTGTTGTGAACCCTGGAAGCGTGCAGAGATGGAGGCCAGAGAAGGATCAGCTCCTTCTGCCTCTACCGAAACTCCTGCACCAGACCTGCAAGACTCTGATTTCCTCCCTTCTGTTTCCCTTGCTGCCTTTTTGGCCCTCGTGTTTGTCTTTGTTTCCGTGATCCTGCTCCATCATGGTAACAGCCACTTATCCTTGGATGACTACAGGGCTGTGAGCCCCACCAAGAATCAATTGCCCCAAAGCCGGCTTGGACTCCTTCGCCTTCTCTTCCCAAACCAGCCAGAAACTACATGGCAGATTCTGCAGCAATACATATGTGGCCAGCTGGGAGGGACAAATCCTGACAAACCTTGGGTCCTGGTCACCGCTGGGCTGGGTGATGCAAGAAGCACACTTCTGTGCCTCACCAAAGCAACTCTTTCCCTCCTGACGGAGGAGAGTGCCGTGAAACTTCGGTATCTCGAGCAAAGTAGTGTCTGGCTTCCCTGGAGGGGCATCCTGGAAAATGGGACCTGTGATATCTCTGCTGCAGAGATTTATGTGGGGCAAAGTCTTGTACCTTACGGCATAATGGTGTCCACACGGAGCTCTGTGGATGGAAAACGGTTGGCCACCAAGATCAACCTTGCTGTGCTGCTGAATGGTATGAAACGAGCACGGGAAGAGTTCCTCCTCCAAGTCTTCACTCCCAGACTGGTGTCTGATATTTTGAATACTGTTCTTTTTGCTGATAGGGCAGTGGATAAATTGGTGGCTTCCAATGGGAGCTTCCTTGTCCTCCTGGTAAGGTCTGAACAGTATTTGGAAAGTGGTTTTGTTTGCTGAGGAGCAGGTGTCTGGAGCGCCAACACTCTCAGAAGAGGACACCTTCCTGTCGATGTCTGGTGTGGCTGCAGAGTAACAGGAGAGTCTGGATGGCATGCATTAAAAAATAGAAGCCACTGTTCCTTGGGTTTTGAAGATTCTATAGGTTAAGAAACTTTCAACTTGAATTGTAGCATCAGGAGTACTACCCCAGTTCCAGTCAGCTGTATTCCTGGAAATAAACACACCCAGTATTGTCTACACTGACTAGCAGCAGCAGTCCAGATTTTAGGCTGGGTTCTCTCCCAGTCCTATGTGGAGATGTTGCAGGAGACGGATCCTGGCATCTTCTGCATACAAAACACATACTCTGCCATTGAGCTGCAGCCAGCAAGCCTGGAGGATTATATGCATCCTGTTTGTCCAAAACACTGGCTGGCCACTCACAGCTGCTGAGCAGATGCCTATGGAAAACCCAGAAGCAGGACCTGGGTGCAACAGCACTCTTCAATTTCTAATTCTCAGCCATCCTGCCTCTGACAGAGCAGGTAGAACTGTTATAAAGCACTTTGGGTTGGAAAGGAGAAGAGGTTCTTCTTCTTCTTCTTTTGGCAACTGAAACAATGCACAGAGGTAATAAGACCAAGGACTACAGTTACCCAGCTGCACCACTAAACAAATAGTCTGAGGTATACTGCCTCTGAAACTGGAAGTTCCATTACAGTATATTATGGCCAATGGATAAAGGATAGTACCTCTGGAATTTGGGAAGGGAGGGAAGGATTTTAGTGGTTTGCCAATTGGCTTTGCCCATCCCAATGAGGGTGATTGGTTGTGGGGTGGGCTTGCTCCTTGTTGAGACACTAAAGTGGTGCTTCAGGTTAAAAGCAGTTTCAGGTTAAGAATGGACCTCCGGAACGAATTAAGTACTTAACCCGAGGTACCACTGTAGATGAAATAGGTACCGCTCCAGCGGGAAGGTAAACGGCATTTTCGAGAGCTGCTCTGGTTCGCCAGAAGCGGCTTAGTCATGCTGGCCACATGACCTGGAAACTGTACGCTGGCTCCCTTGGCCAATAAAGCGAGATGAGCGCTGCAACCCCAGAGTCGTCCGCTAACAGTCAGGGGTCCGTTTACCTTTTATGCTTTTACTTAGCAGTCATTCAACTATAAATTAGCCCCTTTCATATAGGAGATGCTGGATCAGGCTGCCATTAGGCTTCTCGGCAAGCCATGCTCCTTCACCATTTTATATTGCTTTGATTGATTCATTGTATTTTATTGTGTGTTTTCTTTCATATTAATATTCTCTTTATTGCTTGGGGGGGCTCTGCACACACAAAAGTAAACAAACCATAATATCACTTACAAATGCAGGAGATTTTTATTATTATTGTGGGATCACCTTATCTCCTATGTGTCCACTTAAGCACTGTTACTAGCTCCACAGAATACTTGTTCCACACTTGCAAATAGTCAAACTTTTACTGTGGCAGCACATACACTTTGGAACTCCTTGCCAATTGAAATCAGGTGAGAAACCTTTGTGGTATTCTTTTCGGTGCCTGCTAAAAACATTTTAGTGTCGGAAAGCTGATGTGGGCATGTTGATGTTAACATGTTTTAATCTGTTGACTATTAGTTTCAATTATCTTTAAATGCTTTTGTTTTTAACTTTTAAAAAAATGGGGGAATGTATTGTTTAGAGGTTTTAGCACAATCGAGCAGTATATTAATGATGTTAAATAATACATTTACACCTGTTTCCACCATCAATGGACATGGTCCATTGCAATGTATAAGGGGGAAAGTTTTTGCCCTCCCACCAGGGTTTAGAAGCTACAATTCAGTACTAGAAGGAGATGGTGGGAGGTGTTTGAGAATTGTGCTGGGATTTTAGGGCAAATGCTGCTCTGCCTCTTGGAGCGTGCCTTATTGTTCTCCCATGCTCCTAAACCAAGGTACCTAAAAATCAATGGCAGCAATGCTGAAAAATAGGTCAGCTTGGGGCTTCCTGACTTCCAAGGCAGCCCGAGGCTTTCCCTGCCGGCTTTCCACCAGTTCTCTCACCTTGGCTGCCAGGCCCTGGTAGTAAACAACAGCTGCTTACCAACCTGACAGAGGAGAATGCCAAGCTCAGCCTAAGGGACAAAGTCCCCTGAGAATGGGAGGAGGAGAGCGAACACCTTTGGTTTAGCAGCACCAGCAAAGGAAGCATCTTCCTGCCTAGGCTCTCTCTCTTCATTTTGGACCAGTTCAGATCCCGCTGCAAACCCACACTTGCTCACCAATCTTAAGAAAGAATAAGGGAGCAGAAGGAGAATGCATCAGACTTCTGGCAGGTGTGAAAAGCAACATTGTTCATGGATGGAATTGAGTTAGGATGAGGCCATACTGTCCACATCTCCTGCTTTTCAAGGCAAGGTAGGTTTTGGGTATTGTTTTTTTTTGCAGGGGTGGGTGGGTGTAGGACACAGGCAGCTGCCTTTATGCTATAGAGTCAGAGCATTGATCCTTCTACTCGCAGTGGCTCTACCACTATAGCACAAGCCTCTGTGTGCTTCCTCTGATAAGGCTATCAATGGCTACTAGCCATGAAACCTATGGTCTGTGCGCAAAGTTTCCCATGTATTTCTGGTTGGCTGCTGTGAGAAGAGGATGGGCTAGATTGCCATTGGCCTGATCCAGCAGGCTGTTCTGATGTGGATGTTTATCTTCCCATCCTTGCCTTATCAATTGCTTTGCAAGAGAAGGGCTTGCTTCCACTCTTAAACTTCATACTGCAAATTCCCTTGGGCGGAGGACCTCTCTCTTTGCATTTGCTGATGCTGTAAAAGCCAGGTGTTGGGGACCTTTGTCCCCCCACCCCCACCAATGCTGAAGAACTACAACTCCCATCAGCCTCAGCAAGCACGGCCCTATGGCAAGCCAATCGTTGCATCTCATGGGCCAAAGGTTCCACTGCATTGATGCTGCTGTATGTTTACTGTCACTGAGCTTCCACCTGCCCTTGTTTTTTTAGTCTCCTAGGTAGCAAAGAAGGCTGTGTTGCTGATTGGGTCTCCCCATGGCTGAGAAGGAGGTCCAGGGGCTGGAGGCCGAATGCCCCATCTGCTGGAACCCATACGACAACACTTTCCGCACCCCCAAGGTCCTTCAGTGCCAACATTCCTTCTGCATTGAGTGCCTGGCTCATCTCAGCTTGGTGTCCCTGGCTCAGAACCGCTTGCAGTGCCCACTCTGCCGCCACCCTACCGTCCTCCCCTCTGACCAGCCTGTCACTGAGCTGCCCACCAATGAGGCCATCCTGCGCCTGCTGCGCCTGGAGCCCAACCACATCATCCTGGAGGGCCGGCAACTGTGCTTGAAGGAGCAGCGCAAGAGCAGGTACTTCCTCCGCCAGCCCAGGGTCTACACCTTGGACCTGGGCCCAGTGACAGACCCCAGCATTGACAGCTACCGTGAGCAAAGCCGCCCGGCAAGCACTACCACTGCCGCCACAACCCTGCCCAACCACCACCGCTCCCCAATGTGGGCGTGTGCCTGCAATCCCCAGCTCCGGATTTTCACCTACTTGATGGCTGTCATCTTAAGTGTGACTTTACTACTCATCTTCTCTATCTTTTGGACCAGGCAGTTCTTTTGGGGGTGGGGGTGACAGGGACCAGCAGCCTCCTCAGGTGGAAGATGCCGGGAGCAGGGTAGAGGTGGTTGACAAGCAGCAGCAAAGTGTTGGGAGGACTAGCTTGCGTGTGCCACACAACCTGCCTTGAGTTCTCTAAGTCAGCTCAAGTGTGCTGGAAGACATCGCCCAGAATTATGATTTAATACTCAAAGCTCTGTCAGATTCTGCCTATCGAACGAGAGAGAGGCTGCCAATTGTCGTTCGCCCCAGACAGCAAAATGGTTTGGACTGCCAGTGGGTCCCAGGACTTTACCTTGAGGGTTACTTGTGAGCTTTAAAATAAGGATGCGGATGAGGACATGACAGGGCAGTGGGAGCATTTCAACAAACTCACTGCTTCTTAAGTTGGCTAAGTGGGTAAGAGGGTGAAAATGGATAATGGGAACATAGAAGGTGTGGAGAGGAGAGCTTTTCTCATTCCAGATGTTGCTGAACTACAATTCCCATCATCTCTGGTCATGATGGGAGCTGTAACAACCACGTCTGGAGGACCCAAGCTTCCCCATACTTGGAGTAAAAGGACATAGGAATCTGCCTTAAGTCAAGCCATTGGTCCATCTAGCTCCATATTGTCTACACTGAGTGGCAGCTCTCCAGGGTTTCAGGCAGTGGCCTGTCTCTCTTATTCCTACCTGGAGATTCTGGGGATTGAACCTGGAAGCTTCTGCATGTAAGACTCTACCACTGAGCTATGCCGACCCTCCAAACCGGACTCTTCCCCTGTGCCAAATGCCTCTGCTGCAGCCAATGAAGAGTTCCCAACATCCAGAGAACACTGACTGCACTGCTGAATGTGGAACCACCGAGGCTGCAGATCATCACTGTTCTCTGTCCAGGCTTGGAGATGGTCTCCTCTGTGTACTCAAGTCATGCAGGCACAAAAATGAAGGCAGGTGCTCAACGTTTTTTCTCTCTCCTGGTGTATGCACTAACGGTTAGAGAGCCAAATGGCAGTGACATTAAAACTTTTGTATCTATTTTGCAGTGTTTTGTTTCAAATTGCATCAGCTTGTAAGAGTGGGGGCTGATAATAGGATCAAAGCAATCTTTTGGGTCTTGCAAGGAGGTAAGTTTAGCATGGACAGGGTGGATTGGGAAAGGGACACACAAAATGAACATTAGTGGGGTGGCTGCAGCGCCTTTCCCTACAAGGAAATGCCAATTCAGGGGTGGAAAATCTTTTTTCCAACCCAATTACCTCATTCCATTCTGGGCAACCTTCTGAGCGCCACATGCCGGTGGTAGGTGGGGTGAGGCAAAAGTGAGTAGGGCAGCTAATGTAAATGTTACCTCTGTGCAGCAGGCCAGTTTCCATATCCACACACACCCTTCCATATCCTCCATCTAGGCAAGCAAGAAGTATTATCAGAGTGAAAGGACATATTCCTGCCAGGCAAAAACTCTCAGGGAGGATGTGAAACATGGTTTGCGGAGGGTTGTGGCCAGGGGAGAGTCCTGAGGGCCAGGCAAGGAAGCCTGGAGGGTCACATCTGGCTTAGGGGGCCTGTGGTTTCACCAATCCTGGGCTAATGATCTTTAAGGAAAGCTGAGCACTGAGGGGTGGGGCAGGGGAGGCACCCCATCACCAGAGGCTGTTTGGCTCAAGAAACAATGTGTCAAAAACACAACCCACACAGGCTTCACCATTTTCAAGCAGCCACTCTGCTTTAATGTTAGGGTGTCGTTTTTCAAGAAAAGTCTCTGTCCGAGTGAAAAGCTGTGACCCCACTCCCAAATAACAACCAGAACAACCCACCCCACCAGCTCTGCTAGCACCATGGGTATTCCTAAAGGCTGGTGGTGTTGGATCAATGCAAGCCCATTCCACACGGAAGGGACGGGAGAGTACACAACTACAGCAAAATGCAATAGGAAAGGTGTTCTCAAACTCAGCTTGGCCTGACCAGAGGGTGTGCAGGTGTGAGGAGGAGGCAGTATCCCAGAAGCGCATTAAGCCACGCCCTGAACTGTGGCAGAGGCCCAGGGAGTCACAGCAGGCTGCCTTCCTTGGCTGTGGATCCGGCAGAAATGCTCTTTCCCCCTACTCTGCCATCCAAAGCTTGAAAGTCCTGTCATAAGAGCATGTGGCGATCAGCTGCCCGTCCAGGGAGATGTCCAAGCCCATGACTTTGCCCTCGTGTCCTGCCAAGGTTTTCAGCGGGGATGAGCCTGGGTGCGTCCAGACCTTGGCTGTGTTGTCGTAAGCGCCAGTAAGCAGGAAGTTGCCATGATTTGCTGGGTGGCGGGAAAGAGAAAAATAATAGGATGTAAAGAGGAGGACTAGGGAGGCAATATAGAGATTCACCACTTACAGCAGGGGTGAGGAACTACAACTCCCATCGTCCCATGACCATTAGCTATGCTGGCTGGGGCTGATGGGAGTTGGGAGTCCAATAACCTCCAGAGTGCTACCAGTTTCCCCAAAGCCTTACCCAGAAGCCAACCATAAGCAGGGAACAGGGGGGATGCAGGAAGAGGGAGGGCGAGTGACAGAGCATACAGGCTATTCTCAAGAGCCAGTGTATTTGGGGAGGATGGGGAGCGGTATATATCTATGTCTTGGGAATCTATGTTGCACATGGAAACCATAGACAAGGTACTTTTCAGCCCATTATATATCCTCAGTTTCTGGGGAAAGGCCTTAGCAGCTGCAGAGACTTACGTTCAAACTTCACTCCGGTCACCAGGTTCTGATGGGCAGGGATGGTGTAGATGCACTTTCTCTGGCGGAGATCCCACACTTTACAGGTGTTGTCGCCGCTGCCAGTGGCAATGTGGTACCTATGAGAAGTACGGGAGTGGAGGAATTTGAGTTTGCTTGCAAGGGGGTTGTTCCCAGTTTCAGCCCTATTCATAATCCTACATGATTATGAAAAAGCTTTAATAAAATATATTGGGGGAGGGGGGAAGGCTATTTACCCAGCATACATTTAAAGCACACGGCTTCTGCCAAAGAATCCTGGGAACTGTAGTTTACTAAGGGTATAGGGAATTATAAGCTCTGTGAGGGGAAAACTAAAGTTCCCAGGATGATTTGGGGTGGGAAATGTGCTTTGAATATATAGTGTGCATGCAGACTAAATTAGTTCCATTAATTTCAATTAATCTACTCCAAGCAGAAGTTAGTTGTCTGTGTGTCAATATTAAGACCTGCACCCCAAGAGGGGATGGCAGATTGGTTCTTACCCGTTAGGGGAAAAGTTGATCCCATAGATCTCCTTGAGATGACCCTCCAAAAACATGATACAACGCCCCGTGCGCAGATCCCACACGCGGCCAAATGCATCAAGGCCACTGAAAGGAAGAGGAAAATATCAAACAATATTTTTCTCACATAAACCCCTTCCCGTGCTTCCACTCTGAATAAGAGGCTTCACTTAAAGCCATCTTTGGATCTTCTTTCCTCTTTAGTTGTCACCTAGGCTGGATGCCTCTTAACATCACTAAACAGGAGCCAAAGGAGCTTCTGTGAACCACAGTTGTTAAACTGGAGCAAAGCCTTTCTGCAATACAGCTTGGATTGCCTCCCATGTTACTACCACCTCCTGTCTGCAGATCCAAGGTTTTGCAAGCAGGACCCAGATCTGACCTACCTGGCAAATCACATGTAGCAAAGTCTAATTAGCACACTTTGTTTGTATAGATTTAGAATATCTATAATGCAGTTAAATCAAAAAGTTATCTAAGAGGAGTACAAAAACTGTAAGTGAAACATAGCTAAAATCTACAAAACAATTAAAAAGCAAATATACATAAAAGCCATTGGCATTATAAACGCACATAAAAATAAGCAGAACTTTAAAAACAAAGTAACTAAATTATGCACCCGGGTAGGCTTGTCAAACCAAAAAAAAAAAAGATTCAGCAGGTGCCTAGAACCATATAGCTTGCTTAATGTCAATAGGCAGGGAGTTCCAAAGCATAGTTATGTGACAATGAAGGATCGACTCAATTACAAACAAGCTAAAGCAAGAGCTGCCCAGATCAGAATTTGCATATTAGGAACAATGATGGGGCAAATCTTAATATTACCCTAAATAGTTGAAACTTTTATTTTAATGAGTAGTATAAACTCAGGAATACAGTCAAGCTATTAGGAACGAAGGAAGTTTCCTTGAAATGAGTCAGAACATTGGTCCATCTAATTCAGTAGTGTCTCCACTGACTGGCAGCTGCTCTCCAGGATTATAGATAGGAAGATAACCATTGGGGATTGAAGCTGTGACTTTCTCCACGCAGAGCAGATGCTCTTATCAAAGCTATGGCCCCTCCCTCATTAGAATTTCCAGCCTGTGACTTTTTAGCTCCAGGAGCGAAGACTTGTGTGGGATCTTCTGTTGGTCCTAACCAGTTCTCTCTCTTTTCTGGCATTTTAGAACTAGCAGGAATGAGCATCATTACTGACTGGCTGATACTCGCTCAGTGACACCCCCAGGGAGGGTTAGGACTTGCATGTAGATTTACCCAGTGGCAGAAAGGGAGCCATCAACATGGAAGGCGATGTCGTAAACTCCTTTGCTGTGCCCCTCCTGGTGCAAGATCTCCTCCTGAGCCTCCAGGTCCCACAGGCGCCAAGAGTGGTCATAGCTGCAGCGGGGGGGGGGGGGGAGAGGTGGAGAAGAGACAAAGACCCACGTGAGTATCTCACAAGGCCCCAACAGGTCGTTCCCCCCCCCCGAAGTTCAAGCAGGTGGCTGGATTGTCTATCCTGATCTCCACTCCAAGATGAGACCATGGAATTAATCTAATCTGCCCCTGGCCCCCACAAACTGAGACGATCAGCCAACTGATACAGGGATATGAGGAGCATTTAGGACACATAATTCAATTCCCTGCTCAGTTGCCAATCTCACTGAGGAAGTATTGGGATCTTCAACTGCGGCTCCCTCCCATTCTGACCTCTCACTTTCCAGTGTTGTGTAATGAGTGCTGGGCTGAATGGAAAGAAGTGACATATCACAAGGGGATATGTTTTTCTATCGAGGGCAGAATTCTTTTGAAGGTAACCCATGGCGGTGGCATTGCCAGTGGTGGCGAGACTACTAACAATGGAAGGCACTCCCTTTTCTTCTTTTCTGCCGCTCTCTGCTCTTCCTCTCCCTCCATCACATCATTTCCCTATTTATTCTCCTTCTTGCTACCCATAAGAAATTAGACCAGGTGCCACGTGTGACCCTTTGGGCCGCACCCCCTCCTCTGACTTACCAGGTGGTGCCCAAAAACCTGCCAGAGGGATGCCATGCCACCCGGGCTACTCTCACTGTGTGTCCCTCGATGTCAGCCACTGGTTCATCACTGAAAGAAACACAACATCTCATGGCAAATTCTTGATGGCGCTGGCTGTTCCATAAGTGAGACTAAAATAAAGAGGCAGTTTGGAAAACACAAGAAGTACCAACAGTGGAAGATTGGCAGATGAAGATGATGGACTTTTCGGAGCTAGCCAACCTGACTGGAAGAGTCCGTGACCAGAAGGAGGAGGATTACCAGGAAATTTAAAGACTATTTAGTTAAATATGTTAAGTTAACTTAATTGGAAAAACTTGCAAATATCAGGTAGGCTTAGGATTTAAATATGTAATGTGATGAATCAATATGTTTAATGCCGAACTGGGAAGAAAGAAAGGTGCTAAGTGATTAAGTTAATTTTATAAGAATATTGGATTTGGAAAACCGTTAAAATAATATACACTGAAATTCAACCAGGGGGATACGAGGAAGTCACTTAACAATGTTACTAAGATTGGTTTAAATACGGTTGAGATTTATGTTTGTTTGTTTGTCTGTCTAAAATTTTTTTGGGAAATCAATTTGAAAATAAATAAAATAAAGAGGCAGCAATACAGAAGAGGAGAAAGGAAGGTGTGATGGGTGGATCCAGCTGGCTGGCTGGAGGACAGAGTGTGTGTACAGAAACTAATCTGCTGTGTGAAGGTAAAATTTACAGTAGCTACTCTACTCACCACTGGTAAGTGACCCCCCCCCCAAAGGCTGCCCAGAAGAGAAAAGGGTTTCAGCTGTTACTGAAAGATTCACAGACTAGCTTGGCTTTATCCAATGACTTTATTAACAGCTTAGTTATAGTACACTATAAGATTTGTACACTGCTTGCTGCCTTTGAAGCCTAAAATATGTTGTGATTGGTCTTTGCAAAACTAGTTCACAAGGAAACAAACCAATGCTGTCTCTGTCTCTGACTGGCTGCAAAAATACACAGGCAGCTTGGGATGCTTCATGTAGGCTACTCCCCATTGTTCCCAGTGCTGCAAAGTACAAATATTAAAGTAATCAAAGGGCATTCGAAACAGAAGGGAAAACCCTGACTGCCCAAGCAGAGCAGTTGTGGCTCAGTGGTAGACACACTCTGCAGGCAAAAGAATCCCAGATTCAATCCCTGGTGTCTCCAAGTACAGCTGGGAAATCCTCCCACCTGAAACTGTGGAGAGCCACTGCCTGTCAGAGCAGACAACAGTGGCCTTGAGAGGCAATTAGTCTGGCTTGCTATAAAGCAGCTTCCTATGGGGTTGTATTCAATTAAGTTCCTTTCAGTGCAGACCCAATGAAATTAATGAACCTAGGTTAACCATGTCCATGCATTTCAATGGGTCTGCAACCCTGTGTTCTAAAAGAAAGCGATCGGATAGTGAACCAGTAACCGCATTGGCAGGGGGGAGTCTTAATACTTCCTCAAGTATCAGAGTTACTAGACCAGCTCCACTTACTGTAGCTGCTCTCTTCAGTTTGATTGAACCCCCTTGCTGCTGGAATGATCCAGTCCTGTACACGCAACCCTGACTTTCTTAAATAAAAGGTGAAGGAACTCAGGGAACTCCAGAAGGAAGCCTAACCCAGTGGGGTTTGAATTTGACATCAATATAACAAGCCAGAGTGGCCCCAGAACAACACATTTTAAAAGCTCTTCTACATGTTCCTTTTGCGGCCGTGTCTTTACCTGCCCCATATTATACAAGATGTCAGGGGTGGGGCAGGTGCGGCTTGGCAAAAATGGCCCCATGGGCCATATCAGGTTCCCTGCCAGGCCCAGTCAGGCCCATGGGCCACAGGTCCCTCACTGTTGCAAAAGAGGGTCTCGAGTTCAACAGGTGGGAGAAAATTTATCACTAAATATGAGTTTGAGCAAAAGATTCCTGCATTGCAGGGGGTTGGATTCAATGACCCTCGTGGTCCCCTCCAACTTGACAATTATATGATTCTATGACCTCACAGGCACCCAAGACTGAGAGGAGGAGTGTGAATTTGCCACCACTGATGCTTCTGCCCACAGCAACAGTATCTGACAGAAATAAACCTCTTCCCTGAGGCCCAATTAAAGAATCTGCGCTCTCTCTCTCTCTCTGTTTCCTTGGATAAGGCACTGACAAAATCAACTGCCTTCCCCAAGAGTCACAGTGCCTTGACTGTTGGAACAAACCCAGCTTGTCTGGGTGCTACTAACAGGGGACATAGCAAGACATGAGGTGTAAAATGTAAGACAAGTATGACATGGGGGAGAAGTGGGAACCCCCCACCTCACAGTTTGGGCCGGGGGGCACAACCAATAAGCCAAGCAAACTCGTGTCTCTATAAAGCTTTAGAAACAGTAACACAGAAAAGAAGCCTCATTATAAGGAGAGAGGAGCACTGCTGGATCAGGCCCCAAAAAGCACCCATGGCAAAATAACCCTGGGAACTATAGTTCACCCGTACAGGACTATAATTCCCAGCACTTGTAACAAACTACAGCTCCCAGGATTTTTTGGGGGGGGAGCCATGTGCTTTAAAAGTATGGTGTGGTCATGCCCCTGCCTCAGTCACTTGTGTTAGCTTTTTGTTTGTTGCAGAAGGAAGTTAAACAGGAAGCCATTCTCTGGGCTGCTTTAATATTTTTCTCTACCACCCACAGCAGCCAATAAAATAAGGAAGGGAAGGCAACTGACTTTCCTGGGCCCAGGCATACCTTTCAAGACTCCAGAGTTTGACAGAGCCATCCGCTGCGCATGAAGCCAGGTTAACGTCCTTCTTGTCCAGGGAGATGGTTGCCTTGGGGTGAAAGACAATGGCTCCAACGTTGGTGTTGTGCCCTTGGGAACAGACGAGACAGACAGACAGTTTGAGAGCCAGCCAATTTTAAGCTTGCTTCCTCTGTCTGAGTCTGAGCCTCATCCTATTGCTCCGAAGAGACTCTTTGACTGGGAATCACTCCAAATTTAGTTTTTGTGCTAAAGCAGGGGTGGGAAAGCTTGGCCCTGTAAGCCAAATGTGGCTCTCAAGGCCTTCCACTTTGGTCCTTGGCACTCTCCCCACACTAATTCACTCTTTCCCCTCAGGCCACACACTTCACTGTCCCTGCTTCACGCCCTTCTTGAGTGTCTTCTGCCAGCCCGGATTGCATCCTTGAATTCTGAAAATGACTCTGGCTGGCCTGAATGGAGGATGGCTGCATGCCAATAGTGGGAGGGGCCAAAAGCAAAAGAAGGTGGAGCAACAAATGCAGCTTTTCCCTTTGTATAGTAGGCTACCTGCCTTCACACTCCCATTTCTAGTCTCCTTCCAGGCCTGATCAGAATTCAAGGACACACTCCACCCAAGTAAAAACACTAAAGGAGGGTGCCAAGCAGGGTTGGTGCAGTTTGAAGAGAGTCCCAAGAGCCAGAGAGGCTGTGAGGGCCACATGTGGCCCACGGGCCTGACGTTCCCAAGCCCTGAATTAGTCAGCAGCTAAGCAGTGGGCCTATAGGATATGACTCCCAACACGGATTATTAA
The DNA here is from genome assembly GCF_964188315.1 of Podarcis muralis. NCBI lineage: Eukaryota > Metazoa > Chordata > Lepidosauria > Squamata > Lacertidae > Podarcis > Podarcis muralis. Next base: position 13,498,020 of record NC_135673.1, on the reverse strand, counting down.
AGTTCAGGCTGTCTTCGAGAAAGGAATGCCATCTCACCCAAGCCCAAGGTGGGGGGGGGGGGGGAAGGAAGAAGTTTGCACAGCACCACTCTCAAAATTCATAGCCTCCCACCCATGTAGCCTTATGCTCCTAATCAGCCATATAATTGCTCCAGTCATTTCAGGGAAGATAAGAGAAAAGCAGGTTGCTTTGGCAATGGGTGCGGTGGGAAACAGATACGATACCTCGCAAAGTGTGGATGAGATTACAATCCGGCACTGACCACAGTTTACAGAGGCCGCTCCTGGGAGAGGAAAGGCAGAAGGAAAACTGAGAGGCATTTTATTTTATCTTAAAATGTTTTCAATCCCTTGTCTTTCTGTTTTACAAACAAAACCAACCAAACAAAACCAATCAAAGAAGCTAAGAGTAAAAAAAAAAATCAAAAACATATAAACACCAAGCAAAATTCAATTGCAACACACGCGCCAGTTGCAAGATAACAAGTCTAAAAACAGATAGGTAGCCGTGTTGGTCTGCCATAGTCAAAACAAAAAAAAAATTCCTTCCAGTAGCACCTTAAAGACCAACTATGTTAGTTCTTGGTATGAGCTTTCGTGTGCATGCACACTTCTTCAGATACACTGAAACAGAAGTTGCCAGATCCTTCTATATAGTGAGAAGGTGGGGAGGGGTATTCTCACCCCTTGCTTTTTCCTGTAAGACCTATTGCAGTCATTAAGAGTCGTCAACAGGCTCATCACAGCTATCTGCCAATCACCCATTCCCACCACCCTTCTGAGTAATACCCCTCCCCACCTTCTCACTATATAGAAGGATCTGGCAACTTCTGTTTCAGTGTATCTGAAGAAGTGTGCATGCACACGAAAGCTCATACCAAGAACTAACTTAGTTGGTCTTTAAGGTGCTACTGGAAGGAATTTTTTTTTGTTAAGTCTAAAAACAAAACAGAAGATAGCAAGTCTAAAAACAAGCTTCAACAAAATGATAAAATGCACCCACAGCACTATCCCTTTCTAAATACTCCCACAATAGCCTTCCCGAGCTTGCTAATTGCTTGAACAAGATTACTTTTGGGATCCCTTCCAGAGCTACAATTTTTTGAGTCTATGACTGCCCTCAACGGCTCAGGCAGCCTCTCCTGTGCACTATAGGAGAACTTAGCAGGATTGGGAGGGAGATAATGAAAAGCAGAATAAAGTTTACCAGCAAGCTGTAGCCAGGAGCTTGGAGTTGGGGCTGAAGTTGCAATAGGAGATAGGGCGGTCGTCCCCAATTTGGCTGCAGAAATTATTCAAAGACTGAAAGAAAAACAAAAAACAAAAGGTAATATTTTGCCACCAGAGGAACTGAAGGGCTCAGTAAAATGAGATGGCCCTGAGATGGTAAAGAAAAGAGATGACGTTTCCTGCCCAGGCTGCTCCCCCACCTCACCCCCAGTAGTGTTTTCTACTGAGCTGAATTGTTGGGCCCATTTAGTGCAATGTTACGTGCTCTGAACTGGCAGCTGAATTCCAAGCAACCAGCAGAAATCTTTCCTTGTCCAGGTGTCCTTGGAGATGGAGATGCCAGGGAGTCAACCTGGGATCATCCACATTCAAAGCATTTACCATTGAACTATGCTGAGGAGGAGCAGAGGCACAGAAGCCTTCTGCAAGCTCATTTGAACCTCTGCATCTCGGGGGCCTTCTGGGCTGCAGCAGCCCAGTGCCCAGAACTTTAAGTCATAGCAGAGATGGGTCCCACTTACCCTTAGAGATTTGTGCAGCTCCTGTTTCTGGGATGTCCGTGTGGCCTCAGGGACCTCCTTGAGCAGCCGGGCTTCCTCCAATCGCTTCATTGCCCTGTGAAGGGGACAAAAAATTATGTAACCAGGTCCTGCCCATTGCAAGTTGTAAGGCCTGCAAGTTGTAATGGTGACAATTCTTCTGCCATGTGCCATCTGTCTTTTGAGGTGGGTTTGAAATCCCCCATTTCACAACCATCACCACCACTCTAGTTAGGGACAACAGATATACATGGCCTCATCAATGTTTGCATTAGCATTTCTGAATCCCAGCCCCTTACCGAGGGAGAGAGTAGTTGGCGATCCACAGTCTGGCTGTCTTCAAGGTATTTGGTCCTTCGTGGTACCAGGTTTGCTGATACTAAGAGAAAGGAAACATTAAAGGGGTGGGAATCTCTTGTGACACTTGGCTAGTATAGTGGGCACACATTTATAGCTAAGGGGAAAGGTCAGAGCCCAGTGGGAAAGTGTGAGCTATGCATACAAAAGGTCCTAGGGTTTGTGAAGACTCCCATTTGAAACCCCAGAGCTGCTGTCACTCATAACACACTTTAAAATTTATTACCTCCTCTTTTGATTTCTTGGACTTCTCATCATCTTTTTTGGTCTTCTTCAATGCGTCCGTGCCAACCACAGACAGAATATTACGTAGCCTGTTGAGAAATAAAGTGAAGATTAAATTGCCTTTGTTTATATGAGTCACATCAATGAACTGGAAAAGGAAGTGAGAGCAAGTCAATTTCATCCTCTCTCACCTCTCCCTCCTTTCTGCAGGGCCCTCTCCAAAAAGTGTGATGGGCTCCCCGAGGGCTCGTAAGCAGGCCTTGACCTCAGAGTCATCTGTGGAAACATTGATTTGCCTGGCCCGCTTCCGGCGCTCAAACTCTGCCAGGACCTCTGCCTGGCGCTCGCTGATGTGCTCTTCCAAGTCAAAAACTTCACCTGATCATAGTAGAAAGGCAAAAGTTATAGGAAATACAACTCCAACAGGAAGCCTCAACACTTGACCCTCACTTCATAAGTTTGCTTCATTCCAATGAAACCACAAGCAAAGAGCAACAAAATGTGGTACATGTTGCGTCACCTCTCTCTGCTCCTTGAGTGTCCAGGTCAAAGCTTATGTTATCAGTGAGGCCTGTGGCTTAAGACTTTGATCTACACCCCTCTTTTCAGCCAAAAGTGGCTCCCCAAATGTCTTAAAATCAAAATTCATACAAAGGCACAATGTAATTAAGGTATTGCTTGGGAGCGGTTAAGAGAGCACAATCTCTTATGGCCACTGGCAGTACACATTTTTATATCCAGAGGGAACAAAAAGGACCTGTAGATGGGCAGGAGCTAGCCAACAACCATTTCCTCCCCTGAAATGAAACCTAAGCAGAGTGTACCCACATTGATCTGCTGCCACCTGTGACACTCCTTCTCATCTAGTGTTTTGCTCCTTACCACCCCTATCTAGACTTAGATTATAAAGACCTCAGGGCAGGGAGGTCCTTCCATCTCCCAGGCAGCTCATTACCATCTCTTACCACTTGTGATATTGATGTTGCCAGCCTCAATAGCTGCTTTGACCGCATCCTTGCCCATCATCCCAGATTCCCCTTTGAGAAGACGCTCTCGCTCTTTTTCCTCCAAGCTCCCATAGAAAATTGGGGCTTTTTTTGCTGGAGGAGCATCCCCTTCATCTGAAGCCTTTGTTTTTGAACCCTGCAAGAAGGAAATTCAGCAGTAGCCTACATGGAGAAGTAAGAGAGCAAATGTGGATTTCCCCCCACCTGCTGTCATAGGCTGCCTTGATGCAGAGAACTGGGGAAGAAGGTTCAGAGCCAGGGGGACAGTGATGCATGGTCAGAGGGAGAAGAGGCAACAGGCTTTAGTGAGCAGGAAGAGACTTGGGGCAGAGAACAGTCCAGACTGAGGCAGAAAAGGAGGCTGAAAAGGAATAGGGCCAAAAGGCAGCAACCAGCTCCCCTCCCCCTATACTCCTGACATCTGCCCACATCTGACAGCCCCCACCCCATCAAACAGTACATGAGACAATTTTGTTTTGAATCCCAGCATAATGTTAATCATTAAGGCTAAAACCCGAAGCCCACCTCTGTGGGAGTCAGCCCTACTGAACTGAATAGGACTTTCTTCTGAGCTGACATGGTTAAGGATGATACTGTTTGGTAATATATTTATTACAGTGACTAACATAAAATATTCCACAGGAACCGTCATATTAGTCCATGAGTATCATGCTACTTTAAAAGCAAAGGACTGTATCCATATCTTGCTCTGAGTGGGCCCAGTAAAACTAAGGGGCTTGAATTGGTTATGTCTATTCATTTCAGTGGGTCTGCTCTGTGTAGAGATAGCACTGGATACAATCCTAACATACATACATACATACATACATACATACATACATACATATATTCTGGCATAATCTTCATGGACTACAAGTCCACTCTAATAGGTGGTTTTGCAACAACAACGTTTGTTAGTCTTTAAGGTGGCAAAGAATGCCTTGTTATTTTAATGCAGCAGAAATATTAGAAATCTTAAAGCATAACATTCTGCCTTTTGTGGCAGAAGCCGAAGCGTTGAGTTGCACCCAACTCAGCTCCACTGAAAGAGTAGAACCACTGAAATTAACAGCCGCAAGCGAGTCATATTCATTAATTCAAATGAGTCCAACCTTGAATTGAGCTTTAGTTGGATACAATCCGTTACGCTTTAAAAATTTTTACTACCGACGTGAGGTTACGTTAGTCACTGCAGTAAATAAGTAGACACTGGCGTCTATTTCAAACAGATTTTTCATTTTATCATTTCTATGAAAAGATACACGTTTTTTAAACTAAGAAACCACATTATATCCCAGTTTCAAGCTCCTTGCCTTATTCACCACGGCGATCCGCGACGCAGCCATGGCGCTTTCCCAACGCCTCCTCTCAGACCCGGGCTCTGTAGTGGGGGAATCGCACACAACGGGCTCCCCACAAACACTTCCGGCACAGCGGCTTCCCCCGCCCTCGCGGAGCGCCACAGCCAATGATGCCTTTCCATTCCATCCCGGAGAGCGGGTCGCTCTAGCCTGCCTAGGAGCTCTATGGTTATGCGGAGCGAGACCTTCCGGGTTGCTGGCCGGCGACGCGGGGCATGGTGGGATCGAGCCTCTGGCGTTGGCGTCTGAACTAGAGGTGCAGGTGAAGAAAAGAGCGGGTTGCTGCTGCGCACGCGCGGAAGAGCCACGGGGGAAAAGGTGTACTTGCAAGATGCTGCGGCGGAAACCGACGCGGCTTGAACTGAAGCTGGACGACATCGAGGAGTTCGACGGCGCCCGCAAGGAACTCGAGGTGAGTGGGTGGTTGGTTGCGGGACGGCGAGGCGCTCCTTGCCCACCTTTCTTCGGTGGTGGTGGTGTTGTTTGCGCACTCTGCACATGCTTTGTTGTTGTTTAGTCATTTAGTCGTGTCCGCCTCTTCTTGACCCCATGGACCAGAGCACACCAGGCACTCCTGTCTTCCACTGCCTCCTGTCTTCCACTGCTGGTACCTTCGAGAACACTGTCCAACCATCTCGTCCTCTGCCGTCCCCTTCTCCTTGTGCCCTCCATCTTTCCCAACATCAGGGTCTTTTCCAGGGAGTCTTCTCTTCTCATGAGGTGGCCAAAGTATTGGAGCCTCAGCTTCAGGATCTGTCCTTCCAGTGAGCACTCAGGGCTGATTTCCTGAAGAATGGATAGGTTTGATCTTCTTGCAGTCCATGGGACTCTCAAGAGTCTCCTCCAGCACCATAATTCAAAAGCATCAATTCTTCGGCGATCAGCCTTCTTGATGGTCCAGCTCTCACTTCCATACATCACTACTGGGAAAACCATAGCTTTAACTATACGGACCTTTGTTGGCAAGGTGATGTCTTAGAGATTCTCTTGTCCTTGCTCTCTCTTTTCTTTTTTAAAAAGCTGTTTCTCCTCACAAGGGGAGTAGCCATCCTGTTTGTTATTGAGTTGCCTGGCCCGGGGGCTGCTCTGTCCCACTCAGGAGGGTACTGAATATAGTAAACAGGCGGTGAGGTAGAGCCACCCGCTGGGGTTGGATGCAATTCCCCCCTCCTACTGTTCTTACTTGGGTGGAACTTGCAGAACCAAGCTTATAAAATTATTCACAGTATGGAGAAAGAACACCGGCTCCTCAGGGCTGCTATTTGCTTGTTTTAATATAAGGTTGTTGGCTGGGGAAAGGTCGCAGCTCAGTGGCAAAGGGTTTTCTTTGCATTGAGCAGGTCCCAGGTTCAATTGTGAGTACTGTATCCCCAAGTAAGTCTGGAAGAGCCTTCCTGCCTGAAACTGTGGAGAAGCGCTGCCAAACAGGGTGGACAATACTGAGCTAAGTGGATCCAATGGTCTGACTCGGTAAAAGGCAGCTTCCTGTGTTCTATGTTAGATGATCATAAGCTCAGCTGTAAAGCATTTCCTTTGCATGCAGAAGCTCCCAAGTTCAGCCTTCCAGGTAGGGCTGGGAGACTCCCTGCCTGAAATCCTGCAATATTGTTGTTAGACAATACTGAGCAAGATGAAACAATGGTCCAATTTGGTATAAAACTGCTACCTGTATTCCTGTGCAAGAAGGTGTGTTTGTGCGTGCACAGTAGCAGATCTAAATGCCAAATGATTATTTTTTTTAATAAAATATTTTATTGTCATTTTTTAACAAAGGAAATTCACCAAACATATAAAACACCATCACCACTGAACAACAAACAAAAAGAATACAGATAAACAAAGATATAGAACATAAAACAAAGAAAAAAGAAAAAATCACGACCTTTCATACATTTTTTCCATAACTGTCTGGACTTCCTCACGTCTCCCTTTCCTGCGTTCTCCATAAAAAAATTATAAACTGCAATTTATTACCTTATTTCAATTCTTATGTTCAAATTCTCATGCATTTTGCCTCTAATTTTATGCCTCTAAATTTTAAATGTTTCCATCAAATATTTAGCTGCTTAGTTTAGGCATAAAATTACTTCAAATCTCATCTTTATCATTCCACTTATTCTCATATATCTCTCATCTAGGCTGCTGATGCCGTATTATTTCCTTTCATGCACTTTCTTAACATTCATACAGTTTATAAAATTTTTGTAAGTAATCTTTAAACTTCTTCCAGTCCTCTTCCACCGCCTCTCTTCCCAGGTCTCGAATTCTGCCAGTCATCTCAGCCAGCTCCATATAGTCTATCAGTTGCATTTGCCATTCTTCCAGTGTGGGCAAATCTTGTGTCTTCCAATATTTTGCGATGAGTATTCTTGCTGCTGTTGTTGCATACATAAAAAAAATTCTGTCTTTCTTTAACACCTTCTGGTCGACAATGCCTAAAAGGAAGGCCTCTGGTTTCTTAGGGAAAGTATACTTAAATACCTTTTTTAACTCATTATAGATCATTTCCCAGAAGGCCTTCACCCTCGGACAGGTCCACCAAAGGTGAAAGAATGTTCCTTCAGTCTAAAATGCCAAATGATTCTTGAGGTTGCCTTCATGTTAGCCCCCTGCACTCACAAGTAAAGGTCTTTGGCCCCTTTCTGTGGCAGAACCTTTTGACAGCTTGCAGTGTCTTAAATCTGAAAGCAAAGAATCTGATACATTGCAGCTATATTTGAAAAAGAAAACATGTCATGGGCGGAGGAGGCACATATGTGATCCTGGAGAAGTTTTCTTTAATCATGCTTCCCATTTGTTTCCACAGAGCCGTAGGAAGCGTGAGGAGGTGGACGTGGTGGGAGGCAGCGATGGTGAGGGTGCGCTGGGACTCAGCACTGATCATAAGAGCCGGGAGCAGATGATACATGACCGGATTGGCTACAAACCCCAGCCCAAACCAAACAACCGTTCATCTCAATTTGGGAACTTTGAGTTCTAGAGCCCAAAGGGCGGACAGTGGCAGTGCCTGGTACCTGTGAGCTTCGGAAGAAAGCAGGAATTTGTTTCAGGAGCCCAACAAACTCTGTTTAGAAATAGCAGAAGAGACTGAGCTTCTCTCCTCTAGGTTTTAAATGGAATTCCTCCTCCAAGCAGAGGAAGTCTTCCTTTCCCTACAAAGATGGGATCTTATTTGATGGTTTCTTTTGTGCAACCTTGCTAGGCTGCCATAGTTAATAAAATGTTTGTTTTTAACTTTGCATGCTTCATTGTATAAACATAGATGGACAATTTTACTTGTGAAAGAGACCTTGAGCCTTGCTGATGGGTGCCGCAACAGAAGTGAAATTGAGCAATTTTTATTTTTTCCCCTTTGAGATGGTTGTAGAGTGGGTTTATTTACAACTGAGAGGCCCTAGATTATTAGTGGAAGAACACAGACTGGATATGCAGAAGGTCCCAGGCTGAACTGCTGACATTGCCAGTTAAAAATGCTTCTGAGTTGCCAGCCTGGGAAATGACCATTTTCTGCCTGTATCCATGGAGTAGACAAGGAGTGCAGAAGCTGTGGCCCTCCAGACGGTGCTGAATCATAGCTCTCATCCTCCCTGACCATTGAAATAGGCTGGCTGAGGTTGATAGGAATTAGGAGTTCACCATTGTCTGGTGGACAGTGGCAGAATTTCACCAGCTTCAGAGTGGACTGAACTGAGTTAGGTGGACGAAAAGTCTGACTTTGAAGCAAAATGGATTTGGGGGGCAATCACACTATATTCCTCATCTTTCTCACATAAAGATGGAGTTGAACACGGTTATGATCAATATGCTTTTATTGCGGGGTGAAACAAGGTACCAAGATCTACTTGTTACAGAGATGCTCCAAAGGTGCAGGAGATGTTAGTGTTTGAGGATCTCCCACTCCCCCTTTTGTCTTGGGAAGAAGGCATTCTCTCTAAAGCTGCTGCATACTGACAAATTAATCTTCCTGCAAAACAGTATGCCACAAGAGGCTGCCTTATAAGTCCATGGGTTGCAATAAAATCTGCTTCTGCCTTTTGTGTTTGAATTCTGTGTGATCCATTCATAAGCAATGGGCTGTAGCCAATGTTAGTCCTACTCAGAGTAGATCCACTGAAATTAATGAACGAGACTAACTTGGGTCCATTAGTTTAATTGGGTTTACTGATTAGAACAAGTGTTAGCTGGTAATGGTTTTCTGCAAAGAATTCTGGGAGCTGCAGTTTGTTAAGGGTGCTGAGAGTTGTTTTAGTTAACACAGCTGATTTTTGGTTCTTGCCAATAAACTGAGTAGCATAAAAATTATAGCGGGGATCAAACACTGGAGAGAAATCACAAAAATAATTCTAATAACATCTTTTGTCTTCAGAATTGACGGGTAAATCTCAGTCTAATTGGAGCTTAAACAAAGGGAGTAGGGGAACTTCCATTATTGTTAGCAGGCAGGTCTGGTTCTGGAGTTGGGTGGCCTAACAGTGAGGGGGGTTTCTACTAAAGCCCCGTAAAAAACAACAACCTACTTGATGTTTAGAACATTTGATGTTTCTCAATCCTCTCCCTGGAGGAAAAAAGATTCAGTTACATTAAAAGGCAGTCATGGCTTCCCCCCACCCTGCCCCAGTGTTGGGAGCAATAGCCCTCAGCAGCCTGTGTAGATGCTGGAAGGTTTATAAGAAGTAGGTGCTGAGAGAGATGGGGAGGAACAATTTCTATTCAACTACAAAAGCCCTCACAGCATCCACCAGGCCTTGGTCAACAGTCACAAGAAAGCATCACACCATTCCTTCAGGCAGCCATAACAGTCTCTGGATTGCTTGGCGTTGGCACCGCATGTGTCCTTCAGCCACTCACGGAAGAGGTCCTTCAGCACTAAGAACTGTCCCAGAACCACGTACGCCTTGTCAAAGCCTTTGTCTTCCAGCTTCCTGCCAAGTACATCTCCAATGCCAACTAAAGTACCAAGAGACTTGTCCCCTATGGGCTCTGCCACGAAGTCCTGATGCTTCTGACTGGTGGTCATGTTGCCTGCAGCTCTGCCTGCTCTTTTGCCTCAACCACTGCTCCCGCCAAAGGGTGCTGAGAGTTGTTAGAAGACCCACTAGTCTCCTCACAGAGCTACAATTCCCAGAGTTCCCTGTGAAGAGGGATTGATAAACCGCTCTGGGAGCAGAAAAGGGGTTCTCAGCCTTCTTAGCAGATCAATTTTCAGGATTCTTTGAGGGAAGCCATGACTATTTAAAACAATAGTGTGAATGTGGCCAGTATATATAAGGAGGCATCATCAAAATCTATCTCCTGCATGTGGTTCTAAAAAATGTTTTGACACCGAAATGCATGAAAGATGCTGCCCCCCCCCCAAAGACACTAGCTTCATGGTACTGCTAGGTGCTTAGAAATATTCCACACACATCCACAATTTCTATAAGATACATTCTGCTTTATTAGTTACATACACAGACTATTCATCTGTACTTATATAATGTTATCAGATGGGCAATCTCAAACTGGATTTAATGTACATCTGCCATAGAATATTTTGCTAGAAGAGAGAGACAAGTCTGAAAATACATTGAAAGGCACCATTGTTTATTGGGCACAGTGGGGTATACAGCACCAGCGACACAATTCTTTAGCAAGTAAAATGAGGCCCCAACTGCACCATATGTTTAAAGCAATATCGCATTGCTTTAAGCAATCATGATTTCCCCAAAGAATCTTGGGAACTTCAATTTGTTATGGGTCCTGCAGTTGTTAGGATACCCCTAGTCCTCTGTTAGCTACAATTCCCTGAGTGGTTTAACAGTCAATCCTTTTAGCATGGGAACTTTGGGAGTTGTAACTCTGGGAGGTGAAAAGGGGGTCTCCTAAGCAACTCTCAGTACCCTTAACTGAGGTTCACAGGATTCTTTGAGAAGCCATGACTGTTCAAAGGGGGCAACTGGAAAGTTGAAGGCTCGGAGGTGGGAGGAAGCTGGAGGCCTCAAGTACACCCACGAAAAGCCTTTCTTGCAACTTCTCATGAGAACATTGCGGATCTTCACTCTCAGAGCTGCCACACTTCCACCAAAGGCACCCCACTCACAGAACATGCCAAGCAGTACTTGCCTGGGCAGAAATGGGTTTGTGGACCGATGGCAGGAAGCAAGCAGAGAAACAGAAGCAGGCAGAAGAAAAAGGCTGGAATGTAGCTGCCGCCAAGCACATATTGCTGAAATCACATGTTAAATGCACATAAGATGCAAATTGCCTGTTTTGTTTTGCTTCCAGTTATACATAAGATATAAGCCAAGATTAGGCACACTAGAAGAGACTGGTTTCCTCCCATCTATATAAAATGAAAGTTTAGGTCTCCTAAAGCTGGGAGCACATTGATACTAGCATTAGGGGGGGGGGGGATTTGTGGCCTTGCAGATGTTGGGACTCCCAGCTCCCATCAGCCCTAACCAGCACAGCCCCTGGTCAGAAATATGGGAACTTTTGTGCAGCAGTACCTAGTGGGCCCAAAGGTTCCCCATCCCTGTATGAGCATCTTGCCTGTAAAGGGATGATTCAGAAGTTGGAAGCTGCTTACACATAGCTCAGTTACCTACAATCTACTATAGACTTTCACCTTTCCGAGTGACTTAGTGTATAGTGAAATGTTAAAAACACATAAAACACAACAGACCTGGGGAAGCCATTTGACTGTGACATTTAAACTAGGACACAGTTTGTTTGCTTCATGCTAAAGACAGACTGCATGCAGAAATTCTGTAATAACCTTACATCTCACTTTATAAAGTTACTAACTTTACTTACACAGTATTATTCATTTGGGGCACGTAGTGATCTTGGATGAAAAGAACCACCCACACTCAAAGCAATTTACAAAAAAAAAAAAAAAAAAAAGGACCACTTGAAGCAAATGGCTATCTAAATTCTACTCTTTTGTTGCCTCTAAAGTCAATTTTTGCAGACGTCTAAAGCAGAAAAGTGGGTATGATTTTAATATGCAGGGACTGAAAGCCAAGCCTGCTCAAGAAGGGTTGCACATGCCTTCTAAAGAAATTATGCCAAAGAAATCAGTCCAAAATATTTCCCTTACTGGTAATGAAGGTATAGACCTTCAGTCTTAAGTGTTCCCCTACAGAGGAGTTGTTTCATTTCAATTAGGACCATGAATGTGGTTGCAGGGAAGAGTTTAGGCAAATTATTTAAATAAAGCCTCTCTTATTATATGCTAAGCAACATAACAACATATTGAATGACCAAGAGTTAAATGATACACTGCTTTCATTTTTAGCTTCCAATAAACTTGCCCAAAGGGCTTCTGTAGACAGGGGTAGCCAAATGGTGACCCTCTGTGGATGTTGTGAAATCCCAACAGCCCTAGCCAACATGGCCAATGACCAGGGATGCTGGCAACTGTAGTTCCAACAAGAAGTATGTACAGGGACCCTCATCTGCTATGCAATGCTTTACTACATCAATGGCAACAGATTCAAGACATACCCAAAACAACGAACATCTAAATTAGTTTATGGAATTCACTGACACAGGATTTGGCAACGACCACTGGTTTGATGCCTTTAAAGGGAGATTGGTCAAATTTATAGCCAATAAAGTAATTGGTGGCTGTTAGCTAGATAACCTCTAGATAAAGGTAAAGGGACCCCTGACCATTAAGTCCAGTTGCGGACGACTCTGGAGTTGCAGCGCTCATCTCATTTTACTGGCCGAGGGAGCCGGCGTTTGTCCGCAGACAGCTTCTGGGTCCTGTGGCCAGCATGAGGAACCAGAGCAGCGCATGGAAACGCCATTTACCTTCCGACCGGAGCAGTACCTATTTATCTACTTGCACTTTGACGTGCTTTCGAACTGCTAGGTTAGTAGGAGCAGGGACCAAGCAATGGGAGTTCACGCCATTGTGGGGATTCGAACTGCCGACCTTCTGATCAGCAAGCCCTAGGCTCTGTGGTTTAGACCACAGCACCACCCATATCCCTAACCTACAGAGGTAGAAATGCCTATGTGAATACCTGCTGCAGGGGAATGAGGTAGTGAGAGGAGCCTGTTTGCTACATACCTTTTAATGCAGGACAAACTAATGCTGATTAAAGTCCTATTCTGCTCCTGTGTCAGTTATTTCAGTTTGATACTGTTTGGCACTTCCAGCTACACCTATGGCCTTCCAGAAGTTCCTGAACTACAACGCCCATCAGCCTCAGCAAGCATGGTCAAGAGCCGGGAATGATGGGAGTTGTAGTTCAGCAACATCTGGAGGGCCAAAGGTACTCTACATCAAACTTAAACTATTGTTTGTTGTATTGAAGGGAAAACTGGCCCAGTCCCTCATGAGATGTTTTTCTTGCAGACTTCCTTGTTCCTGGTGAATAAACCCACTAAGGCCCTACTGGCTGTGTATTAATCAGCACAGAAAAAAGAGCTACATCCTTCATTAGCTCTGGTTGTATTTGTGCGGTCTGCTACAAGGCAGCTTTTGAATCTGTATATTAAGGGTCATCAAGTGAGCAGTGGCATGCAACACAGGCCACTGATTCCCCAACTGCAGCCTCCAGGTCGTCCTTCCTACCTAAGAAAGTAGCCTCTTGCATGACATTAAAACAGATAATTGGTTATTCACATTTGTTCCTTTTGGGGAAGGTAGGTATGCCCTGAATGACATCAGCAGAGCCCTGTAACCCTTCCAGGAAAGGTTTCTTACATTGTACTGCTGACGAGCTTAGGGCAGGTGTGGGGGAACCTTTGGCCCTCCAGATGTCTTGAAATACAACTCCCATCAGTCCAGGCAACGAGCATGGCTAACAGCTAACAGCCAGAAATGAGAGATGTAGTTCAGCAACATCTGGCAGGCCAAAGGTTCTCCACACCTGACTTTGGGGCAGACACACAGCTCTATTGGTTGCTGAATTCTTTGTTTGCTCCAGGATTGATCAAAACACAAGGGGGACAACTCTACAATTCTATGATTCTATGACATAGTGGACTTTTGGGGATGGGGTTATGGTATTTCTACTGGGATTTTTGGGTATACAAAGCAGTTCACAATTATAAAATTTCATTTTGGATAGCCCTGTGCTAATAGTGTAAGGTACCACTTTTCCAGAAAACAACACTCAGGTGGTCTTCACCATCTTTCTTAAATAAATTAGGTTATGCCCTAAACCTACATTAGAAAAGAAGTGCAAGAAAGGCAAAAGTCACAGGGTTGCTTTGAAAATAAAAATATATATTTTTTCAGCATCCTGAGACATGCACTATTATTTTGGGGCTAGATCTAGAACATACCAGGAATCACCGGCACAACCTGCACTTTCTTCTGGGATAGAGTTACTTCAGGGAAAAGCATTAGTGTTCTTAGGAGGGAAACTAAGTTTCTTGTGATAATTTAGACAGTCAAGGACATTGATCCCTAGCTAGCTTGCTGCTTGAAACTGCAAACTGAGATGCCTACCTGTAAATGAATTAACACAGGTGTGGGGAACCTTTGGCCCTTCAGTTGCTGCTAAACTCTAACTCCCATCAGCCAATGGCTAGGGAGGATGATGGAAGTTGTAGTTCAGTATCTTCTGGAGTGGGTAATAGGTTTGTGTGTGCACCCTGGCAACTCCTGTGCTGGTCTTTATCTTAAAGAGGCTGGGAAATAGACAAAAGCCATTGCAGAAATGTACCAGGAGGAGAGAAACCCACCCACCACTCCTTCCTCAAAAAAGAACAACAGATAGATCGCTGGAGCAGAAACTGCCTAAAGATTTCCCAACTCCAGCCTGGTCTGAGGGAGTTCCAATCTTGTGGGTCAATATGCAAACCGTTTGTGTAAGACAGACACTCTTCCTACCCAAAAGTCAAAACGAAGCCAGTGTTTTGTTCCATCAGTTTATTTAAAATAGAACTTGCTACTTTGAAAACTGGTTTCATTTGCATTCATTTTTGCACATCCCATCGTTAAATCAGCAGGTCCCAGTTGCACATGAGCTATGTGTTGTTCTTAGCAGTTGGCCTATTACCCTTGGCTGATGTGTAGAGGCCCACTGCTGTTCTGAAAAGCAGGTGCTGCAGCAGTTCCTGGACCAGAGGCAACAGGCTGCCCAAAACCAATGCGGCATAAACTGCTTGGCTTAGGAGTTTGGGAGAAGAGCACAATACTAGACTCAAACATTGAGGAAACAAGTGATCAAGAGCCTCCAAGCAATAGGCACAGGCCTCTATTATATTACCAGAAAGAAGTACTGGCACAATGACTGAAGCTCTCTGTACATTTCTGCTACCACTGATTTGAGTAAAAAATAACAATAGAGCATATGCTACTTAAAAGTATTATTAAAAGAACGTGGAATAATTTTCCTGTCAGCTTGCCAGCTATTTTCAATCATGGTACAGTCTAAAAACAAAAAAGTACAATCAAGCACACTAATTGTATCTAGCATATAAAGCCAACCATCCTAAGCAGGCTATCTTAGCTGGCGATCAGCACTCTTTCCACCAGTCAGGAGCATAGCTGTCAACTTTCAGATTTGAAAAAACGGGATCAGCAGCCTCGACAATAAAAGATCAGCAGCCTCACCAATCCCGGGGACAGTCTACAGGATATCTAACAATCCGGGATAGCAGCGGGAAGCGGCGCTGGAATAAGAGAATTTCCCGCAAAAAAAGGGAAGGTTGACAGCTATGGTCAGGAGCCCATGTTTATTGGGAAGGAGGGGGAAATGGGGGGAGGGGGGAGTGAGAGGCACAGGTTTCATCCCCAGAGAGTTTGGGGGGGGGAGCATCACATGGGATGTTCTTGGCCTGGTTTCCAGTAAGACTGGGGCTGCACCTGGTCCCTGCCAGAGGCTGTAGGGAAAGGCCTGGACCCGTTGCCTGGTGTTAATGGCAATGCTCCGTGATATCCACCACCACAGCCTTCTTCCAGCTGAAGAGGAAGTAGCCTGTCCCAGCGCCTGCTGCCACGGCAATGCAGAGGTAGCCATTGTAGGTCATGAAGATAAGCATAAGGAAGTAGCTGACCACCACCTGGACGATGTGCAGCGCAGTTTGGAAAAGGTGAGGGAAGCTCAGCATCTGTTGCCTGACCAATTAGAAAGAAAAAAAGAGAGAGAAAGGAAACATTCAGTACATGCTGGGTGGATGGGCAAGGACTGACTACGAATGGCAGACTTTGGAGCCAGAAAGGGTTAAGATCTATAAATGACCTACGAACTGAAGCAACAAGGTGTAATAAGAAAGAATTAAACTGACACTTCTCTCACACATCTAGCATAGAATGGCTCCTAGCCCCCCTGCTAGAGAAGGAGCAGCCCACTTTGGTTCCTGACACAACAAGGCTGAAACCAGCAGGGTGGAAGTTCAGCAGGAATAAATGTGAAGTCCTGCATTTAGGGACACACACAAAATATGGTTGCAAGCATAGCATGTGGGAGACTGGTGTGGCTGCAGCATACGTGAAAAGGATCTAGGTAACTTGGTGGATCACAAGCTAAACTTGAAGGGTGGTATAGAAATAACAACAACACTAGAGTAATGCAATCTTAGGCTGCAAAGCATCCAGAACATGAAAAATAGCAGCTCATTCTATTCTGCATTGGTCAAGCCTTGTTCTGGGTTCCACATTTCAAGACACACATTGACAAACTGGAGCATGCCCAGAGGAGGGCAGCCAGGATGGTAAGGTGTCTAGAAACCAAGCCTTATGAGGAATGGTTGAAAGAACTGGGAATGTTCAGCTTAAATGTGAGAAGATTAAGGAGAGGCATCATAGCCAACTTCAAATATCTGAAGTACTGTCACATAAAAGATGGAGTGGGCTTGATTCCTATTGCGCCAGAGGACAGGATGAGAACAACAGTGGAGTGGGAAACAGAGTGTAAGACTTGAGTTTGGGAGACCAGGGTTCAAATCTTCACTTAGTCACAAAGCTAACTAGATGACCTTGGGTCAGTCGCTGTCTCTCAGGGTTGTTGTGGGGAGGGAGAAGACCATGTACAGTGGTACCTCTGGTTACGTACTTAATTCGTTCCAGAGGTCCGTTCTTAACCTAAAACTGTTCTTAACCTGAAGCACCACTTTAGCTAAGCACCACTTTAGCCGCACGATTTCTGTTCTCATCCTGAAGCAAAGTTCTTAACCCGAGGTACTATTTCTGGGTTAGTGGAGTCTGTAACCTGAAGCGTCTGTAACCTGAAGCGTATGTAACCCGAGGTACCACTGTATGCCAAACCTTGAGCTCTTTGGAAGAAAAGGCAAGAAATAAATGTAGCAAACAAGAATTAGTGGGCAGGAAGCAGGTTTTGGGGTAAACGTTTGAGAGGGGTTGTATCCAATTAGGTTATACCCGAAGGAGACCCACTGAAATTAATGAGCCTAAGTTAGATGCGTTCATCAGTTTCAACAGGTGCTCTGAATAGGACGGCTAACATTGGATATAACCTGGTGGAATAGTCTGCCTCAAGAGGTAGAATAGAATAGAATCATAGAGTTGGAATAGACCACAAGGGCCATCGAGTCCAACCCCCTGCCAAGCAGGAAACACCATCAGAGCACTCCTGACATATGGTTGTCAAGCCTCTGCTTAAAGACCTCCAAAGACGGAGACTCCACCACACTCCTTGGCAGCAAATTCCACTGTCGAACAGCTCTTACTGTCAGGAAGTTCTTCCTAATGTCAGGAAGTTCTTCCTAATAGGTGGTGGACTTTTCTTTGTGGAAGGTATTTAAAACTAATAGGTGGTGGACTTTTCTTTGTGGAAGGTATTTAAAACTATCTGCCATGGATGCTGAAGCTGCAACCTACACTGTGGATCCTGCTTTCTTTCATCTCTGATTCTACAGCAGCCTTCCCCAACCTGGTATCCTCTACAGATAATTTTAGACTCCTGACTCCCGTCAGACCCAGCCAGCACAACCCCAGTGGTCAGGGCTGATGGGAGATGTAGTCCAAAGCATATGGAGGGCACCAGGCTGAGAAAAGCTGCTTTGTGAGATACCACAAGTACTGTGAGTTAGGTCAGAAAGGACCATGAACTGGCTATGCCCCAGTTGGGTTTCCCATGTTAAAGTCCCCTGTAGATAGAAAGAGTGTGCATACCCAACTGTTTTGTGTGTTTCCATCAAGACTGTGCCATTTGGTCCAGGAACTGGCATGGAGTTGTAGCGGATGCTGACTTGCGACTTCCGGAGGAGGCTCTCTCGGGCAATCTTCAGGCCTTCGTAGAACATGGCCAGGAGGAAAATGGCCACAAATGCACCAGCCATTTCTAGCAGAGTGAGAAGGAGGAAAGTTCCTGGATCTATTCCGTGCTAGGATATCAGCACTCCAGTTAAGGCAGGTAAAGCACACAAGTGATACTACAATCTGATCGGCTGAGGTTGTTACTTAGCAACATTGATTCCAGCATTAAGTTATTCAGAAGGACCACATGTGATATACCATTGAGCTATGGCCCACCCCCATTGTTAACATTTCCAAGGAGGTCTGGATAATGGAACAAGTCTTGAAGTTGATCTACCACACATAAATCAGTAAATCTAACAGTTCCCAAACTCTCTCCCCCCTCTCCCCTGCCTAAGAACCACTTGAAAATTGCTGAGGGTCTTGGCAGATTATTTGATGTTTTTTCCTGCCTGTTGCTGTACTGTATTCGGCCCAACATCCCCCACTCCTCCACCAGACTGTGGTTTGGGCAACAGATACTTTGAACCATCTCAGTGGCACCTAGTAAATCACTCACTCACCTCCAGCAGTGTTGATGACAAGCCCGGAAAACAGCAAAGGCACATTGTTATAACTAAAGTGGAAGGTCATATCCTGCACAAGAAACAAGGAGTCCATTTAATGCCACAATGCAGCTTTGTGAGTGGCAGGGTCTTTGGGCATCACAGTTTCAAACAGATTGCATGGGACTAGAACCACAGAGACTGCAAATTCATTGGAGTGGCACCCTACTCACCCAGCCCCACCCCACTGCCTCTCTCTTTACCAGCATGATCCAAGGGTGGTGAATGTGTACATGGGAGAAAAGAGAGTGGCTAACATTTGCACTCTCCAGTCACCATTTGCAGTCAGCAGCTGAATTCCCGAGATGGAAGGAGGCTCATCTCAGAAACACTTGCAGTTCCACTAAGGTTTGAAGACCCTCTGAAATTACCTGTCAATCGTTCAACATCACCCTGTTGTCAGGTGACCCAATTTCAAAGCTGACTTTTGTGTGGCTTGCTGCAAGCGCCAATCTGCAAGCCCTGCTTCAGGCAGGGATCACCTTCACCAAAAAGTCACCGATCAGGATGCTACAGGGCTTGCTGTTGGTGTTGATCAGCACCTTGCTTAAAGTTTGGTGGGGCCACAAACAGGCCATGTGACTGGCAGTCGGCACCCACAGAGCTGAAGAGTCCAAGTGGGATGTGTGTGCTGTTGCTTCTCTCTGTCTTTCTGGATCTGGACAGATTTTTAGTAGATCTGGTGACGTTGCTGATATACCCTACCATTCAGAAAGCAGGAGTCAAGTCCTATTTCTGCAAGGTTCAGGTGCACAAGCAGCACACCTCTGCCTGCCCTACACCTGACATCCAATGTGGAGGCCTGGCAGACCAAATTTGTCACACAGCTTCTGCACCAGAGGTATCGCTTGAGCTCAACTCACCATCATCATCATCATTCCTCCATCGTGTATATGCCCCGATGTTGTCATGGCATGATGGTGTGCGTGAGGATCTGGGGTGGGCGTTGTTGAGCTATTCATATCATGGCCCATGTGCGCCATGTGATGGTTGGACATTTTGACCCCCAAGGAACTAGAGGGCAGTGGATGCTGTAGAAGCCTGGAAGACACACACAAAATAGAAGAAATTAAGAAGAAAGTACCTCTAGAGGAGTAGGCATGCCTGTAGCTAATCTTAAGAAACTTGGCCCTTAGACCAAGCCTATGGATATTCTACACAAGCACTGGAATGTTCATTACTCTTTTGGTTTTTTTTAGAAAACCAAGTTTCCAGACCTTATAAGGATATGGAAATCAGTTCTGGAAGATTGCGCAATGCGAGAACAGCTAACATGTATATAGAGAAGTGCATTCATTAAAAGTGCTTTTTATTTATATTCCATCATTTTCCCTCTCTGCTCCATTGTATCTCACAACCACTCTGAGGTTAGGCTGAAAGCGGTTGAGTGGCCCAAAGTCACCTGCAGCAGTAGTCTTCAACCTTTACAGACCTGGGACCCAACTTTAACTCAAGCATACATTTGGGGACCCAGTTCTTTTTCTTAAATGATATTTATTAAAGTTTAACAGTTACAGAAAAAAGAAAAGCAAACAATAAAAAGTTACAATACTTCAAGATTAAAAAAATACAATAAAAAAACAACAATACAACAAGACAATAAGAAAGAAAAAACAAAAACATTTAAAAACAAAAACATTTAAAAAAGAAAGAAAAAAACCCACCCAGTATTTTCATGTCTTTATCTTTCATTTACTTATTTCCTTGACTTCCTCACACCTCCCTTTTTTGTATTCTAATTCAATTAGTTGTTTCAGCAAGTCCTTTCCCTCTTTCTCAGATTTTGTTCCATAATTTATCTTAACGCAATTTAACCTTAGATTTTACACCTTGACCCGTTAGCAGTCTATTCTTACTTAATTCCATATAACATTTCTGCTAAAACCATATAACTTCTTTCCAGCATCCTTCTAACATTCATTAATTTTACAATATTTCTGTAAATATACTTTAAATTTTTTCCAATCTTCTTCCACCGACTCTTCTCCCTGGTCTCGGATTCTGCCAGTCATTTCGCCAACTCCATGTAGTCCATCAGCTTCATCTGCCATTCTGGGGACCCAGTTCTTTTTCTGTCCCCCCCCATATGGTGATGCTGCTACAGCCTACTTTAGATCAGGCCATGAACCATTAGTGGCTCGGTTCAGGGGCGGCTCGTGGGTCGGTTTAACGACCCCCATGGGCCTTAGGTTGCCGACCCCTGACCAATACTATAATGGACACAGCAGTACAAGGCTATCCCATTCAGCTCTCCCAGCTGTAAAGGGCAACGAGCCCATGGAAGAGTCCCTTACAAGCTTGGCAGAAGGAATTGGCATTTAAGAACTGGAGAAGGAAGGGATGCCGGAGGGTACATAAAAGCATGTAGCAGGTCAGGAACTATTCCATAATAATTTCCAAGGCTGCCATAGACATAGTAGAGCAAACAGGGGACTGCCCCCCCAAACTCAGTCTACCCTCTGCCAGCCCCAGCCTGCCTCATTACTTACATCCAGCCCAGACTCCTCCTCTTAGTCTCAGTGTTTCCCTTGTAGAACTCAGCAGGTGGGAGAACGCTGGACTAAAATTCACTCTGCCTGTCACTGATTCAGGCTCCACCTACTGATGTTCTTCATAACATTGGCCAACCAGGCCCAATGAGCATCATCCTACACTGCATAGACACACAGAGGACCAAAGGGAACCTGGTCACCTTGTAGCCAGACCCACAATTCTATGACGCAACAGGGAGCAGGAATAAGCAAAAGTGGACATGCTTTTTATCAAATATCTGCTTGGGAACTGCAGGAGTTATCCACAAACATCTACAAAGATAACTTTGTTGCCACAGGGTTTAATTGTGCTACAGCCCTATTTTAAATTACATCAACTCAAAAAGTCAAATGCGTCGAAACTTTCCCCTCTAATTGGCAACTGGTCATTTTTATGGGGAACAGATCTCTACAGTCACATTAGGTGAAGGTGTTGTCCAGCAACAGAAAAGGACATCGGCTGCCCCCAGCCATCTAGTCCCCACTGCCAGGCAACAGCCTCCCCCATCTCTTCATAATTGAATGAGACGGGGGATGGTTAAGTGCACAGAAGGCTGGATTGAAATCTTTTTAATCTCATTGCCACGGATAATCAAATAGTCTCCAGGGAAAGAGAGAGAAAATGTGGCTGCCCAACATTCAAGGTGTAGCTGTTTCCACAGGAGGAAAAGTGGTAAGAAATCCAAGCAAGATGTTTAAACGCTTACCATATAATGATCCAAACCATATAGTAGATTGGTACTGTAAAGAAGGTACTTTACAGGTACTGTAAGAAGCTAGTAATGATGAACACTGGACACAAACTCCTGCCCCCCCTTTTTTCAGAGTCAGGAAAACTCAGCTAGATAAGGGGGATTTATGGTTTATAATGCCATGGCACTTCCAAGGAGTAACGTATTTGGGGAGTGGGGCAGGAAGAGAGCCATGTCCTTGCTCAAAGGAGCTCACAGCCTAAATTTCAACAGAGAGGGAAGAAGGAAGAGTCAAGAATAACAAGGAATGAATATTATCAAACTCTACCACATGTAGGCTTTGTTTCAATTGGGGATGAGGACTTTCAGGGAATAAAGCAAAAAAAGATTGACTCCAAGGAAAGTTATGAAGGAAGAAATGGATTGGTGGTGCCAGCGATTTTATATGTGTAAACCAGGAGTGGGGAACCAGATAGTGGGCATCCCACTATCTTCCTGAGTTTTCCTCTTGAGATATGTTGTGAACTGCTCTGATACCTCCGGGTATAGGACGGTGTATAAGTTGAATAAATAATAATAATAATAATAATAATAATAATAATAATAATAATAATAATAATATGTCAGGCACCTGCCATCTGTACTTTCCAGAAACAAGTGAAGACTGTTTGTTTTCATCTTTGCTTCAACAAGAGGAAAAGGTCTCTGCCTAGGTGTTCATCCTGTGTTGATTTTAAACCTATGCACAGTTGTTCTACTGCTTTTAAAATTATTTAAATCGGTTTTAAGAATGTGTCCACAAATCACCTTGCAACGTTAATCCACAGATTAATAAATAAATATTTACTTGTGGCCCTCTAGATGCTGTTGGACTACAGCTCTTACCATCCCTGTCTATTAAGCTGATGGGGAGTCCAATAACATCAGGAGGGCCACAGAATCCCTATGCATGGGGCAAACCAAACTGTCTCCCAAGTAGGGCAAAAACAAGGGCGGAAGCTATGGTAAAAGGTTGGAATGTTACAGGATCCAACCCAGCTCTGAATGACTTTCGATCTGGTGATGGCAGCAGTAGTAGTAGTGAGGCCCTCGGTCCCACCACCCTCACAGGCATGCTTGGTACAAACGTGGAAACAGCATCCTCGGTGTCTGCTCCCAGACTTTGGAACTCCCTCCCTAGAGAAGCTGGACTGGCTCTCTCCTTGTTGTCCTTCTGCCAGCAGGTGATGACCTTCTTGTTCCAGCAGCCTTGGGGGAATTGACTGCTTTTAATGAAAGGTCTGGTGCTGTGCTGTTTTTATTGCAAATATTGATATGGTTTTAATAGATTTTATATATGTATACATTTTTTATTTTATTGTTTAGTTGTTTTTAATTATGGTCTTAGGGACGTGGGTGGCGCTGTGGGTAAAAGCCTCAGCGCCTAGGGCTTGCCGATCGAAAGGTCGGCGGTTCGAATCCCTGCGGCGGAGTGCGCTCCTGTTGTTCGGTCCCAGCGCCTGCCAACCTAGCAGTTCGAAAGCACCCCCGGGTGCAAGTAGATAAATAGGGACCGCTTACTAGCGGGAAGGTAAACGGCGTTTCCGTGTGCGGCTCTGGCTCGCCAGAGCAGCGATGTCACGCTGGCCACGTGACCCGGAAGTGTCTGCGGACAGCGCTGGCCCCTGGCCTATAGAGTGAGATGGGCGCACAACCCTAGAGTCTGTCAAGACTGGCCCGTACAGGCAGGGGTACCTTTACCTTTACTTAATTACGGTCTTTTCTATGTTTTTAACCCTTCTTGTTATTTATTTGTAAGTTGTAACGTCAGGCAAAAAGGTGGGTATCAAATCTAGATCAAGGGAAGTAATAGTGCCACTGTATTCTGCTCTGGTCAGACCTCACCTGGAGTACTGTGTCCAGTTCTGGGCACCACAGTTCAAGAAGGACACTGACAAACTGGAACGTGTCCAGAGGAGGGCAACCAAAATGGTCAAAGGTCTGGAAACGATGCCTTATGAGGAACGGCTAAGGGAGCTGGGCATGTTTAGCCTGGAGAAGAGGAGGTTAAGGGGTGATATGATAGCCATGTTCAAATATATAAAAGGATGTCACATAGAGGAGGGAGAAAGGTTGTTTTCTGCTGCTCCAGAGAAGCGGACACGGAGCAATGGATCCAAACTACAAGAAAGAAGATTCCACCTAAACATTAGGAAGAACTTCCTGACAGTAAGAGCTGTTCGACAGTGGAATTTGCTGCCAAGGAGTGTGGTGGAGTCTCCTTCTTTGGAGGTCTTTAAGCAGAGGCTTGACAGCCATATGTCAGGAGTGCTCTGCTGGTGTTTCCTGCTTGGCAGGGGGTTGGACTCGATGGCCCTTGTGGTCTCTTCCAACTCTATGATTCTATGATTCTATGAAATAAGAATATATAATAATAATAGTCAGTAACTTAAGATGATGTGTGGGGACAGCCTCTTTCCTACCCCACAAACATGCCAAGGCCCACACCTTACACAGCAATACCAAATGCTCAGAGATTTTCCAGCCACTGCAAAAGGAGATCCCTGCACAACATAGCCAGTCAAGTGCAATACCAGAGCTACAGGCCCCAAAGCAAAGTGTGCGGTTCTTGACAGGAAGCCAGTGGCTCAGCCTGAAAGCACCTTATTGTCTGCCGCAGGCAGGGCTCCCAAGCAGCCTGGGCAACCCAAGTGAATCCTGGCAGCTGAATCTCAGGGCAGGGAGGGGCTCCACCTCTCGGCACTGTGTCTGCTCTGCACATTAGCATAAATGATGAAAAAGCATGAAGATCAAGAGCTGAATGTGTTCCAGTGCTAGGCAACCTCCCCCGCTACAAGCGCACACCATGTACTCACATGCATATTAAAGGGCTGTGTATAACTCCAAGTTTGCAACTTTAAATATAGAAACTGGTCCTTGAAGGGCTGTAGCCTGGTGCAGAGCACACACTTTACATGCAAAGGATCTCATAGAGCCATTGAGCTTAAAGGAATCTTTAGTCTAACACTTCGTAAATGTAGTACTACATACAGGGAGTCTGATAGATGTCCATCAAACCTCCGCTTACAGTCTGTCTCACTGCCCAACAGATTGTAACATCAGGGTTTTTCCTAATGTTTATGTCAGAGACGGGAAACTAGTCTACAGCTGTTATTGGACTACAATGCTCATCATCCCTGGTTACTGTCTGGGCTGGCAGGGGCTGGTGGGAACTGGAGACCAACACTACCCAGAGTGCCAGAGGTTTCCCATCCCCAGTCTGAATAATTTTTCTTTCAATTTGAACCAACTGGTTCAGGTTTATTCTCTCTGAATTTTGTCAACATATAAGTGGTATTTTGCAGCCAATTTAGTTATGTTTAACATGTCCCACTGAACTTTTTTTGTAAAAAAACCCGAAAGAACCAAATTGGAGGTTCTGCTCCTTGTCCCATTTGGGAAAATCAGCTACAAAGGTACCCATGACAGAGCATTTTCTTTCAATTATTGAAAACTTTGTTTCAATGGTGCTTTGGCTGTCACTACATGACTTTTAACTTCTTTTTTAGATTCAGTTTTACCTGCCTGAGTCTTAAAAGTATTCCTATTTTATGAAGATTATTTATGCTTTTACAACACAAATCCCAGGCAAGTAAGCCCTAGGAGGCACAAGATTGCAGCCTTAATATCTTTTTCCCCCCTTCCATTTTGTAGGATGATTTTTGCATGTGCACACAAACAAAGGGGGGAAGTGTGGGTAAATATTATTATTAATTGCATTTATTCATTACTTTCTACAAAAAATGTCTCAGAAGCAACTTACAAAAATATAAAAATATCCAACAGCTCATAAATCATTTAAAACAATGGGTTGCACTCGATTTAGTTGGGTAGACCCGCTGAGATTAAGAAACCTAAATTAGGCATCTCCATTAATTTCAATTGGTCTACTCTGGATGGTGCCCTGCACACCTCCTTCTGGTAACTCCTGCAGCCAAGTTGGTGCCAAACGTATTACTTTGCGTTCCTTTGGACGACAACAGTGAGGCTGAGAGGTGATTCTTATAGTCTGGGCAGCCCAGGATCTCCATATACACTGCCCGGGCTTACACAGTGGAGAGGTCACGTTGGTGCTGCTACCCCCAGAGATGAACTCAGTTGTCTCTCAAGACAGACAGATACCAACAACAACTCTTGGCAGATCTTGGAGAGCTTGTAGCTCGAGTGAATTGCATTGAAATAATCACAATGTCTGGAGTTCAAAGGTTTTATTAATGCAAAAGCAGGTTTATCTTGGCAGGAACGGTTTACAGGACCAGTAGAGGAGGCAGAGAGAGAGAGACAGAAAGAAAGAAAGAAAGAAAGAAAGAAAGAAAGAAAGAAAGAAAGAAAGAAAGAGAGAGAGAGAGACAGAATAGCAAATATCTTGCCTCAACAAGTTGGGAGAGAGAAAACAAAACGGCTCAGCTTGTAGGGGGCAGAATTAACTTAGAGAGGATACAAGCAAGTGCTGGCTAGATTGCTGGACAAATAGTGCCCTCGTGTAACAAAGGACCTAGAACCTCAGAAGAATTAAATGTATTTGCTTTTTCCCAATAGGCCAAACATTGGATACAACCTTATATACATAGAATAAGAATACAGTAAAAAAAATGCCTAGAGGTGTCCATCCAACAAAAATAAAAACAACAAATCCTACCCCACCCCACTAGAAGATGAACACAAAAAACCCAGATTATAAATTGATCTAAATGTGATCTAAATTAAAACCAAAAACTTGAGCAAACAGGCTCAGCGCCCCAAAGCTGACAATGTTGGCACCAGGCCAAAACCAATCAAATATCCAGTGGACAAAGTGTCCTGCTCAGATCTCACTCCTTCCTCAGGACCAGCAGAATCAGAACAAGTTTTTTTTTTTTAAATTAAATAAATTTTGCTTATCTTATACAGGACATGTAAACCACCTAAAGCACCCCCCCCACACACACACTTCAATAGCAAAACTGCAGGGGAGTTAAAAAACCTGTTTTGCGACACAGCCCATCAGCTGTTCAAACGGGAAAAGTCCTACTGGGTCTAAGGAAACACTTGGGCGAGTCTAAGTAGGGCTTTGGATTTCAGCCGACAATGTGCAGCTGTAAAAATAGATTTGAACCAAAACCCTTAAGATAAAAAAATAATAACTGAGTGGCTAACAAGCTTTACTGCAATGGTTAATCCAATGGTTAACAGCAAAATCTCTTAAATCAAAACACTACACTGCTAAGGAGATTATAGCACCAGGAAGCTTCCCTCCTCCAACATGTACATGTTCAAGGAAGCACAAATCAAAACGACTTTCCCTCTCACCCAACACTTACAGATGCAGAGCACTTACAAATGCAGAATACAATATATATTTTTTAATTCAACACACACATATCCCTCTGCCCTTTAATCACTGCCCTCAGGTCTTCCCAGAAGAACAAGAGTTAAACATCACACTTCTTGGGTTTCCATTGTGACCAGGTTGTTCAACACACACATAACCTTTTCCCTCCCCACCAGATCCCAGGTTTGGAAAAATAGCAGCTGTCCAATGAGGCAGATAACAAATGGTTTGCCACACTGGGATGTTCCCATCTTGCAGCAATTCCATACGAGCAGACAATGCTACAGTAGTTAGGAATGCTCTCCAGATTGTAGTGAGATACAGCCACTATTTCTGGTGCTCTGATCCATCCCATAAGCAGACAGCAGATAGTCCACAGCTCAGACATACATATGTAAATTATTCCCTTTCTATCTCCCAGGACAAATGATATAAACTTCAAACAAATGCTGGGGAGCATCTAATTAGCCCTGTCTCCTTGTTAACCGGAAAAGATTCCCTGTTACACATGCAGAGTTAGAAATAACAGCCAATACATACAGGTGAGGCAGAAGCTGGCAGGTAAACACAGTGTTAGGGATTCTTACCTCTGAGCCAAGCTCTTTTCAGACTAACCTTTTGCCCGCTAAAGGGAGATGAGGGACCCCAGAGCTGTTTATTCACACACTCTCTTGCCAATTGCAATGGATACTCTTAATCTCAACATCATGAGACCAGAATGCTGCTCCCAGTTTATTCAATTTCCTGACATCCTTTTGCAAATATTAACCACTTCCTCTCCAAAGTAAATACTACCACATTTCAAGTCCTGAACCTCAGCAGTTTGCAAAAAGGAGTTGTTGAGGGGAATAATATTTATGGAAAGAGCCACAACAGGATTCGATCCAAGTGTTTGCCCACACTTCCACAAATATTCAGAGAAATGGCAAGCAAAGAGCTGTTGCAATTTTACATCCAGACACACACAACTCATACGTTCAGTCTCCTCCTCTTCTCCTTTTAAAAACAAACAAACAAACAACCTCATTATCTCGCTCCTTCCTTCCCCTTATCACTGCCTCTGTTTGTTTGTAAACCTTTGCTCTCTGTGCTTATGCTGCTCTTCCCCGCCCCCTCCCTGAGTTGCATTATTTTTCAAATTTGGGTTGCAAACCAGGCTCATTTGACACACAGGCTGATTTATGGCTTATGATTTACTGGGTCTGTGACTGAATAATAAAATATGTATTGGTGGCTTATGACAAACTATGTACAACACCATGTCCATTGCCCAGGGTGGTGGCAGGCTGTATTACTAGGAGAACACATATGGAGAGATGCTGGAGCAGCCATATTCATAGGACTGCAATGTTCATGGGTAAAATGGGAGAATGGGAGGGTCTGCTTTGCTCCCTCAAAGGAGTTCACGGCTAAGGGGAAACTGAATCTTGTCTCACCTTCCGTCCTATCCTGACTGAATACTATAATCAAGCTAGGCTGGGGAGATACAGTTAGTGGCAGGGTACATGAAAGGTCAGAATAGGGAGAGGTTTGTAAGGGAGATGCAAGTCTGGGCTTGAGCTATTTTTTTCTTGGGGGATATACAGTGGTACCTCGCAAGACGAATGCCTCGCAAGACAAAAAACTTGCTAGACGAAAGGGTTTTTTGTTTTTTGAGCTGCTTCGCAAGACGATTTTCCCTATGGGCTTGCTTTGCAAGACGGAAACGTCTTGCAAGTTTGTTTCTTTTTTCTTAACACCGTTGATACAGTTGCGACTTGACTTCGAGGAGCAACTCATAGAACGCGGTGTGGTAGCCTTTTTTGAGGTTTTTAAAGCTTTTTGAGGTTTTTGAAGCTTTTCCAAAACTTTCCCGACACCGTGCTTCGCAAGACGAAAAAAATCGCAAGACGACAAAACTTGCGGAACGAATTAATTTCGTCTTGCGAGGCACCACTGTATTTGGTGCAGAATTTCAGGATGCTCAAGTGTCATGGAATATGGGGAGAGGGGAGACATCTCACCAAGATATTCTCCAAGAGACCTCTCTAAACCCTCAAAAATCACGTCAAAAAACTGGGGTTATCCAATACATGGATAGTGGATTGGGGGGGGGGGAGAGAAGTGGCGTGCCGCCAGCCAGCTTGTTGGCGGGAGCGCAGCTTCCCCCGATGCCACAGCAAGAAGGGAGCGACCTGGGGGGTGTTTCCTGCCTGCAGCTACATGGGGGTGGGAGAAGCTGCGCACCACCAGCCAGCTCGTTGGAGGGAGTGCAACTTCCCCCACTGCCGCTGCATGCGGTGGGTGCTCCCTGGATTGTTTCCCCCAATGCTGCTGCGTGCGGCGGGCGGTCCCTGGATTGTTTCCCACAAGTGGCAGCACTGGAGGACAATGGCTGATGGGAGCGCAAATCCCCCCCCCCATGCTGCTGTGCATGGGAAACTAGGAAATGTTTCCTGCCCCCAGCTGCGTGGGGGGAGAGGCTCAACAACTTTGGGCCATCTCCCCTCATTTTCCTAAAATTGAGTCCCCTAAAATAGGGGGGTCTTATATACGGGGGTGTCCTATAGACGGAAAAATATGGTAGCCTTCACAAGGGGTGATTGTTTCCCATGAAATATGCTTTTCCATTTCAGCTCAGCCCTAGTCCTGTGTATTAGATGTGGACTAATAGGACAGTACAGAGGCATGACCTTGTGAGTCATTTCTTATAGCGGCACACTACTTCTATTTGGCCTTTTGTATGTGTGCATGCACATTTATGCAGCTAGAGACCAAGTTCCATGGGCAGGAAATTGAAGCTTGCCACCCTGCTATTGGCTATTCTAAAAGCCTGAAATCAGCTGCCAGCCCAGAAAGTATTTATGATGGGCCAATTATCACAGCAACAACATACTTGACAGGCAAGTCACACCCAACTGCATTGAGACAATCTAGAGGTCTACATTCACCAGAGGTACAGGTTTTACAACTTATCCTGCCAATGAGGTTATCTTTAAGCTTTAAAAAGAAGTTAATACTATTAGGTTCATGTTTCTGCATGTTTATAATCATGAAGTTGATAAGGATTTTGCCCAGTTGTGTGTTGTTTTGTTTAATGTCTCTCCCACACTCCAATCCCACACTTGACAATTTTGCTATATTTAGCGCAGATTCAAGTATTTGGAGAGCACTGCCTCTACTCCTGGGAACCTGAGGTCAGGGGTCAGAACACAGAAGCTCATGAGAGTTCAGAGGTGGCTTATAGCTTCTCTAATGTGTGATGCAGCTCAGATTCAATTCTGGAGATAGTCAGAATCTGGAGATAGTTTCTCACTTAATCCTTCTATAACTGAGATGAGGGACCTGTGGTCCAACAATATGGGATGATCATGGGAGTTATGGTCCAATATGTGGAGAACCAGAGGTTCTTCCACCTCTGCTCTAGAAAACTGGAGTTTCCCCTTGAGATCAGATCAAGGTCCACCTAGTTCAGACCTCCTCATCTAACAGTATCCAAACAGGTATTCCAAAGAAGATCACAAGTAGTGACTGGAGACAACAACCTATCCCCAAATCCCCTTTTTATTCTCCATATAATGCTATCCTGGCAATGTGGCACACAGCCTTAAAAAGACAACAAAGACTGAACTGGCCTCAGTCCCAATATTAACCCCTAATTTCTTCCAAACCTCAAAGGCAACTGGTCTGTATATTTTGCTTCATAGCTGCAATTAGCTCATTGTCAGCAAATAATTCCTCTTCCTCTCCCAGGTGGATGAGAATTAGTACATCCTACAGCAAAGTGTTCCCCAGACAGCAAAAAATACTGTTGTGTTTTCTTCTGATCTAAGACACAACCAATCTAAGACGCAACAGAAGCTCCTCCTCCTCATCTGCTCACATTGGAAGAGGTAGTGGATTCAGAGATTATAGTGCAGCACCACATACTCTACTCTCCAAACAATAAGCGAGCACTGCAGCAATCTTTCCTTCCTAGCCCAGGGGATCATTGAGGGTAGGATGCTGCATTCACTCTTCCCATTTGGAAAGAATAAGCACAAACCAGGCAGGAAGAAAGAGGACAAAAAAGAACAATATCTGACTTCTTGAAACCAAAAGAGGCCAGGCTTTTCAGGCCACACACCAAGATGTTCAGCACCAAAGAGTGTGCTTAACATTTGAGAGAAACATAGGATACTTTCTTATACAAAGTCAGAACATGCAGAAGCTCCCCAGACTTTTGGACTGAGGTCTCTCTGAGCCCTACCTGAAGATGCCTGCTACTGAGCTACAGCCCTTCCTCAGACAGTCTCCTCCCAGAGAGGAGCCTGTGTAATGTGCAAGGTAGACATAAGCAATAAAGCCATGCGAACCACACCAAAGGGGACAG
Source organism: Podarcis muralis (assembly GCF_964188315.1). NCBI lineage: Eukaryota > Metazoa > Chordata > Lepidosauria > Squamata > Lacertidae > Podarcis > Podarcis muralis. The sequence goes on along the minus strand of NC_135673.1, from coordinate 13,466,607 downwards.
AGCAATACAGTGGTGCCCTGCAAGACGAATGCCTCGCAAGACGAAAAACCCGCTAGACGAAAGGGTTTTCCGTTTTTGAGTTGCTTCGCAAGACGATTTTCCCTATGGGCTTGCTTCGCACAACGAAAACGTCTTGCGAGTCTTTTCGCTCCCCCCCCCCTTTTTCTAAGCCGCTAAGCCGCTAATAGCCTTTTAGCCGCTAAGCCTTTAATAGCCGCTAAGCCGCTAATAGCGCTAATCCGCTAATAGGGTTGCTTCGCAAGACGAAAAAAACGCTAGACAAATAGACTCGCGGAACGGATTATTTTCGTCTTGCGAGGCACCACTGTATTGTAAGAGATTCAAACCCCTCTTCCCTCAGCAGATCATCACTATTATTTCCTGGGAGAACTTAAAGAGGCACAGGCTGGTACACTAATGACCATATCAAGGCAAGAATCTAGGTTACAGGAAGAAAAGCACCAGGGAAACTGGCTCCTGCTGAAGGAGCAATTTTATTTCCTGAAACCCCGCAGATAGTTTGCAAACTCAATACTGTTGTTCATGAGGTGACAAGAGAATGGACATTGTGCCCTTGCACAATGTAAGACTTACCGTACTAGGGGAAACAATACCTCTGTACCTCTCCTCTGACTAAGCCTTTAGATTAGAATGTCATTGTAAAGGAATTGCTGCCACTATTATTTACAGCTATTGCAACAGGCTGTAATGATCCAATTGGCAAGCTCCACCCTCAAGTCCATTGCCCGTGCCTGACCCCAAAAAAGATGGTAAACCTGCTTACAGTGGGGTTCTGCCAAAAGTCACTGCAGCATCAAAAGAAAACAGGAGCAATGGTTTTGGTCCCGTGCCCCCCATCCTCCAAAGAAGCACTGCAACCCTTTGGCTACAGGCAACTGTTGTGCAACTTTGAACTCTAGAACAGCACCCAACTTTGTCTTGGCATGATAAGGCCAGAGGGCTGGCAGATTAGAGCCTTTGACGCAAGTCCATTGCTTGCTGGTATCTGTGGGGGCCAACAGCCAGGAGCAGTGAATAGTAGGTACCTCCTATGAACCATCACTATTGCCAGTGAAATCTGGATGGAGGACCACATAACGGAAGATAGTGTGTTCTGACAGTTTACAGAAAAGTCAGAAACATAAGGAGGACAAATGGGGCAAGGTGGGAGAAATGAGGCATGAAGTTCTATTCAGAGTTGAATGGCAAAGTACCCCCACAACATCTTATACACTTTGTACAGCAAGAACATAGGATTGAACCAGACCATTGGTCCATCTAACTCAATACTGTCTACCCTGACTGGCAGTGGATCTCCAGGGGTTTAGGCAGAGCTCTCTCCTAACCTTAACTTGGAGGTGCTGCTAGAGATTGAACCTGGGATTTTCTGCATGCAAAACCAATGCTTTCCCACTCAGCTATGACCCTTTCCTGTGCTGTAAAGACTCAACATTAAACACAGCCAAATGTATGTAAACCCATTCTTTATTTTAGTATAGCACATAGCAATTGTAGGGATCATCAGGTTTCAAAACCAGGAAGGACCTCAGCCAAATGGAACAATGAGCAGTTCGGTTTGTGTTAGGAAGGTCCTTCTCACCCCCTAGAGAGAACAGCAGACAGGCAGACTCTGTATTTTGGCAGATTATTCAATCTGCCAAAATACACATTAAAGTTGTGGGTATGGAGCTCTGGGATGGGAGGGGGGGAAATGTAACCAAAGCAAGAAAAAATTGTTTCTGCAATGGATGGTGTCAAGCTGGTGGTATATTTTTGCTGCCTTGCTAAAGAAGCCTCTCAAGACTGCTCCTTCTTCAGAAGCCTTCCTTGAATTCAAATGTTATCGCCTTTGAATATTACCCTCTATCTAATTGTCAGGTGAGCAGCTGATTGGAGGAGGGCTGTGCGGGGAGGGAAGATATAGTGGTAGCTAGGCCATGCTGTGACAACATGCCGTGCATTTGGTCATAAGAAAGATATTGCAGTGGTCAAAGATAAAGATTTGCATATATGGTCCGGCCAGTAGGAAATGCAGCTCGCCTTTCCCACTAGCAATCCAAGCTATGTGGTGCCCAGAGGACTCATAGTTCAATGTAAGAGCTGGTTTTTCGCATGCAGGAATTCCCAGGTTAAGAGGGATGTCAGGTAGCTGGGACAGAGCACTACCTGAGGTCTTGGGAGAGCCTGCTGCCAATCAGCACAGAGAAAGAGTGAACTCCTGTTTGGCGTCAGAACAATAAGGGTTTGCAAGTTCCAATAATCTAGCTTCCTGGCTTTCTTAAACACGTAATGCTTTTCAATAAATCCTGAATAGGCCAACAAGGGTTGGGGGCTTCCTTTCTCCCCATCTGCTTCCCCATTTCACAGCTGGCAGGAGACCAGCTTTCCGCCCTTGCCAACAATCCCTCAGCAGATCAAAGTTTCCACACAGCAGCTTTCAATGGCACTGACATGCAGCATCCAGACCCACTGTGTATACCTGGAGGGTAATTATTAACTCTCCAAAGCTGCTTCAGCTTCACAGTCTCTCTTCTTCCAAGCCATCACCCCCAGGGAGGTTTGAGACTTGAGCTCATTCTAATAGATATATTTGGGGAGAGGGCAACAGAAGCAAAAAGAGGGGGGTGCAACTAACCAAAACCAAGCCAGCCTGCTTCCTCAATGTACCACTATTTCTAGCAATTAAAGATTCTGTATGACCTGTGATTAAGCACCGCTAGCCTAGAAAGTCACATGACCCAAACCTAAATGCCCCGCCAAATAACTCCACAGACTACTCTAGATTAAGAAAAAAATAGTTTTCTGTTTGGAAGCCTCCATACAGGCATGGGTAAATGACATTGACAAAGGACAAGAAGAGATTAACTTTAAGGCACATGAATATAGGCATGTGATGCACATTTGTGAGTGACTCTCTGTATGGGTCGCTTGTGGGTTTTACAACTGTTTTCTAGTTGTGGACCCTATGTTCAAGTAACACCCACTCTGAGGAGAGCTGGCAAGATTTTACAATGAGAAGAGAACCATTCCTGTGGAGTCAAGGAAGCCTTTTCGCATTATCACTGTGTACTCTCAAGGCTTTCTCCCACCCTACTGCCACGTAGAGTAACTACAGAACAGACATGGGGCGGTCAGAAGGTGGGTTGGAATCTACTGGTAGATCTCTGAGTGACTTGCAGCCGATCGACAAGGTGTTTTTTGTTTTGTACTGAGAAGAAATCCCTAGTCTCAAAATGCACTTAGACACATGCCCTTTAAATCTTGTGTATCTTTTGCATCTGACTCTGGTTGATAGATCCTGAGATTCTAGAAAGAAAGAAAAGAAAGAAAAAACCAAGGGGGGAGGACATTCACCTAAGTTTTACTCAGAACAGACCCATTGAAATTAATGAAATTAGGTCCATTAATTTCAAATAGCTCTACTCTGAGTTTAATAAAGTTTAACTTTAATTAACACCACCCAATCCAACAAACATGAAGTCTATTCTGGGGTAAGCAGACAAGTCAGCACAAATGAGACTGTCCCTTCTTATCAAAAACAGGCCTGCTTTGGATGCCACTGCAAGAAAATTAAAATGTTTAAGAAGCAAAAAGCAGAAGCACCTAGGCTAGTTACCATGGTTTATCCTCTATGAAGCTGTACATGGTCTGGGACCAGAGTATTTCATAGAATCATAGAAATGCACAGTTGGAAGGGACCTCAAGGGTCATCTAGTCCAACCCCTTGCAATGCAAGAATCTCAACTAAAGTAGGGCTGCCATATGTCCAGGAATTGTTCAGAAAATGGTGTTTGGGCGATTCTTTGCTGAATCGGCAAAATGTCTGGGAAAACCTGAAAGTATGGCAAGTTGGGTTATTTTTTAAAAAAAAATCTTAAAAATCTAAGAAAAGCCCCCCAAAAGAGAGATGTTTCCAAAAAAAGCTCAGCAACTTTGATCCAAAGAAAAAACAACAACTCAACAACTGTCCAGATTTTCACCATTGGGAATATGGCAACCCTAACTAAAGCATCTAGCATCCATGACAGATGGCCATCTAACCTATGCTTAAAAATTTCCAAGGAAGGAGAGTCCACAACCTCCCAAGAGTCTCTGTTCCACTGTTGAACAGTTCCTACAGTCAGAAAGTTATTCCTGATGTTTAGTTGGAATCTCCTTTCTTGTAACTGGAAGCCATTGATTTGAGTCCTACCCTCCAGACCTAAAACAAGCTTGCTCCATCTTCCATGTGACAGCCCTTGGGATATTTGAATATGGCTATCACATCTCCTCTTAGTTTCCTCTTTTCCACGCTAAATATACCCAGCTCCTTCCAACTGTTCCCGTGAAGTCTTTATTTCCAGACCCTCGATCATCTTGGTTGCCTTCCTCTGCACATGTTCCAGCTTGTCAATATATTGGCTATGGTCTGACTAAGGTAGAATAGAGTGGTGTTGTTACTTCCCTTGGTCTGGACACTATACTTCTGTTGATGCAGGCTAGAATTGCATTAGCTTTCTTGTTGCTGCATCACACTGTTGACTTATGTTAAGCTTGTGGTCCACTAAGACCCCTAGGTCCTTTTCACAAGTGTCTCCGATCTTATATTTGTGAATCTGGTTCTTCCTGCCTAAGTGCAGAACCCTGCATTTGCCCGTATTGAAATTCATTTTGTTAGTTTGGGTCCAGTTCTCCAATCTGTTACGGTCATCTTGAATCCATTAGCTACCTGTCCTATTTGGTGTAATCTGCCAATTTAATGAGCATCCCCATCAATTCCTTCATCCAAGTAATTTTTAAAGACATTGAATAACAACGGAACCAGGAGAGAACCCTGTGGTACCCCACTTGTCACTTTTTTCCAGGATGATGATTAGTGAGCACTCTTTGGGTTCGGTCAGTGAACCAGTCAACAGTTACCTCATCCAGTCTACATTTTACCACCTACTTTGCAAGAATATAATGGGGAACTGTCAAAAGCCTTACTGAACAGGACTTCTAAGGAGGAATGATGGGAGACTAGTTATCAGCTGCTGACACTCCTGTCCGCAGAGATCATTATGCCATGATTAAAGGCAACCAAGGCATATTGACAAAACTCCCTTTTGAGATAAGGGGGTCAGGGATAAGATAAACCTCTCATACGACATAGAGGTTTTGGGAAGTGGACAACTGTCTTGAGCAAGGAACATTAATGAAGTCCACACACTGTATAATAGTTCTTAAATTAGGGCACTAGGTCAGCAATAGCTCCTTCTTTTAACTATTCACGAAACTAGAAGAACTATTTGGATTCTCTATCTGCCAGCTAATTAGTGTCCACAAAATAAATAAACTGCTGGAAGATAAACAAGCATTAATTAACAAGCTAAAAATAGACCAAAAAGCTTACCTTAACTATGGATGACTTCAAAAGTTTACAAATAAAGAGATAGCTCTTATCCTGTGTAAAATTTGCAATCTATATCATCTGTAATTCTCCGTTGTTTGTGTGCTCAGCCCTGCTCCTGAACACCTAAGCCTAAGCAAGCTCCAACTCCTGGCAGCAAACTGATGATTTCTGTACACTGTCAAGAAAGAAAAAATGGACTGTTTAGTCAATAGGAATACCACCTTTAAGAACCTCAGGGACATGGGCAGGTACACAGTAAAAGGAGGAAAGTTGCCCTCATGTTGATTTTTATTTTGTGCCTTCTTCTCATGAAAATACTCTCGATCTGGCAAATACAAAGTCCAAGGTCAGATGGATAGCACAGTGACTGGAATCAAACAGCTAGAACAGGGCAACGTGGTTTCTGAGGATTTATTTTTTTAAAACTGTGTACATGCTCTAACAAAAGTGTGAAGAACCTTCCCCCCCCCCACGAGGTTGCTGAAGTACAACTCCAATTATTATTGTCCATTGTGCATGCTTGCTAGGGTTGATGGGAGTGCAGCAACATCTGGAGGAACAAAGGTTCCCCTGCCCCTGCATCTGGGATGTGCTTGCTTCTTTCATCAGGGCAAGGAGTCAGACGTGCTGTTGCGAGTGAGTCAAGTCTGAGGCCTTCTTCTGACATTAGAGCTGCAGTGGGGTAGAAATAACTACTCCCTCCGCCGTCCCAAACATGGTTAGAAGCCTACAGCTTGCTTTAGTTCTGCACTTGCTGGGTGTGAACAGAGAGCCAAAACAAACCTCTGTCTTACCTTTCTGGCTCTGAGCTGGAGGAAGATAATGCAGGTGCAGAGATAGGGAAAGATATCACACCCTTGCATCTTTGTCCTTCATCTTACACTATGTTCGAGTGGTGCAGCAGGCTCTTTGTAGCAAGGGCATGTTCTGGTGACCACAAATTTTGAATTGGCTACCCAGGTTACACAAGCTTTACAAGCTTGTTATAAGACATTGTAGAAAAATCAGCAATGCTTCACTGATTCCTGGAACAATTCTTGAAATGTAGGCTTCAGCTGCAAACATTACTGGAGCAGTGTGTGGGAATGAAAGGCACACACCACTTGTTCAGTGCAAGAATTAACCTCAAGAAATGATCCCAGAGTTGGATTATTTTCTATGACATGTCATGGGTGTTTAGAGTAAGATGCATCACCAAACCTCTTAAATCCCACATTATTGGCTACAGCAGCTCAGTTTCCTCTTCAGCTATTTGTCCAATCTAACCAACATCTGTTAGGATTTGAATGAGTACAAAGAATTTGAATCTACTGTTTCTGGTGATGCAGTTTTCAAATACACAGTTGACAGGGAAAATACAGCTGGCTTCTAAACTCTCAAGTTTCAAATCACATTTTGAGAGAGACTCTTATTACAGAAAAGTTTTTGGTTTTTTTTTTACAGAGTTAATCTCCAAGAGTGTAAAAGCCTTTTTAAAATCAGTTCTTAATTCTTCTGGGAGACGTGCCTAGCCAACCCTCCAGACAAAGGCATTCTAAACCAGGAGATCCTGGACAACAGCCCAGAAATGGAACCTGAGGCACAGAAGATATCAGAAGAAGGGTGCATTTCTGGGCAGAATGAATTAGACTACACCTGCAAAAAAGATTTCCTATTCCTCAGTAGTCAGCACCAATCATGATAGTTCAAGCCTGAGAAGTTCTAGGTGCCACCTTTACACTTCTTGGAGCCTGTGAAACCAGATGCCTAGAATGCTTATCCACCTACTCCTGTCCCCGATCTAGGAAGTGGCCTACAACACTGCCACCTCCAAAGCAAGGGTGGGGAAAAAAAACATTTCACACAAGCCACCCCTATACAATACAGATTTATTGATTTATTTGTATTTTGAGTCTGTTTGTCTTCCAAATCAGCAAACACTTCTTCACCAGCTTGGAAACTGAGATTCTTTCTAGCTCAGTCTTGAAAAACCCAAAAAGAAAAATCCCTCAAAGAAACTGTTTGGAGTTAGGAAGGCAAGTTACATCGCTTCCTAGAACGGCACTTTGGAAGGCCTGCTGGTCATAAATATACACCTCCCCATTTCCCTATAACATTAAACTCTACTAGTCCAGCCAGCTGATCATTCTCTACCACCACTCTCCTTTCTCATTCGGCCTCTGTCTCTCGCCTATCATTCACTCTGACGTTCTTTCCCTTAACCCACCTATTCATCCTGTCACTTTACAAATCCCATTTCAATTCAACACTCAGGTCCCATCCTTCTCGCCATTCCACACACTCACTCAAACAATAATGGTTTTAAGAGGCTACCAACAGCTACTAGCCATGATGCCTATGTCTTCCCTCCGCTGTTGGAGGCAGTCGGCGTCTGAATATGAGCTGCTAGGGAGCACTGTAGTCAGCTCCTCCCTGTGGGCTTTCCATGAGGACATCCATCTGGTTGGCCTCAGTCAGGACCGAAAGCTGAATTAGACAGCCTTTGGCTTGTTCCAGCAACAGAGTTCTTCTGCCCATCTTCTGCTTTCACGGATCCTTGCTCTTCTTCACTCAATTCATTTTATTTTTATTTATTATTTTACAGTTATTAGTGACATTTTTGCATTCAGGTACCTCAAAGCGACTTACACAGTAAAACAACTGAGGCTGTGAACACACTACATTGTTAAAGCACACAATTCCTCCTCACCTCAAAAGAATGTTGGGAACTGTTGTCTGTTAAGGGTTTAGGGAACTTGAAGGGGGGAAATGTAATTTAAATGTATGTTGCATTTGCAACCAGGTTGCACACATGCCACACATTTAAAGCACATTCCCCACAAAGAACCCTGGGCACTTTAGTTTATGGGTGTTTGGAACTGTAGCCCAGTGAGGGGTACACTACAATTTCCAGGGTTCTTTGGGGGGAAAGATGCATGCTTTAAATGTATGATGTGTATGAAGCCAGCCAGGGAACTTAAGTTTAAGGGTGCTGGGAAATGTAGCTCCACGATGAACAAGCTACAATTCCCAGGATCCTTTGGGGGAAGGAAGCATGTGCTTTGAATGTGACTTAAGTGTACTGTGTGGCACATGCACCCAAGTGTATTGAAATCAGACGAAAGCAATAATAAACAAGAACTAAAATGCCACATCGGAATACAACGGCACTTCCCACTTCCCGAGCTCCAGCCACCCGCCTTTTCCGCCCTCGTCCCTCCTGCCCTCTGCCTCCCCCTCGGAATCTTGCCCTTCTTCACCCCCGTTTCATTCCTCCTTTTCACCCTCAGGCCCCCATGCTCCCTGCGTTCCCGTTGCTCCTCTGTCATTTAGGATTTATTCATTATTCTTGAGGTAACGATCATATTTATTTTATTATTTTTCAAGATTACCATATAGATATATGAACACATATAAAAACGGAACTGCTTCCAGTTATCTCCGTTCCCTACCTCCTCGTCCACCTCCCTCAGCCATAGCTGTCAACTTTCAGAATTGAAAATAAGGGATCAGCAGCCTCGAAAATAAGGGATCAGCAGCCTCACCTGTCCCGGGGACAGTCTACGGGATATCGAACAATCCGGGGAAGCAGCGGGAAGCGGCGCTGGAATAAGGGAATTTGCCGCAAAAAAGGGAAGGTTGACAGCTATGCCCTCAGCCTCCCCCCACCCCCCCGTGAGGCGCTGGCACCGGAACCCTCGCACTCGCTCCCTCTGATCGCCGCCTACCTGCGCCTTCCTCGCCTTCTCCTCCTTCCCTCGACCTCCTCAGACGTGTCCCTTCTTCGCCCGGCGAGCGGAGGCGCCACCTCATTGGCCAGCATCGAGCGAGCGTCACCCGCCTTCCCGCCTCCCTCTCCCAGAAACCAGCTTCCCATTGGTCCAGCCGTGTCCCCCTCCCTTTCCGTCAAACATAAGAGCCCCGGCGCTAAAATCACGGCAGCGGCTCGCGAGCGCCCCTGTGGACACGTTTCTTTCTTCCGCCTGGAAGTTTGGGCCGCTTGGTGACCGGTAAATGCTTGGCCGTGATCACGTGCCGCCGGCCGCTTTGGCTTGCTAGTTTCGCTTCCGCAGCCCAGCGCTTCAGCCGTGGCAGAGAAGTTGCAGCCGCGCGCTTTGCGGCTCTCGCCTCCCGGCTTGGGCTTAGCCGAGGGGCGCGGGGAGCGAGGGGCCGTCAGGATGTTGGGGGACATGGATGAAGAAGACGAGGCCTTCCAGCTTCCGACGGGAGGGTGAGAATGCGGCGCCTCTCTGTGTGGGGGGAGATGCGGGGTGTGCGGGTGTCTTTGGGTCCGCGTGAGGGGGCGGGGCTGTGTGAGGGGACCATAGCTGTATGTGGGGCTGGTGCTGCATGTGGGTCTGGGGCAGCATGTGGGACTAGAGCTGTATGTGGGCTGGGGCAGCATGTGGGACTGGAGCTGTATGTGGGGCTGGGGCAGCATGTGGGGTTGGGGCAACATGTGGGGCTGGGGTGGGTGTGGGGCTGGGGCAGCATGTGGGACTAGAGCTGTATGTGGTTCTGGGGCTGTATGTGGGGCTGGGGTGGGTGTGTGCAGGCTTGCGAAGGGTGATTCCGAACACATGCAGTGGGCTTTGTCTGCAAATACGTGCTGTTAGGCGCTGAGAGAGAAGCGAAGTTCAGCTGAGCTAGGCGTCTTTGAGCCAGCTGGTGAGGATGAAATGGGCGGGGTTTCGTCCAGCTAAGGATGAAATGGGAGGCACTGGCTTGCATCCGACTAAGCTATGCGTTGGTTATGCCCACCCATTTCAGTGGACCTACTCTGAGCAGAGCCAGCATTGAGCTGAAACCGAAGTGCCTTGTGTTTTCACTGTTTCTTACATGCTTAGCTTAGCTCAGGGGTCTGCAACCTTTAAGACAAAAAGAGCCACTTGGACCCGTTTCCGAAGAAAAAAAAACGGAGCCGCAAAACTCGTCATTATAAAAATAACTTTTTTGTCACTTTTTTATTATTTCTTTGTTTGACCCCTCAGAATTACTCCTCCTCATAGAAATAAACGTTAAATTAACAAGTTACCTTTGTGTGTGTGTGTGTTCTTCACTCCCCTTCAAAACAGTGACCAGCGTACATGCCCCCTTTCAATGCAGTGACCAGCGTACATGCCCCTTAAAATGTAGCGGGCAGGCAGGCGGGAAGGTGACGTCGGGACGGTGCGTGACTAACGCACGCACCACCCCCATGCGACATCACAGCCAGTACAGCGCCCGCCACAGTGGGGGAGTGTCGGGGCGCACAATGCGCCTCCTCCCCTCGCTAGTATCCGCCCCAGAGCCGCGGCAAAGGTGTAAAAGAGCCACATGCGTCTCCGGAGCCGCAGGTTGCAGACCCCTGGCTTAGCTCCAAAAGTTCGCCTCTCATGATGATTGGGTGTGGGAGGCAGGGACCCTGCTGCAGAAATAGTGACCTCCACAACCCCAGACCGCTACACCACTGGTGATGGGAGTGCACTTGCGCTACAATCCAGAGGGCCAAACATACCCCACACCTTTTGTAGAGTGAGGGAATACATTATGTTTTAGTAGTGGTTTGGGTCTAGGAAGTTCGGCCCAGGGGTTAATGGGGAAAGGAGGATTATTCTTAAAAAGCAAGACTTATTGGGGGGTAGACTCCACTGAATTCAACTGAACTTCCCCATGAATGTACATAGGGTTGATTTGCATATAAATGCCTGTTGCCTGTGCTGTGGTGAAATATTTTCCCATTTCCTGATTCTAACTTTCTGTTTCCACTTCTTCTTTGCTGATGTTACACTGAGAGAGAGTGACTGGCCCCAAGTCACAAAGTGAGCTTAATCTCCAAGTGAGAATCTGCACCCTGATCCCCCAGGTCACAATTTGGCATTCTAACTCCTGCCCTAAAGTGGGTGCCAGTAACAGGACTGAATGGAGGTGTTTTGTGGTCTTAAATTCCTTCTACAAAAGGAACCCTAAGAAATATTTCTAGTGCCCTTTACACTGTGACATTTTAGGTGTTCAAAATAAGGGCACTGCACTGTTGTTTTTGGCAACACTGGCAGTGAGCAAAGGTCAGAGTGACATATAGCCACCTGAATAAAGTTACCACTGAACTCTAACTGCCCCATGAGAGGACGACTCATCTGGAGGGTAACGTAGGTCTGCAGCTTGGTCAGCTAGAATTCACTCTTCCTAACACTTGTAGCTGATTAATTTGCTTCAGGAACTGGTGTGATAATTAGTAAGCAAGAGAAAAAGGCATCACTTGGAAAGTCCCCAATTCAGTACGTACATTATTTAAGTGAATCTGCTATCTTTCAGGCTTTGGTCACTTCTTCCTATAGGATTGGGAATACTATACTTGGTCTACATCACAGACTTGTAAGGGCTAAGGTCATAAGGAGAACCCTGCTGAATCAGGCCCAGAGCCCATGTAGCTAAGTGCTCTGTTCCTGCAGGGCCCAACCTCTGCAACCCACACTTTGCAACACTGGCATTACAGGGTGGTGAAGTATCTTCTTTGCATGTAGAAGGTCCTGGGTTCAATGCCCAGCATCTGCAGGTAAGGCTGGGAAAAACTTCCTGATCTCATCTTCACTTTACATTTAAAGCAGTATCATACAGCTTTCAATAGTTTTTGCATCTACACACAATTCTCAGAGTGACTGCAGTCCCTCTTCCCAGGGAACTCTGGGAATGGTAAGTCTGTGAGGGGAACAGGGGGTCTCCTAACAACTCACAGCAGCCTTAACATACTACCGTTCCCAGGATTCTTTGTAGGAGAAGCCATGAGGGCATAAAGAGGTATAATAGTGCTTCCAATGTATAGTGCAGATGAGGTCCCTGTCTGGGACCCTGGAGAGCTGTTGCTATAGGTGAAATTGAACTAGATGGAACAAGGATGTGACTCAGTGTAAGGCCACTTCTTATGTTCCTAGGAAGAAGACGTCCAACCACACACACAGGAATGGCCTTCAAGCTGGGCTGGGGTGCTTGGGCAAGTTGAGGAGGTTTAAAAAAATATATTCCCCCCCCCCCCAAATTATTATGGAACCACAGAGACAAGTAAACTAACAAAAATTCAATGCTTTATACAACTAAAGGCAGGGTATACAAAACCTAAACATACTAAATTGTCTTCCACCTCACATTTCTCTGCCAAAGCAATGAGAATCCTCTGCAAGGGCATCAGCTTGACTTGAGGGATGTCTGTCAGTCTCCTTGGAAAACTAAATCAGGGCAGCACCTCTTGCAGCTCAACTTACCCGGTAGCTTGTTTTTCCTACTGCAAAAGACATTTCCCCAAGCTGCAGCTTCCCCCCGCCCCAAGGCTGAAGGTAAAGTCCTTTGATTAGCTGAGTTGATTCTTTTGGAATGCTTTGGGAACAAAATTAAGTGTCTGCTTTGCATGCAGAAGGTCCTAAGTTCAATCCCTGGTATCTCCAAGGAGGGCTGGGAATGCCCCCTGTTTGAAACCCAGGAAAGGCACGGCCAGTCAGTAGGCAGTACTGAGCTAGATAGACAAAGGGTCTCGTTTGATAGAAGACAGCTTCTTACATTCCTGATCTTTTTCCTTTCAGGCATGACATTTTCCTTGGGTGTTCACCTCTCATGTCTTATGGTGGTTGGTGGGGAGAAGGCTCTGCCTCCTCCTAAATCTGTGCCTCCAAAGGAGAGATTGCCCCACAGTAGAACATTCTTCCAGAGCAAGGGGGCTAGAGCTCTTATCAAGGAATTATTATGGGCATTGCCATGTCAGAGGGCCACAAGGAGGGCATAAGGCAGAGATGAGGAACCTATGGCTGGACTCCAGCTTCTGTCAGTCCTTGCCAGCATGGCTGAAGGCCAGGGACAGTGGGAGTTGTAGTCCAGTAATTTCTGGAGAACTGCTGATCCCCCCCCCCCAATATCATGAGCTGACATGATGGTGTTGGAGAGTGTCGTCGTTGCCTTGGAACTCTTAAGGGTGGCAATGGGGGAGGTTAACTGTCTGGACCCCGAGTGAATGTTGCAAGAATTCAGTGAGATAAGCAAGCTGTGAATACTGATTGCACAAAAGGAACAAGTGCAGTTGGGTTTAGGAAGGTTGGGGTGCCATTCATTGACTTGTTGGCTGTTCCTGTGGTAGTGGATTTCTGGATGAGGAGGCATGTAAAAATGAACCCTGATCCAGCAAGGAACATTGCATCATCATCATTGGCAATACATTGAGGAATAGAAAAGATCATTGGTGTTAGTTTCCAGTTTAGGAAGGATTTTCAGAAAAAACAGGAATCTAAAAGAATTCAGAAGGGCAAACACTGAGGAAATGCTGGTGTAGGAGCTTGGTGAATTCCTCAATTGCACCACTACTGCGCTCAGAGCCTAGTTCTTGCCATAGAACTGAGAAATACTGTACAGTACTGGGAATAGATTCAGATAGGTAGCCGTGTTGGTCTGACGCAGTCGAAATATATATATAAAAAATAAAAAATGTCCAGTAGCACCTTAGAGAACAACTAGGTGTGTATCTGAAGAAGTGTGCATGCACATGAAAGCTTATACCAAGAACAAACTTAGTTGGTCTCTAAGGTGCTACTGGACTTTTTTAATTAATATATTTGTATTGGGAATCTTGGCTTTCACTTATGAGAGTTTTCACCTAAGGTTGTGCCTTTACAAAATCATCATCATCATCATCATCTAACTATCTAGCCTTGAAGGATATGAAGAGAAGCTTGAAAACGTGATTAATGCCTGGTTGAATATTGATGCCAATTTTTAAGGGGGAAAGAACTGCTCTTTTGAGTGCTTTCGGTGCGCAAGTAGGGAAAATGTCATGATTCTGAGTAACAGTGTCAAACTTTTAAGCCCTTGGGAAGCATCAGAGGCTGCTGTTTTAGGGCATATGGGACACTGCCCCATGAACTTCAGTCTTCCCTTAGCCAGCTCCCACCTGCGTCCCTTCTTGTCTATGCCCACCAGTCCAAGGGGTGGCCCTAGTTTTCCCACTGTAGAATTCAGCAGGAAGGAAGAGGATGGGGACAACACCACCAGACTTTCCTCGCTCTGGCTCCTCCTACTGTTGGGCTCCCAGCCTTCCACCCCACCAGTCCCAATGGAAACCAGTCATCACCAGTTCAGTTAATGTACAAATGTGGTAGCAGAGAGATCCTTTGGAATTCAGTTCTTCAGGCCTTTACCAAGGTGATGCCCACTCCCTGGTTTACTCTTCTGACTGGCCCTGCCCTGCGCACACCTCAGGTGCTTTTGCTTGTGTGGAATGTTTTCTTGAACTGTGATGGTGCCTCTTGCTTCCCTAGATGGAGAAAATAGAGAGAAGGGTGTGTGGAAACCTCTGACTTTTGCATGGATGGGATGTAGCCTCATGTGCAGAGTCAAATTTCAGATGTATTAATAAGGCAACCAAATATAGGTTGCAGCATAAATTATGCATAAAGATTGAACATAAAAATAAAAAGTTGACCAGTGCAGTAAGGTAAGAGTCGCACTTTGGCCCCTGATCCCACCCACAACTAGTATGTGGCCCCTGAAAGGTTGCCCACAGGGGAATGAGGTCCTTTGTCTGAAAAAGTTTCTCATCCCCTACTTTAGTTTAGAGAGGCCATGGGAAAGAGAGCCTGTGAGATACAGGAAAATCCTATCTTGGCACCGCTGAAGTCCCAGATTACTTAAGGCATTTCCGTACTCCATGCAGTACTTGTCAGTTTAATCCCTTTCGACCTGTGGAACTTGCACTTCGGCAAGGGCCATGCGTGTACCATCTGTCACTAGGGAGTCATTTCTTTTAGTGTGGCAGCACCCAAACTTTGGAACTCCCTGCCTGTTGACATTAGGCAGGCACTATCACTCCTCTTCTAGATGCCTGCTGAAAACGCTTCTATTTTAACAAGCCTCTCCAGGCACATGATTGGATTCCTGTTCTTAAATTGGTTTTAGATGCTTTGTTATGCTTTTAGATGTTTTTAACAGTTTCTCTATTTTTATTTAAGTTTTAATTGTATTTTTTATATATATCACACACTTGTTTGCTGCTATGGCAAGGGGGTTGTGGTGTATAAAGAAAGAAATGCTTTGAGGGTCCTGCCAACTTCAATTCCTGTTTTACTTCCTCTTCTTTAGTTTGCTCTCCCTGCCTCCAAGTGGAACTGAGTAGGCACGTGAGTGGGGTGAGCTGGATCTACTATGTCATCACAGAATGTCACTCTCCCCAGAAGGAGAAGCCAAGCTCACAATCTCTGTTCCACTCGCTTCTTTTGGGAGCCCCTCAAACATGCATGTTGCCACTTGTGGTTTTTCTCTAGCTGGAATCCTAGAGGAACTGCTTAGGGATGACACGGGATGGATTTTCGTATCTCTCACAAGGTCATGCAGCCATTCCAGAGGATTGCTGTTGTGCAAACGCAGAATTGCCTTTGGAAACCTTAGCTGTTTAATTCACCCCCCACTGCCCACGCCTTACTTTGCTGATGCTTCAGGATGGAAAAGAGAGGGGAGGGGTAATGACACGAGAAAACAGCAGCCAACATTGAATGGGTGGGAGCTGGAGAACCGACTGGGGCACTTCAACAGCGATGTCAGACCCAGGGCGAACAGAGTACCTTTGGCAGGCAGTCCACGGGTTTGTTTCATCTGGACCAGCTGTTTGGGGTGCTGTCAGGCATTTAAAATGGGCACTTCACCCCTTGGATATTTTTGCTTGCTGTTCAGTATAGCATGGAGTTTGGGGCTAAGTCTGTAAATTTAATGTTTGAAGATACTTGGTCTTATTGTTTGTTTGTTTGTTTGTTTTAATCTGCAAGTTTCTAGCTCTCAGGAGTGCAGGGAAGTGGGCTAGGATGTGGGGTAACTGGTATGTTTCTGCTCCTAGAACAACCCTGAGATGAGATACTTCTGAATGTCTGTAGGGAAAACCACTTGTGTTCAGCCAGGTTAATTCCCTCTCCCCACATTCCTGGCAGTGAATCTACCTGTGTGGGGAAAGAGTAAACTGCAAGGGCAGGGCTTGTATCTTTGCAATAATGGATTCCTTTACAATTTTTGTTTTGTTTACTAGGTTCTATAAAAGCCTGGGTGCACTAATTTGGCAGCAGTCTTTTCAGTTTTAGGGACTTTGTAGTTTAGACAAAAAGCAAGTAAGAGATAATATGATAGAAGTTTATCAAATTAGGCATGGCATGGAGAAAGTGGATAGGGAACAATTTCTCTCCCTCTTGTGAACATCCGATGAAGCTGAATGTTGGAAGACCTTCAGGAAAGGCAAAAGAAAGTACTTTCTCACACCATGCACAGTTAAACTACAGAACTCTCCCGCAGGAGGAAGGAATGGCCACCAACTTGGGTGACTTTAAAAGAGGATTAGAAAAATTCAGGGAGGAGAAGGCTAGCGATGGTGGCTATGCTCACCATGTTGGTGGCAGCAGGGCTTCTGAACAACTGTTGCTGGAGACCACAGGAGGGGAGAGGCCTCTTGTGCTTGGGTTCTGTTGGCTACTGTAAGAACAGAATGCTGGATTCGCTGGGCCTTTGGCCAGATCCTGCAGGCTTTTCTTTTGTTCTTAAGAGAGGTTATAGAAACTTGATAGGAAAAAGAAGGGGTTGTCTCCAACTAAGTTCTGCTTAGAGAAGACCCACAATGTGTCTACTCCTTTAGTTGTGTGCATTAATTTCTTACAACAGCTCTTCCAGGCTGGTTACCCCAAGAGAGACTGGGCAAAGCTCCCCTCGGCAAGCATTATGACCCAGTGGGGTGGCCAACATCCTAATCACTGACTGGTTTCTAGTTTTTGAATCCATTACCCTCTGGTCTTTGGGGAAGGCTGCAACAAAATTGCCAACCTGCAGTGAAACATGAGCATCTGTGAATGAAGTGCATGGTTACTTTTCTCTCTGCCCAGGACCAGGCTGGCCTCTCTCTTTGGACAGGATCAGACAGCTACAGAATCTGGAAATGTGCTCTTCCAATACATGCCACCCAAGCAGCCTAAAAAAGGTCAACCAGCTACCGGTAAGTAAACTGTTCACAATGCCTAGGAACATAAGACAAGCCCTTGTGGACCAGGGCAGTGGCCCATCTAGTCCAACCTTTGGTTCTGAAGCCCCACAGAATCAACTGGGTTGGTCAACTCCCGAGTAGTGCTGGGGAGAGACCCCTGACCTGGGGCCCCAGAAAGGTGCTGGTGGTCTGTAGTCACCACACTGAGGTAGATGGACCCAGTGGTTTGACGCCATACAAGGCAACTTCCTGTTTTTCATTAATCTGAGCAACTGGCTTGGTCCCGAGACAAGGGAGCTAACATTGGCCTGATGTTTGCAAGCAATGTTCTGTTTGCAAAAGAGCACTTACCCTTCTCATGTGCTGCTCCAGCTGCAGGTCTGCCCACCCAGAAGCATCCTCCTGCAGCTGCTGCTGCTGCTGCACCCACTGCTGTGCCCGCTGCTGCTCCTGCACCCACTGCAGCAGTGCATTCAGTCTTCTTCGCTACAGCTGTTCATGCATATTTGTTGTGAGTACTACAGTAGAGGGGATGAGCTGCAGTGTGTTCTTGCTACCCAAGTCCTGTGCTCACGTCTTTTGCAATCATCTCTCGATCTTGCCTGGCTTCTTCGGAAAGAGGTGGAACTGAACAACAGTTGGGGGTGGTCGATTAGGGCGAATGGGGCACCGCCTCCCCAACCTCAGCCTGCCCCCACCTGCCTGTTGTTGTTTTTTTACTTCCAGCCAATCAGGCTGTGGATATCATTGACTCTGGCTCAATGTGCTGGCTCAATTGCCTTATGCCATACCAGTGAAAGCAGGTCCAGTAGGAAGGCGTCCCCTCATTCTGCCCTCAGCTGGCTCCCACCTGCCTGCCTTCTTACGTCCAACCGATCCAGAGGGGAGGACTTCCTGTCAGCTTCCTCTTCCCCCTCAGTCTCCATGCTGCCATGGTAGAACACAGCAGGGAGGAGGATGGGGACAGCCCTAGACTTAGCTGGCCCTTCTTGTTGTTGGCTCTGGTGCCACCTAGAGTTGGGCTCCCTGCATTCACCCCAGTGAGGCACTAGCCAACACCGAACTGAAATGAGGATAGAGACCTCCTGGGATGGGGAGCTTGTGGGCTGATAAAATGTGGCTGGGCTGCTACCGCCCACCCCCCACCATTGGCCAGATGGCCTGGGCTGATGGGAGTTAAACAACCCCTGGGAAGTCTTTGTAAAGAGCTGCTTAATATAACCCATGGGGTTGGCATGGTGGCAACAATTGTGGGAAGCTAAGAGGTGTTCTCTTCTCACTCCAGTACCAATGGGAAATATGTGAAACATGGCAAGTATGGAGCAGCTGTAGTGGGCAGCAATGCAACCAAGGAGGTAAGAGGAGGAGGTGTGGTGTCTTGAAGTAGCCTGGCCTTCTGTCATCCTGCTGTCCTCCAGATGTTTGGGACTACAGCTGCTGTCGGTCCTAAACATCTGGAGGATACCGGGTTGATGTAGGTTGGGCTAAGGAAATGCTTCCCTTTGTCTGAATCCTGGTTTCCTGATGGTGTCTTACTCTGGAAAAAGCAAAGGTGCTGTTTTGGCTCCTGTCTCTTTCTGCCCAATCAGCTTACAAGGGTTATAGCTCCCATTTTTCTTATTCTGACCTCACTTCTCTACAAAAAGTATTCTCAGCAGGGAAGGGGCTGTCACTCAGCAACACAGCATCCACTTTGCAGACAGAAGCTCCCAAATCCAATCGCTAGCTCCTCTGGGTAGGGCTGGGGACACTGCTGCCGGTCAGAGTAGGCAGTCCTGAGCTAGAGAAACCAGTGACTTGATTCAGTCTGAGGCAGCTCCCTGTGCTCTTATGTAACTAGAACCATGTGGACTAGAATCTTGACAAAAGAAGGGCCTAGGGGATATTGTGTGCAGAGTGGATAGAGGGAGGTGAGACAGTAACTTTGTCGTGGCTTGAAAAATCAATAAAGGTTCCCACCACACTCAAATAAGGAAGGGGGTTTCAGCAGCTTATGTTGGAAAAGGGATTCAGTTTTTCCAGCCTCTGTCCTTTTCAGCTCAGTCAGTAGCTCTTCAGTGGTTTGTTCTGCCCCACTTTGCTGTGAAAGGATTCACAGGTGTTTTACAATCAATTGATAAAATATGTCAGGAAACATATGTGTTTATTCCAGGAAGACTCTGGTATGATTGCCTTGTCCTTCTGCGCTGTTGCAGGTGAGGGTGGTGGGGACAGGATAAAACACTGGGATGTCATTCTCGTTTAGCTAATTGGGCGGAAAAGGACAGATCTCACCCCTTGGTTTCTCCAGGTGTAGGGAGCCTTTGGTCCTCCAGATGTCCCTGAATGACAGCTCCCATCATCCCTCTCCACTGGCCATGCTGGCAAGAGCCAATGGGTGTTGTAGCTCAGCACCAAAGGCTCCCCACGCTTGCTCCATTGTAACGAAGTCACTCCACATGTAATTAAGCCAAGCGCCTGCAACCAAAGCAATTCCTACAATGAACACCTCTGATGTATTTGTATGTTAATGTGTCATTTGGGTGTTGGGGTGCTGTGGAAATGCTACATGGTATAAGAACAGCTCCAGGTGCTTTTGAAAACAGCCAGACCTGTAGTTTTTGATTCCTCACTTTTGCTCCTGTTTTCTTCTGTCCTTCTATCTCTTGTGGAATCCAGTACAGAGTGCTTCTTTACATCAGCAAGCAGCAGCAGATTGCAACCGCCAGGATTGATGCCTGGTTTGTATTCACGGTAAGCTTTGGTGTTAAGACCTGCAAGGACCATGGCATAGGCTGAGGTTACACGATGCAACGCATCTTGCTGAAGCTGAGGAGGTGTGGAGCTGGTTGGCTCCTGGACAGCAGACCTTCTAGGAACCCTGTGGGGCTGCCTTGAGATCTCTCATGTAGTAATAGAAATCACTCGGCATAAGCTCAGGTATTGTGCATCCAGAAGGTCAGCAAAAATAATTGATGCAAAAAAAATCCTGGAAACCTAATGGTCTGCCTTTTTGCTTATTTTTTTGCATTTCTATGCCTCCTTTTTCTCAAGGTGGTATGTGTGGTTCTCTTTTTGCCTCATTTAATCCCCACAAACACTCTGTGGGGGGAGGTGAGGCTGAGAAGCAGTGATTGGCCCAAGGTCACACCCAGCGATCTTCATGTTTCAATGGTCAGTCCCTCTTCGTACAGAACTGGGGGGGATTGTAACCCTGTGGTGAGGGGAGTAGGGGCGTCTCCCAACAACATTTCAGCACTCTTTGCAAACTGCAATTCCCAGGACTCTTTGGTGGTATGATATTGTTTGAAATGCACATTGCATATGAGGTCTCAGCTGTGGTCAATTAATTTCAGTGGGTCTGCTTTGAGTAGGGCTAATGCTTGTTGCAACCCATTAGATTTGAGTAGTGTTAGAACCAAGGGGGCCCCTCTATGGTTAAAACGCTTACCTAGAGGTAACAAAGTAAAGTAGATGACATTCTGCCCTCTGTCCTACTGTAGCTTACATCCCTTGGGGTAGCCCTCCACCCTGAAATCCTATAGCATTTTTCCATTTCTTTTTTTTTTTTTTAAGATATTTATTAAAGTTTTAGGCAATAAAACAAACATCACACTCAAGACAGGGTAGGAAAAAAGAAAGAACACCATCACAATCAATCAAAGAAAAAACAGAAAAATACAATAAAAAACCCACCATAAAAAATAGAAGAAAAAAGACATAGAAAAGACATAAAAAAACCAATTTCTTAGTTATTATTCTCATAACCCTCCTTCCAGACTCCCTCACATCTCCCTTTTCTGTGTTCCTTTTTACACAATCTTATTCAGCAATGCCTCACCTTCTTTCAAAACTTATTTTGTATTATACATTTCAACTATTATGTCTCCAATTTTTCCCTTTATTTATCAATTTATGTAAGTTTGACATAATATTATTCTGGCTTCACCTTTGTTCTTATAAACCATTTTTTACATACTCCTTTCAACTATATCACTAATACCATATTATCTTTATATCCTGCATTCTAACATTCATACAATTTGCAGTACTTTTGCAAGTAATCTTTAAATTTCTTCCAGTCCTCTTCCACCAGCTCTTCTCCCAGGTCTCAGATTCTGCCAGTCATTTCTGCCAATTCCATATAGTCTATCAATTGCATCTGCCATTCTTCCAGCGTGGGCAAATCTTGTGTCTTCCAATGTTTTGCGATGAGTATTCTTGCTGCTGTTATTGCGTACATAAAGAAAGTTCTGTCCTTCTTTGGCACCATTTGGCCAACAATGCCCAAAAGGAAGGCCTCTGGTTTCTTAGGGAAGGTATACTTAAATACCTTTTTCAGTTCATTATAGATCATTTCCCAGAAAGCCTTAACCTTTGGGCACGTCCACCAAAGGTGAAAGAATGTTCCCTCAGTTTCTTTACATTTCCAACACTTATTATCTGGCAAATGATATATTTTTGCAAGCTTGACTGGGGTCATGTACCACCTGTATATCATTTTCATAATATTTTCTTTCAAGGCATTACATGCCGTGAATTTCACGCCAGTGGTCCATAACCGTTCCCAGTCAGCAAACATAATATTATAGCCAATGTCTTGCGCCCACTTTATCATAGCTGATTTGACCGTTTCATCCTGAGTGTTCCATTTTAACAGCAAGTTATACATTCTTGAAAGTACCTTAGTTTTAGGTTCTAACAGTTCTGTTTCTAATTTCGATTTTTCCACCTGGAAACCTGTTTTTTTGTCCATATTAAAGACCTCCCTAATTTGACGATAATGTAACCAATCTCGCACTTTGTCTTTTAGTTTCTCAAAACTCTGCAATCTCCATGTGTCTCCTTCTTTTTCTAATATAGTCACTCAAGAGTTTTTCCTTGTCTTCAGTTGTTTTAATTTTAACTTTCTTCCCCCTGAGGGTAAAGGATAGTCCCTGGGGGAACTCCCACCTGAAAACAATTCTGTTGCTTCCAGTAGTTTCACCAAGTCTCCGTAGCTAGATCTAAGTTCCAGTAAGTATTTCGGGATATCCTTATAGATCTCCACTCTCAAATCCTGAATTTCAAGGGTCTTTTGAAAATGTGCACTCAGTATCTTGTCTCTTTCTGCCTTCGTTCTGAGAGAGATCAAACAGTCCCTAAATTTGACCTTCTTCCCTCCTTTCCCAAGTCTGAATGCACTTACAATTTTAAAGTCTTTGTCTTCTTCCAAAGGCCAAAATTTTGTAAATTCTTTTGTCAAATATTCCGTTAAGTCTCCTTTTTCAAGTTCTGGAACTGACCTCAGTCTCAAATTATTTTCCTTACTTTTTAAATCTATCATAGACAGATATGCCTGATGTTCATCAATCTGCTTGCGCATAGGTTTGATTTCCTCCTGTACGGCCTCTGCTTTCTGTTTAGCCTCTTCAGCTACTTTACGGTTTTCTGTAGTGGCTTCCAATAGTTTCCCAATTGATTGTGCATTTAAAGTAACTTGTTGAGTCAAATTGTTGACACTGACTGTGTTTTGGTCAATTTTAGATGATTGTTCAGCCACTTGCTTACTCAGGCCTTCCAATTTTTCAAAAATTTTATTTAGTACAGAAGTTGAATCCCCACCTGTGGCCATTCCTTCCAGCCCAACTTGCTCTGCTTCTTCCTCTGCATTTTTCCATTTCTAAACATGACACACTACATACGTTGATGTTTTGTGTGTGTACTTAGAGTAGACTCACTGAAATTAATGCACCAAATTTATCATGTCCATCAATTTTCATGGGTCTGTTCTGAGTAGGGCTAACATTGGCACACAACCCAAAGTCTTTAGCAAGACCCATCAGGAAGAAAGTTGTTTGGAGCAGAGGCTGTCTGATGCTCTGAATTCCACTTTCTCTTTTCTCTTTCCACAGGTGCAGCCCAACAACTACTGCACATTTTATGATGATCAGAGGCAGAATTGGTCCATCATGTTTGAATCAGAAATGGCGGCTGTGGACTTCAGCAAGCAGGTGCCAGAGGCGTGCATTGCATTGTGGGGTGGGGGGTGGCTCTCCTGCAGACACTGAACCAGTGTTCGCGGGAGCTCAGCTCTCTTGCATCAGTCACTAGAAGCTTTCTCTGCCAACCACTAAGAAGCATCCAGGGAGGGCAAGGAATGGTGGTGTAGCCAGTTAGGGCCTTTTCAGGTCCCTGGGGTCTTCAGCCAGTGCTGCGTTGGGCCAGATTGCATAGGTGCGGATGACAATGCAGGCTAATGACACAAAGGGCTTGGTTCTTCCTCCTTGCAGCTGTGCATTGCCAAGTATAACAGCAGCCGTTCTCCTGACTCGGTGCTGTGCCAGGATCTTGTTCTCGGAGACGGCCAAGGTGTGGAGACTGGAGATGCCCTGGAGATCACTTTTACAGGCTGGCTGTTCCAGAACGGTAGTCTTGGGCAGGTGAGACCTGGCAGAGGGGTTGGCTGATACTGTTTTTATACTGCATATGGGGCACTTCTGTGGCATCCTCCAGGTGCTGGGGATGATGGGAGTTGAAGTCTCTAGCAGCACTTCATGGCCACAGCTTTCCCACTCCTGGTTTATAGTTTGCATACAGCCCTTTTCTCCCACAACCCGTCTTTTTGCCTTTCAATAACATTGCAAGGAAATTCCTCCTGAAACAGGAGAGGGACTTGGTGAGGTTCACCCAGCTTGCTTCACAGCTCAATGTGCATTTGACCCCAACCCCAATGAGCTCTAGCCAGTGCTTTTCCATGGGGGTTGCATTGGCTGCTCTCCAGAGGTGGGGCCTTGCCCAGCCTTGCCGCCCTTTCTCAACTGGGGATGCTGGGGAGGGAACGCAGGACCTTCTTCCTGGTAAGCACATGCTGTTAGGCCCTAAGCTACACCTGTCTCCAAGGACTAGATCCTATTTCTCAACCTCATTTTACCCAATCTGCAACATGGGAGGCACCGCTAGGTAGGGGATTCAATATAGAAAGCTGCCTTGCACTACATCAGGCCACTGGTCTAGGTTGGCATCGCCCACATTGAGTGGCAGTAGCTCTCCAGGCTTTCAAGCAAAAGCCCTTCCCTGACCTACTTGGAGTTGCCAGGCTTGAACCTGGAACCTTCTGCCTGCAAAACAGGTGCTGTGTCCCTGAGCTGTGCCCCGTCCTTCGATACTCATTGCTGTTGGCTCAGCAACTGGAGTAGCGGAACGTGAACCTATTATCTTCTGCATTAAAAGTAATTTCACCCCATTGTCCTTCCACTTTTGGAACAGGTTTTCGACTCAAATGTAAATAAAGAGAAGCTGCTCCGGCTGAAGCTAGGCTCTGGCAAAGTCATCAAGGTAAGATGGCGCTATCTTCCCACCGCAGTGCAAGGATTCTTTCTTCCACTTCCACATCTAAGCAGAGTTCAGCAGCCCGGGCTGTGTGGAAGGCTGAATAGCAGTGATGTTTTTTGAGCTCAAACCCTGATCAAATGGCTTCCTTAAGAACCGCAGGCAGGTAGCTGTCCCAGCTTGTCTACGCCTGCCATGATCTGCTGGAGTGGGAGGCCTGCTTTGTGGCCTGGACCAAAACAGTCCTGGACCTCCAGTGTTGCCTCTTGCTGTCCTGGATGAGAGACAGAGGGGGGAGTGTGAGTGGGTGTCTAAGGTAGCCTATTGTACAAAGGGAAAAATTACATTTGTTGCCCCTCCCACTTTCCCCTCTTGCCCCCCCCCCACTCCTGGCATGCTCCTCCCCACCAAGAAGCTTGCCCCGGAGGGAATGGTTTTCATCCCTGCTTTAAACTACAGTACTGTCCTCAAGAGTCCAAGAGAACTGTCAGTATTCCTGTGCCCTACTCTCGACCAGCCTTTACCAACCTGACAAACGCACACACAGATCCTGTGGACACCAACTCCCATCATCCCCAGCCAGCGCCTGCTGATTGGAGTCGGAGTCCAAGGTATCTGGACGACGTCAGGTTGGCGAAGGCTGTGTGGTTCTGGCACTTAGCTAAGGCGGTCACCCAAACTTGTTTTCTGCTTGGTTCTCCATTTCTGGAACTTGAAGGCCTGGGAAGATGGGATGATTGGCATGAAGAGAGGAGGGAGGCGGTTCCTCCTCATCCCGCCAGCATTGGCTTACGGGTCTTCTGGAGAAGCTGAACGCATTCCTCCGGACTCAACTCTGGCCTTTGAGGTGGAAGTCAAACGGGTGAGTGTGTCTTCCTCCCAACGTGTTAGCAACCAAGAGAACCTCAGAAGGTTGTTGGGTGGTCAGTCTACTGCCTGGATAAAGTTCTACAAATGGAGGCAGTGGTTGCCTTGACCAGACTCCATGATGCCTCTTTTTTGCTCCCTTAGGTGAGGTTTGCAAAGGGCGCTGACTCAGCCGGACAGAGCCTGGGCCCCAGGGACTCCCTCACACCTTCACCAGCACCACAATCAGAAAGCCCCGCTACAGACCCAGCCTGGCTGACTCCTCCTACTCCCGCTCCAAAGCCAGGGTGAGAAATAAATTGAGGGTGCTCTTAGCTTTTAAGCCTTCTATTCTCCCAGGTGTCCCATCCTAACTCTGCATAACCTCAGCTGCATAACTCAGGCCCCATCTGCACTGTACCACCTTGGGATCTACGGATGAAATCCTGTATACAAATTCAATAAATCACAATAAATCATACGTTCCAAATAGTGCCATGCCATTTTCAACAGCTGTGGCTTCCTCCAAAGAATCCTGAGGGCCACCTTGTCTCATAGACAACCTGGCAGGTTCCACATTCCAGGGCTGGGCTGGGGCTCCAGTGGACAGAGCAACAGATGCTGCTCCTGCCTTCTGTGCAACCAGAAAATACACCATGTGGGGTTTCTTTCTGCACACACCTCTCCCTGTCCAGGGAAGCAAGGTGCACTGTCACAGTTCAAGGACACATTCCAGCCAGTTCATGAGGTGGGGTAGGTGAGGGGCTTGGCCGAGGCAGAGTCCCAAAGGCCAGTTGAGTATCCTACCCCTTAACAGACCCTTCCTACTGTGCTCAGGTTTGTTAACTCCCTTCCTTCCATACTGCAGGGAGCCAGCTGTGCGTGCCAAATCAAGCTCTATTAGTGAACAACTAGCGGTAAGTCCCCACTGGAGCCAGATCTGCCTATTTGATTGTATAGTTCCTGTTGAATGTGACCAAAGCAATGAGAAGTAACTTAGTCCTCCCATAGAGAGAGGGATCCTTATTGGTGAGCATTTTTTGAGAAACTCAGGTTACATTTCCCTGTTGATCCTGTGATACATTTTTTTAAATAAAAGCTCCCATGTAATAAAGATACAGTATTTTTCCATCTATAGGACGCTTCCATGTTTTAAGAAAATGGGGGAAGATGTATCCATGTATAAGATCCCCCCTAATTTTTGACGATATTTTTAAGAGAAAAAACCTAGTCTTATAAATGGAAAAATACGGTGTGTCACAGGAAAAGCATATCATCAGTGACTACGAGTAATTAACATTTGATATTGTGCTTGCATAGACTTCTGAGATCGGTTTCTAAGCGGGTTTTTAAAAATAATAATAATAATAATGCAGTTTTAAGGTTCTTTCATTAATAGTTTTAGAGTGAAAATGTAGCAAGGAAATGGTGTGTTCATGAGGGGAAAAAACCCCACATTGGAAGGTTCTATAAATGTAATTTCCCCCCCAATGGGTGTGCATGTTTACAACATCTTAGTTGATTATCTGTGTATTTTATTCCCGTTTCCTATCAGAGGGCATGCTGGCTGGCGGTTGATGGTAGTTGTAGTCCATTACACCTATAGGGCCCCAGGTTGGTGAAGGTTGCAGTGCCCTTTTCTATAATAATTTTTATAAAGTTTTCTATTTTACATTTCAAAATAAACATTTTACAAACTGTAAAATATCCAGTCATTTCCCTTCTTTTCCTTCCATGGTTCATTTTATATATTATACATTCTGGCATATTTTAGTATACCATTCAAATCAGTTTTCCACTTTTACACCCATCAAAAATTATTTACTCTGTTGAATTAATCTCAGTTCTGCCGTCATTTTCAGCTGGTTGATATGCCCTCAACTAACCCCTAAGTAATGAGCATCTGACATGCATTGTCAGGCACACAAAGGAAGCCACAGGGCGGGGCGGGGGGTGGGAGAAGGACAAACCAGCTGCTTTCTCTTAGGGGATTCTTGCTTGGGCTCTGGTCCCCTTGGCTTAATCCTGTCCAGGGGATGTGACAGCCCTCACCACCATTTTGAAATCCCATTGTTAGGCTTTGAAAGGGTATGAGAGGTTGTTTTACTAGATGCATCCCATGATATGGGAAGAGGAATCTCTCTCTTTTTTTAAGAAACCATGAAGATTTCTAATGCAGGAAGATTGGAAATCTAAATGCAATTTAAGCTGTTGTATGAGCTTGTAAACCACTTTTATTTTCCTTAGCTGGGCAATGAGGTCACTTTGGCTTGGGGAGTTGTAGCCGACAACATGTAGATGGAAGGTCCCCTCAATCACCCTCCCTGTTTTATAGCCTGATGTCATATTCCGGCAAACAATAACTTCGTTTCTGAAAAGCCTGGATGGCCAATTATATAATTTCTCATCTTCTCTTCTCGCCCCCCTTTCTCTTTCCCTGGACAGAATCCTGATGTAACAAAAGTGAAACTGATTTCCCGTATGGCGAAGATGGGTCAGCCTATGCTACCTGTCCCCTCCAGCACATTTGCACCCCAGCAAGACTCAGCTGACAAGGCGGTAGAGGTGTGTTAGCTTCAATTCCCAGGTTCTTTTCAGTGGGGTTTGTGTGTGTTGGCTGTTGCTGAAATTCAGGTAGGTTGGCAGGATGACTGTTGACGAACATAGCAAGCTGCCTTATGCCAAGTGAGACTGCTCATCCACCTAGCTCCCTACTGTCTACACTGACTGGCAGTGAAGGAGGGGAGGGCCCTTTTTCTAGTTAATTACAAACCTACCTGCTTCTCCATGGTTTCAGACAGGGGGCATTCCCTGCCTACCGGGTATCAAACCTGGGGCCTTTTGCATGAAACTGAGGGTCTTGCCCTCCCTAGATCCAGTAGTCACCCCAAACAGCTTTTGGGTCTGAATCTTAATTTGAGGGAAAGCCTTGTAAAGATCATCAATCATTTTGTTTGTATGTCGCCTTTCCCAAGTTAAAACAATGCTCAAAGCGGCTTACATCGTATTAAAAAACCCCATAGCTACAAATGTTCTGGCATGCCACTCTCTCGTTAATGTGGGATTTGAAGCCTCCAGGGTCCCGTTCCACTTCCCAGGAGGGTTAATTGTGCATTGTCTTCTTCAGGAGCCGCATGCCATTCAAGAATTTTCAACCCTCTGTCCGAACGACTACCGTCCAATGGCCCCTCCTCAGTGGGCAACGCAAGGTAAAAAGTGTGTTCCCTTGTTGTGCCTTGGTGATGGTCACCAACTTTGGGTGGCTTCAAAAGAGGGTTAGGCAAGTTCATGGAGGAGAGGGCTGTCAGTGGCTGGAAACCGCAGGAGGAGAGAGGGCTCTTGCGCTCAGGTGCTGTTTGCAGGCTTCCCATGGGGGCACCTGGTTGGCCACTGTGAGAAGAGGGTGCCAGACTAGATGGGCCACTGGCCTGATCTGGCAGGGTTCTTCTTGAGTGCAGTGGCTCTACTCAGTAGAATTTAGTTGGACACAACCCAGAAGCCAGCATGATGATTGTGCATGGAAAGCGGAGGAAATCTGGATGTGTGGGGATGGGGGAGCAGTGTCCTTCATTTGCTGTAGATCAGCTTGAGCAGAGTCTGCATCTGTCACTGGCATTGTGTTTAGAAGCTTGAATTGATCTGTTTGTGTGCTGACTCCTCTGGGCTCCTTTGGGTGGAAATAGAGACAAACATTTTGATGTTGATGATGATGATGATGATGATGATGGACTGCTTGTATTGAGATAGGCAACGCTGATGCCTCTGCTTTCTTCCTAGCTCCTCCTCCAGCTGTGTCAGGGCTCCAGGCGCCTGCTGCCCCCCAGCCACACCCACCCCTTACAAGAACCCCTCAAAACTGTCAGGTAAGGAGTCTTTTGTAGGCAGGGAAAGGTTCTTTCATAGGCTGCCAGGTGAGCCACAACATCATGCTCTGTTCCCTGGTTTGCTCAAGACAGGGGCATGTGACTAGCAGGCTTGACTAAGTTTCCTCATCCTTTTCTGTCAGTGTCAGGTCTTCATTTGCAAAATAGGGAGGGTGCAGCATAACCATGAAGGTAATAGCCCTTCGGTGCAAATCCCAAAAGCGCTAGATTAAGAGCTGGCAGGATCCATTGCCTTGGGTTGGAGGGAAGCAGTTTGTTACCTCGGCAGAGGTAGTTTCCACCAAATCCAGCGGGGATCTTCTATATATTGGATGATCTTTAGAAGAACGTAAGAAGAACCTCTGCTGGATCAGGCCAATGGCCTATCTCGCCCAGCAACCTGTTCACATGGGGGCACCTGTTCTCAGTGGCTACCTGGATGCCCCAGTGCAAAGTGCACAAACAGTGCCTGTGTGCAAGAGCTCTTTCCCCTCCCACACTTTCCAGCAACTGGCATTCAGAAGCATTCCTTCTTCCAGCCATTAGCTGTCGAGGCCGGTAGCCATCAATAGGCCCGATCCTCTTTTAAAGCTGTCCAACTGGTTGTCCATCATTGCCTTTTGCAGGAGAGGATCCCTTGCAGTCCTTGGCCTTTGGGTCATCTAGCCCTTGAGAGCAGGCTTAAGCAATCCTGCTGTTTTAATGGGGGACCTTGTTGCCGTCTGTTTGGTCAGTGTGACAAGTCACCTGACTCTCCTTTCCCTCCCCCCACCTGTGTTCTCAGCCTTATGCAGGGATGCCATATGCTTACCCACAAGTGAGTGCCGCAGTTTCCCAGCTCCAGCCTGTTGGGTTGTGCCCAGCTCCTTTCCAAGGTATGTTCAAACTGTGCACTATGTAGCTTTGGGAGCTGCTTCCAAACATTAACTTTTTTAAAAAAGCAAACCCCTTTATTAACATTGTTGACAACCCAAAGTCTGGTAGCAGGCTTGCCATATATGAAGAAAGCAAACAATAAATAATAAGAGAAAGAAATGGTGACTCACCAGTATTAATTAAGACACCCATATTTCCCAAACTGGTACGGATAGGGATTGTTGAGCATCTGCCTCTGTAGCCCAGGAAATGAAATCCTACCTGTTGAGCATTAACTCAGTGAAAGTTAGAAATCCCCCCATTCAGAGCATCACAGCCTACTGGATCAGGCCAGTGACCCATGTAGTCCAGCATTTTCTTCTTACAGTGGCCAACCAGATGCCTGTGGAAAACCCACAAGCAGGATCTGAGCACCTTTCCCTTCCTGTGCTTTTCAGCAGCTGGTATTCAGAAGCATTTATTGCCCCCAATTGTGAAGTCGGAACATGGACATCATGGCTAGTTGCCATCAATACTCTGTGAATTTGTCCAATCCTCTTTTTTTTTATATATATATATAAATTTTATTGGATTTTCACATACAAAGTCAATTTGATAGACATAAAGAAATAAAAAAGAAAAAGTAAAAAAAAATTCAACTTTTCAAATCATTTTTATAAATCCAACTGGACTTCCCCACATCTTCCGAATCCAGCGTACTTTAGAATAAAAAACACCAGCAATTTGTTACCTTGTTTCAAACCTTACTGTATCTTTCAGATATTATGTTTCTAGATTCAAAATACAATTTCTCCATTACTTGTACGTTAAAATAGACATAATAAAGTTGTTTCAAATCTCCACCTTATCCTTCTTGTAACTTATTTTCCAATTCACTAAATCAGTTTGCTGAAGCTATAATTTCCAAATCATGCACATTCTTAACATTCATACAATTTATAATGTTTTTGCAAATAGTCCTTAAACTTTTTCCAGTCCTCTTCCATTGTTTCCTCTCCCAAATCTCGGATTCTGCCAGTCATTTCAGCCAGTTCCATGTAGTCGATCAGTTGCGTCTGCCACTCCTCCAGTGTGGGTAAATCTTGTGTCTTCCAATACTTTGCGATAAGAATTCTTGCTGCTGTAGTTGCATACATAAACAAAGTTCTATCCTTCTTTAACACTTTCTGGTCGACAATGCCCAGGAGGAAGGCCTCTGGTTTCTTGGGAAAGGTATACCTAAATACCCTTTTTAACTCATTGTAAATTACTTCCCAAAAGGCCTTCACTTTCGGGCATGTCCACCAGAGGTGAAAAAAGGTCCCTTCAGCCTCCTTACATTTCCAACATTTATTATCAGACAGGTGATATATCTTAGCAAGCTTAACTGGGGTCATGTACCACCGGTATATCATTTTCATAATGTTTTCCTTCAGGGCATTACATGCCGTGAATTTCATTCCGGTGGTCCATAACCTTTCCCAGTCTTCAAACATAATGTTGTGCCCAATATCCTGTGCCCATTTTATCATGGCAGATTTAACTGTCTCATCTTGTGTGTTCCACTTAAGCAGCAAGTTGTACATTCTAGAGAGTATCTTAGTTTTTGGTTCTAACAATTCCGTCTCTAGTTTCGATTTTTCCACCTGGAACCCAACTTTTTTATCTAATTTGAAAACCTCTTGAATTTGAGCATAATGTAACCAGTCTCGCACCTTATTCTTTAATTTCTCCAAGCTCTGCAACCTCCAGTTATCCCCAATTTTCTCAATTATTTCCCAATATTTCGGCCAGTAGGCCTCCATATTGGGTCTTTTTCTAGCCTTGGCCTCCATTGGTGACAGCCACCTCGGGGTCTTGCCTTCCAATAAGTCTTTGTATTTTGTCCAGACCATAAATATTGATCTTCTGACAATATGGTTTTTAAACAGTTTATGAACTTTGACCTTGTCGTACCACAAATATGCATGCCAACCAAAAGCATTGTCAAACCCTTCCAGATCTAGGACATCAGTGTTCTCAAGAAGTAACCAATCTTTCATCCAGCAGAAAGCTGCAGCTTCATAATACAACCTTAAATCTGGCAGGGCAAACCCCCCTCTTTCTTTTGAATCAGTTAGTATTTTAAACTTTATTCGGGGCTTTTTGCCCTGCCAAACAAACTTAGAAATATCCTTCTGCCACTTTCCAAAACAGTCTACTCTGTCCACAATCTGTAGGGTTTGGAACAAAAATAACATTTTAGGCAATACATTCATTTTTATAGCTGCAATTTGACCCAACAAGGAAAGTTTCAATCTTGACCAAATTTCTAAATCTTTTTTGATTTCCGTCCAACATTTTTCATAATTGTCTTTGAATAAATTCAAATTTTTAGCAGACAAATGAACCCCTAGGTATTTCACTTTTTTGACCACACTTAGTTCTTTCTCCTTCTGGAACACATCTGTTTCTGCTGATGTCAAATTTTTTGCCAGAACCTTGGTTTTTTGCTTATTCAACTTAAATCCCGCCACCCGACCAAACTCATGTATCCGCTCTAAAGCTCTTTTTGTACTAGATTCTGGCTCCTGTAGTGTTAAAACCAGATCATCTGCAAAAGCTTTCAGTTTATATTGTTTCACTCCGACCTGTATTCCTTGCACCAACCGGTCCTCCCTAATCATATTCAGGAGCACCTCCAGGACTGAGATAAATAAAAGAGGGGATAAGGGGCACCCCTGTCGTGTCCCTTTTTCAGTTTTAAACTCATCTGTCACCACATTGTTCACTATCAGTCTAGCCTTTTGCTCTGAATAAATTGCTTCTATTCCATTTTCAAACCCCCATCCCACTCCCATCCCTTCCAAATTTTTCTTCATAAACATCCAAGAAATGTTGTCAAAGGCCTTCTCCGCATCAATAAAGATTAACACAGCTCTAGTATTGATATTTGCTTGTAAAAGTTCCAAAATATCAATAATGTTCCTAGTGTTATCAAACAAATGTCTACCTGGGAGAAAGCCTGCCTGGTCCTTGTGAATTACTTCATTAAGTACTTTTTTAAGTCTACTTGCCAAAATGTCTGCAAAAATTTTATAATCCACATTTAGGAGTGAGATGGGACGGTAGTTCTTGAGTTGCGTCTTTTCAGTTTCCAGTTTGGGTATCAGTGTGATGAAAGCTTCTTTCCACGTTTCCGGTGCCTTCTTCCCCTCCATAATCTGGTTGCAAACCTCCATTAGTGGTTGTATTAAATAGTCTTTTAATGTCTTATAATATTTGGAGGTAAGTCCATCCGGGCCTGGAGATTTGCCCAGTTGCATATTCTGGATGGCACCCTCTATTTCCTGTTGTGTTATTTTACAATTCAGTATTGTTCTCTTTTCTTGAGTTAATTTTGATAGTCCATTAGTTTTTAAAAATTGGTCTATCTCAGTCTCTTCTTGTGGCCCCTGTGTATAAAGTTCTTTAAAGTATCTCTGGAAACACTTTCTAATTTCATCCGGTTTCTGAACAATTCTCCCTTCTATCTCAAGGTTTGTAACTGTATTTAATTTTTGTCTCTTTTTCAACTGCCATGCTAGCAGTTTTCCACATTTATTCGCTGATTCAAATGATCTTTGCTTCATTTGTTTAATTTTCCATTCAATCTCTTGATTTATCAGTTTCGAATATTGTGCTTGATGGAATTTAATTTCTCTCAGCACCTCCTTCGACTTTGGTTTAGTTCTCAATTTTTTCTCACCGTCTCTTATCTTCTCTAAAATTTTATCCTTTTTTTCGTTCCACTGTCTTTTCTTAATCGTATTCTGTTGTATCAGAAACCCTCTCATAACAGCTTTACTTGCGTCCCAGATTGTTCTCCTTTCCACCGTGGTGTTCAAATTTATTTCAAAGTAGTCTTTTAAAGTTTTTTGGGCCTTCTTCACAATCTCCTGATCTCTTAATAGGGTGTCATTCATTTTCCATCTGAAGGAACCGATTGGAGTAAGTCTCAATTCCATTTTCAAGGCGTTATGGTCGGAGCAGGTTTTTGGGCAGATTTCCACTTTTCTAACTTTAGGTGCCAGCCCTCTAGTTGTCCAAATTTGGTCGATTCTTGTCCATGACAAATGGGCCTCAGAAAAGAAAGTTCCCTCTTTACCTAGAGGGTTCTTTGTCCTCCATATGTCAATCAAATCCATATTTCCCTTCCTGTGCTTTTCAGCAGCTGGTATTCAGAAGCATTTATTGCCCCCAATTGTGAAGTCAGAACATGGACATCATGGCTAGTTGCCATCAATACTCCGTGAATTTGTCCAATCCTCTTTTGAAGCCATCCAAGTTGGTGGCCATCACTGCCTCCAGCAGAAGAGAGTTGCTCGGTTTAAGTCTGCACTGTGCAAAGAAGCATTTCCTTTTGCCTTATTCCAGCCCTTTAAAAGCTGGGAAGAGGCAGCTAAGTTGCCTTAAAGCCCCCCACCCCGGAAGATTCACGGCTGCTTGTTAAGATGCTCAAGGACAACTCTGTTCTTTTCTCCCTGCCCTTTCTTATTGGTGTGACCCCTCTCTTCCCGCCCTGTCCACTTCTACAGTGGTACCTCGGGTTAAGTACTTAATTCGTTCCGGAGGGCCGTTCTTAACCTGAAACGGTTCTTAACCTGAAACACCACTTTACCTAATGGGGCCTCCCGCTGCTGCTGCTGCGCGGTTTCAGTTCTCATCCTGAAGCAAAGTTCTTAACCCGAGGTACTATTTCTGGGTTAGCAGAGTCTGTAACCTGAAGCGTACGTAACCCAAGGTACCACTGTATTTGCTTCTGCTGGCAGTCTCATTTTGAAACAACAATAACAAACACAACCTTGCCAAGTTTTCTTTCCTGTCACAGCAGCTGGAGACATTGGTACATTCCTGCTGACAGAGACCCGGCAGCAGAACACAGAGATCCGTCTGGCCGTTGGGAAGGTGGCTGACAAGATGGACCAGCTGTCAGTCAAGGTAATACAGAACTTTCAGGATAGGAAGCTGCTTAAGAACTGCCTTGCTAGCACTTTCCAGAAACAATAGGAAGGTGTTTTTCTTGCAACAGCTTTTCCAGTGGGCTGAAAAGCTCCCTCCCCTGAGGTGTTGGTTTTGTATTGTTGATTATTTTATTTCATAAAAAAACTCAAAGCACTTTACAAGAAGAATAAAACAGTAGAATTATTAGTAAAAACAATTTACATATTCAAAAAATTAAAACCAGCCATAAACTAGAAACCTATCAGCATTCTAGAGATCTAAAGAAGCAGGTGCCGAAAAGGGTACAGGCAGTTCCCCATTTACACGGGGTTTGCGTTCTGAGGCACTGTGCATGTCAGCCTGCCCCGCACCCCTGCAGGGCCAAAACTGGTGCGCCCACAGATGGGGAGTTGCCTGTACAGTGAAGGTGCCTGCCTGATATTGATTGTTGTTCAACTGTTTTCAGGCTTTTTAATCTCTGATGGGGGGAGAGGTTTGGGACGAGGGAAGTTGCTTCAGCTAGGTGGTGGAGCACCTTTTTGCATGCAGAAGGTTCCATGTTAGCTCCTTGACGTCTCCAGGAAGGACTGGGCGACACCCCAGTCTGAAAACCCAGGGAGATGCTGCCCGCCAGTGTTGACAGCACTGAGCTAGATGGACCCAGTGGTCTGATACTGAGCCAGGTTCCTGCGCTCCCAGCAGTTTCTCTCCTTGGCAAACAAGTGAGCAGCTCAAAGGGCCCAGGCCTGATCTGGCTTCTTCTCTCCCGTGTGCTGATGCTTCAAGCTGCATCTCCTTTTTGTTTTTCCTTTCTCTCCCCACATCCCTTGCAGCTGGAGGAACTACGGAAGCAAAACTCTGGCCCCGGTTTGCTGCCAGGCGTCTCTTCTGTTACCATGGAAACCTCTATGATCATGAGTAACATCCAGCGTATCCTGCAGGTAAAGAGCTTGTCTACAGTGGTGCCTCGCAAGACGAAATTAATCCGTTCCGCGAATCTCTTCGTCTTGCGCTTTTTTCGTCTTGCGAACCACGGCTATTAGCGGCTTAGCAGCTATTAGCGGCTTAGCGGCTATTAACGGCTTACCGGCTTAGCAGCTATTAACAGCTTAGCGGCTTTAAGAAAAAGGAAACAAACTCGCAAGAACTCGCAAGACGTTTCGTCTTGCGAAGCAAGCCCATGGGGAAATTCGTCTTGCGGAACGACTCAAAAAACGGAAAACCCTTTCGTCTAGCGAGTTTTTCATCTTGCAAGGCATTCGTCTTCCGGGGCACCACTGTACTTGAGAGCATGAGGACTAGAACCTTGCTTTTACCTTCAGGTGAAGGGTCACAGCTAAGCGGCAGAGCATGTGATTCGCAGGCAACAGGTCCCGGATACAGTCCCCAGTGGTGTCTCCTGGCAGGGCTGAGAGAGACCCCGTGCCTGAAACCCTGAAGGAGACGCTGCCAGTCAGTGGGGAGCCTTGGGCACAAATGCTGCCCTGTCCTTCCCTGTTCCTGCTCTGCACCTTCCTTGAGTTCTTTTGGCCAGCTGGAAGTGTCTTTGTTGCTAGCCTGGATGTGGAGCAATCGGTGTAGAGACTTCTAGTCTCCTGTATTATAGCCACATCGGTTGCCCCACCCACTTTTGTCCCTAGCCCCGCCCACACCTGGACAGTTGATCCAGAGGCAAGGCAGCCTTTGGACTGGCAGAGGTTCTTTGCCCCTGTTGTAGACTGCACTGAGCTGGATACATGCAACTATATGGCTTGAGCTAAGGGAGCTTCCTCTGTTCCAGTTCATCTAAGGCTGCACTAGCAATTGGGCTTTTAGTATTGCAGCTCCAGACATCCAGAAATCAGACCAGGGCCTAGAGTGATGCTGTTCAGATGCCTCTTGAAAGCATGCTTGCTTTGGAGGGCTTTCCATCCTGAGATGTCAGTTATGCAGATCAAGTTTTATATCTGCTGAAATGGTGTTGTTTTTTAAAGTTGAGTAGAATAGATGGGCTTATTGTATCAGAGTTTGTGAAACTGATTTTATTCATTCTCAGAGCTTGGATTTCTGTGTTGTATTTTGCTTTTACCATGTATCTTGATTCCATGGCTTCATGCAGTGCAGCTGTCTCGCAATTTGCTTACTAAATAAAGTTTACCTAAGAGGCTTGCTAAAGGGGAGCAGCCCATGTTCTGTCCATGACCATGGCGGAAGACCACAATGA
Source organism: Podarcis muralis (assembly GCF_964188315.1). Lineage (NCBI taxonomy): Eukaryota > Metazoa > Chordata > Lepidosauria > Squamata > Lacertidae > Podarcis > Podarcis muralis. The sequence goes on along the minus strand of NC_135673.1, from coordinate 13,429,270 downwards.
TTTCTCTCCTCAAATCTGGGTCCCCAAGAGAGGTTGGGGAAGAGATTGTGGCTGGAGATTGTGAAAGTTGTAGAGGCCAGGACTGGCTCTGACACATTCCGTTTTGCTCTTTGTGCCACAGGAAAATGAGAGGTTGAAACAGGAGATCGTTGAGAAGAGCGGCCGCATTGAGGAGCAGAACAAGAAGATTGGTGAACTGATTGACCGCAACCAACGGTGAGGGAGACTCTTGCTCACTTTTAATGCTCTATGAGAAACAGCTGGTATTTCTGGCTGAAGCTTAAAGCTCAGGTGGCCTGGCTCAATCCCCAGGCACCCCAAGGCTGCTGCCAGTCAAAGTGGACAGTACTGGGCTGGATGGACAAATAGAGGAATACAGGAATATAGCCAGTGTGGGGTAGCAGTTAAGATGGTCTGTCAGAGTAAGATCTGGGAGACCAGGGTTCCAATCCCCACTCTGCCTTGAAGGTGACCTTGGGCCAGTCACACACTCTCAGCCTAACCTACCTCACAGGGTTGTTGTGAAGATAAAAAAGGGAGGAAAACTATATACCAGTATTTGAGCTCCTTGGAGGAAAGATGGAACATAAAATAAGAACTATTATGATTCTGATATAAAAGATAGAAGCTCTCCTAGGGTGGCTTTTGAAAAGTGAGATCTACATATGATACAGCCTTGATTTCTTTTTTTACATGAGAGGATGGAAAGTATCAAATCATGCAAACATTCATGTGTGCAAAAAACAATTCTTCCCCCAGCTATGTGGAGCAGAGCAACCTGTTATCTGAGCAGAGCAACAGCTCACTGCAGAGGACCATGGAGCACACCCAGGCAAGGGTCCTACATGCTGAACAGGAGAAGGTAAGCCCTGGCAGTGTGACAGCTACAACAGGAGGGCCAAGTGACTGAGGCTATGGGGAGGGCAAGTGCTTTCCCAGGACCCCGTCCTTGAATTCACAATTGCTAGTGCAGGTCACAATTCCCCTTTGCCTGCAGGCCAGAAAGAAGTTACATTTCTGAGCAGCAGCAACAACAAAATACAGTGGTACCTCGGGTTACATACACTTCAAGTTACACGCGCTTCAGATTACAGACTTCGCTAACCCAGAAATAGTACCTCAGGTTAAGAACTTTGCTTCAGGATGAGAACACAAATCATGCAGCGGCGGCAGCAGGAGGCCCTATTAGCTAAAGTGGTGCTTCAGGTTAAGAACAGTTTCAGGTTAAGAACAGACCTCATGAACGAATTAAGTACTTAACCCGAGGTACCACTGTAGAAGAAATGACTGTCTAGGTATACATGCACATACAGGTAAAAGATTCATAAGCTTCAGGTAATCCGTTGAAAAGCACCTCAGATCGAATATGAAAGAACAACAGAATGTCCTTTTAAAGTCTAACAGAGTGCCTAAGGAAAAAAATGCACCACATTGGGGTACATTAAGATCTCATTCGCTGTATTCATATGCCATGCTAAACTGTGGGTTTGCATGACGTGAGCAAGCACAATTAACGTCCCCCTCACCTCCTCCTACAGAGCCAAGAAGAAGGGCGTGAGAGTTTCCACTTCTAGGTAACCGCTGCTTCCTCTGTTGTCTGGACTGAGAACAGCCATTAATGTTAAGCAGAATTAGTTTCTGAAGTTAGCTTATAGAAACAAACATTTGAAGTTGGTGTGTTTGATATTACCCATAGTTGATGTTAGCTGCAGCTCGTTGTCCCAGGCAACACAGCAAGCCATGGCTGGGCATAAGTGTCAGGGTTCCTGGCCGCATGAGAGGAGGAGATGTAAGGGGAGAGCATGCAAGTCCAGGTTTGCTGTGGCCTGTTCTTGCTTGGGCATCAGCGTGCAAACCCTGCCATTACGGGATCTTCCATGCATCTTACCCTGAGGCCGCTGGGATTTTCAGTGATATAATCAGCCCTTGGACCACAGAATAAGCAGAGTGCTCTTAACCCAGAATGCCATTGCCTCTTTTGATAAAACTTTCTCCCCTCTTGCTGTTCTTGTTTCTGGTGGTGTTAACTCTCCTCTCCTTGTTGCCGCTTTTCTCTCTAGCACATGCCGCCACTGGATCAGGGGTGGGACCAGGTGAGGCATTGTCCTTGGGTGTCCTGATCACCTGAGCACTTCCTTACTCCCTTCATACTTTCCAGGTCACCATTTCATAACTTTAGCAGGGGAAAACCCCACGCCTTCTGCAGGTGTCTCTCGTTGTGAGGCCTCTCTGTGCCTCCCAGCTTCAGTGACAATGGGTTTTTCGAAATCAGGGGTGGGGGGGACTCCAGGCCCCTGGACCAAAAGCCACCTTCCAGGCCTATGTGCTTGGCCCTTAAAACTCCTTCCAAGCCACGCAACTTCACCAGACCTACATTGCACCCTCCTTGAGTGCTTTTGCCTGGCTGGATCAGGCCCAAAGCCCATCTTATTCTCACAACCAGATGTGAATCCTACAAGCAGGATCTGCGTTCACCCCACTTGCAATTCCCAGGAACAGCATGCTGTCTACAACAGTGGAGGGAGACCCTAGCCCTTGTGGCTGTTGGCTGTGTATAGCTTTTCCTGCCCCATTGTTTTGTCTAATCCGCTGCTAAAGCCATCTAACTGTTTGGCCTTCATTTTATCTTGTGGGAGAGAGCTCTGCTGTGTGAAGATGTCCTTTCTTTTGTCTGTCCTGAATTTTCTGGGGAAATCTTTTCTGCTCTCCATTTTATGCACCTTTGTCGTGCATGCTTTCTCCTGAACTAACTGAAAAGCCCAAGGCTTCTGCCTCCCCCTGCTCCTCATAGCCTTGCCAGTAGACCAGTTCTGCAGGGTGTTTCCTGGGAGACTCATTCTTAGCATTTGGGAGCCTCCAAAAGCACAGCTCTTGCATCCTCCCAGGAAACGTCTTGTGGGTTCTCCTTCCCCATATGTTCTCCTGTCTCTTCTGCTCCTTTGCGTTGCAGGTCAGGGTCACCAAGGAGCTAGCGGAAGCCACAGCACAGATCTCCCAGCTCCAGCTGGAGCTGGCCCGTCATCAGAAGCAGGAGATAGATCTCCACTCCCAACTGAATGAAGCCCTGACAGAATCGGAGAGGCAGAAAGCCCAGGTCAGCCGACTCCGTGCACAGCTGGCAGGTAAGGGAAGCTGAGAGGAGGCGCTGAAATGGCAGAAGAGCACTATCCAAGCACATGCAGAGCCGTTTTATCATCCTAGGAAATTCTTTGGCTTGCTGGTAGGGATCCTGTGGCCCTCCAAGTATTACTGGCCTTCACCTCTCATGAGCCCCAGCAAGCGTAGCCAGGGATGATGTGCGTTGGAGTCCAGCAATCTCTGGAGGTCCTGCTCCTTAGGGCCTCCTGCAGTGTAGCTGTTAAAAACTCAGACACACAATCTCCAAAAAGACTCTTGACTTTAATCCCATCTGTTTAAAAAAGGCAAGCTTCTGATCTCTACAAACTCTATGCTGCTTTTTGTTGAACTGAATCTCCAGCTTACAAACAATAAAATAATGTAACATAATAGAAAATGGGTTTGTGCAGATTCTGCACCTTCCTTGCCCTGCATGCAAGAGCAGAGCAGTGTAAGAGTGAGATATGTCTATAAACCCCATGATCATCACAATTATAACAAATAAAGGCTTGACATATCTCACTTTGCCTGTCATGAGTTATTTCATATATTAGTTTCACCTTTTAAGTTGAATTACTGAAATAAATGAACTTTTCCACGATATTCTAATTTTTTAAGTTTCACCTGTATGTCTTTAAAGTTACACGGAGGCCCCATCCACACTATACAGCGTTATCATGCCACTGCAGTCAGTCATGGCTTTCTCCCAAGGAATCCTGGGAAGTGTGGTTCGTTCCAGCTGCCAATAGTTGTGTTGGAAGTTGAGAGCCCTGCTTAAGCAGCCATTTCCAGCATAGTTTAACAGTCTGGGAATTGTAGCTGGGGGTGGTGGGAGACCGGGGTGTCCCACCACCTCTCAGCACCCTTAGGAGAATGTTCCCATTTCCCAGAATGTTTTGTGGGAAGCTGTGAGTTTTTGACGCATATAGTGCAGATGGCGCTGTACTTAGGCTTAGCTACAGCAGTGGATGGAAACAAGGACATGCACTTTAACCGGCTCTCTGCCCCACCTCCACAGAACTTCAGAAATCGTCTGACGACATGAAAAGCAGATACCAGGAGGAGAAGCTGAGTGGGAAGAAGTTGGATGAGAAGGTGGCAGCCCTGGAAGAGGAGCTGGCTGATATCCGCATTAAGAAGGAGAATCTGGAGAAGGTAGTCCCCAGGGGTGGCAAAAGTCATCACCCGAGGCCAGAAGTGGCTCCCTGGACAACTCTCTCTGACCCGTAGGATTATGCCAGTGCCACACCCCTCTCCCTCCCCCCCCCCCAGCTTTGCACCCTTGACTGTTCTTTGCCTCCCTGGAAGATCTAATAATAATGATAATGATGATGATGAAAGAATCTATACCCCGCCCATCTGGCTGGGCTTCTTCTTTCATTCTTAAATGGAGGATTGAAAGGGACAAGTGGGGAAATTAACGTGTGTTGTTCCACCTACTTTTACTCCTGGCAGGCAGCCCCCAAGAAGTGATAGTCAGTGGAGTCTCGTCTATTAGGCAAACAGGGCACTGCCCTCACCCAGCCACCATTGGCTTGCCTTCTTCCTTACAGCCAATCCGGATGTGGCTCTGCCTGTCATTGGGCTCCTTGCCTTCTGCCCCACCCACCTCAATGGGCAGGAGCCACCTGTCCTTGGAACACCTCTGCTGGCTTCTCATGTCTGCCCTAGGTCTCTCTGCTTACTGTTTATTACAGGGGCTCCTGAACTGTGGTCTGCGGACCACCACTTAGTTAATGCTGGTTTCCTTCTAGCTTTCCCTGCTTAAAACCACAAGAAGCTCAGAGAAAGAGAAGCTGTCACCAGAGCAGGAACAGCCAGAGCCTGTGAAAGGCAAGGTCAGTGGGGCTCTCTTAAAACGTCTTGATGGAGGGTTTGTAGTTCTAACGTGTCCCACAGGCTTGTTACACATCTGTGCTGTGAACCAGTGTGATGCTGTGTAGTAATACAGAGACTGAACTGCATTACTGTATATAGAGCTTAGCGTTAGCTGAAAAAGCAACTCATAAATTACATGTTGTCAAAGGCTGGAGGACCCTGAAAAATTCAATGCAGGCAGTTGGGTGGGATTTTACCTTGTATACAATTTGTAGAGAGAGACGCTGGACTCCCTGATCACAATGCAGTGTGGAAATGTGGCTTGCCTAATTGGTCCCAAACTTTTGGAAGGGCACCAGGTTGGCAGAGGCAACAGCAGTTAACAACAGTTTAAAATAGTTTACAGTCTCACAAATAAGGTATCTCCTAAAAATACACACTCTGTAACCTCTCTCTGTAACAAACCCTGAAGTGCTCTTGAAATAAGAAGTGTTAAGGAAAGCGGCGGGGGGGACAAGCAGTAGAGAGAAATCTTAGTCACATTCAGCAAAAGCAATGGCAATCCACACTTCTGTAACTTCAATCGGGAGTTCTTACCTGTTAGTCTGAACAGCACAATTCAATGTCATCCATCTCTTGGCACGTGGATGCTATCCAGATAATGTATGTTGGTTGTAAAATAAATGAATAAATGAAATCATCACCACATTTGGCTGTCCAGAAGCTCTTGCAAGCCCACTGTCCTTTCTGGTGTTGCTTCCCTGCCTTCTGACTCTTTGGCATCATCCTGCCCCAGGTGAAGAAGATCATGAACGAGGTCTTCCAGTCCCTGCGGAGCCAGTTCAACTTGGAGGAGTCCTATACTGGCCAGGAGGTCCTGGGTATCGTCCTGAACACCATCAAGGTACAGCCCAGGGCAGATGGATCCTGACACCTGAATAAGATGCAGATTGAGTGAACTGGTCTATCATTTCTCTTCCCTTTTGTATGGTTCCAAATGTCATGAGTTTGGGTGCCAGAGTTTTGGGTGCAAGATGCCCATAACTACTGGGTTTAGTAAGTGTTAGAATGTAATCACTGCTTGGAGAGTGAAACTGAAAGTCAGACGCTTAACAGCTGGACTCAGCTTCCTGTGTTGAGGAGATCGCTTGAGAGGTGGGCCATTAGAGAACTAATAATGAAGAAGATGATAATGATTATGATTACGATTTATTTATTTATTTATTTATTTATTTTGTTTATACCCAGCCACTCTGGGTGGCTTCCAACACACATATAAAACATAGTCAAACATTAAACATCTTTAAAAAATGGAACACTTCACCAATTTGCAGAGGCCATGCTAACCTCTTTATCAATCCAATTTTAGTATACAGTATGTGCTGCAGACAGAGAGATGGGCCATCAGCAAGACAGACGCTCTACCAGCCAGCAGATGGGTGAAGCCCCACCCAGAGCTTTGAGATAGTGAGTTTGAAGAGAGTGCCAAAGTTTTGGTTAGGAGGAAGTTTTAGGATTTCAGTTGACTATGGTGTGATCAAAAGAAAAAAGGCTTTCAGTCTGTTAAATGCAGCAAGCTGGAGAGGCAGGATCAGAGCACAGATCAAAACAGTTTGAATTAGAGGTTGCAGCAACGGGAAAAACGGGACTCTCTTGGAGTGTATGCTCCATTACAGGCTCAGGTGTAAATAAACTATATACAGTGGTACCCCGCAAGACGAACGCCTGGCAAGACGGAAAACCCGCTAGACGAAAGGGTTTTCCGTTTTGGAGGCGCTTCGCAAAACGAATTTCCCTATGGGCTTGCTTCGCAAGACGAAAGCCCATAGGGAAATCTCCGGGACAGCGGGGAAGCGCAGCGCGTCTTCCCCACTGTCCTCGGACCTCCTCCCGCCGCCCGGCATCGGAACGAAGCTCCGATGCCGGGCGGCGGGGCGGGAACGCCTCCTCCCGCCGCCCGGCATCGGAACCAAGCTCCGATGTCGGGCGGCGGGGCGGGAACGCCTTCTCCTGCCGCCCGGCATCGGAACCAAGCTCCGATGCCGGGCGGCGGGGCAGGAACGCCTCCTCCCGCCGCCCGGCATCGGAACGAAGCTCCAATGCCGGGCGGCGGGGCCGCAAAGCCTGGGCGCGCTGATCTCAGCGCGCGCAGGCTTCGGCATGCTGGCAACTCTCCGCAAGCAGCGGGAGCGCTCCCGCTGCTTGCGGAGAGGTCCGCGAAGCCTGTCCAGGACAGCTTTTGAAGGGGGGGGGAAGCAAAGACTTTCGCCCCCCGCCCGCCTTCAGAAGAGGTCCAGGACCTCTTCTGAAGGCGGGCGGGGGGCGAAAGTCTTTGCTCCCCCCTGCCTGCCTTCAAAAGCCATCCGGGACAGCGGAGAAACGCGCTGCCTTTCTCCGCTCTCCCGGGAAGGCAGGCGGGGGGGAGCAAAGACGTTCGCCCCCCGCCCGCCTTCAGAAGAGGTCAAGGACCTCTTCTGAAGGCGGGCGGGGGGCGAAAATCTTTGCTCCCCCCCCCGCCTGCCTTCAAAAGCCGTCTGGGACAGCGGAGAAACGCGCTGCCTTTCTCCGCTCTCCCGGGAACGCAGGCAGGGGGGAGCAAAGACTTTCGCCCCCGCCCGCCTTCAGAAGAGGTCAAGGACCTGTTCTCAATGCGGGCAGGGGGCGAAAATCTTTGCTCCCCCCTGCCTGCCTTCAAAAGCCATCCGGGACAGCGGAGAAACGCGCTGCCTTTCTCCGCTCTCCCGGGAAGGCAGGCAGGGGGGAGCAAAGATTTTTGCCCCCGCCCGCCTTCAGAAGAGGTCAAGGACCTCTTCTGAAGGCGGGCGGGGGGCGAAAGTCCTTGCTCCCCCCTGCCTGCCTTCAAAAGCCATCCGGGACAGCGGAGAAACGCGCTGCCTTTCTCCGCTCTCCCGGGAAGGCAGGCAGGGGGGAGCAAAGACTTTCGCCCCCGCCCGCCTTCAGAAGAGGTCCAGGACCTCTTCTGAAGGCGGGCGGGGGGCGAAAATCTTTGTCCCCCCTGCCTGCCTTCCCAGGGGCTTTTAACTCGCCCCGGACAGCGGAGAAGTCCTCCGCTGTCCCGGGCGATTTTAAAATGCCGCCCGCCAGCATTTTAAGATTGCCCCGGACAGCGGAGAAGTCCTCCGCTGTCCCGGGGTTTTCTAAAATGCTGGGGGTGGGAAGAAAAGCCCTTGTCCCCCCCCCCCAGCCTTCAGAAGAGGTCGGGGGACAGACTGTCCCCGGACCTGGTCTGAAGGCGGTTTCCATAGGAACGCATTAATTGATTTTCAATGCATTCCTATGGGAAACCGTGCATCGCAAGACGAAAAACTCGCAAGACGAAGAGACTTGCGGAACGAATTAATTTCGTCTTGCGAGGCACCACTGTATCATTATGACACCACAGTCTACACTGTGCCTCATTTCCAAAGAAACACAGACTAAGTGCCTAGACCCCTGGAATCTTGCACTGGTCAGAGATTGGGGTGGCATGTAGCACCATATTCCTAAGCATTGGAGCAGCAAAGAGGGTGAAGCCCAGCTCTCTAGAAATAACAGGTTGTATCTAAGGTACTACAAAGTGAAAGTCACTTAGCTGTGCCTGTGTGGCTGAGTAGGGATTCAAACCCTGGTCTCCTGAGTCCTGGTTAGAGACCAACCATTACACAGTACTTTCATCAGGGGCTGCAGTCTTTTTTGTGGCAAATAATCCCCCCTCCCCTTTACTTGTTCCAGACAACAACTCTGCAGCTGCTGGAGAGTCAGGAGGAGCAAAGGGGGAGCAGCAGCACCGAGGAGGAAGGACCTGCGGAAAGGAAGCAGCCAAGTGCCGCACCCCTTTATGGGGATCCCCACAGCAACTCTCTCCGAGAACCAGCACCAGTGGCATCCCCCGCTCCTTTGGCTAATCTGAAGGAAAGCTCAAGCAGTCCTCCATCCACCGCTCTCGAAGGAGCCCAAGACAGTCTGCTTTTTGCAGCTCCTGAGGCTCATTCTTCGGAAGCACCGGTTGAACAAACTTGTGCAGCCTCTGCTCAAACTGCAAGGCCGCCTCTCAGGCTCTCCGCCAGTATTGAGAAGGAGAGGCCAAGCACTCAGGGTGAAATGGACACAAAAGACACTGCCATTCTGGCACCTCCAAATCCAGCGGCGGATGAGACGGCACCTCCAATGGAGGGGCCCACAACGGGTCCAGAGGGCAAGGAGCAGAGTGGGGCAAGTCAGCACACCGCTGGCCCCACCTCTCAAGCTGCTGTAGCCGACAAGCAGCAGGACTTGGCTGGAGCCTCACAGCCAAGACCAGCGTCCAGCCCCATGGAAGCGGATTCCAGGTCTGTGCCAGGGCGGGAGGGGGACGGGAACTGTACCAATTATGAGTCTCTTGCCTTTCCGTGCCTTCCCCCCCACCCCCTAATAACATGGGGTTTAAGACACAAAGGAAGACCCTGGCTCCCCCTTGTTGGGTGATAACGCCGAGGCCTGTTGCTTCCCCCCAACTGCAGCGTCGCCTGGGATTCATTCCTCGGGTCTCCCGTCACACTGATGTGGCCCATATCCAGGGTCATGAGCACACAGTGAGCAGAGTTCAAAACAGAAGCTCAGCCTTGAGTAGTAACATCTAAGCCTAATTTATTACAAATTAAATCAAACGTAACAGAACAAAGAAAACATGGCTCCTCTCTCTGTCTTTCTTCCTCGGAGAGAGAGCGGCAAAAAACAAAAGCTATACAGAGCGGAAACAGCATATCTCAACTTCCTCTCACAAGACTCCCACAATCAGTGCTGGAATGTAAACAGACATGTGACATGTAACAATCCCACACACATCTGCAGTACGGGAGGAATGGAATTCTCAACACCCCTCTGCTCCATTCATTGACATCAGTGCTAGCACTCCCCCACTCCCTCATTTAACCCCATCAACCCTGTAAGGTAGGCACTACCCAATGAGCTTCAGGACTGAGTAGAGATTTGAACTCTGGTCTCCCAGGGTTCTGGTCCGTTAACCACTGCATCACTCCCACTCTCCTTTTCCTTCTGTCTTTTTCTCTTGCAGTCTTCTTGAGGACAAGGGTGGTTTCTTCAAAGTTGCCACTCCCAAGCCATCTGCATTGGGAACTCTCTTGGCAGAAGACGACGACGAGGAAGAGGTGGTAAGAGCTTTGAAAGGGTGCAGTGGTGTATGGTGCCATTTGGGACGGCTTAAGGTGGCAGGCATAGAGGCCCTCAATAGGTGTTTGATAAACTAAAGTGGTAGTGTTTTGTTACCAGGGCACCACCATTCTTTCCTGTGGCTGTTAGGGGCGCTATATTGTTACAGTTTTGTGGCATGTTGTGCCTTCCTTCTCCCGCTTGCCTTGCTGATGGTCCTGCTCAGCTGGCCACCTGAGTCAGAGCCTGCTCTGCCAAGCAGCAGTGACCTAACCCTGCCTTTCTTTCTCTCGGTTTCAGAGCCTTAAGGGTCGGCCTCCCCCCACCCCACTCTTTGATGATGATGACGACGATGACCTGTACCTGCTGGGATAAGCAGCTTGGCAAATGCCATGGCAATACTTTCTTTTCAAGAGCTTCAGTGATTGCTGATCTGGGGCTGAGATGGATGGAGCTGGGGTTTTTCCTGTGGGCCTCCCCAGATTGCTCATTTGGGCTTTGGTGGCCTTAACTTGTGGTTTTTGAGGCTGCTGGCAGGAAGAGGGGTGACTCTCTCTCTCTCTCTCTCGGTAGCAAATGTCAATTGGGGACTTTGTCTAGCTTCAAAGTCCTGACTGTTTACTTCACCACTGCCGAACACACCTGTACCCTACACACTTTTGACCCAGCTGCTGCTGGGAGTAGCGATGGGTATCACCTTGAACAGCTCCTCTCTGTGGAAACCAAACTTAACCTATTGCCATAGCTCACCTCCAGTTTTGAACCTTGGCAAAACCGGATCTTGAAGAAAATAATAATAAAGTGCAATTAAAATAAATTAACCCTGTTGCCTTAGTTCTTTCACTTTAGCAAGGCAAGAAGGGGAGGGGTATTTGTGTGGTTCTGTACGCCAAAAACCGACTCACCATTTATAGGGCACGTTAGGTGCTTCATGTACATACACCCAATATGTTAAGAATTAGCACCAGTCCTGTGAGGGAGGCCAGTATTAGTAATCTCTTCGTATTGCAGATGAGGAGGCTGAAACAGAGAGTGGCTTGCCCAAAGGTTGAATGGTAAACTCGGGATAGGCACAAGGCGGTGCCTTGGTCCTCATCTCTGATACAAAACTACAAAGTATATACAAAAGTAACAAATGTGGTGACAGTAATAATAATGCAGCAAAACAACACCACCACAAACTGGCTTAGAAGTATAAAACCAAATTTACTAGAATAATAACTAGAATAGAGCTAGACTTGTAACCATTCAAGTAACAAACATACTAAGGTGCCATGTGCAAAACAAAGCCTGGAGATACTGTAAACATGGAGTGGATAAATGTACAACTGTATCTTAACAAGTTGCATGTGCAATAAACGTTACACAGACTGAATAAATGAACCGTTCAACAAGTAGCATAAGTCCAATCAGAGAACGGCAACCCTGTGCCGCCACAATGGCAAGGGTAGCACACTGGAGAATATGAAAAAGTTTTTCAAAGCTGTTCTTCAAAGATTGAACTGGATGAGATGTTCTTCAATAGGTCTTGAGTTGAAAACACAAAGCCGTTTGCATGGATCAATCACAGGAAGGCAAATCAAAGCCACCACCCTGGTGAGAATAACGCAAGTGGGCAAAAGGAGACCTGTTCTCCGGATATATTACAGGTTTTGCTACACGCTTCATCAGTCCGAAAAAACAGTCATAGAAAACGGTTTGCTCAGGATAAAGAAAGTATTCACAGGCACAGCGTGTTGTGAAACACCTCGCTCTTCCCCAGTTCCCGTTTACCGTGATTGGGCATGCTCCACTGATGCAGAGCACTTTCCCTCGACCCGCCACTGAGGGCACCACACCGGAAGTCTCATATATAAAAACATAAAACATTACTTTTTTTAAAAACTTCCCTATAGAGGACTGCCTTCAGATGGCTCAGGGGACGGATAACTCCACACCCTCCAACCTTTCTCCATTGAAAATAGGGACATCCTAAGGAGAAGTGGGACACTCCAAGATCAAATCATAAACCAGGATGGCATCTTTAAATCAGGAACATCCCTGGTAAATATGGACACTTGGAGGGTCAGCAACCAGTGCCATTTTTCTAGAAAAAGATGTGCCAGAACGCACCGTGAACACCTCCCTCATTCTCTTAGAATGGCAATGGTACCCAGAGCTAGTGCTCTGCACTCTGGAGCAGGGCTAGCTGCCCGTGGGGGTGGGGCTAGCCACCTGCAGGGACAATGTGAGTGTCGGGTGGGTGGCGGGCGTCCCAGGGAGGCATGGCGAGTATCCCAGGGAAGCGGCGTAGTGATGTTCCTCCACAGGGATGACACCCAGGGCAGCCCGCACCCACATACCCCTTCCTCTGCCAGTGATAGCGCCCACCTGAGATGTGCCAGAACTGAGTTCCGGCAAGTTCCAGCTGAAAAAAGCCCTGCTTCCAACATTATAATTATCGTACCAAAGAGCTTCGTAGCTTCTCTCTCTTTCACATACCCCACCTGTCACACACTCCAAACTTACATAACAGCAAAGGTTATTCCCCAGGGTTGCCAGTTCTGGAACATTCCAGACCCTTTCATTTCAGGTGTAACAGGGAGTCCTTGGAGCACCCCACAATCACCTAACCCTGACTTCTATAAGTTCAGGTCGAGCGTCACAAGCAAGAGACTTTAGCCAGGTGATAGAAACAAAACAGCAGCCAGTAGGCCTGATCTTTCTTGTTGCAACAAGGCTTCCCACTGCCACAAAGACAAAGCAGCCAGAAGCCCCCATCAATGGTTACATCCGTATGTTAAAGTTTCCCATAAAACATCTCAGGATGCATCATCAAGACATCATAGATCTGTCACAGAAAAGGTGTGGTCTCAGGTAGAACCTGAGATCCAGCCATACCCCTGTCACGCAAATATACTCTTTCACACTTACTCCCATCCCCGTACCAAGGAAAGTATTTACAGCTCCTTGGTCCCCGAGTCAAATCAAATACACCCCTCTGTCTTGTCCGGCTTCATCCCACTATAGGATGGATAGGCATTGTGACTGAGGTGGTTGGATATCTGTCTGACACTCTTGGGGCAGGATATCGCTGGCCATGACTCCTTTGGAAGGCCCTGCAGAGGTGTCTGTACATCTCGGGGATTATGGTGGGCTCACTCACCCCTCCCCAGAATAATTTGTGTATTATTTTTTCATTTGGGCATCTATGTCTCCATGCGTCTTTTAAATTTAAATTTTCTGCCATTTTAAAAAATGAATATGGTAATCTCCCTTCTTTTGATTTTCCCCCTCTCTCTGTTCTAATTCTATTGAGGTAATGCCTGAGAACCTGAGATCCAGGCATACCCCTGTCACGCAAATATAGTCTTTCACACTTACTCCCATCCCAGTACAAAGGAAAGTATTTACAGCTCCTTGGTCCCTGAGTCAAATCAAATACACCCCTCTGTCTTGTCCGGCTTCATCCCACTATAGGATGGATAGGCATTGTGACTGAGGTGGTTGGATATCACTGGCCATGACTCCTTGGGAAGGCCCTGCAGATGTGTCTGTACATCTCGGGGATTATGGTGGGCTCACTCACCCCTCCCCAGAATAATTTGTGTATTATTTTTTCATTTGGGCATCTATGTCTCCATGCGTCTTTTAAATTTAAATTTTCTGCCATTTTAAAAAATGAATATGGTAATCTCCCTTCTTTTGATTTCCCCCCTCTCTCTGTTCTAATTCTATTGAGGTAATGCCTGAGAACCTGAGATCCAGGCATACCCCTGTCACGCAAATATAGTCTTTCACACTTACTCCCATCCCAGTACAAAGGAAAGTATTTACAGCTCCTTGGTCCCTGAGTCAAATCAAATACACCCCTCTGTCTTGTCCGGCTTCATCCCACTATAGGATGGATAGGCATTGTGACTGAGGTGGTTGGATATCACTGGCCATGACTCCTTGGGAAGGCCCTGCAGATGTGTCTGTACATCTCGGGGATTATGGTGGGCTCACTCACCCCTCCTCTTATACCTCACTTCCCTGGGTCCTAAGTGCCATTGGAACGGAGAAGATTGATACAATGAGTGATTTCCGATGAATTTCTAAAGTTTTCCCATTGAGCCAGTGCATAAATACATTTATCAGTGAATCGCTCCCAACCCCTTCTTTCCTGCTCTCTAGAGCTGGGACTCATGATTTTACAGCTTTTAAATGGAATTACTTATTGACAAGACACTGGCTTTTTCTGCCATCTATTAATTCCAACTCTGGGGAGTCCAACTCTCCCTCCCACCCCCACACTTTTTCTATGTCATGCTGGAGGAATATGTTGACCTGACTGATATTTTGGGAAATGGTTTGCCCATTTACCCTCTATACAATTGGAGAACTCTCCATTTATAATACTAAACTTGGCATGAGGGTTCCCAGGGTGGGGCTGCAGACCTTGTTGCTGTTTGTATGTTGGGTGCCATTTTGAATCAAGATGGCAGACTGAAATTTCAGTTTGGCATGACTTTGCCCGTTTTGTGGCATATGTTCAGCCACAAGTAGGGATATGATCGCTAGATTCAGCTCAGGAGTGCTCAAGGTGTGTGTGTGGGGGGGTCTTCATTGATGTTTGGATGTTGGGTGCCATTTTGAATCCTGGACAGTACCTGTGTGTGTGTTATTAGTGTGTGGGGTGTTAGAGGAGAGGTAGTACCTTTGGTGGAGGACACACCATGCTCCTTCGGTGGTAGTTTGTTCTCAGCGAGCCAGCCAGAAAGAAATCATATGGATTAAGTGAAGTTAACTCTTTATTAGAAGAAAAAAGGCCTGCTTGCTCCCTTCATCAGAGCAAGGAGTTAGACGTGCTCTTGTGAGTGAGTCAAGTCTGAGGCCTTCTTCTGACATTAGAGCTGCTGAGGGATAAAAATAATTACACTCTCCACAGTCCCAAACATGGTTAGAAGCCTACAGCTTGCTTTAGTTCTGCACTTGCCGGGTGTGAACAGAGAGCCAAAACAAACCTCTGTCTTACCTTTCTGGCTCTGAGCTGGAGGAAGATGATGCAGGTGCAGAGACAGGGAAAGATATCACACCCTTGTCCTTCATCTTACTCCATCTTCCAGTGGTGCAGCAGGCCCTTTGTAGCAAGGGCATGTTCTGGTGACCACAAATTTTGAATTGGCTACCCAGGTTACAGAAGCTTTACAAGCTCGTTATAAGACATTGTAGAAAAATCAGCAATGCTTCTGTTCACTGATTCCTGGAACTTTCTTGAAATGTAGGCTTCAGCTGCAAACATTACTGGAGCAGTGTGTGGGAATGAAAGGCACACACCACTTGTTCAGTGCAAGAATTAACCTCAAGAAATGATCCCAGAGTTGGATTATTTTCTACGACATATCATGGGTGTTTAGAGTAAGATGCATCACCAAACCTCTTAAATCCCACATTATTTTTGCATTCAGGTACCTCAAAGCGACTTACACAGTAAAGCAACTGAGGGTGTGAACACACTACATTGTCAAAGCACGCAATTCCCCCTCACGACAAAAGAATGTTGGGACTGTGGTCTGTTAAGGGTTTGGGGAACTTGAAGGTGAGAAATGTAATTTAAATTTATGTTGCATATGCAACCAGGTTGCACAAATGCCACACATTTAAAGCACATTCTCCTCAAAGTACCCTGGGCACTTTAGTTTAAAGGTGCTTGGAACTGTAGCCCAGTGAGGGGTACACTATGATTTCCAGGGTTCTTTGGGGGGAAAGATACATGCTTTAAACGTATGATGTGTATGCAGCCAGCCGGGGAACTTAAGTTTAAGGGTGCTGGGAAATGTAGCTCCACGATGAACAAGCTACAATTCCCAGGATCCTTTGGGGGAGGGAAGCATGTACTTTGAATGTGACTTAAGTGACTGGGAAGTCAAGGAGGAGGAACTAAAATGGGTTATGATACACTGGGCCCAACATATTGGACACAATATATATGGAGGAGTGAGAAAGGCTGTGGAAGGAGGACATAAGATTCACTGCATGCTATAATCTTAGAGAAAATGTGATGAAGATGTTATACAGGTGGTACCTAACCCCGGCCAAATTGGCCAAGATGTACAAAAACAGTTCAGATGTTTCTTGGAGAGGGAAAAGTGGGGTTGGTACCTTTATACACATGTGGTGGGAATGCAAGAGAATAAAAGAATTCTGGGATACAATTTCTAAGAAGAAGAAGAAGATGAAGAAGAGTTTGGATATCCCGCTTTGTCACTACCCTAGGGAGTCTCAAAGCGGCTAACATTCTCCTTTCCCTTCCTCCCCCACAACAAACACTGTGAGGTGGGTGAGGCTGAGAGACTTCAGAGAAGTGTGACTGGCCCAAGGTGACCCAGCAGCTGCATGTGGAGAAGCAGGGAAGCGAACCCAGTTCCCCAGATTACGAGTCCACTGCTCTTAACCACTACACCACACTGGCTCTTTACCCTTTCATAGGCGCCGACTCCATGGGGCCTGAGGGGGCCCGAGCCCCCTCAAAAATTCGTTTGGGGGGGCAGAGCCCCCCCAATAATCTCGGCGCCCCTCCAGCAGAGCGCCGCCGCCGCGCTGGCTCTGCCTGTCGACGCTTGGCGCGTCCGCGGCTTTTATAGGGCGCCCGGCGCGCACCAGCTCGATAACGGGCACTGGCGCGGCGGGGGCGCCGGGCCGGGGGAGGGGGGCGGCCTGTCTCCTTGGCAACCCCATTGAGCAGCGCCGGCTCCCCCGGGAGGGCCATCCCCCCGCGCCGCCGATCGCCAACACCGCTGATGCTGTGGCTGCCCGAGCCCGAGCCAAAGCCCGAGCCTGAGCCCGTCAGTCAGTCAGGAAGGAGAAATGGGGAGGGAGACGAGGGAGGAAAATTGCGCGCAGGGTGAAGAAAGGAGAAGGGCGAACGAGACGAGCTTCCAACCCAAAAAAGGGCTGGAAGACTGGGAGGATGAAGGATCGGGAAAGAAAGCGACGCCTTCCCTGCCCGCGACGTCACCCGCTTGTCATTGGCAGTGCAGCGGGCGCCCAGAGGGGCTGGGCACCGGCGCAGGGCCGCTCCGCAGCCGCGGAGGACAGCTGCGCGGCTAGCAAGGTGCGCCGCGTAGAGCGCGGCCCTTGTGTGGCCCGGTGGCCAGGCAAGCTCGGGCGGGGACCCCCATGCGAATCTAAGACGGGAGAAGAGGGCAGAGCAA
Organism: Podarcis muralis; assembly: GCF_964188315.1. Taxonomy (NCBI): domain Eukaryota; kingdom Metazoa; phylum Chordata; class Lepidosauria; order Squamata; family Lacertidae; genus Podarcis; species Podarcis muralis. The sequence goes on along the minus strand of NC_135673.1, from coordinate 13,412,012 downwards.
AGGGGGTCCCTTCCCCAACCTCCGGCTCTGAGACTTCCCTGCACCCCAGAAAAGCGAAAGGATTTTCCCTTTTTTATATATAAATATTTTATTAAGTTTTCAAATACAAAGTTAGAAACATACACTGAAGAAAAAAGTAAAAGAACAAGGGGGAAAAAAGAAAAAGAAGAAAAGAAAACCAACCATTCAACACATTTTTTATATAACTAACTGGACTTCCTCGCATCTCCCTTACCCTGCATTCTTTATAATAAAGATATCAGCAAATTATTACCTTGTTTCGTACCTTATTTTGTACTTTTCAAATACTATACCTCTAAATTTAACATACTTTTCATCAGTTACTTATATCTTAAATTAAACATAGTATTACCTTAGATTTTGACCTTTTCTTACTTAAAATATAATTTCCTGTTTCCCAAATCTAATTGCTGAAGCTATAGTTTCCGAATCGTGTAAATTTTTAACATTCATACAACTTATATTGTTTTTGTAAATAGTCCTTAATTTTTTCCCAGTCCTCTCCTCTTCCGTTGTTTCTTCTCCCAAATCTCGGATTCTGCCAGTCATTTCAGCCAGTTCCATGTAGTCCATCAATTGCGTCTGCCACTCTTCCAGTGTGGGCAAATCTTGTGTCTTCCAATATTTTGCGATAAGTATTCTTGCTGCTGTAGTTGCATACATAAAGAAAGTTCTATCCTTCTTTAACACTTTCTGGCCAACAATGCCCAAGAGGAAGGCCTCTGGTTTCTTGGGAAAGGTATACTTAAATACCCTTTTTAACTCATTATAGATCATTTCCCAGAAGGCCTTCACTTTTGGACAAGTCCACCAGAGGTGAAAGAATGTCCCTTCAGCCTCCTTACATTTCCAACATTTATTATCAGACAGGTGATATATTTTTGCAAGCTTGACTGGGGTCATGTACCACCTATAAATAATTTTCATAATATTTTCCTTCAAGGCATTACATGCCGTGAATTTCATTCCGGTGGTCAATAACCTTTCCCAGTCCTCAAACATGATGTTATACCCAATATCCTGAGCCCATTTTATCATGGCTGATTTGACTGTCTCATCCTGAGTGATTTTCTCTTCAACCTGCCCTCCATCCTCTTGCGGAAAACTCTTTGCCTGCCCTGCCCGTATCTCGTTTTTGCTTTTTAATTCCACACACGCACCCTTCGGACTTCGTGGCAATCGGGCGCACGGGTGCGTTTCCTAAGAGAGTGAGGACCCCCGCCTCCTCCCCACCTGCTCCCTCGCCAGCCAGCCAGCCGCGCTCCCTAGCCGGAGAGCCCCGGCCGTCCCCGTCGCGCAATCGGCTGGATCTCCCTTCAGCAGGCCGTGCTCACAACTCGGCCCAGGGACCCCCAGCAGCGGATCTCCGGCCCAGCTGAAGAATCCGGCAACAAGCCCCCTCCTCCCCAATCGCTCCGCCGAAATATGCTCCAAAACCCCCCAGATAGGCCGCCGGCCGCCAAGTCTCGTGGCGCCCTGAGCGAGGGTCTCTCCCCAACACCGCCACCTTGAACTGCGTTCTCCCGGCTACCCGAGCGAACCAGCTGCAGGACCCCGGTATGGGCCCCCCCAATATGTTTTAAAAGTCGGCGCCCCTGTACCCTTTACTCTAAAGTTTAAAAGATCTTCAAACTCTCATTTCCAAAAAAAAACCTGAATCCTTCCTGTTAGGTATTATGTCCATGGAAATTAAGAAAAACCACAGACCACTTTTTATGTATGAAACCACAGCAGCCAGGATTTTAATAGCAAGGAATTGGAAAGGTGTTGTTATAAATGCTATAACAGTGATATTATCCCCACAAAAACGGACTGGCAAGCAAAAATGATAGAAGATCTACAACTTGCCAGAACAACAGGGAGAATAAGAGGAAATTCAATACCAAGTGTTATCGGATAACATTTAAGGAAGATCTTAAAAATTAGTGGCGACGTTAATCTCCTGGCAGACCTAGAATGAATCTTGGAATATGGAGAATGTACATAGTAAAAGTTTATGGATATAAAACGAGAACGCTAAATAAGAAGAAAGAAATGTGTTTTGCCAGACCAAGTGTAAATAGCACAATGAGAAGAATCGGAAGGTAGCTACCTGCGCCTTCCTCGCCTTCTCCTCCTTCCCTCGATCTCCTCAGACGCGTCCCTTCTTCGCCCGGCGAGCGGAGGCGCCACCTCATTGGCCAGCCTCGAGCGAGCGTCACCCGCCCTCCCGCCTCCCTCTCCCAGAAACCAGCTTCCCATTGGTCCAGCCGTGTCCCCCTCCCTTTCCGTCAAACTTAAGAGTCCCGCCGCCAAACTCGCGGCAGCAACAGCTGATCGCTCGCTTCCCCGTGGACGCGTTTCTTCCCTCCGCGTGGAAGTTTGGCCCGTTTGGGGACCGCGAATGCCGCCGGCCGCTTTGGCTTGCTAGTTTCGCTTCCGCAGCCCCGCGCTTGCGCCATGGCAGAGAAGTTGCAGCCGCGCGCCTTGCGGCTCTCGCCTCCCGGCTTGGGCTTAGCCGAGGGGCGCGGGGAGCGAGGGGCCGTCAGGATGTCGGGGGACATGGATGAAGAAGACGAGGCCTTCCAGCTTCCGACGGGAGGGTGAGAATGCGGCGCCTCTCTGCGTGGGGGGAGATGCGGGGTGTGCGGGTGTCTTTGGGTCGGCGTGAGGGGGCGGGGCTGTGTGAGGGGACCATAGCTGTATGTGGGGCTGGTGCTGCATGTGGGTCTGGGGCAGCATGTGGGACTGGGTTGGGTGTGAGGCTGGGACTGTATGTGGTTCTGGGGCTGCATGTCGTTCTGGGGCTGTATGTGGGGCTGGGGCAGCATGTGCGTCTGGGGCTGCATGTGGGGCTGGGACTGTATGTGGGGCTGGGGCAGCATGTGGGACTAGAGCTGTATGTGGGGCTGGGGCAGCATGTGGGACTAGAGCTGTATGTGGGGCTGGGGCAGCATGTGGGGTTGGGGCAGCATGTGGGGCTGGGTGGGTGTGGGGCTGGGACTGTATGTGGTTCTGGGGCTGCATGTCGTTCTGGGGCTGTATTTGGGGCTGGGGCTGTATGTGGGGCTGGGGCAGCATGTGGGACTAGAGCTGTATGTGGGGCTGGGGCAGCATGTGGGACTAGAGTTGTATGTGGGGCTGGGGCAGCATGTGGGACTAGAGCTGTATGTGGGGCTGGGGCAGCATGTGGGACTAGAGCTGTATGTGGGGTTGGGGAAGCATTTGGGACTAGAGCTGTATGTGGGGCTGGGGCAGCATGTGGGTCTAGAGCTGCATGTGGGGCTGGGGCAGCATGTGGGACTAGAGCTGTATGTGGGGCTGGGGTGGGTGTGGTGCTGGGACTGCATGTGCTTCTGGGGCTGTATGTGGTTCTGGGGCTGTATGTGGGGCTGGGGCAGTACGTGGTTCTGGGGCTGCATGTGGGGCTGGGGCAGCATGTGGTACTAGAGCTGTATGTGGGGCTGGGGTGGGTGTGTGCAGGCTTGCGAAGGGTGATTCCTAGCATATGCAGAGAGCTTTGTCTGCAAATACGTGCTGTTAGGCGCTGAGAGAGAGGCGAAGTTCAGCAGAGCTAGGCGTCTTTGAGCCAGCAAGGTTCCTTATCTCTCTTTTTCCTTCTTTCTGTCTCTCTGCCTCACAGCGTTGCTTGTGAGGATGAGGACATGGATGAAGAAGACGAGGCCTTCCAGCTTCCGACGGGAGGGTGAGAATGCGGCGCCTCTCTGCGTGGGGGGAGATGCGGGGTGTGCGGGTGTCTTTGGGTCGGCGTGAGGGGGCGGGGCTGTGTGAGGGGACCATAGCTGTATGTGGGTCTGGGGCTGCATGTGGGGCTGGGGCAGACTGTGGGGCTGGGGCTGTATGTGGGGCTGGGGCAGCATGTGGGTCTGAGGCTGCATGTGGGGCTGGGACTGTATGTGGGGCTAGGGCAGCATGTGGGGCTGAGGTGGGTGTGGGGCTGGGACCGTATGTGGTTCTGGGGCTGCATGTGGGGCTGGGACTGTATGTGGGGCTGGGGCAGCATGTGGGACTAGAGCTGTATGTGCGGCTGGAGCAGCATGTGGGGTTGGGGCAGCATGTGGGGCTGGGGTGGGTGTGGGGCTGGGACTGTATGTGGTTCTGGGGCTGCATGTGGTTCTGGGGCTGTATGTGGTTCTGGGGTTGCATGTCGTTCTGGGGCTGTATGTGGGTCTGGGGCTGCATGTGGGACTAGAGCTGTATGTGGGTCTGGGGCTGCATGTGGGGCTAGGGCTACATGTGGGGCTGGGGCAGCATGTGGGACTAGAGCTGTATGTGGTTCTGGGGCTGCATGTGGGGCTGGGGTGGGGGGTGCAGGCTTGCAAAGGGTGATTCTGAGCACATGCAGAGGGGTTTGTCTGCAAATATGTGCTGTTAGGCGCTACAATCCTGAGGGCCAAAGGAACCCCACACCTTTTGTATAGTGAGGGAATATATTATGTTTTAGTAGTGGTTTGGGACTAGGAAGTTTGGCCCAAGGGTTAATGGGGAAAGGAGGATTATTCTTAAAAAGCAAGACACTGCAAATTGTGGACAAGATGGATTGTTTCAAGAAGTGGCAGAGAGATATTTCTAGATTTATCTGGCAGGGCAAAAAGCCCAGAATAAAATTTAAGATATTGACTGATGCAAAAGAAAGGGGGGGATTTGCACTGCCAGATTTTAAACTTTACTATGAATCAGCAGCTTTCTGCTGGTTAAAAGATTGGCTACTTCTTGAGAACACAGACATTTTGGATTTAGAAGGGTTTAATAATACGTTTGGGTGGCATGCATATTTGTGGTACGACAAGGTCAAAGCTCACAAAGCTTTTAAAAACCATATTGTCAGGAAAGCACTGTTTAATGTCTGGATAAGATATAAGGATTTGCTTGAAAAGAAATGGAGGCAAAAGCCGTGAAAAAACTTAATATGGAGTCTAAATGGCCGAAATACTGGGAAATCGTGGAACAAGAGGGTGACAAATTCAAATTACAGAGTTATGAGAAATTGAAAGATAAAGTGCGAGACTGGCTTCACTATCATCAAATAATGGAGGTGTTTAAGTTAGATAAGAAAAATGGTTTCCAGGTGGAAAAATCGAAATTGGAGACAGAATTGTTGGAGCCCAAAACTAAAAATTTGTCAAAAATGTATAACTTGCTGTTGGAATGGAATACACAGGATGAAACAGTTAAATCAGCTATGATCAAGTGGGCACAAGATATTGGTCATAGCATTATGTTTGAAGACTGGGAACGGTTATGGACCACCGGTATAAAATTTGCGGCATGTAATGCCTTAAAAGAAAATATTATGAAAATGATTTATAGGTGGTACATGACCCCAGTCAAGCTTGCAAAAATTTACCACTTGTCTGATAATAAGTGTTGGAAATGTAAAGAGACTGAAGGTACATTCTTTCACCTTTGGTGGACGTGCCCAAGGATTAAGGCTTTCTGGGAGAGGATTTATAATGAAATGAAAAAGTTATTTAAATATACATTTCTGAAGAAACCAGAGGCCTTTCTCCTGGGTATGGTCGGCCAATTGGTGACAAAGAAGGATAGAACATTTTTTATGTATGCTACAAGAGCAGCAAGAATACTCATCGCAAAGTATTGGAAGACAGAAGAATTACCCACCGTGGAAGAATGGCAGATGAACATTATAGACTATATGGGACTGGCAGAAATGACCGGCAGAATCCGAGACCAGGGAAAAGAGTCGGCGGAAGAAGATTGGAAGATATTTAAAGACTATCTTAAGAAATATTGTAAAATTGTTGAATGTTAGGACAACGTTGATTCTGAAATTAAGTGGTTGTTTGCTGTAACGATTATGTAAATATGAAAAGAAAGGTCAAAGATTTTAATAGAAACTAGGGGAAGGATTTGCTGAAGAGAACTGATCAGAGAGTAGAATGCAGTAAGGGGAGGTACGAGGAGGTCGGGAAAGTAAGTTTCATGAACTTAAGGGAAGGAAATTATACCTGTGGTCTTGTCTTTTTTTTTTTTTTTTTTTTTTGATGTATGCATTTTTTGGTCTTTTTTTCTTTTTTCTTTTTTTGTGATTTTTTGTAATTTTGTTATTTTTATGTTACACTAACTTTTGAAAAAAACAATAAATATTTAAAAAAATAAAATAAAAAGCAAGACTTATTTGGGGGTAGACTCCACTGAATTCAACTGAACTTCCCCATGAAGTTTGCTGATTTGCATACAAATGCCTGTTGCATGCCTGACTTCCGGGTTAGCGCCATCGGTAATGGCGGATTCCCTCTGTCTCTGAGGGACCAGCTCCACGGGATCGGGTCTGACCGCTGCAGCAAAGCGGGAACCCCTCTAAAAATCACAGGTGGGGGAAGCCTGTGAACGTGGGACTCAGCGGGCACCTTCAGCGCCCCCCCAATCTGCGAAGGAACCCTTTTTTGGGGGGGCTCCGGAGCGAAGCGGGGTGAGTGGCGCAGTGCTGTGAGTGGACTGCTTCTTCCGCGGAGCGAAGCTGCACAGCCGTTATTGGAGAGCGCTGACTTTTTCCTGGGACAATTTGGCTACAAAAAGCAACTACCCCTGAGTAGGAAAAAATTGGATTTAAACGAAGGAAAAGAGCTAATTCGGCACCGAAACGGGGAGGTATAAACAGGAAGTCCGCCTTCCGTTTCTTGTATATAGATCAAAGCAAAGAGACTGTAAGCTAAAACTGTGAAAGACGTCTTTAAAAGGACTCAAATCCTAACGTCAAACAGGAGATTTCCCCTCCGGATTGCAAGAGAGGAGGGGAAAAGGTTTGAACTGTATTTCCTTGCAAAAAAGAGAGGAAAGGAAGCTAAAATCCACCGCTTAGACCCTGGGAATGGACTGCCTTTAGACAATGAGAATGCCGTACTGTGAAAGACACTATTGGTAAATAGAGTGCTTTTGACAGCTAACTTTGCAAAAGAGATACAGTGTTTCTGGCTGACTTCTCCTGGTTTTAAAGTAACTTTAAAGTAACTGGAATTGAAACTGTCATTTTTTGGTGAATTGGGGGACTTAAAAAGTTTTTTTTTTTTAAAGTTACAAGATTGACTGTTACTGTGTCCCCCTAGAGGAAGTTGGATATTGTTACAAAAACAACTGGGCCAGGGGAATTTTCCACTTCATAACAAATCCTAGCTGTGGGACTGACCTTGGACTTAATCTAGTGTTATGGCAGATGGAAAAGAAAAGTCAGAGTTGCTCCAAGAGAAAACAATGAGGTCTGGTAAATCCTTTCATACAGATATTGGGCTACAGAGAAGAGCATCAGCATCTGGCTCTTCTGGAACACCTGGACCATCAGGGGCCGCACCTGTACAAGCGAAGTCAAAAGGAATGTCGTCTGAGGATGTTTTAGCTCTGGCACTAGGGAGAATTAATGAATCTTTGGAAAATTTAACCAAACAAGTAGCTGAAACAAACAAACAGGTAGCTGAAACAAACAAACAAACAAGTAGCTGAAGCATCAGTTAAAATTGACCAAAACACTACAAGCATAAATAACTTGGGACAGAAGGTGAATACCAATACAGAGACTATTGAGAAATTGCTTCAGGAATCTACTCAGACTCGAAAGACAGCTGAAGAAGCAAAGGAAATAGCAACTGCCACTGAAGAGAAGATACCACCGATACACAGGCAACTTGACGACTACAGGTTGATGTTTTCTATGATTGAATTGAAGGAGAAACAAACGAATTTGAGGATCAGGGCTGTACCTGAACTTGAGAAAGATAACTTGACTGACTTTCTTACGAAGGAATTTGCAGACTTCTGGCAACTAGACTTGGGGAAGGAAGAATTTAAGATAGTGAGTGCATTCAGGCTTGGAAGAGGAGGAAAGAACAAGGTGAGAGACTGCCTCATTACCCTTCGAACAAAAGAGGAGAGAGACAGAATCTTGAATCTGCATTTCCGAAAGACCTTGGAAATTCATCAGTCAAGTGTGGAGATATTTAAGGACATTCCGAAACATCTTTTGGATCTCAGGTTTAACTACGGAGACCTGGTCGCTTTGCTGAGAAGTAACAGAATCATTTTTAGGTGGGAATTCCCTCAAGGCCTGTCTTTTAAATACAAAGGGAGAAAGATAAAAATAAGATCACCTGACGACAAAGATAGATTTTTGAAAGATCACGGAGAAGACTTACAGAAAGAAGCGGAATCTGGAGAAGAGCCAACAGCACTGGAAAGAGGAATCTTAGACATAGCAAACCTATCTTTTGGTTTGCATGGTTCAGAGAAAGTGACACCACTGACAGAACAAGAACAAGCACTTGGCGCAGTTTGAGGAAAATAAAGTAACTACATTATGGCTCTGCAACTACTAAGTTGGAATTGTAACGGTCTAAACTCTCCCCGGAAAAGGGAAAATGTCTTTCACTTACTGAAAAAGGAACAATTGGACTTGATTTGCCTACAGGAAACACATGTGATAAGGCTACATAGAAAAGTATTGATTAACAAAAGACTGAGACAGGAGTTTATTTCATCTGACAAAGTTAAAAAAGAGGAGTAGTGATCTACGCAAAGGAGAGATTATCACCGAAATTTATTTTTAAAGATGACCAAGGAAGATTTGTGGCAATTGAAATTCAAATTTAAGGAGAGAAATTCTTGATAGTAGGAGTTTATGCACCGAATGAGGGGAAATCTGAATTCTTTAAAAAGTTGCATGAGACCTTAATGGACTACATGGATTATAACTTGATTTTGATGGGAGATATGAACGGAGTGGTATCTACAGATATGGATAAGGCACAAAGACAGGTAGTCACCAAGGATGGTAGACTACCGAAAACTTTCTTTGAGATGACAGATAATCTGGACTTAGTTGATATCTGGAGAACAAAGAATCCCTTGGGTAGAGAGGGAACTTTCTTTTCTGAAGCCAAAATGACATGGACCAGCATGACCAAATATGAATAACTAGAAGAATGGCACCAAAGATAAAGAAGGCGGAAATTTGTCCAAGAACTTGCTCCAACCATAATGCTGTGAAGATGGAGATGAAACTAATATCAACTGGCTCTTTTAGATGGAGGATGAATGACACCTTATTTAGAGATGAAAATGTGATTAAGAAGGCCCAAAAAACTATCAGAGACTATTTTGAGATAAATATGAACACTAATGTTGAAAAAAGAGTTATCTGGGACGCAAGCAAAGCCGTTATGAGAGGGTTCTTGATACAACAGAATGCAATAAAGAAGAGAAGTCTAAATGAGAAGAAAGACACAATTTTGGAGAAAATAAAAGAAAGTGAGAAGAAATTGAGAGCAAAACCAAAGTCGCAAGAGATTCTGAGAGAAATAAAGTTATATCAAGTACAATATATGAAAATGATGAATCAAGAAATAGAATGGAAAATTAAACAAATGAGACAAAAGACATTTGAATCAGCTAACAAATGTGGGAAATTGTTGGCTTGGCAAATGAAAAAAAGACAAAAATTAAATACTATTACATATTTAGAAGTGGAAGGAAAGAACATACAGAACCCAGCCGAGATTAAAAATTGTTTCCAGAGGTACTTTAAACAATTATACACACAAGGGCCACTGAAAGAAGCTGATATAGATCGATTTTTGAAGATAAATGGATTACAAAAAATTTCTCAAGAAAATAAATTAATGTTGAATTACAAAATATCTGAACAGGAAATAGAAGGTGCCATTCAGAACATGCAATTAGGCAAATCTCCAGGACCAGATGGACTGACTTCAAGATATTACAGAACTTTAAAAGAATGGTTAGTACAACCTTTAAAGGAAGTCTGTAATGAAATATTGGAAGGGAAAAAGGCACCAGAGTCGTGGAAAGAAGCGTACATTACACTTATACCGAAAACAGAAACTGAAAAAACCCAGCTTAAGAACTACTGCCCCATATCATTACTCAATGTGGATTACAAAATTTTTGCAGATATTTTGGCCAAGAGATTAAAAAAAGTGTTGATGGAAGAGATTCATAAAGACCAAGCAGGCGTTCTTCCGGGTAGACATTTGTCTGACAATTTGAGGAATATAATTAACATCTTGGAAAAGCTAGAAGTGAATATTAATACTAAGGCAGTTTTGATATTTGTGGACGCGGAGAAAGCCTTTGACAACATTTCTTGGAGTTTTATGAAGAAGAACCTTCAGGGGATGGGGGTGGGAGAAGGATTTGGAAATGGTATAAGTGCAATTTACTCTGAGCAAAAGGCTAAGTTAATTGTTAATAACGAGGTTACAGAGGAATTTAAGATAGAAAAAGAAACACGACAAGGTTGCCCAATTTCTCCATTGCTTTTTATATCAGTCCTGGAGGTTTTGCTGAATATGATTAGAAGGGACCAGTTGGTTAAAGGTGTACAAGTCGGAGCTAAACAGTATAAACTGAGAGCATTTGCAGACAATCTACTACTGACATTACAGGAGCCAGAATCTAGTACCAAAAGAGTTTTGGAACTGATTCAAGATTTTGGCCAGGTTGCAGGATTTAAATTGAATAAACTAAAAACAAAGGTTTTAGAGAAAAATTTAACAGCGATTGAAAGAGAGAGGTTTCAGAATGTGACAGGTTTAACAGTGGTTAAGAAGTGAAATACCTGGGGATTAACATGACAGCTAAAAATGGGAATTTATTTAAAGACAATTATGAAAAATGCTAGACGGAAGTGAAAAAAGATTTAGAAATCTGGTCAAATTTGAAGCTTTCATTGTTAGGCCGTATTGCTGCTATAAAGATGAATGTATTGCCAAGAATGTTATTTTTGTTTCAAACATTGCAAATTTTGGACAAAATAGATTGTTTCAAGAAGTGGCAGAGAGATATTTCTAGATTTGTCTGGCAGGGCAAGAAGCCCAGAATAAAATTTAAAATATTAACAGATGCAAAGGAAAGGGGTGGATTTGCCCTGCCAGACCTTAAACTTTATTATGAATCAGCAGCTTTCTGCTGGTTGAAAGAATGGCTACTCCTTGAAAACACAGACATTTTGGATCTGGAAGGTTTTAATAATGTATTTAGATGGCATGCATATCTGTGGTATGACAAGGTCAAAGCACATAAAGCATTTAAAAACCATATTGTCAGGAAAGCACTGTTTAATGTCTGGATAAGATATAAGGATTTGCTTGAAAATAAAACCCCAAGGTGGTTGTCACCGATGGAAGCGAAGGCTCAGAAAAAACTCAATATAGAGGCCAAATGGCCGAAATATTGGGAAATTTTGGAACAAGTGGGAGACAAACTGAAATTGCAGAGTTATGAAAAATTAAAAAACAAAGTGCGAGATTGGCTTCATTATTATCAAATAATGGAGGCATACAATTTGGACAAAAAAATTGGATTCCAGGTGGAAAAATCAAAATTGGAAACAGAACTGTTAGATCCCAAAACTAAGACTTTGTCAAGAATGTATAACTTGCTGTTGAAATGGAATACGCAGGATGAAACGGTGAAATCTGCTAAGATTAAGTGGTCTCAAGATGTTGGACATAACATTATGATGGCTGACTGGGAACAGTTATGGACCACAGGTATGAAGTTTACGGCATGTAATGCCTTAAGAGAGAATATTATGAAAATGATATACAAGTGGTACATGACTCCAGTCAAGCTTGCAAAAATCTATCATCTGCCCGATAATAAGTGTTGGAAATGTAAAGAAACTGAAGGTACATTCTTTCACCTTTGGTGGACATGCCCAAGGATTAAGGCTTTCTGGGAGATGATATATAATGAAATGAAAAAGGTATTTAAATATACCTTCTTGAAGAAACCAGAGGCCTTTCTCCTGGGCATCGTAGGCCAATTGGTGCCAAAAACGGATAGAACTTTCTTTATGTATGCCACGACAGCAGCAAGAATACTTATTGCAAAGTATTGGAAGACAGAAGAATTACCCACCCTGGAAGAATGGCAGATGAAGGTGATGGACTATATGGAACTGGCAGAAATGACCGGCAGAATCCGAGACCAGGGAGAAGAGTCGGTGGAAGAAGATTGGAAGAAATTTAAAGACTATCTACAGAAATATTGTAAAATTAATGAATGTTAGAATGATGTTGGATAAAATGTTAAGTGGTTTTTAGCTATAACGCTATAAGGAATATGAAAAAATGGATTATTAACAGGTAAAAATTTAATGGTATAATATTTTAAGATTAAAGACTAGGATAAACAAAGAGGGAAAGGATTTGCTGAACTAATAAATTGAATTGGAATACAAAAAAGGGAGGTGTGAGGAGGTCTGGGAAACAAGCAAATGAAAAATAAGTGATGGAAAGATGGAATTGTTTTTTAACTATTTTTATTTTGTATTTTGTATTTTTCTTTTTCCTTTTTTCATTCTGTAAAATTCCAATAAATATCTTTAAAAAAAACAACAAATGCCTGTTGCCTGTGCTGTGGTGAAATATTTTCCCTTTTCCTAATTCTAGCTTTCTGTTTCCACTTCTTCTGTGCTGATGTTACACTGAGAGAGAGTCACAAAGTGAGCTTCATCTCCAAGTGAGGATCTGAACCCAGATCTCCCAGGTCACAATTTGGAATTCTAACTCCTGCCCTAAAGTGGGTGCCAGTAACAGGACTGAATGGAGGTGTTTTGGGGTCTTAGATTCCTTTTACAAAAGGAACCCTAAGAAAGATTTCTAGTGCCCTTTACACTGTGACATTTTAGGTGTTCAAAATAAGGGCACTGCACTGCTGCTTTTGGCAACACTGGCAGTGAGCAGAGGTCAGAGTGACATATAGCCAGTGGGAGTTCTAGTTCAGAAATTTATGGAGAACTGCAGATGCCCCCCCCCCAATATTCAAAATATAGTCCGGCCCCCCACAAGGTTTGGGGGACAATGGACTGCCCCCCTGATTAAAAAGTTTGCTGACCCCTGACCTATGTCTTCCCAGAATGTCACTCTCCCCAGAAGGGGAAGCCAAGCTCACAATCTCTGTTCTGCTCGCTTCTTTTGGGAGCCCCTCAAACATGCATGTTGCCACTTGTGGTTTTTCTCTAGCTGGAATCCTAGAGGAACTGCTTAGGGATGATACAGGATGGATTTTCGTATCTCTCACAAGGTCATGCAGCCATTCCAGAGGATTGCTGTTGTGCAAACGCAGAATTGCCTTTGGAAACCTTAGCTGTTTAATTCACTTACTTTGCTGATGCTTCAGGATGGAAAAGAGAGGGGAGGGGTAATGACACGAGAAAACAGCAGCCAACATTGAATGGGTGGGAGCTGGAGAACCGACTGGGGCACTTCAACAGCGATGTCAGACCCAGGGCGAACAGAGTACCTTTGGCAGGCAGTCCACGGGTTTGTTTCATCCGGACCAGCTGTTTGGGGTGCTGTCAGGCATTTAAAATGGGCACTTCACCCCTTGGATATTTTTGCTTGCTGTTCAGTATAGCATGGAGTTTGGGGCTAAGTCTGTAAATTTAATGTTTGAAGATACTTGGTCTTAGTGTTTATTCGTTTGTTTTAATCTGCAAGTTTCTAGCTCTCAGGAGTGCAGGGAAGTGGGCTAGGATGTGGGGTAACTGGTATGTTTCTGCTCCTAGAACAACCCTGAGATGAGATACTTCTGAATGTCTGTAGGGAAAACCACTTGTGTTCAGCCAGGTTTATTCCCTCTCCCCACATTCCTGGCTATGAATCTACCTGTGTGGGGAAAGGGTAAACTGCAAGGGCAGGGCTTGTATCTTTGCAATAATGGATTCCTTTAAATTTTTGTTTTGTTTACTAGGTTCTATAAAAGCTTGGGTGCACTAATTTGGCAGCAGTCTTTTCAGTTTTAGGGACTTTGTAGTTTAGTAAAAGCAAGTAAGAGATAATGTGATAGAAGTTTATCAAATTAGGCATGGCATGGAGAAAGTGGATAGGGAACAATTTCTCTCCCTCTTGTGAACATCCGATGAAGCTGAATGTTGGAAGACCTTCAGGAAAGGCAAAAGAAAGTACTTTCTCACACCATGCACAGTTAAACTACAGAACTGTCCCACAAGAGGCAGGAATGGCCACCAACTTGGGTGACTTTAAAAGAGGATTAGAAAAATTCAGGGAGGAGAAGGCTAGCAATGTTAATCACCGTGGCTGTGCTCACCAAGTTGGTGGCAGCAGGGCTTCTGAATAACTGTTGCTGGAGACCACAGGAGGGGGGAGGCCTCTTGTGCTTGGGTTCTGTTGGCTACTGTAAGAACAGAATGCTGGATTCGCTGGGCCTTGGGCCAGATCCTGCAGGCTTTTCTTTTGTTCTTAAGAGAGGTTATAGAAACTTGATAGGAAAAAGAAGGGATTGTCTCCAACTAAGTTCTGCTTAGAGAAGACTCACAATGTGTCTACTCCTTTAGGTAAAGGGACCCCTGACCATTAGGTCCAGTCATGACCAACTCTGGGGTTGCGGCGCCCATCTCACTTTATTGGCCGAGGGAGCCGGCGTACAGGTTCCAGGTCATGTGGCCAGCATCCTAATCACTGACAGAATTCTAGTTTTTGAATCCATTACCCTCTGGTCTTTGGGGAAGGCTGCAACAAAATCGCCAACCTGCAGTGAAACATGAGCATCTGTGAATGAAGTGAATGGTTACTTTTTTTTCTGCCCAGGACCAGGCTGGCCTCTGTCTTTGAACAGGATCAGACAGCTACAGAATCTGGAAATCCAAGGCCATCCAAGCGGGCCAAAATTAGTCATCCAGCTACCGGTAAGTAAACTGTTCACAATGCCTAGGAACATAAGATGAGCCCTTGTGGACCAGGGCAGTGGCCCATCTAGTCCAACCTTTGGTTCTGAAGCCCCACAGAATCAACTGGGTTGGTCAACTCCCGAGTAGCGCTGGGGAGAGACCCCTGACCAGGGCCCCCAGAAAGGTGCTGGTGGTCTGTATTCACCACACTGAGGAAGATGGACCCAGTGGTTTGACACCATACAAGGCAACTTCCTGTTTTTCATTAATCTGAGCAACTGGCTTGGTCCCAAGACAAGAGAGCTAACTTGGCCTGATGTTTGCAAGCAATGTTCTGTTTGCAACAGAGCACTTACCCTTCTCATGTGCTGCTCCAGCTGCAGGTCTGTCTACCCAGAAGCATCCTCCTGCAGCTGCTGCTGCTTCACCCACTGCTGTGCCCGCTGCTGCTCCTGCGTCCACTGCAGCAGTGCAGTCAGTCTTCTTCGCTACAGTTGTTCATGCATATTTGTTGTGAGTACTACAGTAGAGGGGATGAGCTGCAGTGTGTTCTTGCTACCCAAGTCCTGTGCTCACATCTTTTGCAATCATCTCTCGATCTTGCCTGGCTTCTTCGGAAAGAGGTGGAACTGAACAACAGTTGGGGGTGGTCGATTAGGGCGAATGGGGCACCGCCTCCCCAACCTCAGCCTGCCCCCACCTGCCTGTTGTTGTTTTTTTACTTCCAGCCAATCAGGCTGTGGATATCATTGACTCTGGCTCAATGTGCTGTTGATTTCCTTTCCTTATGCCACACCAGTGAAAGCAGGTCCAGTAGGACGGCACCCCCTCATTCTGCCCTCAGCTGGCTCCCACCTGCCTGCCTTCTTACGTCCAACCGATCCAGAGGGCAGGACTTCCTGTCAGCTTCCTCTTCCCCCTCAGTCTCCATGCTGCCATGGTAGAACACAGCAGGGAGGAGGATGGGGACAGCCCTAGACTTAGCTGGCCCTTCTTGTCGTTGGCTCTGGTGCCACCTAGAGTTGGGCTCCCTGCATTCACCCCAATGAGGCACTAGCCAACACCGAACTGAAATGAGGATAGAGACCTCCTGGGATGGGGAGCTTGTGGGCTGATAAAATGTTGCTGGGCTGCTACCGCCCACCCCCCACATCACCCCTCACCATTGGCCAGATGGCCTGGGCTGATGGGAGTTAAACAACCCCTGGGAAGTCTTTGTAAAGAGCTGCTTAATATAACCCATGGGGTTGGCATGGTGGCAACAATTGTGGGAAGCTAAGAGGTGTTCTCTTCTCATTCCAGTACCAATGGGAAATATGTGAAACATGGCAAGTATGGAGCAGCTGTAGTGGGCAGCAATGAAACCAAGGAGGTAAGAGGAGGAGGTGTGGTGTCTTGAAGTAGCCTGGCCTTCTGTCATTCATCCTGCTGTCCTCCAGATGTTTGGGACTACAGCTGCTGTTGGTCCTAAACATCTGGAGGATACCGGGTTGATGTAGCTTGGGCTAAGGAAATGCTTCCCTTTGTCTGAATCCTGGTTTCCTGATGGTGTCTTACTCTGGAAGTTGCTGTTTTGGCTCCTGTTTCTTTCTGCCCAATCAGCTCACAAGGGTTATAGCTCCCATTTTTCTTATTCTGACCTCACTTCTCTACAAAAGGTATTCTCAGCAGGGAAGGGGCTGTCACTCAGCAACACAGCATCCACTTTGCAAACAGAAGCTCCCAACTCCAATCGCTAGCTCCTCTGGGTAGGGCTGGGGACACTGCTGCCGGTCAGAGTAGGCAGTCCTGAGCTAGAGAAACCAGTGGTTTGATTCAGTCTGAGGCAGCTCCCTGTGCTCTCATTTAACTAGAACCATGTGGACTAGAATCTTGACAAAAGAAGGGCCTAGGGGATATTGTGTGCGGAGTGGATAGAGGGTGGTAAGACGGTAACTTTGTCGTGGCTTGAAAAATCAATAAAGGTTCCCACCACACTCAAAAAAGGAAGGGGGTTTCAGCAGCTTATGTTGGAAAAGGGATTCAGTTTTTCCAGCCTCTGTCCTTTTCAGCTCAGTCAGTAGCTCTTCAGTGGTTTGTTCTGCCCCACTTTGCTATGAAAGGATTCACAGGTGTTTTACAATCAACAGATAAAATATGTCAGGAAACATATGCGTTTATTCCAGGAAGACTCTGGTATGATTGCCTTGTCCTCCTGCGCCGTTGCAGGTGAGGGTGGTGGGACAGGATAAAACACTGGGATGTCATTCTCGTTTAGCTAATTAGGCAGAAAAGGACAGATCTCACCCCTTGGTTTGTCCAGGTGTAGGGAGCCTTTGGTTCTCCAGATGTCACTGAACGACAGCTCCCATCATCCCTCTCCACTGGCCATGCTGGCAAGAGCCAATGGGTGTTGTAGCTCAGCACCAAAGGCTCCCCACGCCTGCTCCACTGTAATGAAGTCACTCCACATGTAATTAAGCCAGGCAGCTGCAACCAAAGCAATTCCTACGATGAACATCTCTGATGTATTTGTATGTTAATGTGTCATTTGGGTGTTGGGGTGCTGTGGAAATGTTACCTGGTATAAGAAGAGCTCCAGGTGCTTTTGAAAAGAGCCAGCTCCGTAGTTTTTGGTTCCTCACTTTTGCTCTTGTTTTCTTCTGTCCTTCCGTCTCTTGTGGAATCCAGTACAAAGTGCTTCTTTATATCACCCAGCTGCAGCAGATTGCGACTGCCAGCATCCATGCCTCTTTTGTATTCACGGTAAGCTTTGACGTTAAGACCTGCAAGGACCATGGCATAGGCTGAAGCTAAGCAGAATTCTTTGGTGGTTTGAAATGCACATTGCATATGAGGTCTCAGCTGTGGTCAATTAATTTCAGTGGGTCTGCTTTGAGTAGGGCTAATGCTTGTTGCAACCCATTAGATTTGAATAGTGTTAGATCCAAGGGCCCCCTCTATGGTTAAAACACTTACCTAGAGGTAAAAAAGTAAAGTAGATGACATTCTGCCCTCTGTGCTCCTGTAGCTTACATCCCATGGGGTAGCCCTCCACCCCGAAGTCCTATAGCATTTTTCCATTTCTAAACATGACACACTACAGACGTTGATGTTTTGTGTGTGTACTTAGAGTACACTCACTGAAATTAATGCACCAAAGTTCATCATGTCCATCAATTTTCATGGGTCTGCTCTGAGTAGGGCTAACATTGGGACACAACCCAAAGTCTTTAGCAAGACCCATCAGGAAGAAAGTTGTTTGGAGCAGAGGCTGTCTGCTGCTCAGAATTCCACTTCCTCCTTTCTCTTTCCGCAGGTGCAGCCCAACAACTACTGCACATTTTATGATGATCAGAGGCAGAATTGGTCCATCATGTTTGACTCAGAAATGGCGGCTGTGCACTTCAGTAAACAGGTGCCAGAGGCGTGCATTGCATTTCGGGGTGGGGGGGTTGCTGACCTGCAGACACTGAACTAGTGTTCGTGGGAGGTCAGCTCTCTTGCATCAGTCGCCAGATGCTTTCTCTGCCAACCACTAAGAAGCATCCAGGGAGGGCAAGGAATGGTGGTGTAGCCAGTTAGGGCCTTTTCAGGCCCCTGGGGTCTTCAGCCAGTGCTGCGCTGGGCCAGATTGCATAGGTGCGGATGACAATGCAGGCTAATGACACAAAGGGCTTGGTTCTTCCTCCTTGCAGCTGTGCATTGCCAAGTATAACAGCAGCCAATCTCCTGACTCGGTGCTGTGCCAGGATCTTGTTCTCGGAGACGGCCAAGGTGTGGCGACTGGAGATGTCCTGGAGATCACTTTTACAGGCTGGCTGTTCCAGAACGGTAGTCTTGGGCAGGTGAGACCTGGCAGAGGGGGTGGCTGGGGATGATGAGGTTGGAAGTCTCTAGCAGCACTGCATGGCCACAGCTTTCCCACTCCTGGTTTATAGATTGCATACAGCCCTTTTCTCCCACAACCCCATCCTTTTGCCTTTCAATAACATTGCAAGGAAATGAAACAGGAGAGGGACTTGGTGAGGCTCACCCAGCTTGCTTCACAGCTCAATGTGCATTTGACCCCAACCATGCTTTTCCATGGGGGTTGCATTGGTTGCTCTCCAGAGGTGGGGCCTTGCCCAGCCTTGCCGCCCTTTCTCAATTGGGGATGCTGGGGAGGGAACCCAGGACCTTCTTCCTGGGAAGCACATGCTGTTGGGTCCTAAGCTACACCTGTCTCCAAGGTGTAGATCCTATTTCTCAACCATAATTCTACCCAATCTGCAACATGGGAGGCACCGCTAGGTAGGGGATTCAACATGGAAAGCTGCCTTGCACTGCATCAGGCCACTGGTCTAGGTTGGCATCGCCCACATTGAGTGGCAGTAGCTCTCCAGGCTTTCAAGCAAAAGCCCTTCCCTGACCTACTTGGAGTTGCCAGGCTTGAACCTGGAACCTTCTGCCTGCAAAACAGGTGCTGTGTCCCTGAGCTGTGCCCCGTCCTTTGATACTCATTGCTGTTGGCTCAGCAGTGGGAGTAGCGGAACGTGAACCTATTATCTTCTGCATTAAAAGTAATTTCACCCCATTGTCCTTCCACTTTTGGAACAGGTTTTCGACTCAAATATATACAACGCAAAGCTGCTGCGTGTGAAGCTAGACTCTAGTAAAATCATCCAGGTAAGATAGCGCTATCTTCCCACTGAAGTGCAAGGTCCCAGTTAGCGATTCTTGCCTCCACTTCCACATCTAAGCAGAGTTCAGCAGCCCGGGCTGTGTGGAAGGCTGAATAGCAGTGATGTTTTTTGAGCTCAGACCCAGATCAAATGGCTTCCTCAAGAACAGCAGGCAGTTAGCTGTCCCAGCTTGTCTACACTTGCCAGGATCTGCTGGAGTGGGAGGCCCAAACAGGGTCCTCTGCAAAATTCCTGATCCTGCCCTACTGGTCAGTCAGGCTTGGCCTTTCTTTACAGGTGGGGTGGGGAACCTCAGGCCCAGCAGGGACTGAAACTGGCCCTCAGGATTCACCCCAGGCCATGCCCCTCGCCAAGCCTGCTCTGTGGCCTGGACCAAAACAGTCCTGGACCTCCAATGTTGCCTCTTGCTGTCCTGGATGAGAGAGAGGGGGGAGTGTGTGTGGGTGTCTAAGGTAGCCTATTGTACAAAGGGAAAAATTGCATTCGTTGCCCCTCCCACTTTCCCCTTTTGCCCCGCCCACTCCTGGCATGCTCCTCCCCACCAAGAAGGTTTCCCCAGAGGGAATGGTTTTCATCCCTGCTTTAAACTACAGTACTGTCCTCAAGAGTGCAAGAGAACTGTCAGTATTCCTGTGCCCTACTCTCGACCAGCCTTTACCAACCTGACAAACATACACACAGATGCTGTTGGCCCTTAGCGAAGGCGGTCACCCAAACCTGTTTTCTGCTTGGTTCTCCATTTCTGGAACTTGAAGGCCTGGGAAGATGGAATGATTGGCATGAAGAGAGGAGGGAGGCGGTTCCTCCTCATCCCGCCAGCATTGGCTTACAGGCCTTTGGCAGAATCTGAACGCATTCCTCCAGACTCGACCCTGGCCTTTGAGGTGGAAGTCAAACGGGTGAGTATGTCTTCCTCCCAACATGTTAGCAACCAAGAGAACCTCAGAAGGTTGTTGGGTGGTCAGTCTACCGCCTGGATAAGGTTCTACAAATGGAGGCAGTGGTTGACCAGACTCCATGATGCCCCTCTTTTGCTCCCTTAGGTGTGGTTTGCAAAGGGTGCTGACTCCGCCGGACAGAGCCTGGGCCCCAAGGACTCCCTCACACCTTCACCAGCACCACATTCAGAAAGCCCCGCTACAGACCCAGCCTGGCTGACGACTCCTACACCTGCTCCAAAGCCAGGGTGAGAAATAAATTGAGGGTGCTCTTAGCTTTTAAGCCTTCCATTCTCCCAGGTGTCGCATCCTAACTCAGTAAACAGGTTGCCACCTCTGTGTTTGAGGCTTTCGGCCTTCACCTCAGCTGCATAACTCAGACCCCATCTGCACTGTACCACCTTGAGATCTACGGATGAAATCCTGTATACAAATTCAATAAATCACAATAAATCATACGTTCCAAATAGCGCCATGCCATTTTCAACAGCTGTGGCTTCTTCCAAAGAATCCTGAGGGCCACCTTGTCTCATAGACAACCTGGCAGGTTCCACATTCCAGGGCTGGGCTGGGGCTCCAGTGGACAGAGCAACAGATGCTGCTCCTGCCTTCTGTGCAGCCAGAAAATACACCATGTGGGGCTTCTTTCTGCACACACCTCTCCCTGTCCAGGGAAGCAAGGTGCACTGTCACCGTTCAAGGACACATTCCAGCCAGGCTCAAGCTCCCTTGGGGAGTTCATGAGGTGGGGTAGGTGAGGGGCTTGGCCGAGGCAGAGTCCCAAAGGCCAGTTGAGTATCCTACCCTTTAACAGACTCTTCCTACTGTGCTCAGGTTTGTTAACTCCCTTCCTCCTATACTGCAGGGAGCCTAAAGCTCAGGTGGCCTGGCTCAATCCCCAGACACCCCAAGGCTGCTGCCAGTCAAAGTGGACAGTACTGGGCTGGATGGACAAATGGAGGAATACAGGAATATAGCCAGTGTGGGGTAGCAGTTAAGAGGGTCTGTCAGAGTAAGATCTGGGAGACCAGGGTTCCAATCCCCACTCTGCCATGAAGGTGACCTTGGGCCAGTCACTCTCTCTCAGCCTAACCTACCTCACAGGGTTGTTGTGAAGATAAAAAAGGGAGGAAAACTATATACCAGTATTTGAGCTCCTTGGAGGAAAGATGGAACATAAAATAAGAACTATTATGATTCTGATATAAAGGATAGAAGCTCTCCTAGGGTGGCTTTTGAAAAGTGTGATCTACATATGATACTGCCTTGATTTCTTTTTTTACATGAGAGGATGGAAAGTATCAAATCATGCAAACATTCACATGTGCAAAAAACAATTCTTCCCCCAGCTATGTGGAGCAGAGCATCCTGATATTTGAGCAGAGCGATAGCTCACTGCAGAGCACCATGGAGCACACCCAGGCAAGGGTCCTACATGCTGAACAGGAGAAGGTAAGCCCTGGCATTGTTACAGCCACAACAGGAAGGCCAAGTGACTGAGGCTGTCGGGAGGGCAAGTGCTATCCCAGGAGTTCACAATCGCTAGTGCAGGTCACAATTCCCCTTTGCCTGCAGGCCAGAAATAAGTTACGTTTCTGAGCAGAAGCAACAACAAAATAGAACAAACAACTGGCTAGGTATACATGCACATACAGGTAAAAGATTCATAAGCTTCAGGTAATCCTTTGCAAAGCACCTCAGGTTGAATTTGAGAAAACAACAGAATGTCCCTTTAAAATTTAACACAGTGACTAAAAAAAAATGCACTACATTGGTCTACAGCAAGATCTCATTGGCTGCGTCACATGCCATGCTAAACTGTGGATTGGCATGATGTGAGCAAGCACAGTGAACGTCCCCCTCACTTCCTCCTATGCAGCCAAGAAGAAGGGCGTGAGAGTTTCCACTTCTAGGTAACTGCTGCTTCCTCTGTTGTCTGGACTGAGAACAGCCATTAATGTTAAGCAGAATTAGATTCTGAAGTTAGCTTATAGAAACAAACATTTGAAGTTGGTGTGTTTGATATTAACCATTGTTGATGTTAGCTGCAGCTCGTTGTCCCAGGCAACACAGCAAACCATGGCTGGGCATAAGTGTCCGGGTTCCTGGCCGCATGAGAGGAGGAGATGTAAGGGGAGAGCATGCAAGTCCAGGTTTGCTGTGGCCTGTTCTTGCTTGGGCATCAGCGTGCAAACCCTGCCATTAAGGGATCTTCCATGCATCTTACCCTGAGGCCGCTGGGACTTTCAGTGATATAATCAGCCCTTGGACCACAGAATAAGCAGAGTGCTCTTAACCCAGAATGCCATTGCCTCTTTTGATAAAACTTTCTCCCCTCTTGCTGTTCTTGCTTCTGGTGGTGTTAACTCTCCTCTCCTTGTTGCCGTTTTTCTCTCTAGGACATGCCGCCACTGGATCAGGGGTGGGACCAGGTGAGGCATTGTCCTTGGGTGTCCTGATCACCTGAGCACTTCCTTACTCCCTTCATACTTTCCTTTCAGTGACAATGGGTTTTTCGAAATCAGGGGTGGGGGGACTCCAGGTCCCTGGACCAAAGGCCACCTTCCAGGCCTATGTGCTTGGCCCTCAAAACTCCTTCCAAGCAACGCACCCTCACCAGTCCTACATTGCACCCTCCTTGAGTGCTTTTGCCTGGCTGGATCAGGCCCAAAGCCCGTCTTATTCTCACAACCAGATGTGAATCCTACAAGCAGGATCTGTGCTCACCCCACTTGCAATTCCCAGGAACAGCATGCTGCCTCCAACGGTGGAGGGGAGAACTTATGGCTGTTGGCTGTATATAGCTTTTCCTGCCCCATTGTTTTGTCTAATCCGCTGCTAAAGCCATCTAACTGTTTGGCCTTCATTTTATCTTGTGGGAGAGAGCTCTGCTGTGTGAAGATGTCCTTTCTTTTGTCTGTCCTGAATTTTCTGGGGAAAGCTTTTCTGCTCTCCATTTTATGCACCTTTGTCGTGCATGCTTTCTCCTGAACTAACTAAAAAGCCCAAGGCTTCTGCCTCCCCCTGCTCCTCATAGCCTTGCCAGTAGACCAGTTCTTCAGGGTGTTTCCTGGGAGACTCATTCTTAGCATTTGGGAGCCTCCAAAAGCACAGCTCTTGCATCCTCCCAGGAAAGGTCTTGTGGGTTCTCCTTCCCCATATGTTCCCCTGTCTCTTCTGCTCCTTTGCGTTGCAGGTCAAGATCAGCAAGAAGCTAGCGGAAAGCATGGTGTGTATCTCCCAAATCCAGCAGAGCTTGATCTGTCTTCAGAAGAAGGGGATGGATTACCACTCCCAACTGAATGAAGCCCTGACAGAGTCGGAGAGGCAGAAAGCCCTGGTCAACCAACTGCAGGCACAGTTGGCAGGTCAGAGAAGCTGAGAGGAGGTGCTGAAATAGCAGAAGAGCACAATCCAAGCTTATGCAGTTGTTTTATCATCCTAGGAAATTATTTGGCTTGCTGGTAGGGAGCCTGTGGCCCTCCAAGTATTACTGGCCTTCACCTCTCATGAGCCCCAGCAAGCATAGCCAGGGATGATGGGGTTGGAGTCCAGCAATCTCTGGAGGTCCTGCTCCTTAGGGCCTCCTGCAGTGTAGCTGTTAAAAACTCAGACACACAATCTCCAAAAAGACTCTTGACTTAAATTCCATTTGTTTAAAAAAGGCAAGTTTCTGATCTCTACAAACTTGATTGATTGTTTTTCTATGCTGCTTTTTGTTGAAATGAATCTCCAGCTTACAAACAATAACATAATGTAACATAATAGAAAATGGGTTTGTGCAGATTCTGCACCTTCCTTGCCCTGCATGCAAGAGCAGAGCGGTGTAAGAGTGAGAAGAAAGATGTGATATGTCTTTAAAGTTACACGGAGGCCCCATCCACACTATACAGCATTATCATGCCACTGCAGTCAGGCATGGCTTTCTCCCAAGGAATCCTGGGAAGTGTGGTTCGTTCCTGCTGCCAATACAGTAGTACTTCGAGTTACAGACGCTTCAGGTTACAGACGCTTCAGATTACAGACTCCACTAACCCAGAAATAGTACCTCGGGTTAAGAATTTTGTTTCAGGATGAGAACAGAAATCGTGCTCCAGCTGCGTGGCACTCATTAGGTAAAGTGGTACCTTAGGTTAAGTTTCAGGTTAAGAACGGACCTCCAGAACGAAATAAGTACTTAACCCGAGGTACCACTGTAGTTGTGTAGAAGTTGAGAGCCCTGCTTAAGCAGCCATTTCCAGCATAGTTTAACAGTCTGGGAATTGTAGCTGGGGGTTGTGGCAGACTGGGAAGTGTGGTTCATTCCAGCTGCCAATAGTTGTGTTGAAGTGGAGAGCCCTGCTTAAGCGGCCATTTCCAGCATAGTTTAACAGTCTGGGAATTGTAGCTGGGGGTGGTGGGAGACCGGGGTGTCCCACCACCTCTCAGCACCCTTAAGAGAATGTTCCCATTTCCCAGAATGTTTTGTGGGAAGCTGTGAGTTTTTGACGCATATAGTGCAGATGGCGCTGTACTTAGGCTTAGCTACAGCAGTGGATGGAAACAAGGGCATGCACTGTAACCGGCTCTGTGCCCCACCTCCACAGAACTTCATAAATCGTCTGACGACATGAAAAGCAGATACCAGGAGGAGAAGCTGAGTGGGAAGAATTTGGATGAGAAGGTGGCAGCCCTGGAAGAGGAGCTGGCTGATATCCGCGTTCAGAAGGAGAATCTGGAGAAGGTAGTCCCCAGGGGTGGCAAAAGTCATCACCCGAGGCCAGAAGTGGCTCCCTGGACAACTCTCTCTGACCCGTAGGATTCTCCCAGTGCCACACCCCTCCCCCTCCCCCCTAGCTTTGCACCCTTCACTGTTCTTTGCCTCCCTGGAAGATCTGATGATGATGATGATGATGAAAGAATCTATACCCCTCCCATCTGGCTGGGCTTCTTCTTTCATTCTTAAATGGAGGATTGAAAGGGACAAGTGGGGAAATTAACGTGTGTTGCTCCACCTACTTTTACTCCTGGCAGGCGGCCCCCAAGAAGTGATAGTGGAGTCTCGTCTATTAGGCAAACAGGGCACTGCCCTCACCCAGCCACCACTTATTTGCCTTCTTCCTTACAGCCAATCAGGATGTGGCTCTGTCTGTCATTGGACTCCTTGCCTTCTGCCCCACCCACCTCAATGCAGTGTGGAAATGTGGCTTGCCTAATTGGTCCCAAACTTTTGGAAGGGCACCAGGTTGGCAGAGGCAACAGCAGTTAACAACAGTTTAAAATAGTTTACAGTCTCACAAATAAGGTATCTCCTAAAAATACACACTCTGTAACCTCTCTCTGTAACAAACCCTGAAGTGCTCTTGAAATAAGAAGTGTTAAGGAAAGTGGTGGGGGACAAGCAGTAGAGAGAAATCTTAATCACATTCAGCAAAAGCAATGGCAATCCACACTTCTGTAACTTCAATCAGGAGTTGTTACCTGTTAGTCTGAACAGCACAATTCAATGTCATCCATCGCTTGGCACGTGGATGCTATCCAGATAATGTATGTTGGTTGTAAAATAAATGAATAAATGAAATCATCACCACATTTGGCTGTCCAGAAGCTCTTGCAAGCCCACTGTCCTTTCTGGTGTTGCTTCCCTGCCTTCTGACTCTTCACCCAGGTGAAGAAGATCATGAACGAGGTCTTCCAGTCCCTGCGGAGCCAGTTCAACTTAGAGGAGTCCTATACTGGCCAGGAGGTCCTGGGTATCGTCCTGAACACCATCAAGGTACAGCCCAGGGCAGATGGATCCTGACACCTGAATAAGATGCAGATTGAGTGAACTGGTCTATCATTTCTCTTCCCTTTTGTATGGTTCCAAATGTCATGAGTTTGGGTGCCAGAGTTTTGGGTGCAAGATGCCCATAACTACTGGGTTTAGTAAGTGTTAGAATGTAATCACTGCTTGGAGAGTGAAACTGAAAGTCAGACGCTTAACAGCTGGACTCAGCTTCCTGTGTTGAGGAGATCGCTTGAGAGGTGGGCCATTAGAGAACTAATAATGAAGAAGATGATAATGATGATGATTATGATTATGATTGATTGATTGATTATTTTGTTTATACCCAGCCACTCTGGGTGGCTTCCAACACATATATAAAACATAGTCAAACATTAAACATCTTTAAAAAATGGAACACTTCACCAAATTGCAGAGGCCATGCTAACCTCTTTATCAATCCAATTTTAGTATACAGTATGTGCTGCAGACAGAGAGATGGGCCATCAGCAAGACAGACGCTCTACCAGCCAGCAGATGGGTGAAGCCCCACCCAGAGCTTTGAGATAGTGAGTTTGAAGAGAGTGCCAAAGTTTTGGTTAGGAGGAAGTTTTAGGATTTCAGTTGGCTATGATGTGATCAAAAGAAAAAAGGCTTTCAGTCTGTTAAATGCAGCAAGCTGGAGAGGCAGGATCAGAGCACAATGCAGACTGACAGTTTGAATTAGAGGTAGCAGCAATGGGAAAAACGGGACTCTCTTGGAGTGTATGCTCCATTACAGGCTCAGGTGTAAATAAACTATATATCATTATGACACCACAGCCTACACTGTGCCTCATTTCCAAAGAAACACAGACTAAGTGTCTAGACCCATGGAATCTTGCACCGGTCAGAGATTGGGGTGGCATGTAGCCCCATATTACTAATCATGGGAGCAGCAAAGAGGGTGAAGCCCAGCTCTCTAGAAATAACAGGTGGTATCTAAGGTACTACAAAGTGAAAGTCACTTAGCTGTGTCTGTGTGGCTGAGTAGGGATTCAAACCCTGGTCTCCTGAGTCCTGGTTAGAGACCAACCATTACACAGTACTTTCATCAGGGGCTGCAGTCTTTTTTGTGGCAAATAATCCCCCCTCCCCTCTACTTGTTCCAGACAACAACTCTGCAGCTGCTGGAGAGTCAGGAGGAGCAAAGGGGGAGCAGCAGCACCGAGGAGGAAGGACCTGCGGAAAGGAAGCAGCCAAGTGCCGCACCCCTTTATGGGGATCCCCACAGCAACTCTATCCGAGAACCAGCACCAGTGGCATCCCCCGCTCCTTTGGCTAATCTGAAAGAAAGCTCAAGCAGTCCTCCATCCACCGCTCTCGAAGGAGCCCAAGACAGTCTGCTTTTTGCAGCTCCTGAGGCTCATTCTTCGGAAGCACCGGTTGAACAAACTTGTGCAGCCTCTGCTCAAACTGCAAGGCCGCCTCTCAGGCTCTCCGCCAGTATTGAGAAGGAGAGGCCAAGCACTCAGGGTGAAATGGACACAAAAGACACTGCCATTCTGGCACCTCCAAATCCAGCGGTGGATGAGACGGCACCTCCAATGGAGGGGCCCACAACGGGTCCAGAGGGCAAGGAGCAGAGTGGGGCAAGTCAGCACACCGCTGGCCCCACCTCTCAAGCTGCTGTAGCCGACAAGCAGCAGGACTTGGCTGGAGCCTCACAGCCAAGACCAGCGTCCAGCCCCATGGAAGCGGATTCCAGGTCTGTGCCAGGGCGGGAGGGGGACGGGAACTGTACCAATTATGAGTCTCTTGCCTTTCCGTGCCTTCCCCCCCACCCCCTAATAACATGGGGTTTAAGACACAAAGGAAGACCCTGGCTCCCCCTTGTTGGGTGATAACGCCGAGGCCTGTTGCTTCCCCCCAACTGCAGCGTCGCCTGGGATTCATTCCTCGGGTCTCCCGTCACACTGATGTGGACCATATCCAGGGACATGAGCACACAGTGAGCAGAGTTCAAAACAGAAGCTCAGCCTTGAGTAGTAACATCTAAGCCTAATTTATTACAAATTAAATCAAGCGTAACAGAACAAAGAAAACATGGCTCCTCTCTCTGTCTTTCTTCCTCGGAGAGAGAGCGGCAAAAAACAAAAGCTATACAGAGCGGAAACAGCCTATCTCAACTTCCTCTCACAAGACTCCCACAATCAGTGCTGGAATGTAAACAGACATGTGACATGTAACAATCCCACACACATCTGCAGTACGGGAGGAATGGAATTCTCAACACCCCTCTGCTCCATTCATTGACATCAGTGCTAGCACTCCCCCACTCCCTCATTTAACCCCCACATCAACCCTGTAAGGTAGGCACTACCCAATGAGCTTCAGGACTAAGTAGAGATTTGAACTCTGGTCTCCCAGGGTTCTGGTCTGTTAACCACTGCATCACTCCCACTCTCCTTTTCCTTCTGTCTTTTTCTCTTGCAGTCTTCTTGAGGACAAGGGTGGTTTCTTCAAAGTTGCCACTCCCAAGCCATCTGCATTGGGAACTCTCTTGGCAGAAGACGACGACGAGGAAGAGGTGGTAAGAGCTTTGAGGGGGTGCAGTGGTGTATGGTGCCATTTGGGACGGCTTAAGGTGGCAGGCATAGAGGCCCTCAATAGGTGTTTGATAAACTAAAGTGGTAGTGTTTTGTTACCAGGGCACCACCATTCTTTCCTGTGGCTGTTAGGGGCGCTATATTGTTACAGTTTTGTGGCATGTTTTGCCTTCCTTCTCCCGCTTGCCTTGCTTTTTTTTTTTTGCTTTTTTTTTAATAATATTTTTTATTAAGGATTTTCTTGTTTTATAGAAGTGTAGTGCCTCGTATTTTTCTTCTTCTTCCATGTAACATTTTTACAAATCCGTTTCATTTGTTGAGGCATTAGGGGGAGAAGAAAAAAGAAAGAAAAAAGAAAGGGGGGGTGGAGAGAGGGAAGATGGATGGGGGTGGGGGCGGGTGGCGGTGTTTCTATTATGTTTAATGTATGTAAAGTTTGGTGTCAGCGCTGCTTGTGTTGTTCACTTGTGTTCCTTTGGTGGTGAGAGAGGTTGGGGTTGGCCTAGGGTGTGATTGTTTGCTTGTGATTGGCTGTGGTGATCTTTGTTTTCGTGTGCGAGTGAGGTGGGTGTGTGTTTTGGATCAGGTTAGCCAAATTGATTTGTATGCTGTTGGTGGATTATTGTCATTGTCCTGTTGGGCTGTGTATGTGATAAAGGGGAGCCATACCGGGGTGAAGGCGTCTTCTTCTGTTTGTCCCTGTGTCAGTTTCAGTTTATTAGTTAATTTTTCTAGTAGGGCTGTTTCCCATACTATTTGGTACCATTGGTCCATGCTTACTCCTGACAGGTCTCTCCAGTGTCTGGTTATGGTGTTTCTGGCTTCTGAGAGCAGGTGGGTTATGAGTTCTTTGTGGTGTAAATGGGCATTGTTGTCTTGGAAGATGTTTAGTAGGGCCAATTCTGGGGTGATGTCTATTACTTGCTTAGTTATTTTACATATTTCTTGTATGGCTGTCGTCCAGAATAGTTGGATTTTGGGACACTCCCACCACATGTGGAGGTATGTGCCTGTGGAGGTGCACCCTCTCCAGCATTTTGGTGAGGTTCCTGGGTGTATTAGCGCTAGTTTCCTTGGTGTTAGGTACCACCTGTAGGTGAGTTTCAGTGTGAGTTCTTTTCTTTTCGTTGATATGGATTTAAAGGGGGGTTTAGACCACATTCTGGTCCATTGAGTGGGGTTAATCTCATAGCCTATGTCATTCTCCCATTGTTTTTTGATTGCGTCTAGGGGATTTGCAGGGTTTTGGAGTAGTATTTTGTATATTGCGGATACCGTCCCTTTACCGTTTCCCTTTGTTGTTAGGAGGAGGTTTTCGAAGGTTGTCAGGGGGCCTAGTTGCTGCTGATTTTACTGTTGGGTTGTTTAAGAGGGCATGTAGTTGGTGTTGTGTTAACCAGGTCATTTGGGTGTCTTCTAGTTTGTCTTGTATTTCTTGTGTTGACAAGGGTTTGTTATTTTTATAAAAGTCTATTAGGCGATATAAGCCTTTGGTTCGCCAGGTTTTTATCTGGAGGTTTTGTGCTGCATGGTGGAATAATGGGTGGTACGCCAGGGGGATTAGTGGGGATGGGGTTGGGGATAGTTTGCCTATTTGTGTTTTCCATGCTTTGAGCATGGTCTGTGTGTACCTGTTAAGTGTTGTGGGAATTTTCTTTAGTTTGTTTGGGAGGAGTGGGTATGTTGTGGTGCAGGTGTTTTCAATTGTGTCCCTCTCTAGGTGTACCCATTGTTTTGTCTCATCTTCTAGTATATATGGGATTATATGGTGTATTTGGTTGGCATTGTAATATGCTTCTGTGTTGGGGATTCCCCATCCTCCTTCTGAGGTGGGGAGGTGCAGGTATTTGGGGCTTATTCTTGGTTTTTTATGTGAGAAGATGAAAGAGTGTAGTTTTCTCTGCCAACTGCGAAGTTGGGTTGAGGGAATCCAGAGTGGGAGGGTTTGGAATAGGTAGGTTAGTTTTGGGAGTGTGATCATTTTGATCATGGCTATTTTGTCTGAGAGAGTGAAATTCATGTTATTCCATCTGTTTAGGTCTTTGTTAATTTGTCGCCACAGGGGCTTGTAGTTGTGGAGGTACAATTTATTGAGGTTTCTGGTTATTTGTACCCCTAGGTATCTGAACTTGGTGTGGCAAAGTTTTATTTTGGTGACCTTCGTGAGTTCTTTTTGGGTGTGGGGAGGGGTGTTGAAGCACATAGCTTCTGACTTTGTAAAATTTACCTGTAGGCCCGACACCATTGCAAATGTGTTGAGTTCTCTGATTAGGGAGGTTGCTGTGCTTATGGGGTCTGGTGTTGTGACCATTAGGTCATCTGCAAAGAGCCCTAATTTATAGGTTCTGCCTTTTATTTCCACTCCCTTGATGCCTGTGGCTGCTCGGATGCGGATTGCTAGGGGTTCCAGAGCCAGGATAAATAAGAAGGGAGACAGTGGGCATCCTTGTTTCGTGCCTCTTTGGATAGCTATAGTATTAGAATCCATATTGTTAGTTCTGCATTTTGCTGAGGCTTGGGAGTATATTTGTTTGAGGATTTGTAGGAAGTTGGGGCCAAATTTCATGTTAGTTAGTACTGCTAATATGTATTTCCACTCCAAGCAATCAAAGGCTTTGAGGATGTCTAGGGACATAATTGTCAATGGGAGTTTGGTTGCCTTGCTGTGTTCGATCAGGTTCAGTAGTTTCCTGATGGGGTCTGTTATATTGCGGCCAGGGACAAAGCCAGTCTGGTCTGGGGCTATTAACTTGTGTAGGAAGATTTTTAGGCGGTTGGCCAAGATTGATGTGAATATCTTGTAGTCTTGGTTTATTAATGAGATTGGGCGGTATGATTCTACTTTGAGGCTATCTTTTAGTGGTTTTGGGATGGAGACTATTTTGGAGTGGGTCCAGGTTTTGGGGATGGGGCCCCCTTTTATGATGTCGTTGAATAGGCGGGTCATGTAGGGCATCAAGGGTTCTTTGAATTTCCTATAGAATTCTGCTGTGAAGCCATCTAGGCCTGGGGCTTTGTGTGGTTTCAGGTTTTTGAGGACCGCATCTATTTTCTCTGGGGTGATAGGGCTGTCCATTAATTCCTGTTCCTCATCAGTTAGGGTAGGCATGGTCAGTCCTGCTAGAAATGTTCTGATTTCCTTCTCTGGTGGGTTATGGGAGGTGTATAGGTTGGAGTAGAATTCTGCAAATTCTGAGTTTATTTCTTCGGGGGAGAATGTTATGTTGCCGTCTTTTTTGGTGATGCAGTGTATTCTTGTTTTGAGTGCTTTTTTCCTACATCTACATTGCTAGTAAGTAATCTGGAGTTTTTCCCTCCATATTCGTAGAAACGTTGTTTAGAGTATAGAATGCTGATCATTGTTTTGTTAATTTCTAGGGAGTCTAGTTCTCTCCTTTTTTGTTCTATAAGTTTGAGGAGTTTTTTAGATCCTGTTTGTTTGTAGCGTGATGAGAGGGCTGTGATGTCTTGTTCTATTTTGCTGATTTTTGAGGAGGTTTGTTTTTTAAGGAATGTTTTCTCTTTTATGCAAGCTCCTCTGGTGACCGCTTTCATTGCGTCCCATAAGGAGGGGGGTTGTTATATTGTTTACATCGTTTTCCTTGAAGTAGTTTTGGAGGGTTTTTGTGAGACTCTCTCTAATTTGTTTGTTTGTAGTTAGGATGGGACTGAAGGACCATGATGGGGTGGTTTGTGTTCCTTCTCCTATTTTAATGGTGACTTCTACTGGGGCGTGATCTGTGATTTTAATGTTACCTATGTTTGTTGATTCTACTGAGGGGATCAGACCCTGTGTGAGTAGAATGCTGTCCAGTCTGGACACTGTATCATGGCGTCCCGATTGGAATGTATGGCTGATGTCTCCCGGGTTTTGCTCACCCCAAATGTCATAGAGACCCCTGTTTTTTAGCATTTTTAGTAACTTGTAAGAGTTCCTGGTTGTTGGGGGTTTCCTTCGGAGGAAGGTTGCCCATGGGGTTGTGGGGTGGATATCTTTCAGGGATATACCTTTCATATTTAGATTGAGGTCCCCTCCTAGGATTGCTTCCCCTTCAGAGAAGGAGAGGAATTTGTTTAGTGTCTTGTGGAAGAATTCTAATTGTTTCGTGTTTGGGGCATATATGGAGCCGATTGTCAGTTTGATTTTGCCATCTAGTGTCCCTTTAGCGAAAATGAATCTGCCTTTTTTGTCCTTGAGGACTGTTGTGGCAGTGAAGTTCAGGTCTCTACTGAGTATTATGGCTACACCACGAGCTTTCCCTGAGCCTTGTGCGACCCACTGTTGACTGAAGCGGGGGTCGCTCAGGAGTTTGCTGCCTTTGGGTGGGTTGTGTATTTCTTGTAGGAAGGTGATGTGTGGTTTCATGGTGTTTATGTATGAGGTGATGCGTTTTCTTTTGATGGGGTTTCCCAGCCCCCTCACATTTAATGTGATTGCTTTTAGGTTAGCCATCTTGCTTATCTATTATGTGGGGCGATTCCCTGCCAACCCGTTTGGGTTGTCTTGTGTCTCTCTCTTCGTGTTGTTTAAAGAACCAGTGGGGTTGCGCTGACCTAGGGTGTGGTGGGTGGGGGGCTAGTGGGATTAGAGTGAGATTTGGGTTAAAGGGTAGGGGGTAAGTTGTAGGGAGTTTCCTATATGTAGTCATATAGGTGTTTGTTTGGGGTATTTTGGGCCATCTGGCATTTAGCCAGTTGGTCCTAGGTCTCAGCTGGTGTGGGAGGCCATGTTCAAGGACAGGCCATCCCCCCTGTTGTCTGCGATAGGGGGTGATCAGCGAGACAGTGTGAAGTGACTTTGTAACGTCGCTGTCAGGTATAAGGTTCGTAAGCAATGTTGCCAATGTTATGAGCAACATTGTTGGTGTGTTGGGGTGGGGATGTGGGTGCTGGTACGCTCTGGTGCCACCATAGTGCTGGTTGGGTATCAGATTTTAGCCTGATTGTGGGTTGTGTTATTAAGGTTGGAGTTGTTTTTCCTTAGTATGGAGTATGAGGATGTTGAAGGTGTGGGTGATGGGGAATGTGGTTGAGGTCGTCTGGACTGGTGTTGGGGTGGGGATTTCTGTGGGGGTGCGGGGCTGGGGGGGATGTTGATGGTGTTAACTAAATCTATGTTTTGGGGGGGGGGAGAGGGGGAAGAGGGGGGAAATCACCAGTCCTTCAGTTTGTGGTTTTTCCCTGGTTGCTTCACTCAGCTGGGGTTGTTGTTGTTGTAGGGTTGTCCATCTGCGATGAATTGGTTTGGTTAATCTTGGTCTGGTTTCTTGTGTCGTATGGCCGGCGGGACGGTTCTGAGCATGATGCTTGCCTGTATTGGTTTGCGTTGTTGTGCCGCTTCTGTTGTTTCTTTTTCTTCTGTACCGTCGTCCAGTTGTTTGCTGTTGTTTCCTCATGGTTGGGGCTGTCACTTGGTGGGTTTGTCGGTTGCCATTCCGGTGGGAGGTCGAGTTCAAGGTTCTTTAGTAGTTGCAGGGCCTCAGGTATGTTGGTAGCCATGTGTTGTGTTGTATTGGTTGTTACAATGAGGCGGAAGGGGAAGCCCCATCGGTATTTGATCCCTGCTTGTTGGAGACGCTGGGTGCATGGGCGCAGGCTTTTCCTCCGGTTTAGGGTATCCTGAGATAGGTCCTGTAGGGCCAGAATGGGGGTTTCACCATATCGAAGGTTGCTTGAGTTTCTGAGGTGGTGCCATATCTCTTCCTTCTTTCTGTAGCGTGTGAAGCATACAATGATGTCTCTTGGGGGGGCGCTGGGTTTTGGCATAGGTTTTAGGGCTCTGTGAGCCCTCTCCAAGTCATCTGCCTCAAGTTTCAGGCCTGGGATTGTGTTTTTCAGCCAGCGTATAATTAGGTCTGCTGGGCTTTTCTCCTCTGTTTTTTCAGGAAAGTTGCGGAAGCGGATGTTACAACGTCTATTGCGGTCTTCAAGGTTGGCTTGCTTAATTTTCATCTCTCTGTGTTCTGCTTCCATTTGGTTTATCAGTTCGTCCAGTTTCTTGTTCACACATGCGTTCTCCTCCCGCTATTGCTCTATTATTCTTTCTTGCATTTGGTTCTTGTTCTCTAGAGCTTCCACTTTGGAGGTTAGGTTGTTGATTAGTACCTGCATGGGAGCCATTGTGGCCTTCAGTGTTTCTTATAATCGTGCTTCTAATCTTGCTTCCATTTCCCTCAGATCTCGTTTCGTTATTGGGTGGTCATCATCTTGAAGGGGAGTTACCATCTTAGCATTGTTTGCCATCTCCCTGGTTGGTGTCACCTCAGTCTCCCTGATAGTTTTGGTTTGAGGTTGGCTTGGCGTCCACTTGGGGTTGGGCGTGTGGTGGTTAGGAGTTGTGGCGGTGGTGATTCCTATTGTTGGGTTGCTGAGCTGATCAGGCTTTGTTGGCTGGTGGCTGTACAGAGCGTTTGGATTAGGTGGTCATTTGTGTCACTTCTAGCCTGTGTTTTAAGAACTTCTCTTGGGTTTTCTGTAGTTGCCACAGCGATGCCGCCGAGGCTGGGGGGGAGGGCAGGTAAGCAGAGATGGGTAGACTAACGGACAGACAGCTCATATAAAGGGAGGGGGGTTAGCAGGTAGAGATGCAAGAGATTAGAGGGGTGGGGCCAGGGGAAATATGTGTTTAGGAGGGGGTTGTATATACCCAAAAGGGGTACTGGGGTCCAGTTAAGGTGGAAATTGGGGTTGGGAGTGCGCTTAGAAACAGAGACAGACAAATAGGCTATATGTAAAGGGTGGAGGGAGAAAAGGGAAGACGCAGAAGGAGAAAGAAAGAAGAAGGGGGGAGGCGGGGGGGAGAGGGGAGATTGGAGTAAAAGAGAAGAGAGAGAGAGAGACAAAAAGAGAGTTGAAAGAGAGAGGGGAGATAGTACAGTAATATCAGCGGTATTAGTTTGCAGCAGTAGTTTTAGGTATAGTATGAGGGGGGCAAATTATGATAGGGTGATATGAATGTGCGTATGTGTTTCCTTTAGGGGAAGGGGGGATGGAGAGAGGGAGGAGGGAGAGAAAAGGAGAGGAGGAGGGGGAAGGGAGGGAGAGGGAAGGAGAAGAAAAGAGAGGGGGAGAGGGGAGGAGGGAGGGATGGTGAGCTGCTGTCATGGTATGGGGGAAAGTCTTATTTTAAAAGAGGGGGTGGGGGAAAAGGGCTCCCCTCTCAAAAACAAACTGACGGACAGGCTAAAGGGGGGGGTTGATTTTTTAAAAAATAAAAGGGATAGAAAACAAAATTGGGGATGGAAACTGAAAGGTGGGATAAAGGGAAAAAATGAGGAGGGGTGAAGAGAGAGAGGGGAGAGCAAAAAGGGAGAGAAAAGTAAAGAGGGGGGAGTTGAGGGGGAGAATATCAATATCAATAACAATAGCAGTGATATAGAGGAAATTTTTGTTTTAAAAGAGAGTGGTGGTCGTAGCTCGGGGCGAAAGATTCCCCCCTCAAAAACAAGCCAACAAATAGAAAAGAAAGGGCTTTAAAAAGAGAGGGGGGGGGAGTGTGGGTTTTTTATAAATAAATAAATAAATAAATAAAATAATTAATAATATTTTCCCCTAATTATTGTTTTGTTTTTTTTGTTTGTAAAAAAGTAGTTAAAAATGTACAGGTAAAAGATAAAAATGAGAATTAAAGGTAAAAAAAAGGGGGGGTGTTATCTTTAGATAGATAGATAGATAGATAGATAGATAGATAGATAGACAGAGCTTTTTATTTAAAAAAATAAATGAGTAAAGTATAGGTAAAAGAGGATAGGTAAAAGAGAGTGGAAAGTCTGGGGCGAAGTGGCAGTCCCAGGAAATGGCCTGTGATGGTTCAGGGCTGTCTTCTGGGTACTGCCATTTTAATTCTTAAGAGGGGAGTTTGAGGTGAAAATAAAATGAGGTTTAAATTGAGGGTGTGTGTGTGTGTGTGTGGAGAAGTGTGTCTTTAAATAGTGTGTAGAAAAGATAGAAATAAAAATAAAGATTCAAATAAAGGGTGGCTGCAGCAGCAGTGGCCCCTCTTTTAAAAAGAAAAATGATAAAAGTAGGTATATGGGGGGGGGGAATAAAAAAGAATTCTTTAAAAAGGGGGGAGGGATAGGGGTAGGAAGGGGTTAAAAAAGGATTTTATATATATATATATATACATATATATATATATATATAAAAGGAGAAAAGAAGAGGGTAGTTTCTTCCTTTCTGCGATCTCCTTTGTCATGCGGCTTTGCATGGAGGGGTAGGCTCCGGTCGGCTCAGCCACGTGTTTTTTCGGAGCCTCTTTTGCCTTCTGTGCTCACCTACCTCCCTTCTTCTTTGTCGGCAGAGATGGGGGCAGCAGCGGTAAAGTAAAGTTAGGGCTCCTTTTTCTTTCTTTTTCTTCTTCTTTCCCCCTTTTCTCCCTCTCTGCGTTAGCTCCACTGTCTTCCTGGATTTGGAGCTCCTCTCCGCTGTTCTCCCGCTTGCCTTGCTGATGGTCCTGCTCAGCTGGCCACCTGAGTCAGAGCCTGCTCTGCCAAGCAGCAGTGACCTAACCCTGCCTTTCTTTTTCTCGGTTTCAGAGCCTTAAGGGTCGGCCTCCCCCCACCCCACTCTTTGATGATGATGATGACGATGACGACGATGACCTGTACCTGCTGGGATAAGCAGCTTGGCAAATGCCAATGCAATACTTTCTTTTCTCAAGAGCTTCAGTGATTGCTGATCTGGGGCTGAGATGGATGGAGCTGGGGTTTTTCCTGTGGGCCTCCCCAGATTGCTCATTTGGGCTTTGGTGGCCTTAACTTGTGGTTTTTGAGGCTGCTGGCAGGAAGAGGGGTGACTCTCTCTCTCTCTCGGTAGCAAATGTCAATTGGGAACTTTGTATAGCTTCAAAGTCCTGACTGTTTACTTCACCACTGCCGAACACACCTGTACCCTACACACTTTTGACCCAGCTGCTGCTGGGAGTAGCGATGGGTATCACCTTGAACAGCTCCTCTCTGTGGAAACCAAACTTAACCTATTGCCATAGCTCACCTCCAGTTTTGAACCTTGGCAAAACCGGATCTTGAAGAAAATAATAATAAAGTGCAATTAAAATAAATTAACCCTGTTGCCTTAGTTCTTTCACTTTAGCAAGGCAAGAAGGGGAGGGGTATTTGTGTGGTTCTGTACGCCAAAAACCGACTCACCATTTATAGGGCACGTTAGGTGCTTCATGTACATACACCCAATATGTTAAGAATTAGCACCAGTCCTGTGAGGGAGGCCAGTATTAGTAATCTCTTCGTATTGCAGATGAGGAGGCTGAAACAGAGAGTGGCTTGCCCAAAGGTTGAATGGTAAACTCGGGATAGGCACAAGGCGGTGCCTTGGTCCTCATCTCTGATACAAAACTACAAAGTATATACAAAAGTAACAAATGTGGTGACAGTAATAATAATGCAGCAAAACAACACCACCACAAACTGGCTTAGAAGTATAAAACCAAATTTACTAGAATAATAACTAGAATAGAGCTAGACTTGTAACCATTCAAGTAACAAACATACTAAGGTGCCATGTGCAAAACAAAGCCTGGAGATACTGTAAACATGGAGTGGATAAATGTACAACTGTATCTTAACAAGTTGCATGTGCAATAAACGTTACACAGACTGAATAAATGAACCGTTCAACAAGTAGCATAAGTCCAATCAGAGAACGGCAACCCTGTGCCGCCACAATGGCAAGGGTAGCACACTGGAGAATATGAAAAAGTTTTTCAAAGCTGTTCTTCAAAGATTGAACTGGATGAGATGTTCTTCAATAGGTCTTGAGTTGAAAACACAAAGCCGTTTGCATGGATCAATCACAAGAAGGCAAATCAAAGCCACCACCCTGGTGAGAATAACGCAAGTGGGCAAAAGGAGACCTGTTCTCCGGATATATTACAGGTTTTGCTACACGCTTCATCAGTCCGAAAAAACAGTCATAGAAAACGGTTTGCTCAGGATAAAGAAAGTATTCACAGGCACAGCATGTTGTGAAACGCCTCGCTCTTCCCCAGTTCCCGTTTACCGTGATTGGGCATGCTCCACTGATGCAGAGCACTTTCCCTCGACCCGCCACTGAGGGCACCACACCGGAAGTCTCATATATAAAAACATAAAACATTACTTTTTTTAAAAACTTCCCTATAGAGGACTGCCTTCAGATGGCTCAGGGGACGGATAACTCCACACCCTCCAACCTTTCTCCATTGAAAATAGGGACATCCTAAGGAGAAGTGGGACACTCCAAGATCAAATCATAAACCAGGATGGCATCTTTAAATCAGGAACATCCCTGGTAAATATGGACACTTGGAGGGTCAGCAACCAGTGCCATTTTTCTAGAAAAAGATGTGCCAGAACGCACCGCGAACACCTCCCTCATTCTCTTAGAATGGCAATGGTACCCAGAGCTAGTGCTCTGCACTCTGGAGCAGGGCTAGCTGCCCGTGGGGGTGGGGCTAGCCACCTGCAGGGACAATGGGGGTGGCGGGTGTCCCAGGGAGGCATGGCGAGTATCCCAGGGAAGCGGCGTAGTGATGTTCCTCCACAGGGATGACACCCAGGGCAGCCCGCACCCACATACCCCTTCCTCTGCCAGTGATAGCGCCCACCTGAGATGTGCCAGAACTGAGTTCCGGCAAGTTCCAGCTGAAAAAAGCCCTGCTTCCAACATTATAATTATCGTACCAAAGAGCTTCGTAGCTTCTCTCTCTTTCACATACCCCACCTGTCACACACTCCAAACTTACATAACAGCAAAGGTTATTCCCCAGGGTTGCCAGTTCTGGAACATTCCAGACCCTTTCATTTCAGGTGTAACAGGGAGTCCTTGGAGCACCCCACAATCACCTAACCCTGACTTCTATAAGTTCAGGTCGAGCGTCACAAGCAAGAGACTTTAGCCAGGTGATAGAAACAAAACAGCAGCCAGTAGGCCTGATCTTTCTTGTTGCAACAAGGCTTCCCACTGCCACAGAGACAAAGCAGCCAGAAGCCCCCATCAATGGTTACATCCGTATGTTAAAGTTTCCCATAAAACATCTCAGGATGCATCATCAAGACATCATAGATCTGTCACAGAAAAGGTGTGGTCTCAGGTAGAACCTGAGATCCAGCCATACCCCTGTCACGCAAATATACTCTTTCACACTTACTCCCATTCCAGTACCAAGGAAAGTATTTACAGCTCCTTGGTCCCTGAGTCAAATCAAATACACCCCTCTGTCTTGTCCGGCTTCATCCCACTATAGGATGGATAGGCATTGTGACTGAGGTGGTTGGATATCACTGGCCATGACTCCTTGGGAAGGCCCTGCAGATGTGTCTGTACATCTCGGGGATTATGGTGGGCTCACTCACCCCTCCCCTTATACCTCACTTCCCTGGGTCCTAAGTGCCATTGGAACGGAGAAGATTGATACAATGAGTGATTTCCGATGAATTTCTAAAGTTTTCCCATTGAGCCAGTGCATAAATACATTTATCAGTGAATCGCTCCCAACCCCTTCTTTCCTGCTCTCTAGAGCTGGGACTCATGATTTTACAGCTTTTAAATGGAATTACTTATTGACAAGACACTGGCTTTTTCTGCCATCTATTAATTCCAACTCTGGGGAGTCCAACTCTCCCTCCCACCCCCACACTTTTTCTATGTCATGCTGGAGGAATATGTTGACCTGACTGATATTTTGGGAAATGGTTTGCCCATTTACCCTCTATACAATTGGAGAACTCTCCATTTATAATACTAAACTTGGCATGAGGGTTCCCAGGGTGGGGCTGCAGACCTTGTTGCTGTTTGTATGTTGGGTGCCATTTTGAATCAAGATGGCAGACTGAAATTTCAGTTTGGCATGACTTTGCCCGTTTTGTGGCATATGTTCAGCCACAAGTAGGGATATGATCGCTAGATTC
Source organism: Podarcis muralis (assembly GCF_964188315.1). NCBI lineage: Eukaryota > Metazoa > Chordata > Lepidosauria > Squamata > Lacertidae > Podarcis > Podarcis muralis. The sequence goes on along the minus strand of NC_135673.1, from coordinate 13,371,484 downwards.
AGCTCAGGAGTGCTCAAGGTGTGTGTGTGGGGGGGGTCTTCATTGATGTTTGGATGTTGGGTGCCATTTTGAATCCTGGACAGTACCTGTGTGTGTGTTATTAGTGTGTGGGGTGTTAGAGGAGAGGTAGTACCTTTGGTGGAGGACACACCATGCTCCTTCGGTGGTAGTTTGTTCTCAGCGAGCCAGCCAGAAAGAAATCATATGGATTAAGTGAAGTTAACTCTTTATTAGAAGAAAAAAGGCCTGCTTGCTCCCTTCATCAGAGCAAGGAGTTAGACGTGCTCTTGTGAGTGAGTCAAGTCTGAGGCCTTCTTCTGACATTAGAGCTGCTGAGGGATAAAAATAATTACACTCTCCACAGTCCCAAACATGGTTAGAAGCCTACAGCTTGCTTTAGTTCTGCACTTGCCGGGTGTGAACAGAGAGCCAAAACAAACCTCTGTCTTACCTTTCTGGCTCTGAGCTGGAGGAAGATGATGCAGGTGCAGAGACAGGGAAAGATATCACACCCTTGTCCTTCATCTTACTCCATCTTCCAGTGGTGCAGCAGGCCCTTTGTAGCAAGGGCATGTTCTGGTGACCACAAATTTTGAATTGGCTACCCAGGTTACAGAAGCTTTACAAGCTCGTTATAAGACATTGTAGAAAAATCAGCAATGCTTCTGTTCACTGATTCCTGGAACTTTCTTGAAATGTAGGCTTCAGCTGCAAACATTACTGGAGCAGTGTGTGGGAATGAAAGGCACACCACTTGTTCAGTGCAAGAATTAACCTCAAGAGATGATCCCAGAGTTGGATTATTTTCTATGACATGTCATGGGTGTTTAGAGTAAGATGCATCACCAAACCTCTTAAATCCCACATTATTTTTGCATTCAGGTACCTCAAAGCGACTTACACAGTAAAGCAACTGAGGGTGTGAACACACTACATTGTCAAAGCACGCAATTCCCCCTCACGACAAAAGAATGTTGGGACTGTGGTCTGTTAAGGGTTTGGGGAACTTGAAGGTGAGAAATGTAATTTAAATTTATGTTGCATATGCAACCAGGTTGCACAAATGCCACACATTTAAAGCACATTCTCCTCAAAGTACCCTGGGCACTTTAGTTTAAAGGTGCTTGGAACTGTAGCTCAGTGAGGGGTACACTATGATTTCCAGGGTTCTTTGGGGGGAAAGATACATGCTTTAAACGTATGATGTGTATGCAGCCAGCCGGGGAACTTAAGTTTAAGGGTGCTGGGAAATGTAGCTCCACGATGAACAAGCTACAATTCCCAGGATCCTTTGGGGGAGGGAAGCATGTACTTTGAATGTGACTTAAGTGACTGGGAAGTCAAGGAGGAGGAACTAAAATGGGTTATGATACACTGGGCCCAACATATTGGACACAATATATATGGAGGAGTGAGAAAGGCTGTGGAAGGAGGACATAAGATTCACTGCATGCTATAATCTTAGAGAAAATGTGATGAAGATGTTATACAGGTGGTACCTAACCCCGGCCAAATTGGCCAAGATGTACAAAAACAGTTCAGATGTTTCTTGGAGAGGGAAAAGTGGGGTTGGTACCTTTATACACATGTGGTGGGAATGCAAGAGGATAAAAGAATTCTGGGATACAATTTCTAAGAAGAAGAAGAAGATGAAGAAGAGTTTGGATATCCCGCTTTGTCACTACCCTAGGGAGTCTCAAAGCGGCTAACATTCTCCTTTCCCTTCCTCCCCCACAACAAACACTGTGAGGTGGGTGAGGCTGAGAGACTTCAGAGAAGTGTGACTGGCCCAAGGTGACCCAGCAGCTGCATGTGGAGAAGCAGGGAAGCGAACCCAGTTCCCCAGGTTACGAGTCCACTGCTCTTAACCACTACACCACACTGGCTCTTTACCCTTTACTCTAAAGTTTAAAAGATCTTCAAACTCTCATTTCCAAAAAAAAAAACCTGAATCCTTCCTGTTAGGTATTATGTCCATGGAAATTAAGAAAAACCACAGACCACTTTTTATGTATGAAACCACAGCAGCCAGGATTTTAATAGCAAGGAATTGGAAAGGTGTTGTTATAAATGCTATAACAGTGATATCATCCCCACAAAAACGGACTGGCAAGCAAAAATGATAGAAGATCTACAACTTGCCAGAACAACAGGGAGAATAAGAGGAAATTCAATACCAAGTGTTAATCAAGATCGGATAACATTTAAGGAAGATCTTAAAAATTAGTGGCGACGTTAATCTCCTGGCAGACCTAGAATGAATCTTGGAATATGGAGAATGTACATAGTAAAAGTTTATGGATATTAAACGAGAACGCTAAATAAGAAGAAAGAAATGTGTTTTGCCAGACCAAGTGTAAATAGCACAATGAGAAGAATCGGAAGGTAGCTACCTGCGCCTTCCTCGCCTTCTCCTCCTTCCCTCGATCTCCTCAGACGCGTCCCTTCTTCGCCCGGCGAGCAGAGGCGCCACCTCATTGGCCAGCCTCGAGCGAGCGTCACCCGCCCTCCCGCCTCCCTCTCCCAGAAACCAGCTTCCCATTGGTCCAGCCGTGTCCCCCTCCCTTTCCGTCAAACTTAAGAGTCCCGCCGCCAAACTCGCGGCAGCAACAGCTGATCGCTCGCTTCCCCGTGGACGCGTTTCTTCCCTCCGCGTGGAAGTTTGGCCCGTTTGGGGACCGCGAATGCCGCCGGCCGCTTTGGCTTGCTAGTTTCGCTTCCGCAGCCCCGCGCTTGCGCCATGGCAGAGAAGTTGCAGCCGCGCGCTTTGCGGCTCTCGCCTCCCGGCTTGGGCTTAGCCGAGGGGCGCGGGGAGCGAGGGGCCGTCAGGATGTCGGGGGACATGGATGAAGAAGACGAGGCCTTCCAGCTTCCGACGGGAGGGTGAGAATGCGGCGCCTCTCTGCGTGGGGGGAGATGCGGGGTGTGCGGGTGTCTTTGGGTCCGCGTGAGGGGGCGGGGCTGTGTGAGGGGACCATAGCTGTATGTGGGGCTGGGGCTGCATGTGGGTTTGGGCCAGCATGTGGGACTGGGGTGGGTGTGAGGCTGGGACTGTATGTGGTTCTGGGGCTGCATGTCGTTCTGGGGCTGTATGTGGGGCTGGGGCAGCATGTGCGTCTGGGGCTGCATGTGGGGCTGGGACTGTATGTGGGGCTGGGGCAGCATGTGGGACTAGAGCTGTATGTGGGGCTGGGGCAGCATGTGGGACTAGAGCTGTATGTGGGGCTGGGGCAGCATGTGGGGTTGGGGCAGCATGTGGGGCTGGGTGGGTGTGGGGCTGGGACTGTATGTGGTTCTGGGGCTGCATGTCGTTCTGGGGCTGTATTTGGGGCTGGGGCTGTATGTGGGTCTGGGGCTGCATGTGGGGCTGGGACTGTATGTGGGGCTGGGGCAGCATGTGGGACTAGAGCTGTATGTGGGGCTGGGGCAGCATGTGGGACTAGAGTTGTATGTGGGGCTGGGGCAGCATGTGGGACTAGAGCTGTATGTGGGGCTGGGGCAGCATGTGGGACTAGAGCTGTATGTGGGGTTGGGGAAGCATTTGGGACTAGAGCTGTATGTGGGGCTGGGGCAGCATGTGGGTCTAGAGCTGCATGTGGGGCTGGGGCAGCATGTGGGACTAGAGCTGTATGTGGGGCTGGGGTGGGTGTGGTGCTGGGACTGCATGTGCTTCTGGGGCTGTATGTGGTTCTGGGGCTGTATGTGGGGCTGGGGCAGTACGTGGTTCTGGGGCTGCATGTGGGGCTGGGGCAGCATGTGGTACTAGAGCTGTATGTGGGGCTGGGGTGGGTGTGTGCAGGCTTGCGAAGGGTGATTCCTAGCATATGCAGAGAGCTTTGTCTGCAAATACGTGCTGTTAGGCGCTGAGAGAGAGGCGAAGTTCAGCAGAGCTAGGCGTCTTTGAGCCAGCAAGGTTCCTTATCTCTCTTTTTCCTTCTTTCTGTCTCTCTGCCTCACAGCGTTGCTTGTGAGGATGAGGACATGGATGAAGAAGACGAGGCCTTCCAGCTTCCGACGGGAGGGTGAGAATGCGGCGCCTCTCTGCGTGGGGGGAGATGCAGGGTGTGCGGGTGTCTTTGGGTCGGCGTGAGGGGGCGGGGCTGTGTGAGGGGACCATAGCTGTATGTGGGTCTGGGGCTGCATGTGGGGCTGGGGCAGACTGTGGGGCTGGGGCTGTATGTGGGTCTGGGGCAGCATGTGGGTCTGGGGCTGTATGTGGGGCTGGGACTGTATGTGGGGCTAGGGCAGCATGTGGGGCTGAGGTGGGTGTGGGGCTGGGACCGTATGTGGTTCTGGGGCTGCATGTGGGGCTGGGACTGTATGTGGGGCTGGGGCAGCATGTGGGACTAGAGCTGTATGTGCGGCTGGAGCAGCATGTGGGGTTGGGGCAGCATGTGGGGCTGGGGTGGGTGTGGGGCTGGGACTGTATGTGGTTCTGGGGCTGCATGTGGTTCTGGGGCTGTATGTGGTTCTGGGGTTGCATGTCGTTCTGGGGCTGTATGTGGGTCTGGGGCTGCATGTGGGACTAGAGCTGTATGTGGGTCTGGGGCTGCATGTGGGGCTAGGGCTACATGTAGTTCTGGGGCTGCATGTGGGGCTGGGGTGGGGGGTGCAGGCTTGCAAAGGGTGATTCCGAGCACATGCAGAGGGGTTTGTCTGCAAATATGTGCTGTTAGGCGCTACAATCCAGAGGGCCAAAGGAACCCCACACCTTTTGTATAGTGAGGGAATATATTATGTTTTAGTAGTGGTTTGGGACTAGGAAGTTTGGCCCAAGGGTTAATGGGGAAAGGAGGATTATTCTTAAAAAGCAAGACACTGCAAATTGTGGACAAGATGGATTGTTTCAAGAAGTGGCAGAGAGATATTTCTAGATTTATCTGGCAGGGCAAAAAGCCCAGAATAAAATTTAAGATATTGACTGATGCAAAAGAAAGGGGGGGATTTGCACTGCCAGATTTTAAACTTTACTATGAATCAGCAGCTTTCTGCTGGTTAAAAGATTGGCTACTTCTTGAGAACACAGACATTTTGGATTTAGAAGGGTTTAATAATACGTTTGGGTGGCATGCATATTTGTGGTACGACAGGGTCAAAGCTCACAAAGCTTTTAAAAACCATATTGTCAGGAAAGCACTGTTTAATGTCTGGATAAGATATAAGGATTTGCTTGAAAAGAAATGGAGGCAAAAGCCGTGAAAAAACTTAATATGGAGTCTAAATGGCCGAAATACTGGGAAATCGTGGAACAAGAGGGTGACAAATTCAAATTACAGAGTTATGAGAAATTGAAAGATAAAGTGCGAGACTGGCTTCACTATCATCAAATAATGGAGGTGTTTAAGTTAGATAAGAAAAATGGTTTCCAGGTGGAAAAATCGAAATTGGAGACAGAATTGTTGGAGCCCAAAACTAAAAATTTGTCAAAAATGTATAACTTGCTGTTGGAATGGAATACACAGGATGAAACAGTTAAATCAGCTATGATCAAGTGGGCACAAGATATTGGTCATAGCATTATGTTTGAAGACTGGGAACGGTTATGGACCACCGGTATAAAATTTGCGGCATGTAATGCCTTAAAAGAAAATATTATGAAAATGATTTATAGGTGGTACATGACCCCAGTCAAGCTTGCAAAAATTTACCACTTGTCTGATAATAAGTGTTGGAAATGTAAAGAGACTGAAGGTACATTCTTTCACCTTTGGTGGACGTGCCCAAGGATTAAGGCTTTCTGGGAGAGGATTTATAATGAAATGAAAAAGTTATTTAAATATACATTTCTGAAGAAACCAGAGGCCTTTCTCCTGGGTATGGTCGGCCAATTGGTGACAAAGAAGGATAGAACATTTTTTATGTATGCTACAAGAGCAGCAAGAATACTCATCGCAAAGTATTGGAAGACAGAAGAATTACCCACCGTGGAAGAATGGCAGATGAACGTTATAGACTATATGGGACTGGCAGAAATGACCGGCAGAATCCGAGACCAGGGAAAAGAGTCGGCGGAAGAAGATTGGAAGATATTTAAAGACTATCTTAAGAAATATTGTAAAATTGTTGAATGTTAGGACAACGTTGATTCTGAAATTAAGTGGTTGTTTGCTGTAACGATTATGTAAATATGAAAAGAAAGGTCAAAGATTTTAATAGAAACTAGGGGAAGGATTTGCTGAAGAGAACTGATCAGAGAGTAGAATGCAGTAAGGGGAGGTACGAGGAGGTCGGGAAAGTAAGTTTCATGAACATAAGGGAAGGAAATTATACCTGTGGTCTTGTCTTTTTTTTTTCTTTTTTTTTGATGTATGCATTTTTTGGTCTTTTTTTCTTTTTTCTTTTTTTGTGATTTTTTGTAATTTTGTTATTTTTATGTTACACTAACTTTTGAAAAAACCAATAAATATTTAAAAAAATAAAATAAAAAGCAAGACTTATTTGGGGGTAGACTCCACTGAATTCAACTGAACTTCCCCATGAAGTTTGCTGATTTGCATACAAATGCCTGTTGCATGCCTGACTTCCGGGTTAGCGCCATCGGTAATGGCGGATTCCCTCTGTCTCTGAGGGACCAGCTCCACGGGATCGGGTCTGACCGCTGCAGCAAAGCGGGGACCCCTCTAAAAATCACAGGCAGGGGAAGCCTGTGAACGTGGGACTCAGCGGGCACCTTCAGCGCCCCCCCAATCTGCGAAGGAACCCTTTTTTTTTGGGCTCCGGAGCGAAGCGGGGTGAGTGGCGCAGTGCTGTGAGTGGACTGCTTCTTCCGCGGAGCGAAGCTGCACAGCCGTTATTGGAGAGTGCTGACTTTTTCCTGGGACAATTTGGCTACAAAAAGCAACTACCCCTGAGTAGGAAAAAATTGGATTTAAACGAAGGAAAAGAGCTAATTCGGCACCGAAACGGGGAGGTATAAACAGGAAGTCCGCCTTCCGTTTCTTGTATATAGATCAAAGCAAAGAGACTGTAAGCTAAAACTGTGAAAGACGTCTTTAAAAGGACTCAAATCCTAACGTCAAACAGGAGATTTCCCCTCCGGATTGCAAGAGAGGAGGGGGAAAGGTTTGAACTGTATTTCCTTGCAAAAAAGAGAGGAAAGGAAGCTAAAATCCACCGCTTAGACCCTGGGAATGGACTGCCTTTAGACAATGAGAATGCCGTACTGTGAAAGGCACTATTGGTAAATAGAGTGCTTTTGACAGCTAACTTTGCAAAAGAGATACAGTGTTTCTGGCTGACTTCTCCTGGTTTTAAAGTAACTTTAAAGTAACTGGAATTGAAACTGTCATTTTTTGGTGAATTGGGGGACTTAAAAAGTTTTTTTTTTTTTAAAGTTACAAGATTGACTGTTACTGTGTCCCCCTAGAGGAAGTTGGATATTGTTACAAAAACAACTGGGCCAGGGGAATTTTCCACTTCATAACAAATCCTAGCTGTGGGACTGACCTTGGACTTAATCTAGTGTTATGGCAGATGGAAAAGAAAAGTCAGAGTTGCTCCAAGAGAAAACAATGAGGTCTGGTAAATCCTTTCATACAGATATTGGGCTACAGAGAAGAGCATCAGCATCTGGCTCTTCTGGAACACCTGGACCATCAGGGGCCGCACCTGTACAAGCGAAGTCAAAAGGAATGTCGTCTGAGGATGTTTTAGCTCTGGCACTAGGGAGAATTAATGAATCTTTGGAAAATTTAACCAAACAAGTAGCTGAAACAAACAAACAGGTAGCTGAAACAAACAAACAAACAAACAAGTAGCTGAAGCATCAGTTAAAATTGACCAAAACACTACAAGCATAAATAACTTGGGACAGAAGGTGAATACCAATACAGAGACTATTGAGAAATTGCTTCAGGAATCTACTCAGACTCGAAAGACAGCTGAAGAAGCAAAGGAAATAGCAACTGCCACTGAAGAGAAGATACCACCGATACACAGGCAACTTGACGACTACAGGTTGATGTTTTCTATGATTGAATTGAAGGAGAAACAAACGAATTTGAGGATCAGGGCTGTACCTGAACTTGAGAAAGATAACTTGACTGACTTTCTTACGAAGGAATTTGCAGACTTCTGGCAACTAGACTTGGGGAAGGAAGAATTTAAGATAGTGAGTGCATTCAGGCTTGGAAGAGGAGGAAAGAACAAGGTGAGAGACTGCCTCATTACCCTTCGAACAAAAGAGGAGAGAGACAGAATCTTGAATCTGCATTTCCGAAAGACCTTGGAAATTCATCAGTCAAGTGTGGAGATATTTAAGGACATTCCGAAACATCTTTTGGATCTCAGGTTTAACTACGGAGACCTGGTCGCTTTGCTGAGAAGTAACAGAATCATTTTTAGGTGGGAATTCCCTCAAGGCCTGTCTTTTAAATACAAAGGGAGAAAGATAAAAATAAGATCACCTGACGACAAAGATAGATTTTTGAAAGATCACGGAGAAGACTTACAGAAAGAAGCGGAATCTGGAGAAGAGCCAAGAGCACTGGAAAGAGGAATCTTAGACATAGCAAACTTATCTTTTGGTTTGCATGGTTCAGAGACAGTGACACCACTGACAGAACAAGAACAAGCACTTGGCGCAGTTTGAGGAAAATAAAGTAACTACATTATGGCTCTGCAACTACTAAGTTGGAATTGTAACGGTCTAAACTCTCCCCGGAAAAGGGAAAATGTCTTTCACTTACTGAAAAAGGAACAATTGGACTTGATTTGCCTACAGGAAACACATGTGATAAGGCTACATAGAAAAGTATTGATTAACAAAAGACTGAGACAGGAGTTTATTTCATCTGACAAAGTTAAAAAAGAGGAGTAGTGATCTACTCAAAGGAGAGATTATCACCGAAATTTATTTTTAAAGATGACCAATGAAGATTTGTGGCAATTGAAATTCAAATTTAAGGAGAGAAATTCTTGATAGTAGGAGTTTATGCACCGAATGAGGGGAAATCTGAATTCTTTAAAAAGTTGCATGAGACCTTAATGGACTACATGGATTATAACTTGATTTTGATGGGAGATATGAACGGAGTGGTATCTACAGATATGGATAAGGCACAAAGACAGGTAGTCACCAAGGATGGTAGACTACCGAAAACTTTCTTTGAGATGACAGATAATCTGGACTTAGTTGATATCTGGAGAACAAAGAATCCCTTGGGTAGAGAGGGAACTTTCTTTTCTGAAGCCAAAATGACATGGACCAGCATGACCAAATATGAATAACTAGAAGAATGGCACCAAAGATAAAGAAGGCGGAAATTTGTCCAAGAACTTGCTCCAACCATAATGCTGTGAAGATGGAGATGAAACTAATATCAACTGGCTCTTTTAGATGGAGGATGAATGACACCTTATTTAGAGATGAAAATGTGATTAAGAAGGCCCAAAAAACTATCAGAGACTATTTTGAGATAAATATGAACACTAATGTTGAAAAAAGAGTTATCTGGGTCGCAAGCAAAGCCGTTATGAGAGGGTTCTTGATACAACAGAATGCAATAAAGAAGAGAAGTCTAAATGAGAAGAAAGACACAATTTTGGAGAAAATAAAAGAAAGTGAGAAGAAATTGAGAGCAAAACCAAAGTCGCAAGAGATTCTGAGAGAAATAAAGTTATATCAAGTACAATATATGAAAATGATGAATCAAGAAATAGAATGGAAAATTAAACAAATGAGACAAAAGACATTTGAATCAGCTAACAAATGTGGGAAATTGTTGGCTTGGCAAATGAAAAAAAGACAAAAATTAAATACTATTACATATTTAGAAGTGGAAGGAAAAAACATACAGAACCCAGCCGAGATTAAAAATTGTTTCCAGAGGTACTTTAAACAATTATACACACAAGGGCCACTGAAAGAAGCTGATATAGATCGATTTTTGAAGATAAATGGATTACAAAAAATTTCTCAAGAAAATAAATTAATGTTGAATTACAAAATATCTGAACAGGAAATAGAAGGTGCCATTCAGAACATGCAATTAGGCAAATCTCCAGGACCAGATGGACTGACTTCAAGATATTACAGAACTTTAAAAGAATGGTTAGTACAACCTTTAAAGGAAGTCTGTAATGAAATATTGGAAGGGAAAAAGGCACCAGAGTCGTGGAAAGAAGCGTACATTACACTTATACCGAAAACAGAAACTGAAAAAACCCAGCTTAAGAACTACTGCCCCATATCATTACTCAATGTGGATTACAAAATTTTTGCAGATATTTTGGCCAAGAGATTAAAAAAAGTGTTGATGGAAGAGATTCATAAAGACCAAGCAGGCGTTCTTCCGGGTAGACATTTGTCTGACAATTTGAGGAATATAATTAACATCTTGGAAAAGCTAGAAGTGAATATTAATACTAAGGCAGTTTTGATATTTGTGGACGCGGAGAAAGCCTTTGACAACATTTCTTGGAGTTTTATGAAGAAGAACCTTCAGGGGATGGGGGTGGGAGAAGGATTTGGAAATGGTATAAGTGCAATTTACTCTGAGCAAAAGGCTAAGTTAATTGTTAATAACGAGGTTACAGAGGAATTTAAGATAGAAAAAGAAACACGACAAGGTTGCCCAATTTCTCCATTGCTTTTTATATCAGCCCTGGAGGTTTTGCTGAATATGATTAGAAGGGACCAGTTGGTTAAAGGTGTACAAGTCGGAGCTAAACAGTATAAACTGAGAGCATTTGCAGACAATCTACTACTGACATTACAGGAGCCAGAATCTAGTACCAAAAGAGTTTTGGAACTGATTCAAGATTTTGGCCAGGTTGCAGGATTTAAATTGAATAAACTAAAAACAAAGGTTTTAGAGAAAAATTTAACAGCGATTGAAAGAGAGAGGTTTCAGAATGTGACAGGTTTAACAGTGGTTAAGAAGTGAAATACCTGGGGATTAACATGACAGCTAAAAATGGGAATTTATTTAAAGACAATTATGAAAAATGCTAGACGGAAGTGAAAAAAGATTTAGAAATCTGGTCAAATTTGAAGCTTTCATTGTTAGGCCGTATTGCTGCTATAAAGATGAATGTATTGCCAAGAATGTTATTTTTGTTTCAAACATTGCAAATTTTGGACAAAATAGATTGTTTCAAGAAGTGGCAGAGAGATATTTCTAGATTTGTCTGGCAGGGCAAGAAGCCCAGAATAAAATTTAAAATATTAACAGATGCAAAGGAAAGGGGTGGATTTGCCCTGCCAGACCTTAAACTTTATTATGAATCAGCAGCTTTCTGCTGGTTGAAAGAATGGCTACTCCTTGAAAACACAGACATTTTGGATCTGGAAGGTTTTAATAATGTATTTAGATGGCATGCATATCTGTGGTATGACAAGGTCAAAGCACATAAAGCATTTAAAAACCATATTGTCAGGAAAGCACTGTTTAATGTCTGGATAAGATATAAGGATTTGCTTGAAAATAAAACCCCAAGGTGGTTGTCACCGATGGAAGCGAAGGCTCAGAAAAAACTCAATATAGAGGCCAAATGGCCGAAATATTGGGAAATTTTGGAACAAGTGGGAGACAAACTGAAATTGCAGAGTTATGAAAAATTAAAAAACAAAGTGCGAGATTGGCTTCATTATTATCAAATAATGGAGGCATACAATTTGGACAAAAAAATTGGATTCCAGGTGGAAAAATCAAAATTGGAAACAGAACTGTTAGATCCCAAAACTAAGACTTTGTCAAGAATGTATAACTTGCTGTTGAAATGGAATACGCAGGATGAAACGGTGAAATCTGCTAAGATTAAGTGGTCTCAAGATGTTGGACATAACATTATGATGGCTGACTGGGAACAGTTATGGACCACAGGTATGAAGTTTACGGCATGTAATGCCTTAAGAGAGAATATTATGAAAATGATATACAAGTGGTACATGACTCCAGTCAAGCTTGCAAAAACCTATCATCTGCCCGATAATAAGTGTTGGAAATGTAAAGAAACTGAAGGTACATTCTTTCACCTTTAGTGGACATGCCCAAGGATTAAGGCTTTCTGGGAGATGATATATAATGAAATGAAAAAGGTATTTAAATATACCTTCTTGAAGAAACCAGAGGCCTTTCTCCTGGGCATCGTAGGCCAATTGGTGCCAAAAACGGATAGAACTTTCTTTATGTATGCCACGACAGCAGCAAGAATACTTATTGCAAAGTATTGGAAGACAGAAGAATTACCCACCCTGGAAGAATGGCAGATGAAGGTGATGGACTATATGGAACTGGCAGAAATGACCGGCAGAATCCGAGACCAGGGAGAAGAGTCGGTGGAAGAAGATTGGAAGAAATTTAAAGACTATCTACAGAAATATTGTAAAATTAATGAATGTTAGAATGATGTTGGATAAAATGTTAAGTGGTTTTTAGCTATAACGCTATAAGGAATATGAAAAAATGGATTATTAACAGGTAAAAATTTAATGGTATAATATTTTAAGATTAAAGACTAGGATAAACAAAGAGGGAAAGGATTTGCTGAACTAATAAATTGAATTGGAATACAAAAAAGGGAGGTGTGAGGAGGTCTGGGAAACAAGCAAATGAAAAATAAGTGATGGAAAGATGGAATTGTTTTTTAACTATTTTTATTTTGTATTTTGTAGTTTTCTTTTTCCTTTTTTCATTCTGTAAAATTCCAATAAATATCTTTAAAAAAAACAACAAATGCCTGTTGCCTGTGCTGTGGTGAAATATTTTCCCTTTTCCTAATTCTAGCTTTCTGTTTCCACTTCTTCTGTGCTGATGTTACACTGAGAGAGAGTCACAAAGTGAGCTTCATCTCCAAGTGAGGATCTGAACCCAGATCTCCCAGGTCACAATTTGGAATTCTAACTCCTGCCCTAAAGTGGGTGCCAGTAACAGGACTGAATGGAGGTGTTTTGGGGTCTTAGATTCCTTTTACAAAAGGAACCCTAAGAAAGATTTCTAGTGCCCTTTACACTGTGACATTTTAGGTGTTCAAAATAAAGGCACTGCACTGCTGCTTTTGGCAACACTGGCAGTGAGCAGAGGTCAGAGTGACATATAGCCAGTGGGAGTTCTAGTTCAGAAATTTATGGAGAACTGCAGATGCCCCCCCCCCCAATATTCAAAATATAGTCCGGCCCCCCACAAGGTTTGGGGGACAATGGACTGCCCCCCTGCTTAAAAAGTTTGCTGACCCCTGACCTATGTCTTCCCAGAATGTCACTCTCCCCAGAAGGGGAAGCCAAGCTCACAATCTCTGTTCTGCTCGCTTCTTTTGGGAGCCCCTCAAACATGCATGTTGCCACTTGTGGTTTTTCTCTAGCTGGAATCCTAGAGGAACTGCTTAGGGATGATACAGGATGGATTTTCGTATCTCTCACAAGGTCATGCAGCCATTCCAGAGGATTGCTGTTGTGCAAACGCAGAATTGCCTTTGGAAACCTTAGCTGTTTAATTCACTTACTTTGCTGATGCTTCAGGATGGAAAAGAGAGGGGAGGGGTAATGACACGAGAAAACAGCAGCCAACATTGAATGGGTGGGAGCTGGAGAACCGACTGGGGCACTTCAACAGCGATGTCAGACCCAGGGCGAACAGAGTACCTTTGGCAGGCAGTCCACGGGTTTGTTTCATCCGGACCAGCTGTTTGGGGTGCTGTCAGGCATTTAAAATGGGCACTTCACCCCTTGGATATTTTTGCTTGCTGTTCAGTATAGCATGGAGTTTGGGGCTAAGTCTGTAAATTTAATGTTTGAAGATACTTGGTCTTAGTGTTTATTCGTTTGTTTTAATCTGCAAGTTTCTAGCTCTCAGGAGTGCAGGGAAGTGGGCTAGGATGTGGGGTAACTGGTATGTTTCTGCTCCTAGAACAAACCTGAGATGAGATACTTCTGAATGTCTGTAGGGAAAACCACTTGTGTTCAGCCAGGTTTATTCCCTCTCCCCACATTCCTGGCTATGAATCTTCCTGTGTGGGGAAAGGGTAAACTGCAAGGGCAGGGCTTGTATCTTTGCAATAATGGATTCCTTTAAATTTTTGTTTTGTTTACTAGGTTCTATAAAAGCTTGGGTGCACTAATTTGGCAGAAGTCTTTTCAGTTTTAGGGACTTTGTAGTTTAGTAAAAGCAAGTAAGAGATAATGTGATAGAAGTTTATCAAATTAGGCATGGCATGGAGAAAGTGGATAGGGAACAATTTCTCTCCCTCTTGTGAACATCTGATGAAGCTGAATGTTGGAAGACCTTCAGGAAAGGCAAAAGAAAGTACTTTCTCACACCATGCACAGTTAAACTACAGAACTGTCCCACAAGAGGCAGGAATGGCCACCAACTTGGGTGACTTTAAAATAGGATTAGAAAAATTCAGGGAGGAGAAGGCTAGCAATGTTAATCACCGTGGCTGTGCTCACCAAGTTGGTGGCAGCAGGGCTTCTGAATAACTGTTGCTGGAGACCACAGGAGGGGGGAGGCCTCTTGTGCTTGGGTTCTGTTGGCTACTGTAAGAACAGAATGCTGGATTCGCTGGGCCTTGGGCCAGATCCTGCAGGCTTTTCTTTTGTTCTTAAGAGAGGTTATAGAAACTTGATAGGAAAAAGAAGGGATTGTCTCCAACTAAGTTCTGCTTAGAGAAGACTCACAATGTGTCTACTCCTTTAGGTAAAGGGACCCCTGACCATTAGGTCCAGTCATGACCAACTCTGGGGTTGCGGCGCCCATCTCACTTTATTGGCCGAGGGAGCCGGCGTACAGGTTCCAGGTCATGTGGCCAGCATCCTAATCACTGACAGGATTCTAGTTTTTGAATCCATTACCCTCTGGTCTTTGGGGAAGGCTGCAACAAAATCGCCAACCTGCAGTGAAACATGAGCATCTGTGAATGAAGTGAATGGTTACTTTTTTTTCTGCCCAGGACCAGGCTGGCCTCTGTCTTTGAACAGGATCAGACAGCTACAGAATCTGGAAATCCAAGGCCATCCAAGCGGGCCAAAATTAGTCATCCAGCTACCGGTAAGTAAACTGTTCACAATGCCTAGGAACATAAGATGAGCCCTTGTGGACCAGGGCAGTGGCCCATCTAGCCCAACCTTTGGTTCTGAAGCCCCACAGAATCAACTGGGTTGGTCAACTCCCGAGTAGCGCTGGGGAGAGACCCCTGACCAGGGCCCCCAGAAAGGTGCTGGTGGTCTGTATTCACCACACTGAGGAAGATGGACCCAGTGGTTTGACACCATACAAGGCAACTTCCTGTTTTTCATTAATCTGAGCAACTGGCTTGGTCCCAAGACAAGAGAGCTAACTTGGCCTGATGTTTGCAAGCAATGTTCTGTTTGCAACAGAGCACTTACCCTTCTCATGTGCTGCTCCAGCTGCAGGTCTGTCTACCCAGAAGCATCCTCCTGCAGCTGCTGCTGCTGCACCCACTGCTGTGCCCGCTGCTGCTCCTGCGTCCACTGCAGCAGTGCAGTCAGTCTTCTTCGCTACAGTTGTTCATGCATATTTGTTGTGAGTACTACAGTAGAGGGGATGAGCTGCAGTGTGTTCTTGCTACCCAAGTCCTGTGCTCACATCTTTTGCAATCATCTCTCGATCTTGCCTGGCTTCTTCGGAAAGAGGTGGAACTGAACAACAGTTGGGGGTGGTCGATTAGGGCGAATGGGGCACCGCCTCCCCAACCTCAGCCTGCCCCCACCTGCCTGTTGTTGTTTTTTTACTTCCAGCCAATCAGGCTGTGGATATCATTGACTCTGGCTCAATGTGCTGTTGATTTCCTTTCCTTATGCCACACCAGTGAAAGCAGGTCCAGTAGGACGGCACCCCCTCATTCTGCCCTCAGCTGGCTCCCACCTGCCTGCCTTCTTACGTCCAACCGATCCAGAGGGCAGGACTTCCTGTCAGCTTCCTCTTCCCCCTCAGTCTCCATGCTGCCATGGTAGAACACAGCAGGGAGGAGGATGGGGACAGCCCTAGACTTAGCTGGCCCTTCTTGTTGTTGGCTCTGGTGCCACCTAGAGTTGGGCTCCCTGCATTCACCCCAATGAGGCACTAGCCAACACCGAACTGAAATGAGGATAGAGACCTCCTGGGATGGGGAGCTTGTGGGCTGATAAAATGTTGCTGGGCTGCTACCGCCCACCCCCCACATCACCCCTCACCATTGGCCAGATGGCCTGGGCTGATGGGAGTTAAACAACCCCTGGGAAGTCTTTGTAAAGAGCTGCTTAATATAACCCATGGGGTTGGCATGGTGGCAACAATTGTGGGAAGCTAAGAGGTGTTCTCTTCTCACTCCAGTACCAATGGGAAATATGTGAAACATGGCAAGTATGGAGCAGCTGTAGTGGGCAGCAATGAAACCAAGGAGGTAAGAGGAGGAGGTGTGGTGTCTTGAAGTAGCCTGGCCTTCTGTCATTCATCCTGCTGTCCTCCAGATGTTTGG
Source organism: Podarcis muralis (assembly GCF_964188315.1). Lineage (NCBI taxonomy): Eukaryota > Metazoa > Chordata > Lepidosauria > Squamata > Lacertidae > Podarcis > Podarcis muralis. The sequence continues at coordinate 13,355,068 of NC_135673.1, read as the reverse complement.
GACTACAGCTGCTGTTGGTCCTAAACATCTGGAGGATACCGGGTTGATGTAGCTTGGGCTAAGGAAATGCTTCCCTTTGTCTGAATCCTGGTTTCCTGATGGTGTCTTACTCTGGAAGTTGCTGTTTTGGCTCCTGTTTCTTTCTGCCCAATCAGCTCACAAGGGTTATAGCTCCCATTTTTCTTATTCTGACCTCACTTCTCTACAAAAGGTATTCTCAGCAGGGAAGGGGCTGTCACTCAGCAACACAGCATCCACTTTGCAAACAGAAGCTCCCAACTCCAATCGCTAGCTCCTCTGGGTAGGGCTGGGGACACTGCTGCCGGTCAGAGTAGGCAGTCCTGAGCTAGAGAAACCAGTGGTTTGATTCAGTCTGAGGCAGCTCCCTGTGCTCTCATTTAACTAGAACCACGTGGACTAGAATCTTGACAAAAGAAGGGCCTAGGGGATATTGTGTGCGGAGTGGATAGAGGGTGGTAAGACGGTAACTTTGTCGTGGCTTGAAAAATCAATAAAGGTTCCCACCACACTCAAAAAAGGAAGGGGGTTTCAGCAGCTTATGTTGGAAAAGGGATTCAGTTTTTCCAGCCTCTGTCCTTTTCAGCTCAGTCAGTAGCTCTTCAGTGGTTTGTTCTGCCCCACTTTGCTATGAAAGGATTCACAGGTGTTTTACAATCAACAGATAAAATATGTCAGGAAACATATGCGTTTATTCCAGGAAGACTCTGGTATGATTGCCTTGTCCTCCTGCGCCGTTGCAGGTGAGGGTGGTGGGACAGGATAAAACACTGGGATGTCATTCTCGTTTAGCTAATTAGGCAGAAAAGGACAGATCTCACCCCTTGGTTTGTCCAAGTGTAGGGAGCCTTTGGTTCTCCAGATGTCACTGAACGACAGCTCCCATCATCCCTCTCCACTGGCCATGCTGGCAAGAGCCAATGGGTGTTGTAGCTCAGCACCAAAGGCTCCCCACGCCTGCTCCACTGTAATGAAGTCACTCCACATGTAATTAAGCCAGGCAGCTGCAACCAAAGCAATTCCTACGATGAACATCTCTGATGTATTTGTATGTTAATGTGTCATTTGGGTGTTGGGGTGCTGTGGAAATGTTACCTGGTATAAGAAGAGCTCCAGGTGCTTTTGAAAAGAGCCAGCTCCGTAGTTTTTGATTCCTCACTTTTGCTCTTGTTTTCTTCTGTCCTTCCGTCTCTTGTGGAATCCAGTACAAAGTGCTTCTTTATATCACCCAGCTGCAGCAGATTGCGACTGCCAGCATCCATGCCTCTTTTGTATTCACGGTAAGCTTTGACGTTAAGACCTGCAAGGACCATGGCATAGGCTGAAGCTAAGCAGAATTCTTTGGTGGTTTGAAATGCACATTGCATATGAGGTCTCAGCTGTGGTCAATTAATTTCAGTGGGTCTGCTTTGAGTAGGGCTAATGCTTGTTGCAACCCATTAGATTTGAATAGTGTTAGATCCAAGGGCCCCCTCTATGGTTAAAACACTTACCTAGAGGTAAAAAAGTAAAGTAGATGACATTCTGCCCTCTGTGCTCCTGTAGCTTACATCCCATGGGGTAGCCCTCCACCCCGAAGTCCTATAGCATTTTTCCATTTCTAAACATGACACACTACAGACGTTGATGTTTTGTGTGTGTACTTAGAGTACACTCACTGAAATTAATGCACCAAAGTTCATCATGTCCATCAATTTTCATGGGTGTGCTCTGAGTAGGGCTAACATTGGGACACAACCCAAAGTCTTTAGCAAGACCCATCAGGAAGAAAGTTGTTTGGAGCAGAGGCTGTCTGCTGCTCAGAATTCCACTTCCTCCTTTCTCTTTCCGCAGGTGCAGCCCAACAACTACTGCACATTTTATGATGATCAGAGGCAGAATTGGTCCATCATGTTTGACTCAGAAATGGCGGCTGTGCACTTCAGTAAACAGGTGCCAGAGGCGTGCATTGCATTTTGGGGTGGGGGGGTTGCTGACCTGCAGACACTGAACTAGTGTTCGTGGGAGGTCAGCTCTCTTGCATCAGTCGCCAGATGCTTTCTCTGCCAACCACTAAGAAGCATCCAGGGAGGGCAAGGAATGGTGGTGTAGCCAGTTAGGGCCTTTTCAGGCCCCTGGGGTCTTCAGCCAGTGCTGCGCTGGGCCAGATTGCATAGGTGCGGATGACAATGCAGGCTAATGACACAAAGGGCTTGGTTCTTCCTCCTTGCAGCTGTGCATTGCCAAGTATAACAGCAGCCGTTCTCCTGACTCTGTGCTGTGCCAGGATCTTGTTCTCGGAGACGGCCAAGGTGTGGCGACTGGAGATGTCCTGGAGATCACTTTTACAGGCTGGCTGTTCCAGAACGGTAGTCTTGGGCAGGTGAGACCTGGCAGAGGGGGTGGCTGGGGATGATGAGGGTGGAAGTCTCTAGCAGCACTGCATGGCCACAGCTTTCCCACTCCTGGTTTATAGATTGCATACAGCCCTTTTCTCCCACAACCCCATCCTTTTGCCTTTCAATAACATTGCAAGGAAATGAAACAGGAGAGGGACTTGGTGAGGCTCACCCAGCTTGCTTCACAGCTCAATGTGCATTTGACCCCAACCATGCTTTTCCATGGGGGTTGCATTGGTAGCTCTCCAGAGGTGGGGCCTTGCCCAGCCTTGCCGCCCTTTCTCAATTGGGGATGCTGGGGAGGGAACCCAGGACCTTCTTCCTGGGAAGCACATGCTGTTGGGTCCTAAGCTACACCTGTCTCCAAGGTGTAGATCCTATTTCTCAACCATAATTCTACCCAATCTGCAACATGGGAGGCACCGCTAGGTAGGGGATTCAACATGGAAAGCTGCCTTGCACTGCATCAGGCCACTGGTCTAGGTTGGCATCGCCCACATTGAGTGGCAGTAGCTCTCCAGGCTTTCAAGCAAAAGTCCTTCCCTGACCTACTTGGAGTTGCCAGGCTTGAACCTGGAACCTTCTGCCTGCAAAACAGGTGCTGTGTCCCTGAGCTGTGCCCCGTCCTTCGATACTCATTGCTGTTGGCTCAGCAGTGGGAGTAGCGGAACGTGAACCTATTATCTTCTGCATTAAAAGTAATTTCACCCCATTGTCCTTCCACTTTTGGAACAGGTTTTCGACTCAAATATATACAACGCAAAGCTGCTGCGTGTGAAGCTAGACTCTAGTAAAATCATCCAGGTAAGATAGCGCTATCTTCCCACTGAAGTGCAAGGTCCCAGTTAGCGATTCTTGCCTCCACTTCCACATCTAAGCAGAGTTCAGCAGCCTGGGCTGTGTGGAAGGCTGAATAGCAGTGATGTTTTTTGAGCTCAGACCCAGATCAAATGGCTTCCTCAAGAACAGCAGGCAGTTAGCTGTCCCAGCTTGTCTACACTTGCCAGGATCTGCTGGAGTGGGAGGCCCAAACAGGGTCTTCTGCAAAATTCCTGATCCTGCCCTACTGGTCAGTCAGGCTTTGCCTTTCTTTACAGGTGGGGTGGGGAACCTCAGGCCCAGCAGGGACTGAAACTGGCCCTCAGGATTCACCCCAGGCCATGCCCCTCGCCAAGCCTGCTCTGTGGCCTGGACCAAAACAGTCCTGGACCTCCAATGTTGCCTCTTGCTGTCCTGGATGAGAGAGAGGGGGGAGTGTGTGTGGGTGTCTAAGGTAGCCTATTGTACAAAGGGAAAAATTGCATTCGTTGCCCCTCCCACTTTCCCCTTTTGCCCCGCCCACTCCTGGCATGCTCCTCCCCACCAAGAAGGTTTCCCCAGAGGGAATGGTTTTCATCCCTGCTTTAAACTACAGTACTGTCCTCAAGAGTGCAAGAGAACTGTCAGTATTCCTGTGCCCTACTCTCGACCAGCCTTTACCAACCTGACAAACATACACACAGATGCTGTTGGCCCTTAGCGAAGGCGGTCACCCAAATTTGTTTTCTGCTTGGTTCTCCATTTCTGGAACTTGAAGGGCTGGGAAGATGCGATAATTGGCATGAAGAGAGGAGGTAGGCGGTTCCTCCTCATCCCACCAGCATTGGCTTGCAGGCCTTTGGCAGAATCTGAACGCATTCCTCCAGACTCGACCTTGGCCTTTGAGGTGGAAGTCAAACGGGTGAGTATGTCTTCCTCCCAACATGTTAGCAACCAAGAGAACCTCAGAAGGTTGTTGGGTGGTCAGTCTACCGCCTGGATAAGGTTCTACAAATGGAGGCAGTGGTTGACCAGACTCCATGATGCCCCTCTTTTGCTCCCTTAGGTGTGGTTTGCAAAGGGTGCTGACTCCGCCGGACAGAGCCTGGGCCCCAAGGACTCCCTCACACCTTCACCAGCACCACATTCAGAAAGCCCCGCTACAGACCCAGCCTGGCTGACGACTCCTACACCTGCTCCAAAGCCAGGGTGAGAAATAAATTGAGGGTGCTCTTAGCTTTTAAGCCTTCCATTCTCCCAGGTGTCGCATCCTAACTCAGTAAACAGGTTGCCACCTCTGTGTTTGAGGCTTTCGGCCTTCACCTCAGCTGCATAACTCAGACCCCATCTGCACTGTACCACCTTGAGATCTACGGATGAAATCCTGTATACAAATTCAATAAATCACAATAAATCATACGTTCCAAATAGCGCCATGCCATTTTCAACAGCTGTGGCTTCTTCCAAAGAATCCTGAGGGCCACCTTGTCTCATAGACAACCTGGCAGGTTCCACATTCCAGGGCTGGGCTGGGGCTCCAGTGGACAGAGCAACAGATGCTGCTCCTGCCTTCTGTGCAGCCAGAAAATACACCATGTGGGGCTTCTTTCTGCACACACCTCTCCCTGTCCAGGGAAGCAAGGTGCACTGTCACCGTTCAAGGACACATTCCAGCCAGGCTCAAGCTCCCTTGGGGAGTTCATGAGGTGGGGTAGGTGAGGGGCTTGGCCGAGGCAGAGTCCCAAAGGCCAGTTGAGTATCCTACCCCTTAACAGACTCTTCCTACTGTGCTCAGGTTTGTTAACTCCCTTCCTCCTATACTGCAGGGAGCCTAAAGCTCAGGTGGCCTGGCTCAATCCCCAGACACCCCAAGGCTGCTGCCAGTCAAAGTGGACAGTACTGGGCTGGATGGACAAATGGAGGAATACAGGAATATAGCCAGTGTGGGGTAGCAGTTAAGAGGGTCTGTCAGAGTAAGATCTGGGAGACCAGGGTTCCAATCCCCACTCTGCCTTGAAGGTGACCTTGGGCCAGTCACTCTCTCTCAGCCTAACCTACCTCACAGGGTTGTTGTGAAGATAAAAAAGGGAGGAAAACTATATACCAGTATTTGAGCTCCTTGGAGGAAAGATGGAACATAAAATAAGAACTATTATGATTCTGATATAAAGGATAGAAGCTCTCCTAGGGTGGCTTTTGAAAAGTGTGATCTACATATGATACTGCCTTGATTTCTTTTTTTACATGAGAGGATGGAAAGTATCAAATCATGCAAACATTCACGTGTGCAAAAAACAATTCTTCCCCCAGCTATGTGGAGCAGAGCATCCTGATATTTGAGCAGAGCGATAGCTCACTGCAGAGCACCATGGAGCACACCCAGGCAAGGGTCCTACATGCTGAACAGGAGAAGGTAAGCCCTGGCATTGTTACAGCCACAACAGGAAGGCCAAGTGACTGAGGCTGTCGGGAGGGCAAGTGCTATCCCAGGAGTTCACAATCGCTAGTGCAGGTCACAATTCCCCTTTGCCTGCAGGCCAGAAATAAGTTACGTTTCTGAGCAGAAGCAACAACAAAATAGAACAAACAACTGGCTAGGTATACATGCACATACAGGTAAAAGATTCATAAGCTTCAGGTAATCCTTTGCAAAGCACCTCAGGTTGAATTTGAGAAAACAACAGAATGTCCCTTTAAAATTTAACACAGTGACTAAAAAAAAATGCACTACATTGGTCTACAGCAAGATCTCATTGGCTGCGTCACATGCCATGCTAAACTGTGGATTGGCATGATGTGAGCAAGCACAGTGAACGTCCCCCTCACTTCCTCCTATGCAGCCAAGAAGAAGGGCGTGAGAGTTTCCACTTCTAGGTAACTGCTGCTTCCTCTGTTGTCTGGACTGAGAACAGCCATTAATGTTAAGCAGAATTAGATTCTGAAGTTAGCTTATAGAAACAAACATTTGAAGTTGGTGTGTTTGATATTAACCATTGTTGATGTTAGCTGCAGCTCGTTGTCCCAGGCAACACAGCAAACCATGGCTGGGCATAAGTGTCCGGGTTCCTGGCCGCATGAGAGGAGGAGATGTAAGGGGAGAGCATGCAAGTCCAGGTTTGCTGTGGCCTGTTCTTGCTTGGGCATCAGCGTGCAAACCCTGCCATTACGGGATCTTCCATGCATCTTACCCTGAGGCCGCTGGGACTTTCAGTGATATAATCAGCCCTTGGACCACAGAATAAGCAGAGTGCTCTTAACCCAGAATGCCATTGCCTCTTTTGATAAAACTTTCTCCCCTCTTGCTGTTCTTGCTTCTGGTGGTGTTAACTCTCCTCTCCTTGTTGCCGTTTTTCTCTCTAGGACATGCCGCCACTGGATCAGGGGTGGGACCAGGTGAGGCATTGTCCTTGGGTGTCCTGATCACCTGAGCACTTCCTTACTCCCTTCATACTTTCCTTTCAGTGACAATGGGTTTTTCGAAATCAGGGGTGGGGGGACTCCAGGTCCCTGGACCAAAGGCCACCTTCCAGGCCTATGTGCTTGGCCCTCAAAACTCCTTCCAAGCAACGCACCCTCACCAGTCCTACATTGCACCCTCCTTGAGTGCTTTTGCCTGGCTGGATCAGGCCCAAAGCCCGTCTTATTCTCACAACCAGATGTGAATCCTACAAGCAGGATCTGTGCTCACCCCACTTGCAATTCCCAGGAACAGCATGCTGCCTCCAACGGTGGAGGGGAGACCTTGTGGCTGTTGGCTGTATATAGCTTTTCCTGCCCCATTGTTTTGTCTAATCTGCTGCTAAAGCCATCTAACTGTTTGGCCTTCATTTTATCTTGTGGGAGAGAGCTCTGCTGTGTGAAGATGTCCTTTCTTTTGTCTGTCCTGAATTTTCTGAGGAAAGCTTTTCTGCTCTCCATTTTATGCACCTTTGTCGTGCATGCTTTCTCCTGAACTAACTAAAAAGCCCAAGGCTTCTGCCTCCCCCTGCTCCTCATAGCCTTGCCAGTAGACCAGTTCTTCAGGGTGTTTCCTGGGAGACTCATTCTTAGCATTTGGGAGCCTCCAAAAGCACAGCTCTTGCATCCTCCCAGGAAAGGTCTTGTGGGTTCTCCTTCCCCATATGTTCCCCTGTCTCTTCTGCTCCTTTGCGTTGCAGGTCAAGATCAGCAAGAAGCTAGCGGAAAGCATGGTGCGTATCTCCCAAATCCAGCAGAGCTTGATCTGTCTTCAGAAGAAGGGGATGGATTACCACTCCCAACTGAATGAAGCCCTGACAGAGTCGGAGAGGCAGAAAGCCCTGGTCAACCAACTGCAGGCACAGTTGGCAGGTCAGAGAAGCTGAGAGGAGGTGCTGAAATAGCAGAAGAGCACAATCCAAGCTTATGCAGTTGTTTTATCATCCTAGGAAATTATTTGGCTTGCTGGTAGGGAGCCTGTGGCCCTCCAAGTATTACTGGCCTTCACCTCTCATGAGCCCCAGCAAGCATAGCCAGGGATGATGGGGTTGGAGTCCAGCAATCTCTGGAGGTCCTGCTCCTTAGGGCCTCCTGCAGTGTAGCTGTTAAAAACTCAGACACACAATCTCCAAAAAGACTCTTGACTTAAATTCCATTTGTTTAAAAAAGACAAGTTTCTGATCTCTACAAACTTGATTGATTGTTTTTCTATGCTGCTTTTTGTTGAAATGAATCTCCAGCTTACAAACAATAACATAATGTAACATAATAGAAAATGGGTTTGTGCAGATTCTGCACCTTCCTTGCCCTGCATGCAAGAGCAGAGCGGTATAAGAGTGAGAAGAAAGATGTGATATGTCTTTAAAGTTACACGGAGGCCCCATCCACACTATACAGCATTATCATGCCACTGCAGTCAGGCATGGCTTTCTCCCAAGGAATCCTGGGAAGTGTGGTTCGTTCCTGCTGCCAATACAGTAGTACTTCGAGTTACAGGCGCTTCAGGTTACAGACGCTTCAGATTACAGACTCCACTAACCCAGAAATAGTACCTCGGGTTAAGAATTTTGTTTCAGGATGAGAACAGAAATCGTGCTCCAGCTGCGTGGCACTCATTAGGTAAAGTGGTACCTTAGGTTAAGTTTCAGGTTAAGAACGGACCTCCAGAACGAAATAAGTACTTAACCCGAGGTACCACTGTAGTTGTGTAGAAGTGGAGAGCCCTGCTTAAGCAGCCATTTCCAGCATAGTTTAACAGTCTGGGAATTGTAGCTGGGGGTTGTGGCAGACTGGGAAGTGTGGTTCATTCCAGCTGCCAATAGTTGTGTTGAAGTGGAGAGCCCTGCTTAAGCGGCCATTTCCAGCATAGTTTAACAGTCTGGGAATTGTAGCTGGGGGTGGTGGGAGACCGGGGTGTCCCACCACCTCTCAGCACCCTTAAGAGAATGTTCCCATTTCCCAGAATGTTTTGTGGGAAGCTGTGAGTTTTTGACGCATATAGTGCAGATGGCGCTGTACTTAGGCTTAGCTACAGCAGTGGATGGAAACAAGGGCATGCACTGTAACCGGCTCTGTGCCCCACCTCCACAGAACTTCATAAATCGTCTGACGACATGAAAAGCAGATACCAGGAGGAGAAGCTGAGTGGGAAGAATTTGGATGAGAAGGTGGCAGCCCTGGAAGAGGAGCTGGCTGATATCCGCGTTCAGAAGGAGAATCTGGAGAAGGTAGTCCCCAGGGGTGGCAAAAGTCACCACCCGAGGCCAGAAGTGGCTCCCTGGAAAACTCACTCTGACCCTTAGGATTCTCCCAGTGCCACACCCCTCCCCCTCCCCCCCCAGCTTTGCACCCTTGACTGTTCTTTGCCTCCCTGGAAGATCTGATGATGATGATGATGATGAAAGAATCTATACCCCTCCCATCTGGCTGGGCTTCTTCTTTCATTCTTAAATGGAGGATTGAAAGGGACAAGTGGGGAAATTAACGTGTGTTGCTCCACCTACTTTTACTCCTGGCAGGCGGCCCCCAAGAAGTGATAGTCAGTGGAGTCTCGTCTATTAGGCAAACAGGGCACTGCCCTCACCCAGCCACCATTGGCTTGCCTTCTTCCTTACAGCCAATCAGGATGTGGCTCTGTCTGTCATTGGACTCCTTGCCTTCTGCCCCACCCACCTCAATGCAGTGTGGAAATGTGGCTTGCCTAATTGGTCCCAAACTTTTGGAAGGGCACCAGGTTGGCAGAGGCAACAGCAGTTAACAACAGTTTAAAACAGTTTACAGTCTCACAAATAAGGTATCTCCTAAAAATACACACTCTGTAACCTCTCTCTGTAACAAACCCTGAAGTGCTCTTGAAATAAGAAGTGTTAAGGAAAGTGGTGGGGGGACAAGCAGTAGAGAGAAATCTTAGTCACATTCAGCAAAAGCAATGGCAATCCACACTTCTGTAACTTCAATCGGGAGTTCTTACCTGTTAGTCTGAACAGCACAATTCAATGTCATCCATCTCTTGGCACGTGGATGCTATCCAGATAATGTATGTTGGTTGTAAAATAAATGAATAAATGAAATCATCACCACATTTGGCTGTCCAGAAGCTCTTGCAAGCCCACTGTCCTTTCTGGTGTTGCTTCCCTGCCTTCTGACTCTTTGGCATCATCCTGCCCCAGGTGAAGAAGATCATGAACGAGGTCTTCCAGTCCCTGCGGAGCCAGTTCAACTTAGAGGAGTCCTATACTGGCCAGGAGGTCCTGGGTATCGTCCTGAACGCCATCAAGGTACAGCCCAGGGCAGATGGATCCTGACACCTGAATAAGATGCAGATTGAGTGAACTGGTCTATCATTTCTCTTCCCTTTTGTATGGTTCCAAATGTTATGAGTTTGGGTGCCAGAGTTTTGGGTGCAAGATGCCCATAACTTCTGGGTTTAGTAAGTGTTAGAATTTAATCACTGCTTGGAGAGTGAAACTGAAAGTCAGATGCTTAACAGCTGGACTCAGCTTCCTGTGTTGAGGAGATCGCTTGAGAGGTGGGCCATTAGAGAACTAATAATGAAGAAGATGATAATGATGATGATTATGATTATGATTGATTGATTGATTGATTTATTATTTTGTTTATACCCAGCCACTCTGGGTGGCTTCCAACACATATATAAAACATAGTCAAACATTAAACATCTTTAAAAAATGGAACACTTCACCAATTTGCAGAGGCCATGCTAACCTCTTTATCAATCCAATTTTAGTATACAGTATGTGCTGCAGACAGAGAGATGGGCCATCAGCAAGACAGACGCTCTACCAGCCAGCAGATGGGTGAAGCCCCACCCAGAGCTTTGAGATAGTGAGTTTGAAGAGAGTGCCAAAGTTTTGGTTAGGAGGAAGTTTTAGGATTTCAGTTGGCTATGGTGTGATCAAAAGAAAAAAGGCTTTCAGTCTGTTAAATGCAGCAAGCTGGAGAGGCAGGATCAGAGCACAATGCAGACTGACAGTTTGAATTAGAGGTAGCAGCAATGGGAAAAATGGGACTCTCTTGGAGTGTATGCTCCATTACAGGCTCAGGTGTAAATAAACTATATATCATTATGACACCACAGCCTACACTGTGCCTCATTTCCAAAGAAACACAGACTAAGTGTCTAGACCCATGGAATCTTGCACCGGTCAGAGATTGGGGTGGCATGTAGCCCCATATTACTAATCATGGGAGCAGCAAAGAGGGTGAAGCCCAGCTCTCTAGAAATAACAGGTGGTATCTAAGGTACTACAAAGTGAAAGTCACGTAGCTGTGTCTGTGTGGCTGAGTAGGGATTCAAACCCTGGTCTCCTGAGTCCTGGTTAGAGACCAACCATTACACAGTACTTTCATCAGGGGCTGCAGTCTTTTTTGTGGCAAATAATCCCCCCTCCCCTCTACTTGTTCCAGACAACAACTCTGCAGCTGCTGGAGAGTCAGGAGGAGCAAAGGGGGAGCAGCAGCACCGAGGAGGAAGGACCTGCGGAAAGGAAGCAGCCAAGTGCCGCACCCCTTTATGGGGATCCCCACAGCAACTCTATCCGAGAACCAGCACCAGTGGCATCCCCCGCTCCTTTGGCTAATCTGAAAGAAAGCTCAAGCAGTCCTCCATCCACCGCTCTCGAAGGAGCCCAAGACAGTCTGCTTTTTGCAGCTCCTGAGGCTCATTCTTCGGAAGCACCGGTTGAACAAACTTGTGCAGCCTCTGCTCAAACTGCAAGGCCGCCTCTCAGGCTCTCCGCCAGTATTGAGAAGGAGAGGCCAAGCACTCAGGGTGAAATGGACGCAAAAGACACTGCCATTCTGGCACCTCCAAATCCAGCGGCGGATGAGACGGCACCTCCAATGGAGTGGCCCACAACGGGTCCAGAGGGCAAGGAGCAGAGTGGGGCAAGTCAGCACACCGCTGGCCCCACCTCTCAAGCTGCTGTAGCCGACAAGCAGCAGGACTTGGCTGGAGCCTCACAGCCAAGACCAGCGTCCAGCCCCATGGAAGCGGATTCCAGGTCTGTGCCAGGGCGGGAGGGGGACGGGAACTGTACCAATTATGAGTCTCTTGCCTTTCCGTGCCTTCCCCCCCCACCCCCTAATAACATGGGGTTTAAGACACAAAGGAAGACCCTGGCTCCCCCTTGTTGGGTGATAACGCCGAGGCCTGTTGCTTCCCCCCAACTGCAGCGTCGCCTGGGATTCATTCCTCGGGTCTCCCGTCACACTGATGTGGCCCATATCCAGGGACATGAGCACACAGTGAGCAGAGTTCAAAACAGAAGCTCAGCCTTGAGTAGTAACATCTAAGCCTAATTTATTACAAATTAAATCAAGCGTAACAGAACAAAGAAAACATGGCTCCTCTCTCTGTCTTTCTTCCTCGGAGAGAGAGCGGCAAAAAACAAAAGCTATACAGAGCGGAAACAGCCTATCTCAACTTCCTCTCACAAGACTCCCACAATCAGTGCTGGAATGTAAACAGACATGTGACATGTAACAATCCCACACACATCTGCAGTACGGGAGGAATGGAATTCTCAACACCCCTCTGCTCCATTCATTGACATCAGTGCTAGCACTCCCCCACTCCCTCATTTAACCCCCACATCAACCCTGTAAGGTAGGCACTACCCAATGAGCTTCAGGACTAAGTAGAGATTTGAACTCTGGTCTCCCAGGGTTCTGGTCCGTTAACCACTGCATCACTCCCACTCTCCTTTTCCTTCTGTCTTTTTCTCTTGCAGTCTTCTTGAGGACAAGGGTGGTTTCTTCAAAGTTGCCACTCCCAAGCCATCTGCATTGGGAACTCTCTTGGCAGAAGACGACGACGAGGAAGAGGTGGTAAGAGCTTTGAGGGGGTGCAGTGGTGTATGGTGCCATTTGGGACGGCTTAAGGTGGCAGGCATAGAGGCCCTCAATAGGTGTTTGATAAACTAAAGTGGTAGTGTTTTGTTACCAGGGCACCACCATTCTTTCCTGTGGCTGTTAGGGGCGCTATATTGTTACAGTTTTGTGGCATGTTGTGCCTTCCTTCTCCCGCTTGCCTTGCTTTTTTTTTTTGCTTTTTTTTTTTAATAATATTTTTTATTAAGGATTTTCTTGTTTTACAGAAGTGTAGTGCCTCGTATTTTTCTTCTTCTTCCATGTAACATTTTTACAAATCCGTTTCATTTGTTGAGGCATTAGGGGGAGAAGAAAAAAGAAAGAAAAAAGAAAGGGGGGGTGGAGAGAGGGAAGATGGATGGGGGTGGGGGCGGGTGGCGGTGTTTCTATTATGTTTAATCATGTATGTAAAGTTTGGTGTCAGCGCTGCTTGTGTTGTTCACTTGTGTTCCTTTGGTGGTGAGAGAGGTTGGGGTTGGCCTAGGGTGTGATTGTTTGCTTGTGATTGGCTGTGGTGATCTTTGTTTTCGTGTGTGAGTGAGGTGTGTGTGTGTGTTGGATCAGGTTAGCCAAATTGATTTGTATGCTGTTGGTGGATTATTGTCATTGTCCTGTTGGGCTGTGTATGTGATAAAGGGGAGCCATACCGGGGTGAAGGCGTCTTCTTCTGTTTGTCCCTGTGTCAGTTTCAGTTTATTAGTTAATTTTTCTAGTAGGGCTGTTTCCCATACTATTTGGTACCATTGGTCCATGCTTACTCCTGACAGGTCTCTCCAGTGTCTGGTTATGGTGTTTCTGGCTTCTGAGAGCAGGTGGGTTATGAGTTCTTTGTGGTGTAAATGGGCATTGTTGTCTTGGAAGATGTTTAGTAGGGCCAATTCTGGGGTGATGTCTATTACTTGCTTAGTTATTTTACATATTTCTTGTATGGCTGTCGTCCAGAATAGTTGGATTTTGGGACACTCCCACCACATGTGGAGGTATGTGCCTGTGGAGGTGCACCCTCTCCAGCATTTTGGTGAGGTTCCTGGGTGTATTAGCGCTAGTTTCCTTGGTGTTAGGTACCACCTGTAGGTGAGTTTCAGTGTGAGTTCTTTTCTTTTCGTTGATATGGATTTAAAGGGGGGTTTAGACCACATTCTGGTCCATTGAGTGGGGTTAATCTCATAGCCTATGTCATTCTCCCATTGTTTTTTGATTGCGTCTAGGGGATTTGCAGGGTTTTGGAGTAGTATTTTGTATATTGCGGATACCGTCCCTTTACCGTTTCCCTTTGTTGTTAGGAGGAGGTTTTCGAAGGTTGTCAGGGGGCCTAGTTGCTGCTGATTTTACTGTTGGGTTGTTTAAGAGGGCATGTAGTTGGTGTTGTGTTAACCAGGTCATTTGGGTGTCTTCTAGTTTGTCTTGTATTTCTTGTGTTGACAAGGGTTTGTTATTTTTATAAAAGTCTATTAGGCGATATAAGCCTTTGGTTCGCCAGGTTTTTATCTGGAGGTTTTGTGCTGCATGGTGGAATAATGGGTGGTACGCCAGGGGGATTAGTGGGGATGGGGTTGGGGATAGTTTGCCTATTTGTGTTTTCCATGCTTTGAGCATGGTCTGTGTGTACCTGTTAAGTGTTGTGGGAATTTTCTTTAGTTTGTTTGGGAGGAGTGGGTATGTTGTGGTGCAGGTGTTTTCAATTGTGTCCTTCTCTAGGTGTACCCATTGTTTTGTCTCATCTTCTAGTATATATGGGATTATATGGTGTATTTGGTTGGCATTGTAATATGCTTCTGTGTTGGGGATTCCCCATCCTCCTTCTGAGGTGGGGAGGTGCAGGTATTTGGGGCTTATTCTTGGTTTTTTATGTGAGAAGATGAAAGAGTGTAGTTTTCTCTGCCAACTGCGAAGTTGGGTTGAGGGGATCCAGAGTGGGAGGGTTTGGAATAGGTAGGTTAGTTTTGGGAGTGTGATCATTTTGATCATGGCTATTTTGTCTGAGAGAGTGAAATTCATGTTATTCCATCTGTTTAGGTCTTTGTTAATTTGTCGCCACAGGGGCTTGTAGTTGTGGAGGTACAATTTATTGAGGTTTCTGGTTATTTGTACCCCTAGGTATCTGAACTTGGTGTGGCAAAGTTTTATTTTGGTGACCTTCGTGAGTTCTTTTTGGGTGTGGGGAGGGGTGTTGAAGCACATAGCTTCTGACTTTGTAAAATTTACCTGTAGGCCCGACACCATTGCAAATGTGTTGAGTTCTCTGATTAGGGAGGTTGCTGTGCTTATGGGGTCTGGTGTTGTGACCATTAGGTCATCTGCAAAGAGCCCTAATTTATAGGTTCTGCCTTTTATTTCCACTCCCTTGATGCCTGTGGCTGCTCGGATGCGGATTGCTAGGGGTTCCAGAGCCAGGATAAATAAGAAGGGAGACAGTGGGCATCCTTGTTTCGTGCCTCTTTGGATAGCTATAGTATTAGAATCCATATTGTTAGTTCTGCATTTTGCTGAGGCTTGGGAGTATATTTGTTTGAGGATTTGTAGGAAGTTGGGGCCAAATTTCATGTTAGTTAGTACTGCTAATATGTATTTCCACTCCAAGCAATCAAAGGCTTTGAGGATGTCTAGGGACATAATTGTCAATGGGAGTTTGGTTGCCTTGCTGTGTTCGATCAGGTTCAGTAGTTTCCTGATGGGGTCTGTTATATTGCGGCCAGGGACAAAGCCAGTCTGGTCTGGGGCTATTAACTTGTGTAGGAAGATTTTTAGGCGGTTGGCCAAGATTGATGTGAATATCTTGTAGTCTTGGTTTATTAATGAGATTGGGCGGTATGATTCTACTTTGAGGCTATCTTTTAGTGGTTTTGGGATGGAGACTATTTTGGAGTGGGTCCAGGTTTTGGGGATGGGGCCCCCTTTTATGATGTCGTTGAATAGGCGGGTCATGTAGGGCATCAAGGGTTCTTTGAATTTCCTATAGAATTCTGCTGTGAAGCCATCTAGGCCTGGGGCTTTGTGTGGTTTCAGGTTTTTGAGGACCGCATCTATTTTCTCTGGGGTGATAGGGCTGTCCATTAATTCCTGTTCCTCATCAGTTAGGGTAGGCATGGTCAGTCCTGCTAGAAATGTTCTGATTTCCTTCTCTGGTGGGTTATGGGAGGTGTATAGGTTGGAGTAGAATTCTGCAAATTCTGAGTTTATTTCTTCGGGGGAGAATGTTATGTTGCCGTCTTTTTTGGTGATGCAGTGTATTCTTGTTTTGAGTGCTTTTTTCCTACATCTACATTGCTAGTAAGTAATCTGGAGTTTTTCCCTCCATATTCGTAGAAACGTTGTTTAGAGTATAGAATGCTGATCATTGTTTTGTTAATTTCTAGGGAGTCTAGTTCTCTCCTTTTTTGTTCTATAAGTTTGAGGAGTTTTTTAGATCCTGTTTGTTTGTAGCGTGATGAGAGGGCTGTGATGTCTTGTTCTATTTTGCTGATTTTTGAGGAGGTTTGTTTTTTAAGGAATGTTTTCTCTTTTATGCAAGCTCCTCTGGTGACCGCTTTCATTGCGTCCCATAAGGAGGGGGGTTGTTATATTGTTTACATCGTTTTCCTTGAAGTAGTTTTGGAGGGTTTTTGTGAGACTCTCTCTAATTTGTTTGTTTGTAGTTAGGATGGGACTGAAGGACCATGATGGGGTGGTTTGTGTTCCTTCTCCTATTTTAATGGTGACTTCTACTGGGGCGTGATCTGTGATTTTAATGTTACCTATGTTTGTTGATTCTACTGAGGGGATCAGACCCTGTGTGAGTAGAATGCTGTCCAGTCTGGACACTGTATCATGGCGTCCCGATTGGAATGTATGGCTGATGTCTCCCGGGTTTTGCTCACCCCAAATGTCATAGAGACCCCTGTTTTTTAGCATTTTTAGTAACTTGTAAGAGTTCCTGGTTGTTGGGGGTTTCCTTCGGAGGAAGGTTGCCCATGGGGTTGTGGGGTGGATATCTTTCAGGGATATACCTTTCATATTTAGATTGAGGTCCCCTCCTAGGATTGCTTCCCCTTCAGAGAAGGAGAGGAATTTGTTTAGTGTCTTGTGGAAGAATTCTAATTGTTTCGTGTTTGGGGCATATATGGAGCCGATTGTCAGTTTGATTTTGCCATCTAGTGTCCCTTTAGCGAAAATGAATCTGCCTTTTTTGTCCTTGAGGACTGTTGTGGCAGTGAAGTTCAGGTCTCTACTGAGTATTATGGCTACACCACGAGCTTTCCCTGAGCCTTGTGCGACCCACTGTTGACTGAAGCGGGGGTCGCTCAGGAGTTTGCTGCCTTTGGGTGGGTTGTGTATTTCTTGTAGGAAGGTGATGTGTGGTTTCATGGTGTTTATGTATGAGGTGATGCGTTTTCTTTTGATGGGGTTTCCCAGCCCCCTCACATTTAATGTGATTGCTTTTAGGTTAGCCATCTTGCTTATCTATTATGTGGGGCGATTCCCTGCCAACCCGTTTGGGTTGTCTTGTGTCTCTCTCTTCGTGTTGTTTAAAGAACCAGTGGGGTTGCGCTGACCTAGGGTGTGGTGGGTGGGGGGCTAGTGGGATTAGAGTGAGATTTGGGTTAAAGGGTAGGGGGTAAGTTGTAGGGAGTTTCCTATATGTAGTCATATAGGTGTTTGTTTGGGGTATTTTGGGCCATCTGGCATTTAGCCAGTTGGTCCTAGGTCTCAGCTGGTGTGGGAGGCCATGTTCAAGGACAGGCCATCCCCCCTGTTGTCTGCGATAGGGGGTGATCAGCGAGACAGTGTGAAGTGACTTTGTAACGTCGCTGTCAGGTATAAGGTTCGTAAGCAATGTTGCCAATGTTATGAGCAACATTGTTGGTGTGTTGGGGTGGGGATGTGGGTGCTGGTACGCTCTGGTGCCACCATAGTGCTGGTTGGGTATCAGATTTTAGCCTGATTGTGGGTTGTGTTATTAAGGTTGGAGTTGTTTTTCCTTAGTATGGAGTATGAGGATGTTGAAGGTGTGGGTGATGGGGAATGTGGTTGAGGTCGTCTGGACTGGTGTTGGGGTGGGGATTTCTGTGGGGGTGCGGGGCTGGGGGGGATGTTGATGGTGTTAACTAAATCTATGTTTTGGGGGGGGGGAGAGGGGGAAGAGGGGGGAAATCACCAGTCCTTCAGTTTGTGGTTTTTCCCTGGTTGCTTCACTCAGCTGGGGTTGTTGTTGTTGTAGGGTTGTCCATCTGCGATGAATTGGTTTGGTTAATCTTGGTCTGGTTTCTTGTGTCGTATGGCCGGCGGGACGGTTCTGAGCATGATGCTTGCCTGTATTGGTTTGCGTTGTTGTGCCGCTTCTGTTGTTTCTTTTTCTTCTGTACCGTCGTCCAGTTGTTTGCTGTTGTTTCCTCATGGTTGGGGCTGTCACTTGGTGGGTTTGTCGGTTGCCATTCCGGTGGGAGGTCGAGTTCAAGGTTCTTTAGTAGTTGCAGGGCCTCAGGTATGTTGGTAGCCATGTGTTGTGTTGTATTGGTTGTTACAATGAGGCGGAAGGGGAAGCCCCATCGGTATTTGATCCCTGCTTGTTGGAGACGCTGGGTGCATGGGCGCAGGCTTTTCCTCCGGTTTAGGGTATCCTGAGATAGGTCCTGTAGGGCCAGAATGGGGGTTTCACCATATCGAAGGTTGCTTGAGTTTCTGAGGTGGTGCCATATCTCTTCCTTCTTTCTGTAGCGTGTGAAGCATACAATGATGTCTCTTGGGGGGGCGCTGGGTTTTGGCATAGGTTTTAGGGCTCTGTGAGCCCTCTCCAAGTCATCTGCCTCAAGTTTCAGGCCTGGGATTGTGTTTTTCAGCCAGCGTATAATTAGGTCTGCTGGGCTTTTCTCCTCTGTTTTTTCAGGAAAGTTGCGGAAGCGGATGTTACAACGTCTATTGCGGTCTTCAAGGTTGGCTTGCTTAATTTTCATCTCTCTGTGTTCTGCTTCCATTTGGTTTATCAGTTCGTCCAGTTTCTTGTTCACACATGCGTTCTCCTCCCGCTATTGCTCTATTATTCTTTCTTGCATTTGGTTCTTGTTCTCTAGAGCTTCCACTTTGGAGGTTAGGTTGTTGATTAGTACCTGCATGGGAGCCATTGTGGCCTTCAGTGTTTCTTATAATCGTGCTTCTAATCTTGCTTCCATTTCCCTCAGATCTCGTTTCGTTATTGGGTGGTCATCATCTTGAAGGGGAGTTACCATCTTAGCATTGTTTGCCATCTCCCTGGTTGGTGTCACCTCAGTCTCCCTGATAGTTTTGGTTTGAGGTTGGCTTGGCGTCCACTTGGGGTTGGGCGTGTGGTGGTTAGGAGTTGTGGCGGTGGTGATTCCTATTGTTGGGTTGCTGAGCTGATCAGGCTTTGTTGGCTGGTGGCTGTACAGAGCGTTTGGATTAGGTGGTCATTTGTGTCACTTCTAGCCTGTGTTTTAAGAACTTCTCTTGGGTTTTCTGTAGTTGCCACAGCGATGCCGCCGAGGCTGGGGGGGAGGGCAGGTAAGCAGAGATGGGTAGACTAACGGACAGACAGCTCATATAAAGGGAGGGGGGTTAGCAGGTAGAGATGCAAGAGATTAGAGGGGTGGGGCCAGGGGAAATATGTGTTTAGGAGGGGGTTGTATATACCCAAAAGGGGTACTGGGGTCCAGTTAAGGTGGAAATTGGGGTTGGGAGTGCGCTTAGAAACAGAGACAGACAAATAGGCTATATGTAAAGGGTGGAGGGAGAAAAGGGAAGACGCAGAAGGAGAAAGAAAGAAGAAGGGGGGAGGCGGGGGGGAGAGGGGAGATTGGAGTAAAAGAGAAGAGAGAGAGAGAGACAAAAAGAGAGTTGAAAGAGAGAGGGGAGATAGTACAGTAATATCAGCGGTATTAGTTTGCAGCAGTAGTTTTAGGTATAGTATGAGGGGGGCAAATTATGATAGGGTGATATGAATGTGCGTATGTGTTTCCTTTAGGGGAAGGGGGGGATGGAGAGAGGGAGGAGGGAGAGAAAAGGAGAGGAGGAGGGGGAAGGGAGGGAGAGGGAAGGAGAAGAAAAGAGAGGGGGAGAGGGGAGGAGGGAGGGATGGTGAGCTGCTGTAATGGTATGGGGGAAAGTCTTATTTTAAAAGAGGGGGTGGGGGAAAAGGGCTCCCCTCTCAAAAACAAACTGACGGACAGGCTGAAAGGGGGGGTTGATTTTTTTAAAAATAAAAGGGATAGAAAACAAAATTGGGGATGGAAACTGAAAGGTGGGATAAAGGGAAAAAATGAGGAGGGGTGAAGAGAAAGAGGGGAGAGCAAAAAGGGAGAGAAAAGTAAAGAGGGGGGAGTTGAGGGGGAGAATATCAATATCAATAACAATAGCAGTGATATAGAGGAAATTTTTGTTTTAAAAGAGAGTGGTGGTCGTAGCTGGGGGCGAAAGATTCCCCCCTCAAAAACAAGCCAACAAATAGAAAAGAAAGGGCTTTAAAAAGAGAGAGGGGGGGAAGTGTGGGTTTTTAATAAATAAATAAATAAATAAATAAATAAATAAATAAAATAATTAATAATATTTTCCCCTAATTATTGTTATTATTTTTTGTTTGTAAAAAAGTAGTTAAAAATGTACAGGTAAAAGATAAAAATGAGAATTAAAGGTAAAAAAAAGGGGGGGTGTTATCTTTAGATAGATAGATAGATAGATAGATAGAGCTTTTTATTTAAAAAAATAAATGAGTAAAGTATAGGTAAAAGAGGATAGGTAAAAGAGAGTGGAAAGTCTGGGGCGAAGTGGCAGTCCCAGGAAATGGCCTGTGATGGTTCAGGGCTGTCTTCTGGGTACTGCCATTTTAATTCTTAAGAGGGGAGTTTGAGGTGAAAATAAAATGAGGTTTAAATTGAGGGTGTGTGTGTGTGTGTGGAGAAGTGTGTCTTTAAATAGTGTGTAGAAAAGATAGAAATAAAAATAAAGATTCAAATAAAGGGTGGCTGCAGCAGCAGTGGCCCCTCTTTTAAAAAGAAAAATGATAAAAGTAGGTATATGGGGGGGGAATAAAAAAGAATTCTTTAAAAAGGGGGAGGAGGGATAGGGGTAGGAAGGGGTTAAAAAGGATTTTTTTAATATATATATATAAAAAAAAGGAGAAAAGAAGAGGGTAGTTTCTTCCTTTCTGCGATCTCCTTTGTCATGCGGCTTTGCATGGAGGGGTAGGCTCCGGTCGGCTCAGCCACGTGTTTTTTCGGAGCCTCTTTTGCCTTCTGTGCTCACCTACCTCCCTTCTTCTTTGTCGGCAGAGATGGGGGCAGCAGCGGTAAAGTAAAGTTAGGGCTCCTTTTTCTTTCTTTTTCTTCTTCTTTCCCCCTTTTCTTTTTCTCCCTCTGCGTTAGCTCCACTGTCTTCCTGGATTTGGAGCTCCTCTCGGCTGTTCTCCCGCTTGCCTTGCTGATGGTCCTGCTCAGCTGGCCACCTGAGTCAGAGCCTGCTCTGCCAAGCAGCAGTGACCTAACCCTGCCTTTCTTTTTCTCGGTTTCAGAGCCTTAAGGGTCGGCCTCCCCCCACCCCACTCTTTGATGATGATGACGATGACGACGATGACCTGTACCTGCTGGGATAAGCAGCTTGGCAAATGCCATGGCAATACTTTCTTTTCTCAAGAGCTTCAGTGATTGCTGATCTGGGGCTGAGATGGATGGAGCTGGGGTTTTTCCTGTGGGCCTCCCCAGATTGCTCATTTGGGCTTTGGTGGCCTTAACTTGTGGTTTTTGAGGCTGCTGGCAGGAAGAGGGGTGACTCTCTCTCTCAGTAGCAAATGTCAATTGGGGACTTTGTCTAGCTTCAAAGTCCTGACTGTTTAATTCACGACTGCCGAACACACCTGTACCCTACACACTTTTGACCCAGCTGCTGCTGGGAGTAGCGATGGGTATCACCTTGAACAGCTCCTCTCTGTGGAAACCAAACTTAACCTATTGCCATAGCTCACCTCCAGTTTTGAACCTTGGCAAAACCGGATCTTGAAGAAAATAATAATAAAGTGCAATTAAAATAAATTAACCCTGTTGCATTAGTTCTTTCACTTTAGCAAGGCAAGAAGGGGAGGGGTATTTGTGTGGTTCTGTACGCCAAAAACCGACTCACCATTTATAGGGCACCTTAGGTGCTTCACGTACATACACCCAATATGTTAAGAATTAACACCAGTCCTGTGAGGGAGGCCAGTATTAGTAATCTCTTCGTATTGCAGGTCCGGAGGCTGAAACAGAGAGTGGCTTGCCTAAAGGTTGAATGGTGAACTCAGGATAGGCACAAGGCGGTGCCTTGGTCCTCATCTCTGATACAAAACTACAAAGTATATACAAAAGTAACAAATGTGGTGACAGTAATAATAATGCAGCAAAACAACACCACCACAAACTGGCTTAGAAGTATAAAACCAAATTTACTAGAATAATAACTAGAATAGAGCTAGACTTGTAACCATTCAAGCAACAAACATACTAAGGTGCCATGTGCAAAACAAAGCCTGGAGATACTGTAAACATGGAGTGGATAAATGTACAACTGTATCTTAACAAGTTGCATGTGCAATAAACGTTACACAGACTGAATAAATGAACCGTTCAACAAGTAGCATAAGTCCAATCAGAGAACGGCAACCCTGTGCCGCCACAATGGCAAGGGTAGCACACTGGAGAATATGAAAAAGTTTTTCAAAGCTGTTCTTCAATAGGTCTTGAGTTGAAAACACAAAGCCGTTTGCATGGATCAATCACAGGAAGGCAAATCAAAGCCACCACCCTGGTGAGAATAATGCAAGTGGGCAAAAGGAGACCTGTTCTCCGGATATATTACAGGTTTCGCTACACGCTTCATCAGTCCGAAAAAACAGTCATAGAAAACGGTTTGCTCAGGATAAAGAAAGTATTCACAGGCACAGCGTGTTGTGAAACACCTCGCTCTTCCCCAGTTCCCGTTTACCGTGATTGGGCATGCTCCACTGATGCAGAGCACTTTCCCTCGACCCGCCACTGAGGGCACCACACCGGAAGTCTCATATATAAAAACATAAAACATTACTTTTTTAAAAAACTTCCCTATAGAGGACTGCCTTCAGATGGCTCAGGGGACGGATAACTCCATAACCTCCAACCTTTCTCCATTGAAAATAGGGACATCCTAAGGAGAAGTGGGACACTCCAAGATCAAATCATAAACCAGGATGGCATCTTTAAATCAGGAACATCCCTGGTAAATATGGACACTTGGAGGGTCAGCAACCAGTGCCATTTTTCTAGAAAAAGATGTGCCAGAATGCACCGCGAACACCTCCCTCATTCTCTTAGAATGGCAATGGTACCCAGAGCTAGTGCTCTGCACTCTGGAGCAGGGCTAGCTGCCCGTGGGGGTGGGGCTAGCCACCTGCAGGGACAATGTGAGTGTCGGGGGGGGTGGCGGGTGTCCCAGGGAGGCATGGCGAGTATCCCAGGGAAGCGGCGTAGTGATGTTCCTCCACAGGGATGACACCCAGGGCAGCCCGCACCCACATACCCCTTCCTCTGCCAGTGATAGCGCCCACCTGAGATGTGCCAGAACTGAGTTCTGGCAAGTTCCAGCTGAAAAAAGCCCTGCTTCCAACATTATAATTATCGTACCAAAGAGCTTCGTAGCTTCTCTCTCTTTCACATACCCCACCTGTCACACACTCCAAACTTACATAACAGCAAAGGTTATTCCCCAGGGTTGCCAGTTCTGGAACATTCCAGACCCTTTCATTTCAGGTGTAACAGGGAGTCCTTGGAGCACCCCACAATCACCTAACCCTGACTTCTATAAGTTCAGGTCGAGCGTCACAAGCAAGAGACTTTAGCCAGGTGATAGAAACAAAACAGCAGCCAGTAGGCCTGATCTTTCTTGTTGCAACAAGGCTTCCCACTGCCACAAAGACAAAGCAGCCAGAAGCCCCCATCAATGGTTACATCCGTATGTTAAAGTTTCCCATAAAACATCTCAGGATGCATCATCAAGACATCATAGATCTGTCACAGAAAAGGTGTGGTCTCAGGTAGAACCTGAGATCCAGCCATACCCCTGTCACGCAAATATACTCTTTCACACTTACTCCCATCCCAGTACCAAGGAAAGTATTTACAGCTCCTTGGTCCCTGAGTCAAATCAAATACACCCCTCTGTCTTGTCCAGCTTCATCCCACTATAGGATGGATAGGCATTGTGACTGAGGTGGTTGGATATCACTGGCCATGACTCCTTGGGAAGGCCCTGCAGATGTATCTGTACATCTCGGGGATTAGGTGGGCTCACTCACCCCTCCCCTTATACCTCACTTCCCTGGGTCCTAAATGCCATTGGAACGGAGAAGATTGATACAATGAGTGATTTCCGATGAATTTCTAAAGTTTTCCCATTGAGCCAGTGCATAAATACATTTATCAGTGAATCGCTCCCAACCCCTTCTTTCCTGCTCTCTAGAGCTGGGACTCATGATTTTACAGCTTTTAAATGGAATTATGTATTGACAAGACACTGGCTTTTTCTGCCATCTATTAATTCCAACTCTGGGGAGTCCAACTCTCCCTCCCACCCTACCCCCAACACTTTTTCTATGTCATGCTGGAGGAATATGTTGACCTGACTGATATTTTGGGAAATGGTTTGCCCATTTACCCTCTATACAATTGGAGAACTCTCCATTTATAATACTAAACTTGGCATGAGGGTTCCCAGGGTGGGGCGGCAGACCTTATTGCTGTTTGTATGTTGGGTGCCATTTTGAATCAAGATGGCAGACTGAAATTTCAGTTTGGCATGACTTTGCCCGTTTTGTGGCATATGTTCAGCCACAAGTAGGGATATGATCGCTAGATTCAGCTCAGGAGTGCTCAAGGTGTGTGTGTGTGGGGTCTTCATTGATGTTTGGATGTTGGGTGCCATTTTGAATCCTGGACAGTACCTGTGTGTGTTTTATTAGTGTGGGTGGTGTTAGAGGAGAGGTAGTACCTTTGGTGGAGGACACACCATGCTCCTTCAGTGGTCGTTTGTTTTCAGGGAGCCAGCCAGAAAGAAATCATATGGATTAAGTGAAGTTAACTCTTTATTAGAAGAAAAAAGGCCTGCTTGCTCCCTTCATCAGAGCAAGGAGTTAGACGTGCTCTTTTGAGTGAGTCAAGTCTGAGGCCTTCTTCTGACATTAGAGTTGCTGAGGGATAAAAATAATTACGCTCTCCACAGTCCCAAACATGGTTAGAAGCCTACAGCTTGCTTTAGTTCTGCACTTGCCGGGTGTGAACAGAGAGCCAAAACAAACCTCTGTCTTACCTTTCTGGCTCTGAGCTGGAGGAAGATGATGCAGGTGCAGAGACAGGGAAAGATATCACACCCGTGCATCTTTGTCCTTCATCTTACTCCATCTTCCAGTGGTGCAGCAGGCTCTTTGTAGCAAGGGCATGTTCTGGTGACCACAAATTTTGAATTGGCTACCCAGGTTACACAAGCTTTACAAGCTCGTTATAAGACATTGTAGAAAAATCAGCAGTGCTTCACTGATTCCTGGAACTATCTTGAAATGTAGGCTTCAGCTGCAAACATTACTGGAGCAGTGTGTGGGAATGAAAGGCACACACCACTTGTTCAGTGCAAGAATTAACCTCAAGAAATGATCCCAGAGTTGGATTATTTTCTACGACATGTCATGGGTGTTTAGAGTAAGATGCATCACCAAACCTCTTAAATCTGACATTATTTTTGCATTCAGGTACCTCAAAGCGACTTACACAGTAAAGCAACTGAGGGTGTGAACACACCACATTGTCAAAGCACAAAATTCCCCCTTACCACAAAAACCTTTTAAATCCCACATTATTGGCTACAGCAGCTCAGTTTCCTCTTCAGCTATTTGTCCGATCTAACCAACATCTGTTAGGATTTGAATGAGTACAAACAATTTGAACCTGCTGTTTCTGCTAACAGTGATATCATCCCCACAAAAACGGGGAAAATTAAGAAAAACCACAGACCACTTTTTATGTATGAAACCACAGCAGCCAGGATTTTAATAGCAAGGAATTGGAAAGGTGTTGTTATAAATGCTATAACAGTGATATCATCCCCACAAAAACGGACTGGCAAGCAAAAATGATAGAAGATCAACAACTTGCCAGAACAACAGGGGGAATAAGAGGAAATTCAATACCAAGTGTTAATCAAGATCGGATAACATTTAAGGAAGATCTTAAAAATTAGTGGCGACGTTAATCTCCTGGCAGACCTAGAATGAATCTTGGAATATGGAGAATGTACATAGTAAAAGTTTATGGATATTAAACGAGAACGCTAAATAAGAAGAAAGAAATGTGTTTTGCCAGAGCAAGTGTAAATAGCACAATGAGAAGAATCGGAAGGTAGCTACCTGCGCCTTCCTCGCCTTCTCCTCCTTCCCTCGATCTCCTCAGACGCGTCCCTTCTTCGCCCGGCGAGCGGAGGCGCCACCTCATTGGCCAGCCTCGAGCGAGCGTCACCCGCCCTCCCGCCTCCCTCTCCCAGAAACCAGCTTCCCATTGGTCCAGCCGTGTCCCCCTCCCTTTCCGTCAAACTTAAGAGTCCCGCCGCCAAACTCGCGGCAGCAACAGCTGATCGCTCGCTTCCCCGTGGACGCGTTTCTTCCCTCCGCGTGGAAGTTTGGCCCGTTTGGGGACCGCGAATGCCGCCGGCCGCTTTGGCTTGCTAGTTTCGCTTCCGCAGCCCCGCGCTTGCGCCATGGCAGAGAAGTTGCAGCCGCGCGCTTTGCGGCTCTCGCCTCCCGGCTTGGGCTTAGCCGAGGGGCGCGGGGAGCGAGGGGCCGTCAGGATGTCGGGGGACATGGATGAAGAAGACGAGGCCTTCCAGCTTCCGACGGGAGGGTGAGAATGCGGCGCCTCTCTGCGTGGGGGGAGATGCGGGGTGTGCGGGTGTCTTTGGGTCCGCGTGAGGGGGCGGGGCTGTGTGAGGGGACCATAGCTGTATGTGGGTCCCGGCCTGCATGTGGGGCTGGGGCTGCATGTGGGGCTGGGACTGCATGTGGTTCTGGGGCTGCATGTCGTTCTGGGGCTGTATGTGGGGCTGGGGCAGCATGTGCGTCTGGGGCTGCATGTGGGGCTGGGACTGTATGTGGGGCTGGGGCAGCATGTGGGACTAGAGCTGTATGTGGGGCTGGGGCAGCATGTGGGTCTAGAGCTGCATGTGGGGCTGGGGCAGCATGTGGACTAGAGCTGTATGTGGGGCTGGGGCAGCATGTGGGACTAGAGCTGTATGTGGGGCTGGGGCAGCATGTGGGGCTGGGGCAGCATGTGGGGTTGGGGCAGCATGTGGGGCTGGGGTGGGTGTGGTGCTGGGACTGCATGTGCTTCTGGGGCTGTATGTGGGGCTGGGGCAGTATGTGGTTCTGGGCTGCATGTGGGACTAGAGCTGTATGAGGGACTGGGGCTGTATGTGGGGCTGAGGTGGGTGTGGGTCTGGGACTGTATGTGGTTCTGGGGCTGTATGTGGTTCTGGGGCTGTATGTGGGGCTGGGGCAGTACGTGGTTCTGGGGCTGCATGTGGGGCTGGGGCAGCATGTGGTACTAGAGCTGTATGTGGGGCTGGGGTGTGTGTGTGCAGGCTTGCGAAGGGTGATTCCTAGCATATGCAGAGGGCTTTGTCTGCAAATACGTGCTGTTAGGCGCTGAGAGATAGGCGAAGTTTAGCAGAGCTAGGCGTCTTTGAGCCAGCAAGGTTCCTTATCTCTCTTTTTCCTTCTTTCAGTCTCTCTGCCTCACAGCTTTGCTTGTGAGGATGAAATGGGCGGGGTTTCGTCCAGCTAAGGATGAAATGGGAGGCGCTGGCTTGCATCCGACTAAGCTACGCATTGGTTATGCCCGCCCATTTCAGTGGACCTACTCTGGGCAGAGCCAGCATTGAGCTGAAACCGAAGTGCCTTGTGTTTTCACTGTTTCTTACATGCTTAGCTTTGGAGCATGCAGTGGCTAAAAAGTTCGCCTCTCATGATGATTGGATGCGTGCGGCAGGGACCACTTCTTCTGTGCTAATGTTACACTGAGAGAGAGTCACAAAGTGAGCTTCATCTCCAAGTGAGGATCTGAACCCGGATCTCCCAAGTCACAAGTTGGCATTCTAACTCCTGCCCTAAAGTGGGTGCCAGTAACAGGACTGAATGGAGGTGTTTTGTGGTCTCAGATTCCTTTTACAAAAGGAAGCCTAAGAAAGATTTCTAGTGCCCTTTACACTGTGACATTTTAGGTGTTCAAAATAAGGGCACTGCACTGCTGCTTTTGGCAACGCTGGCAGTGAGCAAAGGTCGGAGTGACATATAGCCAGTGGGAGTTGTAGTTCAGAAATTTATGGAGAATGCAGATCCCCCCCCCCCCAATATTCAAAATATAGTCCGGCCCCCCACAAGGTTTGGGGGACAATGGACTGCCCCCCTGCTTAAAAAGTTTGCTGACCCCTGACCTATGTCTTCCCAGAATGTCACTCTCCCCAGAAGGAGAAGCCAAGCTCACAATCTCTGTTCCGCTCGCTTCTTTTGGGAGCCCCTCAAACATGCATGTTGCCACTTGTGGTTTTTCTCTAGCTGTTTGTGGTGCTGTCAGGCATTTAAAATGGGCACTTCACCCCTTGGATATTTTTGCTTGCTGTTCAGTATAGCATGGAGTTTGGGGCTAAGGCTGGAGATTTAATGTTTGAAGATACTTGACCTTGGTATGTTTGTGTTGTCTGGCAGTGAATCTCTGTATGTGGGGAAAGATAAACCACAAGGGCAGGGCTTGTATCTTTGCAATACAATAGTACTTCGGGTTACATACGTTTCAGGTTACAGACTCCACTAACCCAGAAATAGTACCTCAGATTGAGAACAGAAATCGTGTTCCGGTGGCGCGGCGGCAGCAGGAGGCCCCATTAGCTAAAGTGGTGCTTCAGGTTAAGAACAGTTTCAGGTTAAGAACAGACCTCTTCAACAAATTAAGTACTTAACCCGAGGTATCACTGTAATGGATACCTTTTAAATTTTTGTTTTGTTTACAGTGTCTTCCGGACATCTGTTCCAAAACCAAAGCATTCCAAAACCAAGGCGTACTTTCCTATAGAAAGTAATGCAAAATGGATTAATCCATTCCAGACAATTAAAAACAACCCCCAGAATAGCA
Organism: Podarcis muralis; assembly: GCF_964188315.1. Taxonomy (NCBI): domain Eukaryota; kingdom Metazoa; phylum Chordata; class Lepidosauria; order Squamata; family Lacertidae; genus Podarcis; species Podarcis muralis. The sequence continues at coordinate 13,326,366 of NC_135673.1, read as the reverse complement.
ATTTAGCATGAAAATGACTATCTAATTAGACAATTGATCCATCAAATGAAAGCAATAGACCAGGCTGCTATCTGCTACCCAGTATTAAAAACTGGCAGTGATTTACCCATTGCCATTTGAGGGATGGGTACACGAGGTGTGTGATGTGGGAGTTCCAGTGGCGGGGGGGGGGGGAGGAATGGAAAGGAAGGCAAAAGTCATCTGTCTGAGGAGCCAGTTGGCTTCTCTCCCTTCCCCCATGCCAGCCTTTCTGGACCCCCCCCCCCGCCACTTGGGTGTGTAAAGAACTCTTACTGCAGTGGTGGCACCAGCATCCTGTCACGGCAGTCACTTCTGGGCCTGGATCGGTGGCAGTGAAAGCGGAGAAGGAAGGTCGCTACATCATCAACGACACCCTTCTCTGCCTCCAGATTTCACTGCCGGCACCAACTGAGGGAAGGCCGTGCCGAGCAGGCAGGGGGTGTTGCTGCCACCTTCTGGGTCCCTCTGCCACCGCTGTCCTTGCAGCATCAGCCACCCCCTCCTCCACTTTTGGGTGTCGCCAGTGGCTGGTGCAGATGGCGCTGAATAAGGGAAGCCCAGGTCAGGCAGCAAGCAAGCAGGCAATGGAATTGTGGCACTCAAAACAAAAGTGCAACCCCCCCCCCCAACGAAGTGAGTTCAGATGCCAAAAAAAGTTTGAAAACCTGAACACTCATTTCCGGGTTTGAAGCATTCGGGTTCCAAGTAGTTTGTGAACTAAGCTGTTCAAAAACCAAGGTACCACTGTACTAGGTTCTATAAAAGCTTGGGTGCAATAATTGGGCAACGGCCTTTTCAGTTTTAGGGACTTTGTAGTTTAGACAAAAAGCAAGTAAGAGATAATATGATAGAAGTTTATCAAATCAGGCATGGCATGGAGAAAGTGGATAGGGAACAGTTTCTCTCCCTCTTGTGAACATCCGATGAAGCTGAATGTTGGAAGACCTTCAGGAAAGGCAAAAGAAAGTACTTTCTCACACCATGCACAGTTAAACTACAGAACTCTCCCACAGGAGGCAGGAATGGCCACCAACTTGGGTGACTTTTTTTTTTTAAAGATATTTATTAAAGTTTCAAAATGTTACAAAAATAAGAAAAAGAAAAGAAGAAAAAAGAAAATACAAAGTACAGAAAAATAAAAACAGTTAAAAACAAATCAATCTTTCCATATCTTGTCTTTCGTTTGCTTGTTTCCCTGACCTCCTCACACCTCCCTTTTTTGTATTCCAGTTCAAATAGTTAATTCAGCAAATCCTTTCCCTCTTTGTTTTTATCTTAATCCTTTATCTTAATATATTATAACTTTAGATTATCACCTGTTAACAATCCATTTTTACATATTCCTTTATAACATTGCTGCTAAAAACCACTTAATTTCATTCCGACATCATTCTAACATTCATTAATTTTGCAGTATTTCTGTAAATAGTCTTTAAATTTCTTCCAATCTTCTTCCACTGACTCTTCTCCCTGGTCTCGGATTCTGCCGGTCATTTCCGCCAGTTCCATGTAGTCCATCACCTTCATCTGCCATTCTTCCAGGGTGGGTAGATCTTGTGTCTTCCAATGCTTTGCAATAAGTATTCTTGCTGCTGTTGTAGCATACATAAAGAAAGTTCTATCCTTCTTTGGCACCAATTGGCCAACCATGCCCAGGAGAAAGGCCTCTGGTTTCTTCAGAAAGGTATATTTAAATACCTTTTTTATTTCATTGTAGATCATCTCCCAGAAAGCCTTAATCCTTGGGCACGTCCACCAAAGGTGAAAGAATGTACCTTCAGTTTCTTTACATTTCCAACATTTATTATCGGGCAAATGATAGATTTTTGCAAGCTTGACTGGTGTCATGTACCACCTGTATATCATTTTCATAATATTCTCTCTTAAGGCATTACATGCCGTGAACTTCATAACTGTGGTCCATAACTGTTCCCAGTCAGCCATCATTATGTTAATGTCCAACATCTTGTGCCCATTTAATCATAGCAGATTTCACCGTTTCATCCTGAGTATTCCATTTCAACAGCAAGTTATACATCTTTGACAGAATCTTAGTTTTGGGATCTAACAGTTCTGTTTCCAATTTTGATTTTTCCACCTGGAAGCCAATTTTCTTGTCCAAATTGTATGCCTCCATTATCTGATAATAATGAAGCCAATCTCACACTTTGTTTTTTAGTTTTTCAAAGCTCTGCAATTTCAATTTATCTCGCTCTTGTTCCAAAATATCCCAATATTTCGGCCATTTGGCCTCCATATTGAGCTTTTTCTGAGTCTTCGCTTCCATCGGTGACAACCACCTTGGGGTTTTATTTTCAAGTAGGTCCTTATACAGTGGTGCGTTCCGCAAGTTTTAATTCGTTCCGCAAGTTTTAATTCGTTCTGCAAGTTTTTTCTTCTTGCGAGTTTTTCGTTTTGCGAAGCACGGTTTCCCATAAGAATGCATTAAAAATCAATCAATGCGTTCCTATGGAAGCCGCCTTCAGACCAGGTCCGGGGACAGTCTGTCCCCCGACCTCTTCTGAAGGCTGGGGGGGGGACAAGGGCTTTTCTTCCCACCCCCAGCATTTTAAAAAACCCCGGGACAGCGGAGACTTCTTCACTGTCCCGGGGCGATCTTAAAATGCTGGCGGGCGGCAGCGAAGGCTTCGCTGCCGCCCGCCAGCATTTTAAAAAACCCCGGGACAGCGGAGGACTTCTCCTTCAAAAGCCGTCCGGGATAGCGGAGAAACGCACTGCGTTTCTCCGCTATCCCGGGAAGGCAGGCAGGGGGGAGCAAAGACTTTTGCCCCCCGCCGGCCTTCAGAAGAGGTCCAGGTCCTCTTCTGAAGGCCGGCGGGGGGCAAAATTCTTTGCTCCCCCCCCCCCCGCCTGCCTTCAAAAGCCGTCCGGGATAGCGGGAAGCGCTTCCCTGCTATCCCGGACCGCTTTTAAAATGCTGGCGGTGGGGAGCAAAGCCTTTCGGCCCCCGCCAGCCTTCCTGGACCTCTTCTGAAGGCCGGAGGGGGGGAAAGGCTTTGCTCCCCACCGCCAGCATTTAAAAGAGGTCCCCGGAGATTTCCCTATGGGCTTTCTTCTTGCGAAGCAAGCCCATAGGGAAATTCGTCTTGCAAAGCACCTCCAAAACGGAAAACCCTTTCGTCTTGCGGGTTTCCCGTCTTGCGAGGCATTCGTCTTGCGGGGCACCACTGTATCTTATCCAGACATTTTATGATGATCAGAGGCAGATTTGGTCCAAACAATGCTTTCCTGACAATATGGTTTTTAAATGCTTTATGTGCTTTGACCTTATCATTCCACAAATATGCATGCCACCCAAATACATTGTTGAAACCTTCTAAATCCAAAATGTCTGTGTTTTCAAGAAGCAGCCATTCTTTCAGCCAGCAAAAAGCTGCTGATTCATAATAAAGTTTAAGGTCTGGCAGGGCAAATCCACCTCTTTCCTTTGCATCCGTTAGTATTTTAAATTTTATTCTAGGCTTCTTGCCCTGCTAGACAAATCTAGAAATGTCTCTCTGCCACTTCTTGAAACAATCCATTTTATCCAAAATTTGCAATGTTTGAAACAAAAACAACATTCTAGGCAATACATTCATTTTTATCGCAGCAATACGGCCTAGCAATGAAAGCTTCAAATTTGACCAAATTTCTAAATCTTTTTTCACTTCCAACTTGGGTGACTTTGAAAGAGGATAGAAAAATTCAGGGAGGAGAAGGCTATCAATGCTTACCATGTTGGCGGCAGCAGGGCTGCTGAATAACTGTTGCTGGAGACCACAGGAGGGGAGAGGCCTCTGTGCTTGGGTTCTGTTGGCTACTGTAAGAACAGAATGCTGGACTCGCTGGGCCTTTGGCCAGATCCTGCAGGCTTTTCTTTTGTTCTTAAGAGAGGTTATAGAAACTTGATAGGAAAAAGAAGGGGTTGTCTCCAACTAAGTTCTGCTTAGAGAAGACCCACAATGTGTCTACTCCTTTAGTTGTGTGCATTAATTTCTTACAACAGCTCTTCCAGGCTGGTTACCCCAAGAGAGACTGGGCAAAGCTCCCCTCGGCAAGCATTATGACCTAGTGGGGTGGCCAACATCCTAATCACTGACAGGATTCTAGTTTTTGAATCCATTACCCTCTGGTCTTTGGGGAAGGCTGCAACAAAATCGCCAACCTGCAGTGAAACATGAGCATCTTTGTGCTTGCAGATACATGTCTTGTTCTGTTCCCACCCGCTTGCCTCTCTCTGTGAATGAAGTGAATGGTTACTTTTCTCTCTGCCCAGGACCAGGCTGGCCTCTCTCTTTGGACAGGATCAGACAGCTACAGAATCTGGAAATGTGCTCTTCCAATACATGTCACCCAAGCAGCCTAAAAAAGGTCAACTAGCTACCGGTAAGTAAACTGTTCACAATGCCTAGGAACATAAGACGAGCCCTTGTGGACCATCTAGTCCAACCTTTGGTTCTCAAGCCCCACAGAATCAACTGGGTTGGTCAACTCCCGAGTAGTGCTGGGGAGAGACCCCTGACCTGGGGCCCCAGAAAGGTGCTGGTGGTCTGTAGTCACCACACTGGGGTAGATGGACCCAGTGGTTTGACGCCATACAAGGCAACTTCCTGTTCTTATATCATTTTGTGAGAAGGGCATTATATGAACAGTGATTGGTTAACATACAAGGATTTAGTAAAGGAAATAAGTAGCAACCCAAAAATAAAGGACCTAAGAGAACTGAAACAGAAGGGAATAACCTGGATGGAATATTATCAACTAAAAGCCGCCAAACTATTTTTGAATTGGGAAAGAAAGGAGGAGGATATCAAATAAATTACAGTAAAATGGGAGAGGGACCTGGGACATATGATCAAACCCAGTATTTGGAATGAGTAATGGACCAAAAAATCATTGCTGGCTTCCTTATAAGGGAAAATCTTATTAAAATGTACTAAAGATGGTACTTGACCCCCGTAAAACTAGCAAAAATAAATAAATCATATAATAAGTGCAGAAGATGTAAAGAACAGTTAGGAACATACTACCATATGTGGTGGTCCTGTCTAGAGATATAAAGATTTTGGAATATGATTTATAAAGAGATTGATAAGAACTACATTTAGCAAGAATCCGGAAGAATTTTTACTAGGAATGGTTTCAGATAATATTCCCAAAAACAAAACCAGGTTATTTATGTATGCAATGTCAGCAGCAAGGGTTATAGTGGCGAAACACTGGAAAGATAAAAATACACCCACTAAAGATGAATGGGGAGTCAAATTGTGCGAGTACTTGGAGCTCGTGAAGCTGATAGCTGCAATAAGAGATAAACCTAAAAAGATGGTGAAAGAAGAATGGGAATGTTTAAATAATTATCTAGGGGATAAGGGTACAACAATAAAGACCTGGTTATGTTTAGAATGATACCACATAGGGAAATGTTCTCTGATACCAAGATGAGGGATTCTATGGAATGCAGATAGGGAGAATTGACAAGAATAATGATCTGTTGTGATCTTGACGGAAGCGTACAATGGACGAGCCTTCTTGTGTTTTGGCTCATTCCCCCCCCTTTCCCCCCACTTTTTTCTTTTCCCTCCTCCTCCTCCTCCTCCTCCTCCTCCTCCTTTCCTCTTTTTTCTTCTTCCCCATAATGGCTTATGTTCTATGCCATGTACTTTGATATTTTTTGTAGTTTTTTAGCTTTTTCCATTAGTATTATTAATAATTTTTCTTTTGTAATTGTGGTTTATATTTATCTGTATTTGTTTAAACCAAACTAAAAGTATTAAAAGAAAAATAAGTCAACTTCCTGTTTTCCATAAATCTGAGCAACTGGCTCAGACAAGGTCGCTAACTTGGCCTGATGTTTGCAAGCAACGCTCTGTTTGCAACAGAGCACTTACCCTTCTCATGTGCTGCTCCAGCTGCAGGTCTGCCCACCCAGAAGCATCCTCCTGCAGCTGCTGCTGCTGCTGCTGCACCCACTGCTGTGCCCGCTGCTGCTCCTGCGCCCACTGCAGCAGTGCAGTCAGTTTTCTTCGCTACAGCTGTTGATGCATATTTGTTGTGAGTACTACAGTAGAGGGGATGAGCTGCAGTGCGTTCTTGCTACCCAAATCCTGTGCTCATATCTTTTGCAATCATCTCTCGATCTTGCCTGGCTTGTTTGGAAAGAGGTGCAGCTGAATAGTAATAATTTATTTTTTATATCCCAGCCACTCTGGGCAGCTTCCAACCAAATGTTAAAAACAGTACAGCATCAGACATTAAAAACTTCCCTAAACAGGACCTTCTTCAGTTGTCTTTTAAAAGTAAAATAGTTGCTCATTGCCTTATTGCCTTGACATCTGCTGGGAGGGCGTTCCACAGGGCAGGTGCCACTACCGAGAAGGCCCTCTGCCTGGTTGCCTGTAACCTCACTTCTCACAGCGAGGGAACCGCCAGAAGGGCCTCAGGGCTGGACCTCAGTGTCTGGGCTGAACAATGGAGGTGGAGCAACAATGCGGGTTTCAATTGGGCCGAATGGGGCACCGCCTCCCCAACCTCAGCCTGCCCCCACCTGCCTGTTGTTGTTTTTTTACTTCCAGCCAATCAGGCTGTGGATATCATTGACTCTGGCTCAATGTGCTGGCTCAATTGCCTTATGCCATACCAGTGAAAGCAGGTCCAGTAGGAAGGCACCCCCTCATTCTGCCCTCAGCTGGCTCCCACCTACCTGCCTTCTTACATCCAACCGATCCAGAGGGGAGGACTTCCTGTCAGCTTCCTCTTCCCCCTCAGTCTCCATGCTGCCATGGTAGAACACAGCAGGGAGGAGGATGGGGACAGCCCTAGACTTAGCTGGCCCTTCTTGTCGTTGGCTCTGGTGCCACCTAGAGTTGGGCTCCCTGCATTCACCCCAATGAGGCACTAGCCAACACCGAACTGAAATGAGGATAGAGACCTCCTGGGATGGGGAGCTTGTGGGCTGATAAAATGTTGCTGGGCTGCTACCGCCCACCCCCCACATCGCCCCTCACCGTTGGCCAGATGGTCTGGGCTGATCAAACAACCCCTGGGAAGTCTTTGTAAAGAGCTGCTTAATATAACCGATTGGGTTGGCATGGTGGCAACAATTGTGGGAAGCTAAGAGGTGTTCTCTTCTCACTCCAGTACCAATGGGAAATATGTGAAACATGGCAAGTATGGAGCAGCTGTAGTGGGCAGCAATGCAACCAAGGAGGTAAGAGGAGGAGGTGTGGTGTCTTGAAGTAGCCTGGCCTTCTGTCATCCTGCTGTCCTCCAGATGTTTGGGACTACAGCTGCTGTCGGTCCTAAACATCTGGAGGATACCGGGTTGATGTAGGTTGGGCTAAGGAAATGCTTCCCTTTGTCTGAATCCTGGTTTCCTGATGATGTCTTACTCTGGAAGTTGCTGTTTTGGCTCCTGTCTCTTTCTGCCCAATCAGCTCACAAGGGTTATAGCTCCCATTTTTCTTATTCTGACCTCACTTCTCTACAAAAGGTATTCTCAGCAGGGAAGGGGCTGTCACTCAGCAACACAGCATCCACTTTGCAAATAGAAGCTCCCAACTCCAATCGCTAGCTCCTCTGGGTAGGGCTGGGGACACTGCTGCCGGTCAGAGTAGGCAGTCCTGAGCTAGAGAAACCAGTGGTTTGATTCAGTCTGAGGCAGCTCCCTGTGCTCTCATTTAACTAGAACCATGTGGACTAGAATCTTGACAAAAGAAGGGCCTAGGGGATATTGTGTGCGGAGTGGATAGAGGGTGGTACGACGGTAACTTTGTCGTGGCTTGAAAAATCAATAAAGGTTCCCACCACACTCAAAAAAGGAAGGGGGTTTCAGCAGCTTATGTTGGAAAAGGGATTCAGTTTTTCCAGCCTCTGTCCTTTTCAGCTCAGTCAGTAGCTCTTCAGTGGTTTGTTCTACCCCACTTTGCTATGAAAGGATTCACAGGTGTTTTACAATCAACAGATGAAATATGTCAGGAAACATATGCGTTTATTCCAGGAAGACTCTGGTATGATTGCCTTGTCCTTCTGCGCCGTTGCAGGTGAGTGTGGTGGGGACAGGATAAAACACTGGGATGTCATTCTCGTTTAGCTGATTGGGCGGAAAAGGACAGATCTCACCCCTTGGTTTCTCCAGGTGTAGGGAGCCTTTGGTCCTCCAGATGTCCCTGAATGACAGCTCCCGTCATCCCTCTCCACTGGCCATGCTGGGAAGAGCCAATGGGTGTTGTAGCTCAGCACCAAAGGCTCCCCACGCCTGCTCCACTGTAATGAAGTCACTCCACATGTAATTAAGCCAGGCACCTGCAACCAAAGCAATTCCTACAATGAACACCTCTGATGTATTTGTATGTTAATGTGTCATTTGTGTGTTGGGGTGCTGTGGAAATGCTACTTGGTATAAGAAGAGTTCCAGTGCTTTTGAAAACAGCCAGCTCCGTAGTTTTTGATTCCTCACTTTTGCTCTTGTTTTCTTCTGTCCTTCTATCTCTTGTGGAATCCAGTACAAAGTGCTTCTTTATATCAGCCAGCTGCAGCAGATTGCGACCGCCAGCATCCATGCCTGGTTTGTATTCACGGTAAGCTTTGACGTTAAGACCTGCAAGGACCATGGCATGGGCTGAAGCTAAGCAGAATTCTTTGGTGGTTGGAAATGCACATTGCATATGAGGTCTCAGCTGTGGTCAATTAATTTCAGTGGGTCTGCTTTGAGTAGGGCTAATGCTTGTTGCAGGAGTGCATGGCGTGCTCTGGTCCATGGGGTCACGAAGAGTCGGACACGACTAAACGACTAAACAACAACAACAATGCTTGTTGCAACCCATTAGATTTAAATGGTGTTAGAACCAAGGGGCCCCTCTGTGGATAAAATGCTTACATGGAGACAACAAAGTAAAGGAAATGACATTCTACCTACTGTAGCTTACATCCCTTGGGGTAGCCCTCCACCCCGAAATCCTATAGCATTTTTCCATTTCTAAACATGACACACTACATATGTTGATGTTTGTGTGTGTGTGCTCAGAGTAGACTCACTGAAATTAATGCACCAAAGTTCATCATGTCCATCAATTTTCATGGGTCTGCTCTGAGTAGGGCTAACATTGGGACACAACCCAAAGTCTTTAGCAAGACCCATCAGGAAGAAAGTTGTTTGGAGCAGAGGCTGTCTGCTGCTCAGAATTCCACTTTCTCTTTTCTCTTTCCGCAGGTGCATCCCAACAACTACTGCACATTTTATGATGATCAGAGGCAGATTTGGTCCATCATGTTTGAATCAGAAATGGCAGCTGTGGACTTCAGCAAGCAGGTGCCAGAGGCGTGCATTGCATTGTGGGGTGGGGGGTGACTGTCCTGCAGACACTGAATCAGTGTTCGCGGGAGCTCAGCTCTCTTGCATCAGTCGCCAGATGCTTTCTCTGCCAACTACTAAGAAGCATCCAGGGAGGGCAAGAAATAATGGTGTAGCCAGTTAGGGCCTTTTCAGGCCCATGGGGTCTTCAGCCAGTGCTGCGCTGGGCCAGATTGCATAGGTGCGGATGACAATGCAGGCTAATGACACAAAGGGCTTGGTTCTTCCTCCTTGCAGCTGTGCATTGCCAAGTATAACAGCAGCCGTTCTCCTGACTCTGTGCTGTGCCAGGATCTTGTTCTCGGAGACGGCCAAGGTGTGGCGACTGGAGATGTCCTGGAGATCACTTTTACAGGCTGGCTGTTCCAGAACGGTAGTCTTGGGCAGGTGAGACCTGGCAGAGGGGGTGGCTGGGGATTATGGGGGTTGAAGTCTCTAGCAGCACTGCATGGCCACAGCTTTCCCACTCCTGGTTTATAGATTGCATACAGCCCTTTTGTCCCACAACCCCATCCTTTTGCCTTTCAATAACATTGCAAGGAAATGAAACAGGAGAGGGACTTGGTGAGGCTCACCCAGCTTGCTTCACAGCTCAATGTGCATTTGACCCCAACCATGCTTTTCCATGGGGGTTGCATTGGTTGCTCTCCAGAGGTGGGGCCTTGCCCAGCCTTGCCGCCCTTTCTCAATTGGGGATGCTGGGGAGGGAACCCAGGACCTTCTTCCTGGGAAGCACATGCTGCTAGGTCCTAAGCTACACCTGTCTCCAAGGTGTAGATTCTATTTCTCAACCTCATTTTACCCAATCTGCAACATGGGAGGCACCGCTAGGTAGGGGATTCAACATGGAAAGCTGCCTTGCACTGCATCAGGCCACTGGTCTAGGTTGGCATCGCCCACATTGACTGGCAGTAGCTCTCCAGGCTTCCAAGCAAAAGCCCTTCCCTGACCTTCCTTGGAGTTGCCAGGCTTGAACCTGGAACCTTCTGCCTGCAAAACAGGTGCTGTGTCCCTGAGCTGTGCCCCGTCCTTCAATACTCATTGCTGTTGGCTCAGCAGTGGGAGTAGCGGAACGTGAACCTATTGTTTTCTGCATTAAAAGTAATTTCACCTCATTTACCTTCCACTTTTGTAACAGATTTTCGACTCAAATGTAAATAAAGAGAAGCTGCTCCGGCTGAAGCTAGGCTCTGGCAAAGTCATCAAGGTAAGATGGCGCTATCTTCCCACCGCAGTGCAAGGATTCTTTCTTCCACTTCCACATCTAAGCAGAGTTCAGCAGCCCGGGCTGTGTGGAAGGCTGAATAGCAGTGATGTTTTTTGAGCTCAAACCCTGATCAAATGGCTTCCTCAAGAACGGCAGGCAGGTAGCTGTCCCAGGTTGTCTATGCCTGCCATGATCTGCTGGAGTGGGAGGCCTGCTCTGTGGCCTGGACCAAAACAGTCCTGGACCTCCAATGTTGCCTCTTGCTGTCCTGGATGAGAGACGGAGGGGGGAGTGTGAGTGGGTGTCTAAGGTAGCCTATTGTACAAAGGGAAAAATTACATTCGTTGCCCCTCCCACTTTCCCCTCTAGCCCCGCCCACTCCTGGCATGCTCCTCCCCACCAAGAAGCTTGCCCCGGAGGGAATGTTTTTCATCCCTGCTTTCAACTACTTTCCTCAAGACTGCAAGAGAACTGTCAGTATTCCTGTGCCCTGCTCTCGACCAGCCTTTACCAACCTGAGAAACGCACACACAGATCCTGTGGACTCCAACTCCCATCATTCCCAGCCAGCGCATGCTGGTTGGAGTTGGAGTCCAAGGTATCTGGACGACATCAGGTTGGCAAAGGCTGTGTGGTTCTGGCACTTAGCTAAGGCGGTCACCCAAACTTGTTTTCTGCTTGGTTCTCCATTTCTGGAACTTGAAGGGCTGGGAAGATGGGATGATCGGCATGAAGAGAGGAGGCAGGCGGTTCCTCCTTGTCCCGCCAGCATTGGCTTACGGGCCTTTGGCAGAAGCTGAACGCATTCCTCCGGACTCAACTCTGGCCTTTGAGGTGGAAGTCAAACGGGTGAGTGTGTCTTCCTTCCAACGTGTTAGCAACCAAGAGAACCTCAGAAGGTTGTTGGGTGGTTGGTCTACTGCCTGGATAAAGTTCTACAAATGGAGGCAGTGGTTGCCTTGACCAGACTCCATGATGCCTCTTTTTTGCTCCCTTAGGTGAGGTTTGCAAGGAATGCACCACAATCAGAAAGCCCCGCTACAGACCCAGCCTGGCTGACTCCTCCTACTCCCGCTCCAAAGCCAGGGTGAGAAATAAATTGAGGGTGCTCTTAGCTTTTAAGCCTTCTATTCTCCCAGGTGTCCCATCCTAACTCTGCATAACCTCAGCTGCATAACTCAGGCCCCATCTGCACTGTACCACCTTGGGATCTACGGATGAAATCCTGTATATAAATTCAATAAATCATACGTTCCAAATAGCGCCATGCCATTTTCAACAGCTGTGGCTTCTTCCAAAGAATCCTGAGGGCCACCTTGTCTCATAGACAACCTGGCAGGTTCCACATTCCAGGGCTGGGCTGGGGCTCCAGTGGACAGAGCAACAGATGCTGCTCTTGCCTTCTGTGCAGCCAGAAAATACACCATGTGGGGCTTCTTTCTGCACACACCTCTCCCTGTCCAGGGAAGCAAGGTGCACTGTCACCGTTCAAGGACACATTCCAGCCAGGCTCAAGCTCCCTTGGGGAGTTCATGAGGTGGGGTAGGTGCGGGGCTTGGCCGAGGCAGAGTCCCAAAGGCCAGTTGAGTATCCTACCCCTTAACAGACTCTGCCTACTATGCTCAGGTTTGTTAACTCCCTTCCTTCCATACTGCAGGGAGCCAGTTGTGCGTGCCAAATCAAGCTCTATTAGCAAACAGCTAGCGGTAAGTCGCCATTGGAGCCAAATCTGCCTATTTGATTGTATAGTTCCTGTTGAATGTGACCAAAGCAATGAGAAGTAACTTGGTCCTCCCATAGAGAGAGGGATCCTTATTGGTGAGCATTTTTTGAGAAACTCAAAACCTCCCACATAATAAAGGTACCGTATTTTTCGGTCTATAAGACGCCCCCTATTTTTTGGGACTTAGATTTAAGAAAATGGGGGGAAATGTATCCGTGCATAAGATCCCCCCTAATTTTTGACATTATTTTTAAGAGAAAAGGCCTAGTCTTATACACGGAAAAATACGGTGTGTCACAGGAAAAGCATATCAGCATATCATCAGTAACTATGAGTAATTAACATTTGATATTGTGCTTGCATAGACTTCTGAGATGGGTTTCTAAGTGGTTTTTTAAAAAATATATATGCAGTTTTAAAGTTCTTTCATTAATAGTTTTAGAGTGAAAATGTAGCAAGGAAATGGTGTGTTCATGAGGACCCCCCCCTTTCTTTTTCCCTGGACAGAATCCTGATGTAACAAAAGTGAAACTGATTTCCTGTATGGCGAAGATGGGCCAGCCTATGCTACCTGTCCCCTTCATCACATCTGCACCCCAGCAAGGCTCAGCTGACAAGGAGGTAGAGGTGTGTTAGCTTCAATTCTCAGGTTCTTTTCAGTGGGGTTTGTGTGTGTTGGCTGTTGCTGAAATTCAGGTAGGTTGGCAGGATGAGACTGCTCATCCACCTAGCTCCCTACTGTCTACACTGACTGGCAGTGAAGGAGGGGAGGCCCTTTTTTTTAGTTAATTACAAACCTACCTGGTTCTCCAGAGTTTCAGACAGGGGGCATTCCCTGCCTACCGGGTATCAAACGTGGGGCCTTTTGCATGAAACTGAGGGTCTTGCCCTCCCCAGATCTAGTAGTCACCCCAAACTGGTTTTGGGTGTGAATCTTAATTTGCGGGAAAGCCTTGTAAGGATCATCAATCATTTTATTTGTATGTCGCCTTTCCCAAGTTAAAACAATGCTCAAAGCGGATTACAACGTATTAAAAAAAACCCATAGCTACAAATGTTCTGGCATGCCTCTCTCTCGTTAATGTGGGATTTGAAGCCTCCAGGGTCCCTTTCCACTTCCCAGGAGGGTTAATTGTGCATTGTCTTCTTCAGGAGCCGCATGCCATTCAAGAATTTTCAACCCTCTGTCCGAACGACTACCGTCCAATGGCCCCTCCTCAGTGGGCAATGCAAGGTAAAAAGTGTGTTCCCTTGTTGTGCCTTGGTGATGGTCACCAACTTTGGGTGGCTTCAAAAGAGGGTTAGGCAAGTTCATGGAGGAGAGGGCTGTCAGTGGCTGGAAACCGCAGGAGGGGAGAGGGCTCTTGCGCTCAGGTGCTGTTTGCAGGCTTCCCATGGGGGCACCAGCATCTTAAAAAGCAGAGACATCACCTTACCAACAAAGATCCGTATAGCTAAAGCCATGGTTTTCCCAGTACTGATGTATGGAAGTGAGAGCGGAACCATCAAGAAGGCTGATTGCCGAAGAATTGATGCTTTTGAATTATGGTGCTGGGGGAGACTCTTGAGAGTCCCATGGGTTGCAAGAAGATCAAACGTATCCATTCTTAAGGAAACCAGCCCTGAGTGCTCACTGGAAGGACAGATCGTGAAGTTGAGGCTCCAGTACTTTGGCCACCTCATGAGAAGAGAAGACTCCCTGGAAAAGATCCTGATGTTGGGAAAGATGGAGGGCACAAGGAGAAGGGGACAGCAGAGGACGAGATGGTTGGACAGTGTTCTCGAAGCTGCAAACATGAGCCTGACCAAACAGTGGGAGGCGGTGGAAGACAGGAGTGCCTGGCGTGCTCTGGTCCATGGGGTCATGAAGAGTCGGACATGACTTAAACGACTAAACAACAACAACATGGGGCACCTGGTTGGCCACTGTGAGAAGAGGGTGCCAGACTAGATGGGCCACTGGCCTGATCTGGCAGGGTTCTTCTTGAGTGCAGTGGCTCCACTCAGTAGAATTTAGTTGGACACAACCCAGAAGCCAGCATGATGATTGTGCATGGAAAGCAGAGGAAATCTGGATGTGTGGGGATGGGGGAGCAGTGTCCTTCATTTGCTGTAGATCAGCTTGAGCAGAGTCTGCATCTGTCGCTGACATTGTGTTTAGATGCTTGAATTGATCTGTTTGTGTGCTGACTCCTCTGGGCTCCTTTGGGTGGAAATAGAGACAAACATTTTGATGATGATGATGGACTGCTTGTATTGAGATAGGCAACACTGATGCCTCTGCTTTCTTCCTAGCTCCTCCTCCAGCTGTGTCAGGGCTCCAGGCGCCTGCTGCCCCCCAGCCACACCCACCCCTTACAAGAACCCCTCAAAACTGTCAGGTAAGGAGTCCTTTGTAGGCAGGGAAAGGTTCTTTCATAGGCTGCCAGGTGAGCCACAACATCATGCTCTGTTCCCTGGTTTGCTCAAGACAGGGGCATGTGACTAGCAGGCTTGACTAAGTTTCCTCATCCTTTTCTGTCAGTGTCAGGTCTTCATTTGCAAAATAGGGAGGGTGCAGCATAACCATGTAGCCTTATTGGAGTTCACCGATTGGGTCTGCGTTGCTCCGGGACAGGAGGAAGGAAGTCAAATGACACCGAGGTTGGTTCAAAGAAAGGGTTTATTCTGCTCTCCGGATAGCAGAAGGCACTTGCGTGAATAGTCCCCAGCAAGTCCAAAGAAATGACAAGTTTCATGCAGTATATATATCCTCCATGCACCCTCTCCTTCCTTCCAACCACGTCAGCCTATGTATGCAGGTTGACATCACATATGTTCCTGCTCTGGTACTCTCAACCATAAAAGGATCTTCCTTCCTGTACTTCTGACCATAAAAGGGATCTTCCTCTTCCTACTCTTATCTGGGAAGAGGTAATCATCTAAGGGAACACGCTCTGGCATTGTTCCCGGACCTGGGTTTGTGTGTCAGAGTGTGTCCAGGATGTAAGATAAAGCACAGACGTGTCTTCTCTCTGTTCTGTTCTACTACTGGTACAGTGAAGGCCATAGTTGCCGTCACAACTGATAAAGAAGAGGGCTCTGAGCACTTGTCTATACAGCCGGGCTTTTGTTTATGCATTGAGCTCTGCTGGATGAGGCCAATGGCCTATCTCGCCCAGCATCCTGTTCAGATGGGGGCAGTGGCTACCTGGATGCCCCAGTGCAAAGTGCACAAACAGTGCCTGTGTGCAAGAGCTCCTTCCCCTCCTACAGTTTCCAGCAACTGGCATTCAGAAGCATTCCTTCTTCCAGCCATTAGCTGTCAAGGCCAGTAGCCATCAATAGGCCCGATCCTCTTTTAAAGCTGTCCAACTGGTTGTCCATCATTGCCTTTTGCAGGAGAGGATCCCTTGCACTCCTTGGCCTTTGGGTCTTCTAGCCCTTGAGAGCAGGCTTAAGCAATCCTGCTGTTTTAATGGGGGACCTTGTTGCCGTCTGTTTGGTCAGTGTGACAAGTCACCTGACTCTCCTTTCCCTCCCCCACCTGTGTTCTCAGCCTTATGCAGGGATGCCATATGCTTACCCACAAGTGAGTGCCGCAGTTTCCCAGCTCCAGCCTGTTGGGTTGTGCCCAGCTCCTTTCCAAGGTATGTTCAAACTGTGCACTATGTAGCTTTGGGAGCTGCTTCCAAACATTAACTTTTTTAAAAAAGCAAACCCCTTTATTAACATTGTTGACAACCCAAAAGTCTGGTAGCAGGCTTGCCATATATGAAGAAAGCAAACAATAAATAATAAGAGAAAGAAATGGTGACTCACCAGTATTAATTAAGACACCCATATTTCCCAAACTGGTACGGATAGGGAATGTTGAGCATCTGCCTCTGTAGCCCAGGAAATGAAATCCTACCTGTTGTGCATTAACTCAGTGAAAGTTAGTAATCCCCCCATTCAGAGCATCACAGCCTACTGGATCAGGCCACAAGCAGGATCTGAGCACCTTTCCCTTCCTGTGCTTTTCAGCAGCTGGTGTTCAGAAGCATTTATTGCGCCCAATTGTGAAGTCGGAACATGGACATCATGGCTAGTTGCCATCAATACTCCGTGAATTTGTCCAATCCTCTTTTGAAGCCATCCAAGTTGGTGGCCATCACTGCCTCCAGCAGAAGAGAGTTGCTCGGTTTAAGTCTGCACTGTGCAAAGAAGCATTTCCTTTTGCCTTATTCCAGCCCTTTAAAAGCTGGGAAGAGGCAGCTAAGTTGCCTTAAAGCCCCCCACCCCAGAAGATTCACGGCTGCTTGTTAAGATGCTCAAGGACAACTCTGTTCTTTTCTCCCTGCCCTTTCTTATTGGTGTGACCCCTCTCTTCCCGCCCTGTCCACTTCTACAGTGGTACCTCGGGTTAAGTACTTAATTCGTTCCGGAGGGCCGTTCTTAACCTGAAACTGTTCTTAACCTGAAACACCACTTTACCTAATGGGGCCTCCCGCTGCTGCTGCTGCTGCTGCTGCTGCGCGGTTTCAGTTCTCATCCTGAAGCAAAGTTCTTAACCCGAGGTACTATTTCTGGGTTAGCGGAGTCTGTAACCTGAAGCGTACGTAACCCAAGGTACCACTGTATTTGCTTCTGCTGGCAGTCTCATTTTGAAACAACAATAACAAACACAACCTTGCCAAGTTTTCTTTCCTGTCACAGCAGCTGGAGACATTGGTACATTCCTGCTGACAGAGACCCGGCAGCAGAACACAGAGATCCGCCTGGCCGTTGGGAAGGTGGCTGACAAGATGGACCAGCTGTCAGTCAAGGTAATACAGAACTTTCAGGATAGGAAGCTGCTTAAGAACTGCCTTGCTAGCACTTTCCAGAAACAATAGGAAGGTGTTTTTCTTGCAACAGCTTTTCCAGTGGGCTGAAAAGCTCCCTCCCCTGAGGTGTTGGTTTTGTATTGTTGATTATTTTATTTCATAAAAAAACTCAAAGCACTTTACAAGAAGAATAAAACAGTAGAATTATTAGTAAAAACAATTTACATATTCAAAAAATTAAAACCAGCCATAAACTAGAAACCTATCAGCATTCTAGAGATCTAAAGAAGCAGGTGCCGAAAAGGGTACAGGCAGTTCCCCATTTACACGGGGTTTGCGTTCTGAGGCACTGTGCATGTCAGCCTGCCCCGCACCCCTGCAGGGCCAAAACTGGTGCGCCCACAGATGGGGAGTTGCCTGTACAGTGAAGGTGCCTGCCTGATATTGATTGTTGTTCAACTGTTTTCAGGCTTTTTAATCTCTGATGGGGGGCGAGGTTTGGGACGAGGGAAGTTGCTTCAGCTAGGTGGTGGAGCACCTTTTTGCATGCAGAAGGTTCCATGTTAGCTCCCTGACGTCTCCAGGAAGGACTGGGCGACACCCCAGTCTGAAAACCCAGGGAGATGCTGCCCGCCAGTGTTGACAGCACTGAGCTAGATGGACCCAGTGGTCTGATACTGAGCCAGGTTCCTGCGCTCCCAGCAGTTTCTCTCCTTGGCAAACAAGTGAGCAGCTCAAAGGGCCCAGGCCTGATCTGGCTTTTTCTCTCCCGTGTGCTGATGCTTCAAGCTGCATCTCCTTTTTGTTTTTCCTTTCTCTCCCCACATCCCTTGCAGCTGGAGGAACTACGGAAGCAAAACTCTGGCCCCGGTTTGCTGCCAGGCGTCTCTTCTGTTACCATGGAAACCTCTATGATCATGAGTAACATCCAGCGTATCCTGCAGGTAAAGAGCTTGTCTACAGTGGTGCCTCGCAAGACGAAATTAATCCGTTCCGCGAATCTCTTCGTCTTGCGCTTTTTTCGTCTTGCGAACCACGGCTATTAGCGGCTTAGCAGCTATTAGCGGCTTAGCGGCTATTAACGGCTTACCGGCTTAGCAGCTATTAACAGCTTAGCGGCTTTAAGAAAAAGGAAACAAACTCGCAAGAACTCGCAAGACGTTTCGTCTTGTGAAGCAAGCCCATGGGGAAATTCGTCTTGCGGAACGACTCAAAAAACGGAAAACCCTTTCGTCTAGCGAGTTTTTCATCTTGCAAGGCATTCGTCTTCCGGGGCACCACTGTACTTGAGAGCATGAGGACTAGAACCTTGCTTTTACCTTCAGGTGAAGGGTCACAGCTAAGCGGCAGAGCATGTGATTCGCAGGCAACAGGTCCCGGGTACAGTCCCCAGTGGTGTCTCCTGGCAGGGCTGAGAGAGACCCCGTGCCTGAAACCCTGAAGGAGACGCTGCCAGTCAGTGGGGAGCCTTGGGCACAAATGCTGCCCTGTCCTTCCCTGTTCCTGCTCTGCACCTTCCTTGAGTTCTTTTGGCCAGCTGGAAGTGTCTTTGTTGCTAGCCTGGATGTGGAGCAATCGGTGTAGAGACTTCTAGTCTCCTGTATTATAGCCACATCGGTTGCCCCACCCACTTTTGTCCCTAGCCCCGCCCACACCTGGACAGTTGATCCAGAGGCAAGGCAGCCTTTGGACTGGCAGAGGTTCTTTGCCCCTGTTGTAGGCTGCACTGAGCTGGATACATGCAACTATCTGGCTTGAGCTAAGGGAGCTTCCTCTGTTCCAGTTCATCTAAGGCTGCACTAGCAATTGGGCTTTTAGTATTGCAGCTCCAGACATCCAGAAATCAGACCAGGGCCTAGAGTGATGCTGTTCAGATGCCTCTTGAAAGCATGCTTGCTTTGGAGGGCTTTCCATCCTGAGATGTCAGTTATGCAGATCAAGTTTTATATCTGCTGAAATGGTGTTGTTTTTTAAAGTTGAGTAGAATAGATGGGCTTATTGTATCAGAGTTTGTGAAACTGATTTTATTCATTCTCAGAGCTTGGATTTCTGTGTTGTATTTTGCTTTTACCATGTATCTTGATTCCATGGCTTCATGCAGTACAGCTGTCTCGCAATTTGCTTACTAAATAAAGTTTACCTAAGAGGCTTGCTAAAGGGGAGCAGCCCATGTTCTGTCCATGACCATGGCGGAAGACCACAATGATTTCTCTCCTCAAATCTGGGTCCCCGAGAGAGGTTGGGGAAGAGATTGTGGCTGGAGATTGTGAAAGTTGTAGAGGCCAGGACTGGCTCTGACACATTCCGTTTTGCTCTTTGTGCCACAGGAAAATGAGAGGTTGAAACAGGAGATCGTTGAGAAGAGCGGCCGCATTGAGGAGCAGAACAAGAAGATTGGTGAACTGATTGACCGCAACCAACGGTGAGGGAGACTCTTGCTCACTTTTAATGCTCTATGAGAAACATAGGTATTTCTGGCTGAAGCTTAAAGCTCAGGTGGCCTGGCTCAATCCCCAGGCACCCTAAGGCTGCTGTCAGTCAAAGTGGACAGTACTGGGCTGGATGGACAAATAGAGGAATACAGGAATATAGCCAGTGTGGGGTAGCAGTTAAGAGGGTCTGTCAGAGTAAGATCTGGGAGACCAGGGTTCCAATCCCCACTCTGCCTTGAAGGTGACCTTGGGCCAGTCACTCTCTCTCAGCCTAACCTACCTCACAGGGTTGTTGTGAAGATAAAAAAGGGAGGAAAACTATATACCAGTATTTGAGCTCCTTGGAGGAAAGATGGAACATAAAATAAGAACTATTATGATTCTGATATAAAAGATAGAAGCTCTCCTAGGGTGGCTTTTGAAAAGTGAGATCTACATATGATACTGCCTTGATTTCTTTTTTTACATGAGAGGATAAAAGGTAAAGGTACCCCTGCCCGTACGGGCCAGTCTTGACAGACTCTGGGGTTGTGTGCCCATCTCACTTAAGCGGCCAGGGGCCAGCGCTGTCCGGAGACACTTCCGGGTCACGTGGCCAGCGTGACAAAGCTGCATCTGGCGAGCCAGCGCAGCACACAGAAATGCCATTTACCTTCCCGCTAGTAAGCGGTCCCTATTTATCTACTTGCACCCGGGGGTGCTTTCGAACTGCTAGGTTGGCAGACGCTGGGACCGAGCAGCGGGAGCGCACCCCGCCGCGGGGATTCGAACCACCGACCTTTCGATCGGCAAGCCCTAGGCGCTGAGGCTTTTACCCACAGCGCCACCCGCATCCCCTACATGAGAGGATGGAAAGTATCAAATCATGCAAACATTCACGTGTGTAAAAAACAATTCTTCCCCCAGCTATGTGGAGCAGAGCAACCTGATATTTGAGCAGAGCAACAGCTCACTGCAGAGGACCATGAAGCACACCCAGGCAAGGGTCCTACATGCTGAACAGGAGAAGGTAAGCCCTGGCATTGTTACAGCCACAACAGGAAGGCCAAGTGACTGAGGCTGTGGGGAGGGCAAGTGCTATCCCAGGAGATCACAATCGCTAGTGCAGGTCACAATTCCCCTTTTCCTGCAGGCCAGAAAGAAGTTACGTTTCTGAGCAGCAGCAGCAGCAACAAAATAGAACAAATGATTAGCTAGGTATACATGCAGGTATTCATAAGCTTCAGGTAATCCTTTGCAAAGCACCTCAGGTTGGCATGATGTGAGCAAGCACAGTGAACGTCCCCCTCACTTCGTCCTATGCAGCCAAGAAGAAGGGTGTGAGAGTTTCCACTTCTAGGTAACTGCTGCTTCCTCTGTTGTCTGGACTGAGAACAGCCATTAATGTTAAGTAGAATTAGTTTCTGAAGTTAGCTTATTGAAACAAACATTTGAAGTTGGTGTGTTTGATATTAACCATTGTTGATGTTAGCTGCAGCTCGTTGTCCCAGGCAACACAGCAAGCCATGGCTGGGCATAAGTGTCAGGGTTCCTGGCCGCATGAGAGGAGGAGATGTAAGGGGAGAGCATGCAAGTCCAGGTTTGCTGTGGCCTGTTCTTGCTTGGGTGTCAGCGTGCAAACCCTGCCATTACGGGATCTTCCATGCATCTTACCCTGAGGCCGCTGGGATTTTCAGTGATATAATCAGCCCTTGGACCACAGAATAAGCAGAGTGCTCTTAACCCAGAATGCCATTGCCTCTTTTGATAAAACTTTCTCCCCTCTTGCTGTTCTTGCTTCTGGTGGTGTTAACTCTCCTCTCCTTGTTGCCGCTTTTCTCTCTAGGACATGCCGCCACTGGATCACTTGCAATTCCCAGGAACAGCATGCTGCCTCCAACGGTGGAGGGAGACCCTAGCCCTTGTGGCTGTTGGCTGTGTATAGCTTTTCCTGCCCCATTGTTTTGTCTAATCCGCTGCTAAAGCCATCTAACTGTTTGGCCTTCATTTTATCTTGTGGGAGAGAGCTCTGCTGTGTGAAGATGTCCTTTCTTTTGTCTGTCCTGAATTTTCTGGGGAAATCTTTTCTGCTCTCCATTTTATGCACCTTTGTTGTGCATGCTTTCTCCTGAACTAACTGAAAAGCCCAAGGCTTCTGCCTCCCCCTGCTCCTCATAGCCTTGCCAGTAGACCAGTTCTTCAGGGTGTTTCCTGGGAGACTCATTCTTAGCATTTGGGAGCCTCCGAAAGCACAGCTCTTGCATCCTCCCAGGAAAGGTCTTGTGGCTCTCCTTCCCCATATGTTCTCCTGTCTCTTCTGCTCCTTTGCGTTGCAGGTCAAGATCAGCAAGAAGCTAGCGGAAGCCACAGCACAGATCTCCCAGCTCCAGCTGGAGCTGGCCCGTCATCAGAAGCAGGAGATAGATCTCCACTCCCAACTGAATGAAGCCCTGACAGAGTCGGAGAGGCAGAAAGCCCTGGTCAACCAACTGCAGGCACAGTTGGCAGGTAAGGGAAGCTGAGAGGAGGCGCTGAAATGGCAGAAGAGCACTATCCAAGCATATGCAGAGTCGTTTTATCATCCTAGGAAATTCTTTGGCTTGCTGGTAGGGAGCCTGTGGCCCTCCAAGTATTACTGGCCTTCACCTCTCATGAGCCCCAGCAAGCGTAGCCAGGGATGATGTGGTTGGAGTCCAGCAATCTCTGGAGGTCCTGCTTCTTAGGGCCTCCTGCAGTGTAGCTGTTAAAAACTCAGACACACAATCTCCAAAAAGACTCTTGACTTTAATCCCATCTGTTTAAAAAAGGCAAGCTTCTGATCTCTACAAACTTGATTGATTGTTTTTCTATGCTGTTTTTTGTTGAAATGAATCTCCAGCTTACAAACAATAAGTAACATTTACGTAATGTAACATAATAGAAAATGGGTTTGTGCAGATTCTGCACCTTCCTTGCCCTGCATGCAAGAGCAGAGCGGTGTAAGAGTGAGAAGAAACATGTGATATGTCTTTAAAGTTACACGGAGGCCCCATCCACACTATACAGCATTATCATGCCACTGCAGTCAGGCATGGCTTTCTCCCAAGGAATCCTGGGAAGTGTGGTTCGTTCCTGCTGCCAATACAGTGGTACCTCGAGTTACAGACACTTCAGGTTACAGACGCTTCAGATTACAGACTCCACTAACCCAGAAATAGTACCTCGGGTTAAGAATTTTGTTTCAGGATGAGAACAGAAATCGTGCTCCAGCTGCATGGCACTCATTAGGTAAAGTGGTACCTTAGGACTCATTAGGTAAAGGGGTACCTTAGGTTAAGTTTCAGGTTAAGAACGGACCTCCAGAACGAAATAAGTACTTAACCCGAGGTACCACTGTAGTTGTGTAGAAGTGGAGAGCCCTGCTTAAGCAGCCATTTCCAGCATAGTTTAACAGTCTGGGAATTGTAGCTGGGGGTGGTGGGAGACCGGGGTGTCCCACCACCTCTCAGCACCCTTAAGAGAGTGTTTCCATTTCCCAGAATGTTTTGTGGGAAGCTGTGAGTGTTTGACGCATATAGTGCAGATAGCGCTGTACTTAGGCTTAGCTACAGCAGTGGATGGAAACAAGGGCATGCACTGTAACCGGCTCTGTGCCCCACCTCCACAGAACTTCATAAATCGTCTGACGACATGAAAAGCAGATACCAGGAGGAGAAGCTGAGTGGGAAGAATTTGGATGAGAAGGTGGCAGCCCTGGAAGAGGAGCTGGCTGATCTCCACGTTCAGAAGGAGAATCTGGAGAAGGTAGTGCCCAGGGGTGGCAAAAGTCATCACCCGAGGCCAGAAGTGGCTCCCTGGAAAACTCTCTCTGACCCTTAGGATTCTCCCAGTGCCACACCCCTCCCCTCCCCCCCCCCCCAGCTTTGCACCCTTGACTGTTCTTTGCCTCCCTGGAAGATGCCCTTGAACTCTGATCATGCGTCTTCTTTCATTCTTAAAGGGAGGATTGAAAGGGACAAGTGGGGAAATTAACGTGTGTTGCTCCACTACCATCATCCCTCTTATATCATCTGGGTTATGACACTGCCCTTGAATCCTTGAGGCAAAGGCTTTGGGACATCTCACATAGGGACCTGCGATCCGGATCTTATGTAATTTGTAGCCTGGTCGCAGCTGGAATCCCATACGGGTATGACTATCAAATATCCTCATACCTTAGGAATTTGTCTGTACCTACCTATTGGCGTTTATTTACCAAAGCCATACTAAATGTATTTCCCTTGGAAGTTCTAAATGACAGGCTGAGAGGCATCCTCTATCAGAATAGGCTTTGTTTATGTTCTCAGGACATCGATTGCATGAACAAGCAAGGGACCAACTGATCAATCCCCTACTGGCAAATTTTCCAGGAAAATCTGAAGCCTCCCATATTAAATACCTTTTGGAAGACAGGTCAAATGATATTACACTGGCCGTGGCAAAGTTTCTTTCGGAGGTTGTAAGAAACAAAGATCATTATGCCCTAGATAAAACAAAATGGACTGCCTTGGTTTCTTCCATCTGTCTGTCTGGTTGTTTTAACTGTATCTAGTTTAGAAATTGTTTTGTGGATCTTTGGACCACAATAGATAGATAGATAGATGATAGATAGATATCATTATGACACCACAGCCTACACTGTGCCTCATTTCCAAAGGAAACACAGACTAAGTGTCTAGACCCATGGAATCTTGCACCAGTCAGAGATTGGGGTGGCATGTAGCCCCATATTACTAATCATGGGAGCAGCAAAGAGGGTGAAGCCCAGCTCTCTAGAAATAACAGGTTGTATCTAAGGTACTACAAAGTGAAAGTCACTTAGCTGTGCCTGTGTGGCTGAGTAGGGATTCAAACCCTGGTCTCCTGAGTCCTGGTTAGAGACCAACCATTACACAGTACTTTCATCAGGGGCTGCAGTCTTTTTTGTGGCAAATAATCCCCCCTCCCCTTTACTTGTTCCAGACAACAACTCTGCAGCTGCTGGAGAGTCAGGAAGAGCAAAGGGGGAGCAGCAGCACCGAGGAGGAAGGACCTGCGGAAAGGAAGCAGCCAAGTGCCGCACCCCTTTATGGGGATCCCCACAGCAACTCTCTCCGAGAACCAGCACCAGTGGCATCCCCCGCTCCTTTGGCTAATCTGAAGGAAAGCTCAAGCAGTCCTCCATCCACCGCTCTCGAAGGAGCCCATGACAGTCTGCTTTTTGCAGCTCCTGAGGCTCATTCTTCGGAAGCACCGGTTGAACAAACTTGTGCAGCCTCTGCTCAAACTGCAAGGCCGCCTCTCAGGCTCTCCGCCAGTATTGAGAAGGAGAGGCCAAGCACTCAGGGTGAAATGGACACAATAGAAATAATTTTGAAATAATTTGATTTTTTTTGACTTGCATTTTCATTCTTTGGGTCTTTGGCTAATGTTTTCTCATTTGCTTCTATTTCCTTTCTAATTTGATCGAATTTTTCCTCTCTAATTCTTTTTTGTATCGCATCATGTTGTATATAAAATCCTCTTATGAAAGCTTTGCTTGCATCCCATTTCACTCTGATGTATGTTTCTTGTGCCATATTTATTTGAAAAAAATCCTTCAGAAGTTCTTGTGCTTTGTTCATTATCTTTTCATTGTTTAAGATTTTTTCATTCATTCTCCATCTTCGGTTACGAATGGGATCTGTTCTGGAGCCTGGCCACATCCCAAAAACTTTGAAACTGGAGACGCCCTTCTGTGCATGCGCACAGCTTGATTGAGCACTTCTGTGCATGACCACACAGTGAAACCCGGAAGTATACACTGCCAGGTTTGCAACCCAAGGATTACGTTACCCAAAGGTAACATAACCTAAGGGCCAACTGTATTTTTCTGTTGTTTCTTAACTCCATCATAATTGAATTATGGTCTGTTATTGATTTAGGTTGTATTTCTACCTTTTTGATTTTCCAAATTAAATTGTTTGATATCCAAATTCCAGCTATTCTTCCTGCCTATTGCTTGGCCTCAGAATAATTTGTGTATTATTTTTTCATTTGGGTATCTATGTCTCCATGCGTCTTTTAAATTTAAAATTTAAATTTTCTGCTATTTGAAAAAATGAATATGGTAATCTCCCTTCCTTTGATTTTCCCCCTCTCTCTGTTCTAATTCTATTGAGGTAATGCCTGAGAACCTGAGATCCAGGCATACCCCTGTCACGCAAATATAGTCTTTCACACTTACTCCCATCCCAGTACAAAGGAAAGTATTTACAGCTCCTTGGTCCCTGAGTCAAATCAAATACACCCCTCTGTCTTGTCCGGCTTCATCCCACTATAGGATGGATAGGCATTGTGACTGAGGTGGTTGGATATCACTGGCCATGACTCCTTGGGAAGGCCCTGCAGATGTGTCTGTACATCTCGGGGATTATGGTGGGCTCACTCACCCCTCCCCTTATACCTCACTTCCCTGGGTCCTAAATGCCATTGGAACGGAGAAGATTGATACAATGAGTGATTTCCGATGAATTTCTAAAGTTTTTCCATTGAGCCAGTGCATAAATACATTTATCAGTGAATCACTCCCAACCCCTTCTTTCCTGCTCTCTAGAGCTGGGACTCATGATTTTACAGCTTTTAATTGGAATTATGTATTGACAAGACACTGGCTTTTTCTGCCATCTATTAATTCCAACTCTGGGGAGTCCACCTCTCCCTCCCACCCCACCCCCAACACTTTTTCTATGTCATGCTGGAGGAATATGTTGACCAGACTGATATTTTGGGAAATGGTTTGCCCATTTACCCTCTATACAATTGGAGAACTCTCCATTTATAATACTAAACTTGGCATGAGGGTTCCCAGGGTGGTGCGGCAGACCTTATTGCTGTTTGTATGTTGGGTGCCATTTTGAATCAAGATGGCAGACTGAAATTTCAGTTTGGCATGACTTTGCCCGTTTTGTGGCATATGTTCAGCCACAAGTAGGGATATGATCGCTAGATTCAGCTCAGGAGTGCTCAAGGTGTGTGTGTGGGGGGGGTCTTCATTGATGTTTGGATGTTGGGTGCCATTTTGAATCCTGGACAGTACCTGTGTGTGTTTTATTAGTGTGGGGGGTGTTAGGGGAGAGGTAGTACCTTTGGTGGAGGACACACCATGCTCCTTCGGTGGTAGTTTGTTCTCAGCGAGCCAGCCAGAAAGAAATCATATGGATTAAGTGAAGTTAACTCTTTATTAGAAGAAAAAAGGCCTGCTTGCTCCCTTCATCAGAGCAAGGAGTTAGACGTGCTCTTGTGAGTGAGTCAAGTCTGAGGCCTTCTTCTGACATTAGAGCTGCTGAGGGATAAAAATAATTACACTCTCCACAGTCCCAAACATGGTTAGAAGCCTACAGCTTGCTTTAGTTCTGCACTTGCCGGGTGTGAACAGAGAGCCAAAACAAACCTCTGTCTTACCTTTCTGGCTCTGAGCTGGAGGAAGATGATGCAGGTGCAGAGACAGGGAAAGATATCACACCCTTGTCCTTCATCTTACTCCATCTTCCAGTGGTGCAGCAGGCCCTTTGTAGCAAGGGCATGTTCTGGTGACCACAAATTTTGAATTGGCTACCCAGGTTACAGAAGCTTTACAAGCTCGTTATAAGACATTGTAGATAAATCAGCAATGCTTCACTGATTCCTGGAACTTTCTTGAAATGTAGGCTTCAGCTGCAAACATTACTGGAGCAGTGTGTGGGAATGAAAGGCACACACCACTTGTTCAGTGCAAGAATTAACCTCAAGAAATGATCCCAGAGTTGGATTATTTTCTACGACATATCATGGGTGTTTAGAGTAAGATGCATCACCAAACCTCTTAAATCTGACATTATTTTTGCATTCAGGTACCTCAAAGCGACGTACACAGTAAAGCAACTGAGGGTGTGAACACACCACATTGTCAAAGCACAAAATTCCCCCTTACCACAAAAACCTTTTAAATCCCACATTATTGGCTACAGCAGCTCAGTTTCCTCTTCAGCTATTTGTCCGATCTAACCAACATCTGTTAGGATTTGAATGAGTACAAACAATTTGAACCTGCTGTTTCTGCTAACAGTGATATCATCCCCACAAAAACGGGGAAAATTAAGAAAAACCACAGACCACTTTTTATGTATGAAACCACAGCAGCCAGGATTTTAATAGCAAGGAATTGGAAAGGTGTTGTTATAAATGCTATAACAGTGATATCATCCCCACAAAAACGGACTGGCAAGCAAAAATGATAGAAGATCTACAACTTGCCAGAACAACAGGGGGAATAAGAGGAAATTCAATACCAAGTGTTAATCAAGATCGGATAACATTTAAGGAAGATCTTAAAAATTAGTGGCGACGTTAATCTCCTGGCAGACCTAGAATGAATCTTGGAATATGGAGAATGTACATAGTAAAAGTTTATGGATATAAAACGAGAACGCTAAATAAGAAGAAAGAAATGTGTTTTGCCAGACCAAGTGTAAATAGCACAATGAGAAGAATCGGAAGGTAGCTACCTGCGCCTTCCTCGCCTTCTCCTCCTTCCCTCGATCTCCTCAGACGCGTCCCTTCTTCGCCCGGCGAGCGGAGGCGCCACCTCATTGGCCAGCCTCGAGCGAGCGTCACCCGCCCTCCCGCCTCCCTCTCCCAGAAACCAGCTTCCCATTGGTCCAGCCGTGTCCCCCTCCCTTTCCGTCAAACTTAAGAGTCCCGCCGCCAAACTCGCGGCAGCAACAGCTGATCGCTCGCTTCCCCGTGGACGCGTTTCTTCCCTCCGCGTGGAAGTTTGGCCCGTTTGGGGACCGCGAATGCCGCCGGCCGCTTTGGCTTGCTAGTTTCGCTTCCGCAGCCCCGCGCTTGCGCCATGGCAGAGAAGTTGCAGCCGCGCGCCTTGCGGCTCTCGCCTCCCGGCTTGGGCTTAGCCGAGGGGCGCGGGGAGCGAGGGGCCGTCAGGATGTCGGGGGACATGGATGAAGAAGACGAGGCCTTCCAGCTTCCGACGGGAGGGTGAGAATGCGGCGCCTCTCTGCGTGGGGGGAGATGCGGGGTGTGCGGGTGTCTTTGGGTCCGCGTGAGGGGGCGGGGCTGTGTGAGGGGACCATAGCTGTATGTGGGTCCCGGCCTGCATGTGGGGCTGGGGCTGAATGTGGGGCTGGGACTGCATGTGGTTCTGGGGCTGCATGTCGTTCTGGGTCTGTATGTGGGGCTGGGGCAGCATGTGCGTCTGGGGCTGCATGTGGGGCTGGGACTGTATGTGGGGCTGGGGCAGCATGTGGGACTAGAGCTGTATGTGGGGCTGGGGCAGCATGTGGGACTAGAGCTGTATGTGGGGCTGGGGCAGCATGTGGGTCTAGAGCTGCATGTGGGGCTGGGGCAGCATGTGGACTAGAGCTGTATGTGGGGCTGGGGCAGCATGTGGGACTAGAGCTGTATGTGGGGTTGGGGCAGCATGTGGGGCTGGGGCAGCATGTGGGGTTGGGGCAGCATGTGGGGCTGGGGTGGGTGTGGGGCTGGGACTGTATGTGGTTCTGGGGCTGGGGCTACATGTGGGGCTGGGGCAGCATGTGGGACTAGAGCTGTATGTGGTTCTGGGGCTGTATGTGGGGCTGGGGTGGGTGGGTGCAGGCTTGCGAAGGGTGATTCCGAACACATGCAGAGGGCTTTGTCTGCAAATACGTGCTGTTAGGCGCGACGTTCAGCTGAGCTAGGCGTCTTTGAAACCAGCAAGGTTCCCCCCCCCCCTCTCTCTGTCTCTGTCTCTCTGTCTCTTTGTCTCTTTGTCTCTCTTTCTTTCTTCTTTCTTTCTTTCTTTCTTTCTTTCTTTCTTTCTTTCTCTCTCTCTTTCTCTGCCTCACAGCCTTGCTGGTGAGGATGAAATGGGCGGGGTTTCATCCAGCTAAGGATGAAATGGGAGGCGCTGGGTTGCATCCGACTGAGCTACTCGTTGGTTATGCCCGCCCATTTCAGTGGACCTACTCTGAGCTGAAACCGAAGTGCCTTGTGTTTTCACTGTTTCTTACATGCTTAGCTTTGGAGCATGCAGTGGCTAAAAAGTTCGCCTCTCATGATGATTGGGTGCGGGAGGCAGGGACCCTGCTGTAGAAATAGTAACCTCCGCAACCCCAGACCCCTACACAACTGGTGATGGGAGTGCACTTGCGCTACAATCCAGAGGGCCAAACATACCCCACACCTTTTGTAGAGTGAGGGAATACATTATGTTTTAGTAGTGGTTTGGGACTTGGAAGTTCGGCCCACGGGTTAATGGGGAAAGGAGGATTATTCTTAAAAAGCAAGACTTATTTGGGGGTAGACTCCACTGAATTCAACTGAACTTCCCCATGAATGTACATAGGGTTGATTTGCATATAAATGCCTGTTGCCTGTGCGGTGCTGAAATATTTTCCCTTTTCCTAATTCTAGCTTTCTGTTTCCACTTCTTCTGTGCTGATGTTACACTGAGAGAGAGTCACAAAGTGAGCTTCATCTCCAAGTGGGGGTCTGCACCCGGATCTCCCAGGTCACAAGTTGGCATTCTAACTCCTGCCCTAAAGTGGGTGCCAGTAACAGGGCTGAATGGAGGTGTTTTGTGGTCTTATATTTCTTTTACAAAAGGAAGCCTAAGAAAGATTTCTAGTGCCCTTTACACTGTGACATTTTAGGTGTTCAATATAAGGGCACTGCACTGTTGCTTTTGGCAACGCTGGCAGTGAGCAAAGGTCAGAGTGACATATAGCCATTGGGAGTTGTAGTTCAGAAATTTATGGAGAACTGCAGATGCCCCCCCCCCCAATTTTCAAAATATAGTCCGGCCCCCCACAAGGTTTGGGGGACAATGGACTGCCCCCCTGCTTAAAAGGTTTGCTGACCCCTGATCTATGTCTTCCCAGAATGTCACTCTCCCCAGAAGGAGAAGCCAAGCTCACATCTCTGTTCCGCTCGCTTCTTTTGGGAGCCCCTTAAACAAGCATGTTGCCACTTGTGGTTTTTCTCTAGCTGGAATCCTGTAAGAACTGCTTAGGGATGATACGGGATAGATTTTTGGACTTCCGGGTTAGCGCCACCGGCAATGGCGGATTTTCTCTGATCTGGAGGAAACCGCTCCGTGAAAATCAGGGTCTGGACCGCCACGGCGAGGCGGAGACCCATAAAAAACCACAGGCGGGAGAAGCCTGTGGACCTGGGATTTGGCTGGCACCTTTTGCGCCTCCCCTACTCGCGGGGAAACCCGGTTATGGGGATCTGGAGCGACGTGGGGTGAGCGGCGCGGTGCTTCGAATCGACTGCTCTTTTCATGGAGTGAAGCCGCATTGCTGTTGTCGGAGAGCGCTGACTTTTTTCCTGTGGACAATTGGCCTCTAAACAAGTACCCATGAGTAGAACGGAAAATTTGGATTATTAAACTTCATAATTTGGCACCGGAGCAGGAAGGTCTAAACAGGAAGTCCGCCTTCTGCTTTTGTAAATAGTTTGAAGCAAAGACATCACAAGCTAAAGTCTGGAAAGTTATCTGTAAAGGACTAAATTTCCATTGGTTAAAACTACAAAAAAACCCTTGGAAGCAGGAGAAGAGGGGGGAAATCTTAAATTGTTCAAGCCTGCAGGAGAGAGAGTAAAGAAAGATAAATTTCTATCATCTTGAACCTGGGAACGGGCTGTCAAAGATAGACGTTTTGGGAAGTTCATTGACTGTGAATAATAACATATGTTGACAGATAGTCAAACAAGAGAAACATATTGACTCCAATGTTTCCTTTTGCACTAAAAAGGAACAAATATTTGAAAAATGTAAGCAATTTTGTTGCTGGATCTGCTTGTAAAGGGATGGATACAAACAGAAATTGTTTCCTCTAGAGGGAGCTTTTGAACTGTTGTTGGAGTGGACCTGGGGAACTCTACAGCTGTAGAGATTACAGATCATGAGAACCAGACATTGACCTTGAACAAGAATGTGGACAGAGGAAGTCTTGGTGATTGCTTTTTGCAAAACAAGTGCCCTACTGGAACAACTTCATGAGAAGATGGATTTGATGACTACTGCAATTGATAATTTCGGTCAAACAGTGAACACTGATATAGAACTTGCTCAAGAACTGACCCAGGAATCTGCCCTGACAGGGCAGGCTGCGGAGAAGATGGGGGAGGAGGTTGTTGTTGAACCTCAAGTGATACAAGTTGAGAGAGATGCGGCCCTGCAGGAACATAAGCTGTCGTTTCTGATGACTGAATCTGGAGTGAGTCAGACTTGGAGAGACGGAGTCCTGTCGGGACTGGAGATGGCAAGTTGGTCAGATCTTCCTATGCAGGGATGTCCTGACTTTTGGGATTTAGTTTTGGACCAGGAGGAGATTGGAGTGGTCAAGGCCCTTAACTTTGGAGGGACAAAGTATGCTTTGGAATATTTTTTGCATTTTAGTGCTAACCATGGAGAATGGGCTAACCGGTCGAGAAGGGATAAAGACATTCTTAGGTTGTTCCCCCGAGATCTACTCCTCAGTGACAAAGGAAGGAAATTAAGAACAAGACCAGCAGAAGACAAAGTAAAGTGCAGGTACAATTATGAAGATCTGCAGAAGAGACATGGAAAAGAGTTAAGAGCCTCGGACATAAGATCACCAGGTTGATGGACTAGATGGAACAGACAGAAAGGACTGACAGAACCCAAGACCAGGAAGAAGAGACGGTGGATGAAGATTGGCAGAAATTTTAAAAATTCATTTAAAGAAATATTGCAAAATTAATGAGTGCTAGGAAAATCTTGGAATGAAACTATTAGGCTTTAGTAGAAATGTTATAAGGAGTTATGTATAAATAAGCTTTTAAGTTTTAGGGTTTTTTCATGGTAAGATAAGGCTAAAATAAATTAAAACAACTAAAGGACAGAATACAGTGAAAGATGGAAAGGATTTGCTGAGATAATTAATAATTAGAATACAAAAAAGGGAGGTGTGAGGAGGTCGATGAAACAAGTTAATGAAGATAAGGATATGGGAATATTGGATTTGTTTTTAAATTTACTCTTTTGCTCTCATTTTTTATTTTGGTGTATTGTATGTTTTGTACTTTTTATTCTCTTTTTATTGATTTGTATTGTTTAATCTCTTTTTCTTGCTCTTCTTTTTTCTTTTCCCCCCCTGTAACTTTAAATTCCCAATAAATATCATTTTTTTAAAAAAGATACGGGATAGATTTTTGTATCTTTCACAAGGTCATGCAGCCATTCCAGAGGATTGCTGTTGTGCAAACACAGAATTGCCTTTGGAAACCTTAGCTGTTTAATTCACCCCCCACTGCCCACGCCTTACTTTGCTGATGCTTCAGGATGGAAAAGAGAGGGGAGGGGTAATGACACAAGAAAACAGCAGCCAACATTGAATGGGTGGGAGCTGGAGAACCGACTGGGGCACTTGAACCCACGGCAAACAGAGTACCTTTGGCAGGCAGTCCACAGGTTTGTTTCATCTGGACCAGCTGTTTGGGGTGCTATCAGGCATTTAAAATGGGCACTTCACCCCTTGGATATTTTTGCTTGCTGTTTAGTATAGCATGGAGTTTGGGGCTAAGTCTGGAAATTTAATGTTTGAAGATACTTGGTCTTAGTGTTTATTCGTTTGTTTTAATCTGCAAGTTTCTAGCTCTCAGGAGTGCAGGGAAGTGGGCTAGGATGTGGGGTAACTGGTATGTTTCTGCTCCTAGAACAACCCTGAGATGAGATACTTCTGAATGTCTGTAGGGAAAACCACTTGTGTTCAGCCAGGTTAATTCCCTCTCCCCACCTTCCTGGCAGTGAATTGTCCTGTGTGGGGAAGGGTAAACCACAAGGGCTGGGCTTGTATCTTTTCAATAATGGATTCCTTTACAATTTTATTTTTGTTTACAGTGGTACCTTGGTTCTCAAACTTAATCAGTTCCGGACGTCTGTTACAAAACCAAAGTGTTCCAAAACCAAGGTGTGCTTTCCCATAACTAGACTATTAAAATCTGGCAGTTATTTACCCATTGCCATTGGAGGGACGAGGGTGCGTGATGGGGGAGTTCCAGCGGGGGAGGGGGGATGGAAAGGAAGGCGACTATTCTGGACAACAGCCACATGAGAAATATGTAAAATAACTAAGCAAGTATTTATTTATTTTTAATATTTATTAGGGTTTAACAAATCCAGAAAAAAGAAAAACATACAAAGCTTCAAAAATAGATAAAGGGAAAAAAAATAGATAAAGAAAAAATACAATAAAAAAGAAACAACAAAACATTATGAGAGAAAAAACAAAAACATTTAAAGAAGAAAAAAGAAAGAAGAACCAGCATTTTCATGTCCTTATCTTTCATTTGCTTATTTCCTTGACTTCCTCTCACCTCCCTTTTTGTATTCTAGTTCAATTAGTTGTTTCAGCATGTCCTTTCCCTCTTTCTCAAATTTAGTTCCATAATTTATCTTAACACAATTTAGCCTTAAATTTTACACCTTTACCCATAATCAATCTATTCTTACCTAATTCTTAATAACATTTCTACTAATGCCATATAACTTCTTTCCAGCATCCTTCTAACATTCATTAATTTTACAATATTTCTGTAAATATACTTTAATTTTTTTCCAATCTTCTTCCACCAACTCTTCTCCCTGGTCTCGGATTCTGCCAGTCATTTCCGCCAACTCCATGTAGTCCATCAGCTTCAACTGCCATTCTTCCCGGGTAGGTAGATCTTGCGTCTTCCAGTACTTTGCAATGAGTATTCTTGCTGCTGTCGTAGCATACATAAAAAAAAGTTCTATCCTTATTTGGCACCAATTAGCCGACGATGCCCAAGAGAAAGGCCTCTGGTTTCTTCAAGAAGGTATATTTAAATACCTTTTTCATTTCATTATAGATCATTTCCCAGAATGCCTTAATCTTCGGGCATGTCCACCAAAGGTGAAAGAAGGTACCTTCAGTCTCTTTACATTTCCAGCATTTATTATCAGGCAGATGATAGATTTTTGCAAGCTTGACTGGTGTTATGTACCACCTATAGATCATTTTCATTAAGTTCTCCTTTAAAGCCTTACATGCCGTAAATTTCATACCAGTGGTCCATAACTGTTCCCAGTCAGCCATCATAATGTTATGTCCAACATCTTGTGCCCATTTAATCATAGCAGATTTCACCGTTTCATCTATAGTATTCCATTTCAACAGCAAGTTATACATTCTTGACAAATTCTTAACTTTAGAATCTAACAATTCTGTTTCCAATTTAGATTTTTCCACTTGGAAGCCTATTTTTTTATCCACATTATATACCTCCATTATCTGATAATAATGGAGCCAGTCTCGCACTTTATTTTTTAGTTTTTCAAAACTCTGCAATTTTATTCTGTCTCCCTCTTGTTCCAAAATTTCACAATACTTCGGCCATTTGACCTCCATATTGAGTTTTTTCTGAGCCTTTGCTTCCATTGGTGACAACCATCTTGGGGTTTTACTTTCTAGAAAATCCTTATATCTTACCCAAACATTAAACAGTGCTTTTCTAACAATATGGTTTTTGAACGCCTTATGTGCTTTAACCTTGTCATACCACAGATATGCATGCCAACCAAAAACATTGTTAAAACCTTCCAAATCCAACACGTCCGTGTTTTCAAGAAGCATCCATTCTCTCAGCCAACAAAATGCGGCTGATTCATAATAAAGTTTAAGGTCTGGCAGGGCAAATCCACCTCTATCTTTAGCATCTGTTAATATTTTAAATTTCATACGAGGCTTCTTGCCCTGCCAGACAAATCTAGAGATATCTCTCTGCCACTTCTTGAAACAATCCATTTTATCCAAAATTTATCATTTTAATCACGGCAATTCGACCTAGCAACGATAGCTTCAAATTTGACCATATTTCTAGATCCGTTTTCACTTCCATCCAACATTTTTCATAATTATCCTTGAATAAATTCACATTCTTAGCAGTCATATTTACCCCTAAATATTTCACTTTCTTAACCAATGTCAATCCTGTCTCCTTCTGGAACTTGTCTCTCTCAATCTCATTTAAATTTTTCTCTAAGACTTTAGTTTTCATCTTATTCAACTTAAAACCTGCTACCTGACCAAATTCTTGGATCAGTTCTAATACTCTTTTAGTGCTTGATTCTGGCTCCTGTAAAGTCAATACGAAGTCATCAGCAAATGCTTTCAATTTATACTGTTTGGCTTCCACTTGAATACCTTTTACCAATTGGTCCCTTCTAATCATATTTAGCAAAACCTCCAGGACCGATATAAAAAGCAATGGGGAGATAGGGCAACCTTGTCATGTTCCTTTCTCAATCCTAAATTCTTCCGTCACTACGTTATTCACAATTAATTTAGCCTTTTGTTCTAAGTAAATTGCACCTATACCATTTCCAAAACCTAGACCAACTCCCATCCCCAGTAAGTTCTTTTTCATAAAACTCCAAGAAATATTGTCAAAGGCTTTCTCCGCGTCCACAAAGATCAAAACTGCTTTAGTATTAATCTTCACTTGTAACTTTTCTAAAATATTAATTATATTCCTTGTATTGTCAGACAAATGTCTGCCCGGGAGAAAGCCCGCTTGGTGTTTATGAATTTCTTCTGCTAACACCTTTTTCAATCTTTTAGCCAAAATATCTGCAAAAATGTTGTAATCCACATTGAGCAATGATATGGGACGGTACTTCTTAAGCTGCGTCTTTTCAGTCTCTGATTTTGGTATAAGTGTGATGTACGCTTCCTTCCACGACTCTGGCGCCCTTTTCCCTTCCAGTATTTCATTGCAGACTTCCTTTAAAGGTTGTATTAACCATTCTTTCAAAGTTCTGTAGTATCTAGAAGTCAGTCCATCCGGTCCTGGAGATTTACCCAGTTGCATATTCTGAATGGCCCCTTCTACCTCCTGCTCCGTTATTTTGTAGTCCAGCATTAATTTATTTTCTTGGGAAATTTTTTGTAGTCCATTTAATTTCAGAAATTTATCAATATCCATTTCATTCTGCTTTTCTTGTGTATATAGTTGTTTAAAATACCTCTGAAAGCATTTTCTAATTTCCACTGGATTCTGTATATTCTTTCCCTCTACTTCCAAATTTGTAATGGTATTTAGTTTTTGTCTTTTTTTCAGTTGCCATGCCAACAATTTCCCACATTTATTTGCCGATTCAAATGTCTTTTGTCTCATCTGTCTAATCTTACATTCTATTTCCTGATTCGTCATTTTCATATATTGAACTTGATATAACTTTATTTCTTTCAAAATCTCCTGAGACTTTGGTTTCGCCCTCAATTTCTTCTCTCCTTCCTTTATTTTTTCCAAAATTTTATCTTTTTTCTCATTTTGCATTCTCTTCTTAATTGCATTCTGTTGTATCAAAAATCCTCTCATGACGGCTTTACTTGCATCCCAGATTACTCTTTTCTCCACGGTAGTGTTCATGTTTATCTCAAAATAGTCTCTCAAAGTTTTCTGGGCCTTTTTAGTAAATTCATCATTCCTAAACAGAGAATCATTCATCCTCCATCTAAAGGAACCAGTTGGCATCAGTTTTAATTCCATCTTCACAGCATTATGATCAGAGCAGGTCTTAGGGCAGATTTCAACTTTGCTAATCTTAGGGGCCAGACGTCTAGTTACCCAAATTTGGTCAATTCTTGTCCATGTCATTTTAGCCTCAGAATAAAAGGTTCCCTCTCTACCCAGAGGGTTCTTCATTCTCCAAGTGTCAATTAAGTCCATGTTTTCAGTCATCTCAAAGAATGTTTTTGGTAATCTTCCATCCTTAGTAATTATTTGTCTTTGCGCCTTGTCCATATTTGTGGATACAACACCATTCATATCTCCCATCAGAATCATATTGTAGTCCAAATAGTCCATCAAAATTTCATGTAGCTTTTTAAAGAATTCCGATTTCCCTTCATTTGGTGCGTAAACGCCTATTATCAAAAATTTATCTCCTTGTGTTTGGATTTCAATTGCTACAAATCTTCCTTGTTCATCTTTAAAGATAAATTTAGGTGATAGACTCTCCTTTGCATAGAGGACTACTCTTTTTTTAACTTTATCCGATGAGATAAATTCTTGGCCTAATTTTTTGTTACTCAGTAGCTTCCTGTGTGACCTTGTCACATGTGTTGCTTGTAAACAAATCAAGTCCAGTTGCTCTTTTATCAACAAATGAAACACTCTCCTCCTTTTTTCCAAACTGTTCAGTCCATTCACATTCTAGCTCAAGGCCTGCAGCGCCATCCTGTGGCTACTTTGATGCTCCCCCAACTGCCCCCAGAGCCTGCTCCTCTTCTGTTGGTGATAACACTGGTTCGTTGACAGGGGAGTCCAGTCCAAAAGACAATGCTGAAATGTCCAGGGTACCGTTACTTGGTGATGCTTTCTCCCAAACTCTTTGCTGCAATCCTCTGTCTGGTGATCCTCTTTCCAATATTGTTGGCTCTTTTCCAATTCCCTTCTGTGGGTCTTCTTCGTAGTTATACAGGAACTTTGTTTTATCTTCTACTGATCTTATCTTTATTTTCCTTCCTTTAAAACTAAAAGATAGGCATTGAGGGAATTCCCACCTGAAGTTGATTTTATTCCTTCTCAACAAATCCACCAGATCTCTGAAATTAAATCTCAAGTCCAAAAGATATTTAGGGATGTCTTTAAATATCTCCACTCTAAATTGGTGTATTGCCAAGGCCTCCTCGTAATGCCAACTCAAGATTTTATCCCTCTCTTCTTTAGATCGGAGTGTAATCAAACAGTCTCTTATTCTGTTCTTCTCCTTCTTCCCTCCTCTTCCAAGCCTGAAGGCTCTCACAATTTTAAACTCCTCTTTTTGCAAATCCTGGTTCCAGAAGGCTGCAAATTCCTCTGTAAGATAGTCTATCAAAGAGTCTTTTTCTAGTTCAGGTATTCCCCGAATTCTCAAATTTGTCTGTTTCTCCTTGAGCTCAAACATAGAAAGCAGCAACTTCTGGTCTTGTACTTGTTTCCGCACATCTGGGACCTCTGTTTCCAGTTGTGCTACCTTCGCTTCAACTGTAACAATCTTTTCCTTGACTTCCTCTGCAGTCTGTCTAGTTGCATTGGACTCCTTAAGTAGTGTCTCTATAGCTTTTGTTCCAAGCTTTTTATGCTTTGTGTATTTTGGTCCAATTTTTTGTTCATTTGTTCCAAGGAGTTATTAATTTTACTCAAAACAAGTGCCCAATCTTCTTCCGAAAGCATTCCTCCTTTTGGTTTAGTATGCATTGATGCAGCTGCAGAGGAAACAGGAGGGCCAGATGCAGAAGCTCTCCGAAAAGACTTCCCAGACCTTGTTGTCTTTTTTTGTAAAGAAGGATCTATTTTTTCTTTCCCATCTGCCATAACACTCAGAGCCCTCAAGGTCAGATACAGTCCCAGAGTTTTATCTTTAAGGCTGGAAAATTCCACTCCTTGTAGCAATTTCAAAGTCCTCCTCTAGAGGGAAATAGTTATTATTTATCTTGTATTAATCCAAAGTATCCTTTTACTCTTTTTTTTTTTTTAGTTGCAATAACAAGTTGCGCTGATATAATTAGTATCGCCTTAACTTTAGCTCAGAAAAGAAAGTTGAAACTTTTAAGCCGGGAGAGAATAGTTGAAACAATGTTTCACTCACTGACAGCCAAATGGTCTATTCACAGTCAATGCGGAGCTCCGAAATGCAGCAATTTTAATGGCTGCCGTTCCTAGGTTTCGAGTGGTGAAAAGTTAACTTTTCCCTCTTTTTCTGCAGGCAAATAACGTCCAAAAATCCTCCCCCTTTCCCCCTGCTTCCAAGGGCGGGTTCGCTATTTTATACTGGAAATTTAAAGATCAACACAGTCTTTCAGGCTTTAGTTTAAGCATCCTTGCTTACGACTATTTACAAAAAGAGGAAAGCGGACTTCCTGTTTTACGCCTCCCCCGTTCGTAACCTAATTCAGCTTTTAAAGATCCAATTTCTTCACTTTACTCACAGGTAATTACTTTAAATCCGAATGTCCACAGGAAAATGTCAGCGCTCTCCGGCGATGGCTGTGCGGCTTCACTCCGTGAAAGTAGCAGTCAGTTCGCAGCACCGCGCCGCTCACCCCACTCCGCTCCGGAGCCCCTAAAAGGGATTCCCCGCGGGTAGGGGAAGCGCTCCTGGTGCCCTGCTGAACCCCCATGTTTCCAGGCTTCCTCCACCTGGGATTTCTAGCGGGTCCTCACCTTCGCTGCGGCGGGCGACCCGATTTCCACGGAGCCAGTTCCTCTGCTTAGAGAAACTCCGCCATTCGTCGCTGGCGCTGACCCGGAAGTTCATAACTAAGCAAGTATTAGACATCACTCCAGAATTGGCCCTACTAAACATCTTCCAAGACAACAATGCCCATTTACACCACAAAGAACTCATAACCCACCTATTTTCAGCAGCCAGAAACACCATAACCAGACACTGGAGAGACCTGTCAGGAGTAAGCATGGACCAATGGTACCAAATAGTATGGGAAACAGCCCTACTAGAAAAATTAACCAATAAACTGAAACTGACACGGAGACAAACAGAAGACACCTTTACCCTGGTATGGCTCCCCTTTATCACATACACAGCCCAACAAGACAATGACAATAAAGAGGGAAAGGATTTGCTGAATTAACCATGTGAACTGGAATACAAAAAAGGGAGGTGTGAGGAGGTCAGGAAACAAGTAAATAAAATATAAGACATGAAAATACTGATCTGTTTTTAATTATTTTTTTACTTTTTATGTATTTTGTATTTTTTATTTGTATTTTTGTACCTTTTATTTTCCTTTTCCTTTTTCTTTTTTACTTGCTCTTTTTTAATTTTGTTTTTTTTTAATGATATTTATTCAAAGTTTCATCAATACATAAAAATTCCCCAACCCTAGCCCAAAAAAGAAAAAATAGAAAAAAAAATACAAATCTCCAATTACAATTTTTTATTTGCTTAATTCTTGAACCTCCTCACACCTCCCTTTTTATATTCTAGTTTAATTCGTTATTTCAGCAAATTCTTCCCATATTTCTCAATTTTAGTTTAAATAGTTAATCATCACACTCTATCTTATTTATTAATCAACATAGCTTTTCCCTCTTTTAATATAATCTATTATTCAATTTACCTTACTCCATTTAACCTTATCTTATGTTAAAAATCTTAAAATTTCAAAAACACAACACATTCATGCATTTCTCCTTAAAAACATTTCTACTAAAGCCAATTTAGTTCCTTTCCGGCAAAATCCCTCAAATTTCAGTAATATTGCATTAATTCCAAAGTTAACATAAAAAAAATTCCCTTCGTATTTCTAATTTTCATCCAACGTCCCTTCTTCCTGGTTTCGGGTCATATCAGTCCTTTCTGTCCATTACTTAGTCCATCAATCTGGTGTTCTGATGTCCGAGGCTCTTAAGTCTCTTCTAGGCCCCTTCTGCAGATTTTTTTGTTCTTGTTTGTACTTACGCAGTTCTTTGTCTATTGTTAGTTTCTGAGGGAGTGGGTCTCCAGAGGGTTCCATCCAGTAATAATTTCAATTTTTCTTCATCTGATTGTCCCCTTCGCCCCAGTTCCACTCCCAATCCTCATCTTTGTAATCCAAAAAGTATTTGTCCAAGTAGTTGTTCACCTGTTTCAGAGTCCCACTAGAGTAGAAAGCTTCCTTGACTTCAAATACTTCCCAGCACTCTCCAAATTCCATCTTCCAAGGCAATAGCTTTTGTTCCTGTAGAACTTTGAATCTTACCATTTGTGTTGTATAGGGCAGTGTTTCCCAACCTTTTTTGGGCAAAGGCACACTTGTTTCATGAAAAAAATCTCGAGGCACACCACCATTACAGCCCCGTGACGTCAGCGCGCAGCGTCACGCCGGGAGGGACATGAATTGCTAGCAAATTACATAATCACCTCCTTGAGGGCTGGCTCATCTTCTCCGAAGGCAGAACCCCATTA
Source organism: Podarcis muralis (assembly GCF_964188315.1). Classification (NCBI taxonomy): domain Eukaryota; kingdom Metazoa; phylum Chordata; class Lepidosauria; order Squamata; family Lacertidae; genus Podarcis; species Podarcis muralis. The sequence continues at coordinate 13,284,904 of NC_135673.1, read as the reverse complement.
ATTAACAGCACACACACCATAGCCAAGACGAGGGGGGAAAACCTCAGTCATGCACAGTCATGCACATGTGGGGGCTAAATGAGGACGAAGACCGGGCAGAGAGCAGGGTTCAAATCACCCCACCTGGCCAGGACAATCCCTGGGTGCTCCCTTGGGCCACTCGCCTGACCCACCTCGCAGGGCTGTTGTTGCGAGGATAACACGGGGAGAACCACGCGCGCCCCCGGGAGCTCCTTGGAGGAGAAAGCGGGCGATGAATGCAATGCACGAAATATATGAGAGGCGACCAGGTTTTGCAGGTGAGGGGCCCCCGCCAGCCTCCGCTTCCAACACCCGGCGCAACGACGCCGAAGTTCCCCCCCGGGCTCGGCTCGGGGAGCAGCGCTGCTCCCCCCTGGCTCCCCTTCGCCCTCCCGGCTCTCTCTGCCGCCCACTGGGGACCCCCCTCACCTGCCAAGTCCGGAGCGCCGGTGGAAGTTGCATGCATGCATGCAGGGCGCCGCGTTGCCATTGCATTGCACTGCACTCCATGCAACGCCTGCACGCATGCATTGCCTTGCACGCCCGTCAAGGGGTCTCCCCGCGGTCCGATGCGTCCCCTCCGGCGCGGATGCAGCATTGCAAAAATAAAAACCCCCCGACGCAGCCCTACCTGGGGGGCAGCCTCCGCCGCTCCGCCTCCGCGGGGATCCCCGGCCTCTATCCTGCCGCCCGATCTCCGCGGGGGCGCAGGCAGGCTGCGCGGGGTCTGCGCGGAAGAGCCCCTGCCCGCCCGGCCGCCGCCGCCGCGCTCATTCCATGGCCGGGAGAAGAGTGCTTCAAACAAAACGCCCGGCCCGCCAGGCCACGCTGGGAAATGTAGTTTGTGCACCCCGCGCGGGCGCGGAGCCCAAGGGCGAGGGGACTACGGATCCCGGCAGCCCCCGCGCCGGGGACGGAGGGGGAGAGGCCGGGTGCAGGGATGGAGGGACGGGTGGGCGAGCGAGTGAGTGAGTGGCAGCCACCAAGCCTTGGCCGAGAGCCAGGAAGGGCCTCCCCGGAGAAGGAGGAGGGAGGCGCAGAGTGGGAGGGAGGGAGGGAACCCCAGGGGTCATCTAGTGACGGCGCCCCAATCGAAAATTTGACTTAAAAAAAAAATCTTTCAATTTTTTAATTTTTCCCGCGGCACACCAGGCAACATCTCGCGGCACACTAGTGTGCCGCGGAACAGTGGTTGGGAAACACTGGTATAGGGAATAGCTACTACCTCTTCCTTCTCCATCTGCCCTTGAACTTGCCTTGTCAAGCCGGATTCCTGAGTTGATCGCTGTGTAACTTCTTTATCCTTGTTCCCTGTTAAATCATATTCACTGGCCACAGCACTCATAAAGTCCAATTTTTCATTCATCAGGCTCATTTTCACGGACAGCTGCTCCAGCAGAGCATTAGTCCTGTCAAGGGCAGATGCCAAACCTTCCTGCCAAGATATTTCTGTTCAAAAACAAGCTCAAACGGCTGTTCCCACGGTCCAAAACCTCACATATGTAAGCTGAAACCGCAAACTGACAGGCTCCCTCTAGGGGACACAATTTCTATTTGTATCCATTTTTCAGGAAAATATCAAATAAAGAAAGTTACTTTCAATTTCAAAGTCCTTTCAATTTCAAATACTTTGTTTCTTTAAAGAGCAGAGATGCAGAAGGTGGCATTGAAGTTAGTTTGTTTCTCTTTTATTTTATTTTTTCTATCTGTCAAAATACTCCACTTTCAATCAATGGACGTCTCAAACAGATTCTGTCCCGATACCCCGTCCCCAGGTATGGGACGGTAGAAACTTATATTCCTTCTCTCACTTCCTGCAGCATTAAACAGTCAAACTCCCCCCCCCCTTTTCTCCTGCTTCCAAGGGGGGTTTTGTTGATTATGGGTGCAGGAAATTTCCAACTTTAAAAAGACTTTTTAAGCTATTAGGTTGCAAGGTCTTTGCTTCAATCCGTATACAAGAACGGGAGGCGGACTTCCTGTTTACACCTTCCCGCTTCGTGCCTATTTCATAAAATTTGCAGGTTCTTAATCTGATTCTCCGTTTTTACTCACGGGTACTTGATTTAGATGCGGGTGGCACTAGGGACGCAGGTGGCGCTGTGGGTAAAAGCCTCAGCGCCTAGGGCTTGCCGATCGAAAGGTCGGCGGTTCGAATCCCCGCGGCGGGGTGCGCTCCCGTTGTTCGGTCCCAGCGCCTGCCAACCTAGCAGTTCGAAAGCACCTCCGGGTGCAAGTAGATAAATAGGGACCGCTTACTAGCAGGAAGGTAAACGGCGTTTCCGTGTGCGGCTCTGGCTCGCCAGAGCAGCGATGTCACGCTGGCCACGTGACCCGGAAGTGTCTGCGGACAGCGCTGGCCCCCGGCCTCTTGAGTGAGATGGGCGCACAACCCTAGAGTCTGTCAAGACTTGCCCGTACGGGCAGGGGTACCTTTACCTTTACCTTACTTGATTTAGAGTCCAAATGTCATCAGGAAAAAGTCAGCGCTCTCCGGCGATGGCTGCGCGCCTTCCCTCCATGGAAATAGCGATCGGTTCGATGCACCGCGCTGCTCACCCCACTTCACTCCGGAGCCCCAAAAATGGGTTTCCTCGTGAGTAGGGGAGGCGCTCTTGGTGCTCTGCCGAACCCCACGGTCCCAGGCTTCCTCCGCTTGGGATTTCTAGCGGGCCCCCGCCTTCGCCACGGCGGGAAGCCCCATTTTCCACGGAGCCCGTTCCTCTGGTCGGAGGAACTCCGCAATTCGCCGATGGTGCTAACCCGGAAGTCTTTTTTAATTTTTTAACTCTTTTTTGTCTGTAAAATCTTAATAAATATCATTTTAAAAAAACAAACAAAAAAACACACACCCACCCCACTCACACATAAAAACAAAGATCACCACAGCCAATCACAAATAAACAACCACACCCTAAGCCAACCCCAACCTCTCTCACCACCAAAGGAACACAAGTGAACAGCACAAGGAACGTTGACACCAAACCCTACATACATTAAGCATAATAGAAACATTGCCACCTGACCACACCCCTACCCATCTTCCCCCCTCCCCCCTTCTCCCCTCCCCCTAATGTCTCAACAAATGAAATGGATTTGTAAAAATGTTACATGGAAAAAATACGAGAGACATTACACATACTTCTGTAAAACAAGAAAACCTTTAATTTAAAAAGAAAAGAAAAGGGGGAAGCCCAGGACAGGCAACAAGCGAGCAAGCATTGAAAGTGTGGCACTCAAAACGAAAATACCCCCCCCCCGCCAAAGTACATTCAGATTCCAAAAAAAGTTTGAAAACCTGAACACTCATTTCCGGGTTTGAAACATTCGGGTTCCAAGTAGTTTGTGAACTAAGCTGTTCAAAAACCAAGGTACCACTGTACTAGGTTCTATAAAAGCTTGGGTGCATAATTGGGCAACGGCCTTTTCAGTTTTAGGGACTTTGTAGTTTAGACAAAAAGCAAGTAAGAGATAATATGATAGAAGTTTATCAAATCAGGCATGGCATGGAGAAAGTGGATAGGGAACAATTTCTCTCCCTCTTGTGAACATTCGATGAAGCTGAATGTTGGAAGACCTTCAGGAAAGGCAAAAGAAAGTACTTTCTCACACCATGCACAGTTAAACTACAGAACTCTCCCACAGGAGGCAGGAATAGCCACCAACTTGGGTGACTTTAAAAGAGGATTAGAAAAATTCAGGGAGGAGAAGGCTAGCAATGTTAATCACCGTGGCTGTGCTCACCAAGTTGGTGGCAGCAGGGCTTCTGAATAACTGTTGCTGGAGACCACAGGAGGGGAGAGGCCTCTTGTGCTTGGGTTCTGTTGGCTACTGTAAGAACAGAATGCTGGACTCGCTGGGACTTTGGCCAGATCCTGCAGGCTTTTCTTTTGTTCTTAAGAGAGGTTATAGAAACTTGATAGGAAAAAGAAGGGATTGTCTCCAACTAAGTTCTGCTTAGAGAAGACCCACAATGTGTCTACTCCTTTAGTTGTGTGCATTAATTTCTTACAACAGCTCTGCCAGGCTGGTTACCCCCAAGAGAGACTGGGCAAAGCTCCCCTCGGCAAGCATTATGACCTAGTGGGGTGGCCAACATCCTAATCACTGACTGGATTCTAGTTTTTGAATCCATTACCCTCTGGTCTTTGGGGAAGGCTGCAACAAAATCGCCAACCTGCAGTGAAACATGAGCATCTTTGTGCTTGCAGATACATGTCTTGTTCTGTTCCCACCAGCTTGCCTCTCTCTGTGAATGAAGTGAATGGTTACTTTTCTCTCTGCCCAGGACCAGGCTGGCCTCTCTCTTTGGACAGGATCAGACAACTACAGAATATGGAAATGTGCTCTTCCAATACATGCCACCCAAGCAGCCTAAAAAAGGTCAACTAGCTACCGGTAAGTAAACTGTTCACAATCCCTAGGAACATAAGACGAGCCCTTGTGGACCATCTAGTCCAACCTTTGGTTCTGAAGCCCCACAGAATCAACTGGGTTGGTCAACTCCCGAGTAGTGCTGGGGAGAGACTCCTGACCTGGGGCCCCAGAAAGGTGCTGGTGGTCTGTATTCACCACACTGAGGAAGATGGACCCAGTGGTTTGATGCCATACAAGGCAACTTTCTGTTTTTCATTAATCTGAGCAACTGGCTTGGTCCCAAGACAAGGGAGCTAACTTGGCCTGATGTTTGCAAGCAATGTTCTGTTTGCAACAGAGCACTTACCCTTCTCATGTGCTGCTCCAGCTGCAGGTCTGCCCACCCAGAAGCATCCTCCTGCAGCTGCTGCTGCTGCTGCACCCACTGCTGTGCCCGCTGCTGCTGCTGCTCCTGCGCCCACTGCAGCAGTGCATTCAGTCTTCTTTGCTACAGTTGTTCATGCATATTTGTTGTGAGTACTACAGTAGAGGGGATGAGCTGCAGTGTGTTCTTGCTACCCAAGTCCTGTGCTCACGTCTTTTGCAATCATCTCTCCATCTTGCCTGCCTTCTTCGGAAAGTGGTGGAACTGAACAACAGTTGGGGGTGGTCGATTAGGGCAAATGGGGCACCGCCTCCCCAACCTCAGCCTGCCCCCACCTGCCTGTTGTTGTTTTTTTACTTCCAGCCAATCAGGCTGTGGATATCATTGACTCTGGCTTGATGTGCTGGCTCAATTGCCTTATGCCACACCAGTGAAAGCAGGCCCAGTAGGAAGGCACCCCCTCATTCTGCCCTCAGCTGGCTCCCACCTACCTGCCTTCTTACGTCCAACCGATCCAGAGGGCAGGACTTCCTGTCAGCTTCCTCTTCCCCCTCAGTCTCCATGCTGCCATGGTAGGACAAAGCAGGGAGGAAGATGGGGACAGCCCTAGACTTAGCTGGCCCTTCTTGTCGTTGGCTCTGGTGCCACCTAGAGTTGGGCTCCCTGCATTCACCCCAATGAGGCACTAGCCAACACCGAACTGAAATGAGGATAGAGACCTCCTGGGATGGGGAGCTTGTGGGCTGATAAAATGTTGCTGGGCTGCTACCGCCCACCCCCCACCATTGGCCAGATGGCCTGGGCTGATGGGAGTTAAACAACCCCTGGGAAGTCTTTGTAAAGAGCTGCTTAATATAACCGATGGGGTTGGCATGGTGGCAACAATTGTGGGAAGCTAAGAGGTGTTCTCTTCTCATTCCAGTACCAATGGGAAATATGTGAAACATGGCAAGTATGGAGCAGCTGTAGTGGGCAGCAATGCAACCAAGGAGGTAAGAGGAGGAGGTGTGGTGTCTTGAAGTAGCCTGGCCTTCTGTCATTCATCCTGCTGTCCTCCAGATGTTTGGGACTACAGCTGCTGTCGGTCCTAAACATCTGGAGGATACCGGGTTGATGTAGGTTGGGCTAAGGAAATGCTTCCCTTTGTCTGAATCCTGGTTTCCTGATGATGTCTTACTCTGGAAGTTGCTGTTTTGGCTCCTGTCTCTTTCTGCCCAATCAGCTCACAAGGGTTATAGCTCCCATTTTTCTTATTCTGACCTCACTTCTCTACAGAAGGTATTCGCAGCAGGGAAGGGGCTGTCACTCAGCAACACAGCATCCACTTTGCAGACAGAAGCTCCCAACTCCAATCGCTAGCTCCTCTGGGTAGGGCTGGGGACACTGCTGCCGGTCAGAGTAGGCAGTCCTGAGCTAGAGAAACCAGTGGTTTGATTCAGTCTGAGGCAGCTCCCTGTGCTCTTATGTAACTAGAACCATGTGGACTAGAATCTTGACAAAAGAAGGGCCTAGGGGATATTGTGTGCGGAGTGGATAGAGGGAGGTGAGACAGTAACTTTGTCGTGGCTTGAAAAATCAATAAAGGTTCCCACCACACTCAAAAAAGGAAGGGGGTTTCAGCAGCTTATGTTGGAAAAGGGATTCAGTTTTTCCAGCCTCTGTCCTTTTCAGCTCAGTCAGTAGCTCTTCAGTGGTTTGTTCTACCCCACTTTGCTATGAAAGGATTCACAGGTGTTTTACAATCAACAGATAAAATATGTCAGGAAACATATGCGTTTATTCCAGGAAGACTCTGGTATGATTGCCTTGTCCTCCTGCGCCGTTGCAGGTGAGGGTGGTGGGACAGGATAAAACACTGGGATGTCATTCTCGTTTAGCTAATTAGGCAGAAAAGGACAGATCACACCCCTTGGTTTCTCCAGGTGTAGGGAGCCTTTGGTCCTCCAGATGTCCCTGAATGACAGCTCCCGTCATCCCTCTCCACTGGCCATGCTGGCAAGAGCCAATGGGTGTTGTAGCTCAGCACCAAAGGCTCCCCACGCCTGCTCCATTGTAACGAAGTCACTCCACATGTAACTAAGCCAGGCACCTGCAACCAAAGCAATTCCTACGATGAACACCTCTGATGTATTTGTATGTTAATGTGTCATTTGGGTGTTGGGGTGCTGTGGAAATGCTACATGGTATAAGAAGAGCTCCAGGTGCTTTTGAAAACAGCCAGCTCCGTAGTTTTTGGTTCCTCACTTTTGCTCTTGTTTTCTTCTGTCCTTCCGTCTCTTGTGGAATCCAGTACAAAGTGCTTCTTTATATCAGCAAGCAGCAGCAGATTGCGACCGCCAGCATCCATGCCTGTTTTGTATTCACGGTAAGCTTTGACGTTAAGACCTGCAAGGACCATGGCATGGGCTGAAGCTAAGCAGAATTCTTTGGTGGTTTGAAATGCACATTGCATATGAGGTCTCAGCTGTGGTCAATTAATTTCAGTGGGTCTGCTTTCAGCAGGGCTAATGCTTGTTGCAACCCATTAGATTTGAATTGTGTTAGAACCAAGGGGCCCCTCTATGGTTAAAACGCTTACCTAGAGGTAACAACGTAAAGTAGATGACATTCTGCCCTCTGTCCTACTGTAGCTTACATCCCTTGGGGTAGCCCTCCACCCCGAAATCCTATAGCATTTTTCCATTTCTAAACATGACACACTACATACGTTGATGTTTGTGTGTGTGTGCTCAGAGTAGACTCACTGAAATTAATGCACCAAAGTTCATCATGTCCATCAATTTTCATGGGTCTGCTCTGAGTAGGGCTAACATTGGGACACAACCCAAAGTCTTTAGCAAGACCCATCAGGAAGAAAGTTGTTTTGAGCAAAGGCTGTCTGCTGCTCAGAATTCCACTTTCTCTTTTCTCTTTCCGCAGGTGCATCCCAACAACTACTGCACATTTTATGATGATCAGAGGCAGATTTGGTCCATCATGTTTGAATCAGAAATGGCGGCTGTGGACTTCAGCAAGCAGGTGCCAGAGGCGTGCATTGCATTGTGGGGTGGGGGGTGACTGTCCTGCAGACACTGAACCAGTGTTCGTGGGAGCTCAGCTCTCTTGCATCAATCACCAGATGCTTTCTCTGCCAACTACTAAGAAGCATCCAGGGAGGGCAAGAAATAATGGTGTAGCCAGTTAGGGCCTTTTCAGGCCCCTGGGGTCTTCAGCCAGTGCTGCGCTGGGCCAGATTGCATAGGTGCGGATGACAATGCAGGCTAATGACACAAAGGGCTTGGTTCTTCCTCCTTGCAGCTGTGCATTGCCAAGTATAACAGCAGCCAATCTCCTGACTCAGTGCTGTGCCAGGATCTTGTTCTCGGAGATGGCCAAGGTGTGGCGACTGGAGATGTCCTGGAGATCACTTTTACAGGCTGGCTGTTCCAGAACGGTAGTCTTGGGCAGGTGAGACCTGGCAGAGGGGGTGGCTGGGGATGATGGGGGTTGAAGTCTCTAGCAGCACTGCATGGCCACAGCTTTCCCACTCCTGGTTTATAGATTGCATACAGCCCTTTTGTCCCACAACCCCATCCTTTTGCCTTTCAATAACATTGCAAGGAAATGAAACAGGAGAGGGACTTGGTGAGGCTCACCCAGCTTGCTTCACAGCTCAATGTGCATTTGACCCCAACCATGCTTTTCCATGGGGGTTGCATTGGTTGCTCTCCAGAGGTGGGGCCATTCCCAGCCTTGCCACCCTTTCTCAACTGGGGATGCTGGGGAGGGAACCCAGGACCTTCTTCCTGGGAAGCACATGCTGTTGGGTCCTAAGCTACACCTGTCTCCAAGGTGTAGATCCTATTTCTCAATCATAATTCTACCCAATCTGCAACATGGGAGGCACCGCTAGGTAGGGGATTCAACATGGAAAGCTGCCTTGCACTGCATCAGGCCACTGGTCTAGGTTGGCATCGCCCACATTGACTGGCAGTAGCTCTCCAGGCTTCCAAGCAAAAGCCTTTCCCTGACCTTCCTTGGAGATGCCAGGCTTGAACCTGGAACCTTTTGCCTGCAAAACAGGTGCTGTGTCCCTGAGCTGTGCCCCGTCCTTCAATACTCATTGCTGTTGGCTCAGCAACTGGAGTAGCGGAACGTGAACCTATTACCTTCTGCGTTAAAAGTAATTTCACCCCATCGACCTTCCACTTTTGTAACAGGTTTTCGCCTCGAATGTAAATAAAGAGAAGCTGCTCCGTCTGAAGCTAGGCTCTGGCAAAGTCATCAAGGTAAGATAGCACTATCTTCCCACCGCAGTGCAAGGATTCTTTCTTCCACTTCCACATCTAAGCAGAGTTCAGCAGCCCGGGCTGTGTGGAAGGCTGAATAGCAGTGATGTTTTTTGAGCTCAAACCCTGATCAAATGGCTTCCTTAAGAACCGCAGGCAGGTAGCTGTCCCAGGTTGTCTATGCCTGCCATGATCTGCTGGAGTGGGAGGCCTGCTCTGTGGCCTGGACCAAAACAGTCCTGGACCTCCAATGTTGCCTCTTGCTGTCCTGGATGAGAGACAGAGGGGGGAGTGTGAGTGGGTGTCTAAGGTAGCCTATTGTACAAAGGGAAAAATTACATTCGTTGCCCCTCCCACTTTCCCCTCTAGCCCCGCCCACTCCTGGCATGCTCCTCCCCACCAAGAAGCTTGCCCCGGAGGGAATGTTTTTCATCCCTGCTTTCAACTGCTTTCCTCAAGACTGCAAGAGAACTGTCAGTATTCCTGTGCCCTGCTCTCGACCAGCCTTTACCAACCTGAGAAACGCACACACAGATCCAGTGGACTCCAACTCCCATCATTCCCAGCCAGCGCATGCTGGTTGGAGTTGGAGTCCAAGGTATCTGGACGACATCAGGTTGGCGAAGGCTGTGTGGTTCTGGCACTTAGCTAAGGCGGTCACCCAAACCTGTTTTCTGCTTGGTTCTCCATTTCTGGAACTTGAAGGCCTGGGAAGATGGAATGATTGGCATGAAGAGAGGAGGGAGGCGGTTCCTCCTCATCCCGCCAGCATTGGCTTACAGGCCTTTGGCAGAATCTGAACGCATTCCTCCAGACTCGACCCTGGCCTTTGAGGTGGAAGTCAAACGGGTGAGTATGTCTTCCTCCCAACATGTTAGCAACCAAGAGAACCTCAGAAGGTTGTTGGGTGGTCAGTCTACCGCCTGGATAAGGTTCTACAAATGGAGGCAGTGGTTGACCAGACTCCATGATGCCCCTCTTTTGCTCCCTTAGGTGTGGTTTGCAAAGGGTGCTGACTCCGCCGGACAGAGCCTGGGCCCCAAGGACTCCCTCACACCTTCACCAGCACCACATTCAGAAAGCCCCGCTACAGACCCAGCCTGGCTGACGACTCCTACACCTGCTCCAAAGCCAGGGTGAGAAATAAATTGAGGGTGCTCTTAGCTTTTAAGCCTTCCATTCTCCCAGGTGTCCCATCCTAACTCTGCAGTAAACAGGTTGCCACCTCTGTGTTTGAGGCTTTCGGCCTTCACCTCAGCTGCATAACTCAGACCCCATCTGCACTGTACCACCTTGAGATCTACGGATGAAATCCTGTATACAAATTCAATAAATCACAATAAATCATACGTTCCAAATAGCGCCATGCCATTTTCAACAGCTGTGGCTTCTTCCAAAGAATCCTGAGGGCCACCTTGTCTCATAGACAACCTGGCAGGTTCCACATTCCAGGGCTGGGCTGGGGCTCCAGTGGACAGAGCAACAGATGCTGCTCCTGCCTTCTGTGCAGCCAGAAAATACACCATGTGGGGCTTCTTTCTGCACACACCTCTCCCTGTCCAGGGAAGCAAGGTGCACTGTCACCGTTCAAGGACACATTCCAGCCAGGCTCAAGCTCCCTTGGGGAGTTCATGAGGTGGGGTAGGTGAGGGGCTTGGCCGAGGCAGAGTCCCAAAGGCCAGTTGAGTATCCTACCCTTTAACAGACTCTTCCTACTGTGCTCAGGTTTGTTAACTCCCTTCCTCCTATACTGCAGGGAGCCTAAAGCTCAGGTGGCCTGGCTCAATCCCCAGACACCCCAAGGCTGCTGCCAGTCAAAGTGGACAGTACTGGGCTGGATGGACAAATGGAGGAATACAGGAATATAGCCAGTGTGGGGTAGCAGTTAAGAGGGTCTGTCAGAGTAAGATCTGGGAGACCAGGGTTCCAATCCCCACTCTGCCATGAAGGTGACCTTGGGCCAGTCACACACTCTCAGCCTAAGCTACCTCACAGGGTTGTGAAGATAAAAAAGGGAGGAAAACTATATACCAGTATTTGAGCTCCTTGGAGGAAAGATGGAACATAAAATAAGAACTATTATGATTCTGATATAAAGGATAGAAGCTCTCCTAGGGTGGCTTTTGAAAAATGAGATCTACATATGATACTGCCTTGATTTCTTTTTTTACATGAGAGGATGGAAAGTATCAAATCACGCAAACATTCACGTGTGCAAAAAACAATTCTTCCCCCAGCTATGTGGAGCAGAGCATCCTGATATTTGAGCAGAGCGATAGCTCACTGCAGAGCACCATGGAGCACACCCAGGCAAGGGTCCTACATGCTGAACAGGAGAAGGTAAGCCCTGGCATTGTTACAGCCACAACAGGAAGGCCAAGTGACTGAGGCTGTGGGGAGGGCAAGTGCTATCCCAGGAGTTCACAATCGCTAGTGCAGGTCACAATTCCCCTTTGCCTGCAGGCCAGAAATAAGTTACGTTTCTGAGCAGAAGCAACAACAAAATAGAACAAACGACTGGCTAGGTATACATGCACATACAGGTAAAAGATTCATAAGCTTCAGGTAATCCTTTGCAAAGCACCTCAGGTTGAATTTGAGAAAACAACAGAATGTCCCTTTAAAATTTAACACAGTGACTAAAAAAAAATGCACCACATTGGTCTACAGCAAGATCTCATTGGCTGCGTCACATGCCATGCTAAACTGTGGATTGGCATGATGTGAGCAAGCACAGTGAACGTCCCCCTCACTTCGTCCTATGCAGCCAAGAAGAAGGGCGTGAGAGTTTCCACTTCTAGGTAACTGCTGCTTCCTCTGTTGTCTGGACTGAGAACAGCCATTAATGTTAAGCAGAATTAGATTCTGAAGTTAGCTTATAGAAACAAACATTTGAAGTTGGTGTGTTTGATATTAACCATTGTTGATGTTAGCTGCAGCTCGTTGTCCCAGGCAACACAGCAAACCATGGCTGGGCATAATTGTCAGGGTTCCTGGCCGCATGAGAGGAGGAGATGTAAGGGGAGAGCATGCAAGTCCAGGTTTGCTGTGGCCTGTTCTTGCTTGGGCGTCAGCGTGCAAACCCTGCCATTAAGGGATCTTCCATGCATCTTACCCTGAGGCCGCTGGGATTTTGAGTGATATAATCAGCCCTTGGACCACAGAATAAGCAGAGTGCTCTTAACCCAGAATGCCATTGCCTCTTTTGATAAAGCTTTCTCCCCTCTTGCTGTTCTTGCTTCTGGTGGTGTTAACTCTCCTCTCCTTGTTGCCGATTTTCTCTCTAGCACATGCCGCCACTGGATCAGGGGTGGGACCAGGTGAGGCATTGTCCTTGGGTGTCCTGATCACCTGAGCACTTCCTTATTCCCTTCATACTTTCCAGGTCACCATTTCATACTTTTAGCAGGGGGAAACTCCACGCCTTCTGCAGGTGTCTCTCATTGTGAGGCCTCTCTGTGCTTTGGCATCCCAGCTTCAGTGACAATGGGTTTTCCTAAATCAGGGGTGGGGGGGACTCCAGGCCCCTGGACCAAAGGCCACCTTCCAGGCCTATGTGCTTGGCCCTCAAAACTCCTTCCAAGCCACGCACCCTCACCAGTCCTACAATGCACCCTCCTTGAGTGCTTTTGCCTGGCTGGATCAGGCCCAAAGCCCGTCTTATTCTCACAACCAGATGTGAATCCTACAAGCAGGATCTGCGCTCACCCCACTTGCGATTCCCAGGAACAGCATGCTGCCTCCAACAGTGGAGGGAGACCCTAGCCCTTGTGGCTGTTGGCTGTGTATAGCTTTTCCTGCCCCATTGTTTTGTCTAATCCGCTGCGAAAGCCATCTAACTGTTTGGCCTTCATTTTATCTTGTGGGAGAGAGCTCTGCTGTGTGAAGATGTCCTTTCTTTTGTCTGTCCTGAATTTTCTGGGGAAAGCTTTTCTGCTCTCCATTTTATGCACCTTTGTTGTGCATGCTTTCTCCTGAACTAACTGAAAAGCCCAAGGCTTCTGCCTCCCCCTGCTCCTCATAGCCTTGCCAGTAGACCAGTTCTTCAGGGTGTTTCCTGGGAGACTCATTCTTAGCATTTGGGAGCCTCCGAAAGCACAGCTCTTGCATCCTCCCAGGAAACGTCTTGTGGGTTCTCCTTCCCCATATGTTCTCCTGTCTCTTCTGCTCCTTTGCGTTGCAGGTCAGGGTCACCGAGGAGCTAGCGGAAGCCACAGCACAGATCACCCAGCTGCAGCTGGAGCTGGCCCGTCATCAGAAGCAGGAGATGAATCTCCGCTCCCAACTGAATGAAGCCCTGGCAGAGTCGGAGAGGCAGAAAGCCCAGGTCAGCCGACTCCGTGCACAGCTGGCAGGTAAGGGAAGCTGAGCGGAGACGCTGAAATGGCAGAAGAGCACTATCCAAACACATGCAGAGTTGTTTTATCATCCTAGGAAATTCTTTGGCTTGCTGGTAGGGATCCTGTGGCCCTCCAAGTATTACTGGCCTTCATCTCCCATGAGCCCCAGCAAGCGTAGCCAGGGGTGATGGGCGTTGGAGTCCAGCAATCTCTGGAGGTCCTGCTCCTTAGGGCCTCCTGCAGTGTAGCTGTTAAAAACTCAGACACAGTGGCGTAGGGTGGGGGGTGCAGGGGGGGCCGGCCGCACGGGGCGCAACATCTGGGGTTAGGGCAAATCCACGGGTTAGGGGGCGCAAATCCACGGGTTAGGGGGCGCAAATTACTTGCCTTGCCCCGGGTGCTGACAACCCACGCTACGCCACTGCTCAGACACACAATCTCCAAAAAGACTCTTGCCTTTAATTCCATCTGTTTAAAAAAGGCAAGCTTCTGATCTCTACAAACTTGATTGATTGTATTTCTATGCTGCTTTTTGTTGAACTGAATCTCCAGCTTACAAACAATAACATAATGTAACATAATAGAAAATGGGTTTGTGCAGATTCTGCACCTTCCTTGCTCTGCATGCAAGAGCAGAGCAGTGTAAGAGTGAGATATGTCTATAAACCCCATGATCATCACAATTATAACAAATAAAGGCTTGACATATCTCATTTTGCATGTCATGAGTTATCTCATATATTAGTTTCACCTTTTAAGTTGAATTACTGAAATAAATGAACTTTTCCACGATATTCTAATTTTTCAAGTTTCACCTGTATGTCTTTAAAGTTACACGGAGGCCCCATCCACACTATACAGCGTTATCATGCCACTGCAGTCAGTCATGGCTTTCTCCCAAGGAATCCTGGGAAGTGTGGTTCGTTCCAGCTGCCAATAGTTGTGTTGAAGTGGAGAGCCCTGCTTAAGCAGCCATTTCCAGCATAGTTTAACATTTTGGTTATTGTAGCTGGGGGTTTGTGGCAGACTGGGAAGTGTGGTTCATTCCAGCTGCCAATAGTTGTGTAGAAGTGGAGAGCCCTGCTTAAGCGGCCATTTCCAGCATAGTTTAACAGTCTGGGAATTGTAGCTGGGGGTGGTGGGAGACCGGGGTGTCCCACCACCTCTCAGCACCCTTAAGAGAATGTTCCCATTTCCCAGAATGTTTTGTGGGAAGCTGTGAATGTTTAAAGCATATAGTGCAGATGGTGCTGTACTTAGGCTTAGCTACAGCAGTGGATGGAAACAGGGACATGTACTGTGGCGCAGGCTTCAT